>NC_068357.1:96890316-97520316 GCF_020536995.1 Dreissena polymorpha
GTCACATTTAGAGGGTAGAGGTTAATTTTGGTTCTAAAACTATCGTCCACCATACTATTGTAAAATAAATTAAAACAAATGTCCACCATCGGAACAAACCTATGTCGCTTGTCAACAAAACTCAAATTCAAGGCCAAAATTAAAGACTCTTTGTTAAATTTAGGCATATAATAGCTTGTTTGGACGGTAACTTCATCATTAAATCAGCATGAACTGGAATCAACCCTTTTAAAGAAAGCATAATTATTCCTTTGGGATTTGTGGAATTGTGGTAATGGTATCCTGACGTTACCCTCGTCTAAATCAGCATGAACTGGAATTAACCCTTTTAAAGGAAGCATAGTTATTCCTTTGGGGGTTTGTGGACCCGTGGTAATGGTGTCCTTGTCTCTGTTGTTGTCTCTGTTTTTGTCTTGCTGATCTTTCTAATCTAAGGTTACTGTGCATGTTTTTTTCGTTGTATTTATAGTTTAAGTTTTAGATTTTATTGTTTCCTTAATTGTCTTATAGCTATACACATAGAGTAGTTTTATAGTGTCTTGTTGATCTTTCTAATCTATGGTTTCTGTGCATGTTTTACGTAGTACTTATCGTATAAGAATAATAGAGTACTTTTACAGTGTAATTGAGTAGTTTTGATCGATTTCTTTGAAACAGTGTTGCAAAATGTATTTGCATTTGCGAGACGTCAAATGTTTTAATGTAAAACGCCTTTGAACGTGCACACTTGCATGAAAAGGACGCTATATAAGTCCGGTATAATGATAATTAAATTGCTCCTTCATAAAAAGTCAAAATCAAACTTAAGTCCAAAGGTCAAGCATTTGCACGGCGAAGCCAGCGGCATCTAGCTGTATTAACAAAGCATTTTTAATTTGCTTCGCTTAATGTCTTATACTTGGTATTTGTAACCTTTTAGGATTAGTATTACCTGCGGTGGCCCAACACTTGTTTGGTAAGGGCGGCGATATGATAGTGCTCGTCATGGTCATTATGGCGGTAGTGTCTACGGGCTCGGCGGAGGTGGTGGCCGTCACCTCCATAATTGTCTACGACATATATCAGCTATACCTTAAAGTATGTTTGCTCTTAATTTGGATTTGGCGTAAAAAGGGTGTTCGTGTCCAATAATTATATGACAGAACCGTATTTTTCATTACGACACAAAACATATTTTTCTAGTTCGGGTTGAGTTTTCGATGATGTTTTCTGCACTAGATTACAATCGCTGAATAAATTTGTATTTGTAAAACAAATCTATCATTGAATATTCGTTTTGAAGTTGAACATGTCATGAGTATCGTAAAATGTTTTCTATTTTCCCGTCCACAGCCATACCGTCTAGTGCACGACGCGAATAGCTGTATTCTGTGCGGCAGAAGTCGTGGCCGGAAGGCGAACGTTCGTGACCGATGCACTTGCGAGAGTATGACCGTCTGCGATGCGTGCTCTTATGACGATAGGTACTTGACCTGCATTTACCGTGAATATACTTCATAACTTAAATCGCAATGAAAAATAATCTAATTTTAGACACGTTCAATAATATTTCACTGCTTTGACCTAAAGTCTTTTTGACCTAATTACAACATAAAAATTGTTAACATAATATGTTTTATTCAATAATTAATCGGGACCGTTTTTTTATTTCGTTGAACAATTAATGATCCTCCTGATCCTTCTTCTCTTGCTTCTCCTCATCTTGCCCCGTCGTCTTGCCCCCTCCTGTTGATCTTCCTTCTCCCACTCTATCTCCCCGACTCTTGATCCTCATCATCTTCATTCTCTTGCTTCTTCTCATCTTGCACCCCCTCCTCTTAATCCTCCTTCCCTCCTCTTGCCCCCCTCCTGTTGTTCCTCCTCTCACTCTCGCTCCCCACCTCTTGATCCTTTTCACCCTTATTATCGTGCTTCTCCTCCTCTTGCTTCTCCTATTGATTCTCATCCTCCACTTATCCTTCTCCTCTTCCCCCCCCTCCTCCTGCTCTTGCACACCCACCTCTTAATGCTTTTCCTTTTTCTCTCGACCCCTCTATTCTTGATCATCTGCCTCCTTCTTTTGCTCCCCATACTTTTGAAAATCCTCCTCTTTTTTTCTTTCTTACCTTCTTCTATTCATCCTCCTTCACTTGCTCCCCATTCCCTTAATCCTCCTCATCCTCCTATTGATTGTCCATCTCTTGCTTCACACCTTCTTTCCCCTCCCTCTCCTTGAAACTTCTTCCCTTCTCTTGCTTCCCCACTTCTTGATCCTCATCCTAATTCTCTTGCCCCCTCCGCTTGATACAGTTTCTAAATCTCTTAACCCTATCTATTGGTCCTCCTCCTCCCTTCTCTTGCTCACTCTTGATCCCGCTCTTCCTTCTTTTTGCCTCTCTTCTTCTTTCTCTCCCTACTCTTGATCCTCCTTCCTTTCTCTTGCTACCCCTCCTCTCGATCCTCATCTTCCCACTCTCGCTCCCCACCTCTTGATACTCCTCTTGCTTCTTTTCATCTTGCTTCTCCTCTTGATACTCCATCTCCTCTTGATCCTCCTCCTCTTCCAACCTCCTCTTGATCATACTGTTCTTGCTCCCTCTACTCTTGATACTCATCCTTCTTCTCTTACTCCCCCTTCTTTTGATACTCTTCATTCTTCTCTTGCTCCCCTCTCTTTTTGATCCTCTGCCTCCTTCTTTTGCTCCTCCTACTCTTAATCCTCCTCCTCCTTCCTCGTTCTCTTGCTTCTCATCCACTTGCTCCTCCTATTTCTCCCCATCCTATCGGTCCTCTGCTTTCCCTTACCCCCCTCTTTTTGATCATCCTCCTCCTTCCTTTTCTCCCCTTTTCTGTATTCTCCTCCTCTTTCTCTTGCTCCCCTTCCTCTTCATCTTCCTCATCATTCTCTTGCTCCTTCTACTCTTGCTCCTCTTCTTCTTGCTCCCCCTCCTATTGATCCTCCTTCTCTTGCTCCTTCACACGTTAATCTTCATCCTCCTTATCTTACTCACCATTCTCTTGATACTAATCCTCCTTCTCTTGCTCCCGCCTCCTCTTGATCCACCTCCTCTTGCCCCCCTCCTATTCATCCTCCTTCTCTTGATCCTCCTCCTTTTGCCCCTCCTTTTCATCATCCTTCTCTTGTTCCTCCACCTTTTGATCCTCATCCTCCTTCTCTTGCTCACCCTTCTCTTGATACTTATCCTCTTTCTCTTGCTCTCCCTCCTCTTGATCCTCATTTTCTTTCTATTAGTCCCCATACTTTTGACCCTTCTCTTTCCCATCTCTTGCCTCCCTTCCTCTTGATCCTCATCCTCATTCTCTTGCTCTACTTCCTATTGATATTCCTCCTCCTTGACTTTCTTTCCCTACTCTTGATCCTCCTCATCCTTTTCTTGCTTCTCATCTTCTTGCATCCTCTCCTTTTGCTGCCCCCTCTTCTTGGTCCTCCATCTTACTCTTTCCCCCCCCCCCCCCTCTTATTGATCTTTCTCCTGCTTCACTTACTCCCTCAACTCTTGATCCTTGTCCTCCTTCTTGTGCTCTCTCTCATCTTGATACTTCTCCTCCTTCCCTTTCTCTCCCCTCCCTACTATTGATCCTCTTCTTTCTTCACTTACTCCCCCTACTCCTGATCCTCCTCTTTCTCTTGCTTCTCCTCCTCTTGCTCCTCCTTCTCCTGTTGATCTTCCACCTCCTGCTGCTTATGCTCTTCCTCCTTTTGCTCCTTCGTCTTTTGATCCCTCTGCTCTTGATCCTCCTTGTAGAAATTGACAGCGACTCCATACGATTTTCTTATAACCACTGACCTTGCAACCATCTACACATTCACGTCTCCTTCAGCAATTAAAGTAATCGTCCATAACAAAGTAATGCTCAAAGAACGCACTTATTCTCTTTCTTTTACAGACAGCGGACGCTACGCAGGCGCGTCGTGAAATCTCCGTACGAGTGCCGCATTCATGGTCCGTACCGAGAGTATACAGACGTCCTGTCGCACCTTAAGAACTGGTGCCTCCTCTGGGTCACACTGGGCATCATACCTTTCACCATCTTGCTGTATACACTCAAGGTCAGTTACTGAACGCTTCACCGATGCTTATGATTTTTCGAAGTTTTGGCAATTCTAAAAAATGGAGATACGTTACTTACATGTATAATGAAAGTTATTTTTCTTACGACCTTAAAATGTATTATTGTGTGCTAATATTAATATTATTAATAGGTTAAGTTATAAAAAATAGTTCTGCAGAGTTAAGCCCACGCTGGTAATGTGGATACTTCGATAAGAGATGACACTTTGATAACAGAGAACAACATAAGCAACGCGCGAGAGTTTTGTTCCTAAGTTGTTTAAAGGTTATGTACTAGATATTCGTTTTTGAGACAATGCACATGGTCGAGTTGATAAATGGTGTTTCCATTTCTATTGGGAAGAACAAAATCAATAAAATGGTAGATTTGTGCCCAAAAATAGAAAGTTCGGTCGGAAAACAGCATAAACTGGGTGAACAGTAAACGTTTAAACAAAATAAAACTACTTAGAAATATTGCAAGAAATTGTTTACTCTTCCAGCATGTAGAGTAATCAATGTGCTTCTTCTACCTGAAATGCATTTATGTATAGTATTGCTATTTTTACCAAACATTTTGAAGTACAAATCAATTCGCATTGTCAAGCCCGACACAATGGGAATCTATGCATAACGTAATTACATACATATGTAAAATATAACCAATGGCGTTGTTCGTTTTCAAAAATCGTATTACTATTTATTTATATTATTAATATTATAAATGCAATTTTTAAATAAGATTCAAATGTTTATTTCTGAAATAATTTTTTTCAAGTGACGACCGAAAATAATTGTCTAAATAATACACTTGTTTCTAAGTGGTAAATTGAGATTAAGACAATTGAAAATACAACGGATCATGTGGATCTAGATTCTAGATAGACTCTAGATAGACTCTAGATAAGAGGAGCAAGGGGTCTTAAAGCGGCCAATGCACCTCATAAAATTCTTTGTCATTTGTGCTCATTTGAATCGCATCATGAAGACGATACTAATGCGTAGCCACAAAATTTAAAAGAGATGGAAAATCAACCTTTATGTTGAGCTTAACACTTCCCTGTCCATTTTATAATCATATTCCAAAGGGATAAGAACATGTTTCGGTAACTCGTTTTTAATTAACGTCAGTAAATACATTTTTATTTATTGCCTGCTAACTATAGCAGTATTCCACGGCGAATTCTGCATTTCTGATTCACTAAATAGAGTGTGTTTTATCTGGTAAAACGTGTCGAGTTATCTGGAATCGAAGTGCCATTGTCTTTGAGATGATCGATAAAAGAAGTGGCCATGAAAATCTGGCATCCGACTCTTTAAACATTTGAATTTCCTCAAATACTTATTCAACTAAAATTTAACATGTTGTAACATAAATGGACATATTGATCTTTTATTTCGATAAGTTGGCACGTTCTTGATGTATTTTCAAGTATTTTTATTTTGTTGAAATACGTACTGATCATTCAATTCATTACGATTATCGATTGAATTTTTATCTCTTTATCACGACTTTTTTGCTCCGCAATACGAAGTACTATACAATTAATCGACCAAACAATGTTACGTGTCTGAAAACCAAATGAACAGAACATAAAGGCAAAAAAGCTGAAGAACTCAACACTCGCCCGTGGCTTTTGTTGTTATCTGGTATCGCAGTGCCATCTGTTATCAAAGTATCCGCATACCCGGCGTGAAGCCGTCATAACAGATATCTTAACCACCCCCGGAAACCCGACATGCTGTGAGAAGTTGGACATGCTAGGAGATGTAGCCGATATATTTCAAAGAATTTCGGTAGGGTAAGTAAATTCAGTTCTATAACTGCTTAAAGGCATTTTTGAAATGAAATATATTTTGGTGCATGCAAAGGAGGTATTACCATGTATGTTATAAAAATCCTGGTTATTAATATTTAGGATTTATTGAAATATGGCTATTTAAAGTCGACGATGTAGGGGTTTGTCCCATATTTAGCCCTTTATTTATACATTTCTTTAAAGGTATGCCAGTAAAAAAGTTTTTTAACTGAAAATTATATTAACCAATGTCCCCGAGTAACATATCCGCCAGGGTTTCTTAAAAAAGTTCGTATTGGTGGAAAAATTCGACTTTACATACAACGTGTTGATGAAAAAATGATATGACATGGTGCCGTACAAAGATGTCAAGATATGACATGTGTGAAGTTCATTTATAAACTTAAAATCTCACTATTACAGCTGATTTATGCCCACTCTGACGTATTGTAGATCATTTTCATTGAACTTTGAGGTTTTATAATGATATCCGCTCTGAAGCTAATTTAATTTCCAGCTAATTTGTATCTTTTTTTATTGTTTGAAAATCATTGTAAATGTAAAGCAATTGATTCATACAAGTATAAATAAACGTCCGGTAGTCAATCTAAACATTTATAATAATATGTTTTGCCTATAGTCCAAATTAAGCTCGATTGGTCATTGTCGGCTCGAGTACTACTTACAAGTACCTCGGGTACTCTTAAGTATACTTACATGTACCCCGGGTACGGTAAATATACTAAAACGTACCCGAGAATGTGAACGCTAAATCGGTCGTTGTCGGCTGTTTTTTTTAACTAATTATGTTCACATTCATGTCAAATTTTCTGTCAAATGGTCTCTATGTTATCGAAACTCATACTCAAAAAGCATGTTGAAGCAGTTTTTTAACAGAGAAGTTTGTTTTAGATAAACAATATCGTTTTACAGTAATGGGTAGCGCGTTTTACGACATCGGATTTTAGGCGGGAATACAACTCAAGTACAGTCTAATATCGACCGAGTACGTTTAAGTATATTTACCGTATCCGGGGTACATGTAAGTATGCTTCATGTAAGTTGTACCTGAGCCGACAATGACCAATCGAGTCCCAATTAAGGGCGGTAGACTTTCATAAATGTGAACTAAATTTGGATCTATTATACATAACTTCAAGTTGACAGCTTTGCAAACATCTGCGACAATGCACGCGTGTAAATGTTTGTTTCTTTTCGTTCTTTTTGGTAATGATATATGCAAAATATAAACATTTATTTTCAAAACCAAATCCACGCCTCCTTCTTAAATGTATTTGCATAGATATTGGATATTGGTGAACAAAACATCAAAATAAAACATCTAATGTATCAACTGAATGTTAATGCGAGTTCGATAAACCGCTAATATCCCCCCCCCCCAAATCCCCGCAGTTTGCTAGTTAAATTTTCGCGAGAAAAATAAACTAGTTCCAATTATCAAAAGGTACCCCATGTTTGTTATTATTGATCATATAAAGATATTTACCCTTAAGATTATTATGCTTAATAATAATATTGCTTAATAAGTTAATATATTTTCGAGCATAAAACATTTGAAGAGAGAAAAGCAGGAAAGGACGGAGAGAGCGAGTGGACGGAAGGGCGTTCTAACAAGAGGCACATTATGGTGTTATTCCTTTGATGTTTCTTTGATCTTTTTAACCCCACAAGTATATGTTAATCCCGTAAGAGCGATTATTTATGAAATGAACCTCATTGTGTCAAGTGTACAGAAAACCGGAAATAAAGAACCCCCTATTGTAGCTCTGGTATGTACGGACAGACACTGACAGAGACAGACACAGAGGAGAGAAGCAGAGTGAGAGAGATTCACGACATGTATGCGCGAGCCGTAAGTTAATAATCAACCTTACGCGACTTGCAAACTAACTGTACGTCGTACTTAATATTCAATACGATATAAAATACCTTTTATCCATGACGTGAAACTTTAAATTACTTGTAAAGTAAAACACATACTATGACGTCATTTAATGAGTATAGCGATAAAAGACCATAGCTATATAATTTTAATCCAATTCTAACGATTTCTCTCAATATACGTTTTACTCTCTAATGGAAAGTACGCCTTAGTTTTAAATGTTATAATTGGCTGAAATATGGCTTAATATATTCCTTCAAGGCTTGGGGCTTCATCAGATGAAAAATGCGTGTTATGTATGCAAATACACATAAGAAGGAGGCGTGAATTGCGTTTTAAAAATAAATGTTTACATTTTGCATATACAAAGAACGAAAAGAAACAAACATTTGCACGCGTGAATTGTCGGAGATGTTTGCAAAGCTGTCAACTATAAGTCATGTATGAAAGATCCAAATTTAGTTCACATTTATGAAAGTCTACCGCCCATAATTGGAACTTTAGGCACAAAATATTCTTATAAATGTTTAGTTTGCCTACCGGACGTATAATTTTACTTGTATGAATTAATTGCTTTACATGTACAATGATTTTCAAACAATAAAAAAGATATACATTAGCTGGAAATTAACTTAGCTTCAGAGCGGATATCATTATAAAATCTCAAAGTTCAATGAAAATGATCTACAATGCGTCTGACTGGGCATAAATCAGCTGTAATAGTGAGCTTTTAAGTTTATAAATGAACTTAACACATTCATATCTCGACATCTTTGTACAGCACCATGTCATTTCATTTTTTCATCAACACGTTGTATGTAAAGTCGAATTTTTCCACCAATACGAACTTTGTTAAGAAACCCTGGCGAATACGTTACTCGGGGAAATTGTCGGTGAAAAAACTTTTTCACTAGCATACCTTTAAAGAATTTTGTAAATAAAGTGCTTAATATGGAACAAATCCATGCATCGTCGACTTAAATAGTCATATTTCAATAAATCCTGAATATTAATAACCAGGATTTTTATAACATGCATGGTAATACCTCCTTTGCATGCACCAAAATATATTTTATTTCAAAAATGCCTTTAAAAATCATAGAACTGGATTTACTTACCCTATCGAAATTCTTAGAAAAATATCGGCTACATCTCCTAGCATGTCCAACTTCTCACAGCATGTCGGGTTTCCGGGGTTGTTAACGGTAAAGAAGAGAAATTTGTCTTCAAATTTCAATCATTGTTAACTTTTACTTTTTATGCCTACCTTCGAAAAAGAGGTGATAAATTGTTTCGCTTGATGTCGGTTGGTCTGTCTGTGTGTCTTTCGGCTGACCAGTTCGTTTCCGATCAATAATTCTTCAACAAATTGACCGATTGGCTTGATACTTCACCTGTGCATTTGCCTTGGAGAGTAGATGACCTCTATTGAAATTGTGTTCACTAGGTCAAAGGTCAAGGTCACTGTCACAATAAGTGGGAAAGTCGTTTTCGATCAATAACTCGTCAACAAATTGACCGATTGGCTTGATACTTCCCATGTGCATTGGACTTGGATAGTAGATGACCCCTATTGAAATTGGGATTACTCGGTCAAATGTCAAGGTCACTGTCACAATAAGTGGGGAAATCGGTTCTGATCAATACCTCGTCAACGAATAGACTGATTGGCTTGATACTTCACCCATGCATTTGCCTTGGGCAGTAGATGGCCCCTGAAATTGGGGTCACTGGTTCAAAGCCCTGTTTGGAGGTGGCATATGTCTCCGACCGCGGAACTCTTGTTTACAAAGCGTCCAGTTTTGCATGATTGGCACTAATGCACTTGCTAAATGCAAGTTAGGGCCTTGCGTGTCTCATTAAAAGCCACTTCCTCGTGTTAACGCATGAAAATACCTTTGCGATTTTATTATGATTTTCCCGCCAATAACGTGGACACAAATGACGTCAAAACTAGAAAACACGAACAGTCGTTGACTAAAAGACCATACGAACCGAAATACGAATTTAAATGTTAATTTACATTTTAGTTGAAGGGAAAGCTAAAATACTTGCAGCATTTGATAAATCCTTGCTAAACCTAGTAAAAGGTAAAAGTGTATAGTCGTCAATAACATGCTGTCGTGACCCGCTTTAAAATGGTGTCATCAACAGGTAACCATGGTTTCCATGATGATGTTGATGATAAGGACGTCAATTCAATTTATCATCAATCCTGTTTGTAGTCATGCAAATTTCAATAAATTACGTGTTACCCTAGCAGACAATCTGCAATGTACCATTTTGATACTATAAATGATAACTATTCATTTACAAATACCTCTGATTCCAGGGTACACGCATCCACAAATTTCTATTTTTGACCTAACCCAATTTGAAACTAAAAGGTCATTTGACTCCTGAATGTTTAAATTTACTGAAATCCTTGACTGACAATAATGCTGAGTATCTTTATATGATATCTGTAATTCTAATATGTCCATTCCTGTACCACATTTCAGATCAACTTGACAGTCGTGTACCTGTTCATGGGCGTCATCATCAACTCGGCGGTGATACCCATCACGCTGTCCATGTTCTGGGAGCGGCTCACTGGGCTCGCCATGATCGCCGGAAGTGTCGGCGGCTCCATTCTGGCGCTTATCGCCTGGCTTATCGTCTCCGCTTCATACGCCGGTGGACTAAACCAGTATGGACTCAATGCTAGTACGTGAACATCAAACAGTAGAACTATACCAGGTATTTTCGGTCCATTTTGTAAATGGTTTAAACAAGGATTCTCTGTATAGAGTGGAGAAGTCACTAGACCCGCGTACACTGTATTCGTTATACATTTGCTGTTTCATTATCGTTATTTTTTTGTATCCGGACGTGAATAATTATGAGTTGAGTGAAGATATAGAATATTTCTTTGGGAAAATTGAGCTTATTTTATTTGTCTTTATTAGATTTTTGTTTACAGGAGACTACAAAGCGCGTAGTGTCGTCGCTTATTAGTCTGTGCTATTTTTTAGCACTTGACGAACATGCATAAAGCATGCGGAAACTCCATTATCTTGCAAGCACACTGTTAACCTTTGGGAACGCCGATATTTCAGCTCGCGAGATGCCATACTTGACGGGAAACCTGGTGTCGCTACTGTCCGGGGGCGTGATCGCCGTGCTGGTCAGTCTTTTGTCCGGCAAGAACAAGGAGGGAGCGGAGGTGTGGGAGAAAACCAGGGACATTGACAGTCCGCTAAATCCCTGGACGGAGCTTTACGCAAAGTAAGACATTAATGAATTTATGCGTTCATCGATCGGAGTACATGTTTGGGGTCAACAAGTGCGCAATGATTTTACTTGTTTCGAATCTCTGTCGCTATTACAAGTGAAGATTTATTTTATCGTAATTGTTGCAAAATTTGATTTCCATTCGTGATTTTCTTCTGATATTTGATTTATTCAATTGAGACTATTACAATGAAAAAAAAATACGTATTTTCACTCGCGAAACCAATTCTGAAAATATGCATGTTTCGCTTTTACAGAGAAAATCAATTAACGGTAAAACCCAGAAAACATACACATATCGCATATGAATACTTTTTCTTTTCCGATCAACAACGATATGGTAAAAAATATTTTTAATTATCCAATCATTTGACAGGGATCTCAACCTGGTCGGAGCCTACCGCCTGGACAACCGGCCGCCACTGCTAGAGGTGCAAGCGGCGTTCAGGTCCGCCAAGTATGTGGCGTTCGTTGCATCCCTCGTACTTTCGGCGTTCCTCGTGGTCGTCTGGCCGAGCATTATGGTGGCGGTGAACGTGATGGCGTACGAGGCATTCCACAGTTGGGTTAGTATGGAAACATTATTTATTGACGTACCGGTAAGTGATGATGCAAGATGGGGCAGGATGCAACACGCTGCTATTTCGTACTGGATCTTTTCGTATTAGTATTAAATTGTGTGTGCTGCGCTGCAAAAGTACCAGTACTTAACAATTACGGCATGGTTCAGTGCAAAATTTGTCAATAGCCTGACTATATGAAGATAATTCTACTGAAATTGCAATATTGTTCACAAAAAAGCGACCCCGCTAATTAATGCACTTGATGATTGACGTTTCAGGTGACATTATCGAAGGTTTGGGCGTTTACCGCTACAATATTCATCATCATTGTTCCGTTTGCTAGTGAAATATGGGACATTTACGCGGCTTTTCGTAGAAACGTTCGGACATACCCGGAACCAGCAAACGCCGACACAACAAGTCGGTCTAACACGGAAATAACCGAGAAAGGTAAATTGGCACATCGGGAAACTCAGGATGTGCCACGCAGAAACTTCAAGCGGTTGTCGTCTGTTTCCGTATTACAAGCTGGACAGAGCAACGCTGACTGACTGTAGTTAATGAACAAACAAAGGTGATCATTTGCACGTGAAGGAACATTTAGACATTAGCTTCGTTTTCGGAAAACACGGCTTAATGCATGTACTTACAGTGTCATTCCAGATTAGCCTGTGCAGTCTACACAGGTTAATCAGGGAAAACAATTTCAGCTTGTATGATATTCTTCGATTCAAGGAAGTCTTTTCTTTGTAAAAATCCAGTTTATTCGGAAAGAGTCAGTCACTTAAAAATATGAGATAACACTTTATGCACATCCAATTTTCCCAGATAGAGGATTAGAGTAGATTCAGATAACGACTAAGGAGCATCGTTTTAATGGTTTTACGGCTAAGCAAAAGAGCTGTTACAGGATTACTTTTTTCGGGAAGGTAAGGTAACCGTTGCGAGAATTTTGATCACGATATTGAGTACAGTGGTCGTTCAGGAAATGAAGCTGTCCCTTGTTAATAAAGTTGCATTCCTTGACCACGGTGCTCTGTCATGTTTAAACAAACAAAATCGCCTGTACGACGCCATATTATTGTCCGTAAATGATTGCGTGACTACTTTTCTTACGTGCATTTCTATGGATTTGGAAAGGATACACCGTTATGCAGACGTTCTCCCGTAGAAAATGTTTGTCATGGCATTTGCCATAGGTGGTAGTTCACCGAGACACTCATTAAAAGTGGTCCAGCAACAAAAACAAAACATGAATACAAATCATTTTTCTTTTTTATTACATAAAAGCCACGTAGCACACTCAATGATTCTCCTAGCTTTACACAAAACGGAGTCATTTGTATTAGCAAAGTAACTTTTTCTGTCAGCATCGGAATAATTTGGTATGATATCGGACTCCTATTTGCGCTTTAAGTTTTTATAATGAGTTTATTGCTTTCAAACACTTATGTATATCCATAATACATGGTCCTATTATAGAGGGAATTTAGCTATTGACCAGACTTATTAGAGCAACCGATCATTAATTCAAGTGGTCTGCAAACATGTCCACGGATGTTATCAATGTGTTTGTCGTAAATTAATGATTGAACAAATAAACAAAGATACTGATTACACCTAGAATTACTTTACAAGGTGTGGAATCTGTTGTATTGCAGTTCTCCACTACTATTAGACATATATATATAAGTGTGTATATACCTACAGACGCCCAGACTTGAGACCCGCAAGGTTTCATATATTGTTGAAATTATTGTGTGATGATTGTATTGAATTATATGCTTGGTGCGAATTTGAACCCAAGCTGTGAAACCAGTATTTAAGCGACCACATAATGTGTTTTTTTTCTAATTTGCGAATAGTTATCATGAACATACAGACCAAACAACGATTAGGATAGCCATTATCATTAATTCAATGCATTTTATTCGTAAATATTGTGGGGCAACTAAAGCTAGTCGAACTACAGCTCTGTATGCGGTTGAAACATCTTTACGATCTTTTTTACACCTAGTTTATTTGAGAATATTATGATTTATCAGCTAGCCCTCAAACCGGCTTTTAATTGCCCGTTCCAAGGAGGATATCGAATTTTAAATCGTTGTATGTTTATAGTTGGGTGTCCTGTTATAAAAGTAGTGCTTAAGAACAAGAATTTCTCTCCTGATATACTTTCTGGCACTATTTTTCTAAGTTTCAGTAAAGACAAACAATAAAACATTTACATCACGATAAACACAAAAATCTTTCAAACAAAATCCAAAACTGTTATGTCTATTTGATACTCCTTTATCAAACGACTAACCGAATGATTAAGATGTTCAATATAAATTATTACGTTGTTCCATATGTGTATTGTTTGAAGTTGAAGAGCATAGGCCTCCTTTTCAATTGCAGTTGATTATAATTTAAAAAAAATACACAACAACAACACGTTGATAACAAAGAATTAAGTATACTTAATCAGAATCAATCATCATTGCAGTGGCGTAGCCAGTATCTTCGGTCATTCTAGGGGATTCCGGGGGCATGCCCCTTCTTCCCCCCCCCCGGAAAATTGTTTATACTTAGAACGTCTCTGGTGCGTTTTAAAGGCCATTTAATTCACATTTATACCTAAATTATGGCAATCGTGGACGCTACAAATGACCATTAAGTATCAATAAAGTTAACAAAACAAAATCAGCTAAAAGTTTATGGTCAATTTTGGATTATATAACCATAAACGGTTTTTGAAGTGACAATTATGTAACAACCTTAACTACAGAAAAATAGTCATATAATTCATTTGAAGTCAGAAAGAAAAAGAAAAAAATCAGACGTAGCTCTCTCATACAAGCCATAATATGTATATGGATAATAGAATGTGCTTTATATATTTATTATTAAATTGTAAAATAATATAGATCTACCTTTTAATATGAAGAAAGCAGATCGCTTTGTTTAATATACGGATTTTCCAAATCATTTTGCTGAGCCATTTTGGCATCAATTGAAGTTATTCAATTGAAATACTTATCTGTCTCAACATGAACCAATTGTACTCAATGATAATATTTGTTTGTGAATATCTTAGTGCCTAAACTTCATTAAATTGCCTCAATTTCTTATATAGATTTTATTCTTTGACATAAATTTTTCCTTTTTTTTCCTTGTAATCTCAACATTGCTCTGCAAATTTTAGCCGAGGCGTGGCCACGATGCTGCATTGTAAATTGCATAATAAAGTACGGCCATTCAAATACGCTTATACACAAAAAAGAACTTTAAAAGGCCTAATGTTTATAAAATAGTAAAAAATAAAATATATAGATCTATTAAAATAATGTTTTACAATAGTACGCGAGATATGGTCCCATTTGAGTTAACGGACCGCTTTAGGTAAATGTTATACCCGGGTTACAAGTAAATTGCAAAACGATAAACTAAGTTTTTTTTACATTAATAATAATGATATCACAGAATGCTTCTATATATGAGCCCCGCTCCGGAAACAAACGGGAGTTTATGCATATGCGTCCTAGATAAGCATGTGCCTGTCCGGACAAATTGTCCGCTTGCATGATATTTTTCGTTAAATGAACATTCTTCTTATTAAAAATCCAGTTAAGGCGGAAAGTGCCGTGAATTACCATGTCCTTCCCTGTCATGGCTATATGCATAAAACTGACAAAGGGGCGAATACATGAGTTTCCGGATTTTTGTTTATGTTTTTACGAATCTTTGTCCTGTTCTACAATGGTTCTGGTTTTGATTTGTGCAAAGATAAGCTTGTGAAGAATGATTGATATTTTTCCAGAAACAAAATCTACGTGGTTGACATCGCTTAGCAGATGTAATGCGTTCACACACAAAACATATTTGTACAAGAATAATCATACATGCAAGCAAAATAAATTTACTTGCAACCAATTTAAATATTAAGTTACACACTGACGAATGGGCAAAAATTATGTCGCAGTTCAAATAAGAGAGGAAATGCACATAAAGAAGCAAATTTCTCTCACGACATTAACAATTTGGGAGCAATACGTTGTTTGTCCCGATACTTAAGTTTATGAAAATTTTCAAAAAGCTAGCTCTGCTTACATTTGCGATCTAATTTCATTATCTAAAAACGCGCTAAATGTCTTTAAAACTATTGACCGGTGACGACGACCTAGGCTGCAGAGGCGCTACACCACAACGGAATTTACTAAATGCAGCCCGATGATACGGAGACATTATAAGCTGACAATAAGATTCCGTACAAAATGGCTATGATTGATAGGGCGAATCCGAAGCCAACTTTGTGAATGGATCCGTACGGCTCAATGCAATGCATGTTGAATTTGGCTCCGAACACTATGACGCCGATTTAGGTACAGAACGCCTGAAGAGAAGAGATCAATGCCAAGCATTATATTCGTGGCAGGGTTTTTCAACCGGCCACACGCGAAGGATCCGTATTTATAGGCGCGTTCTTCGAACAAACCTGTGTTAAGGTTTGTCGGGCATTATTATTTGATTCGATTATTAACAGTATCGAGAATCATCGCGCTCATGCTTAATACATTTGTAAATATGGTGGAATAATTATTGTTAAATTAATCAAAAATAATATTTATCATTGTATTGTTGAAAACACATTAAGAATCTATTATTGACATACCATAATTATATTGCTGACTATCTTCATTTAACATATTTCTGGTCTAAAGAAAATTCCAGGTCACCTTGTTCACTGAAAGCGTCTTTATTATATAACGGTTATTTTACTGACCGCGAACTCCGGTGATGACCTGTATATAAACTCTGACATTCACTCACTGGCAGCGAATTGACCTGATACATCGCGGGTTGAAATGCAATGCATTAAAGTGAGGCATCGCTTCCACTGCTTTTTATACTTTTCCATGTTAACATGTTGACAGGAATATGAAAGTAAGTATTAAATATGAGAACATAGCCTTTAAGTATAAACGCTTTTGCACTGGTAATTCTCTGAAAATAAAAGGTGCACGCACAAACTGTATTTATGTCGAGAATTGAGTGTGAAACTGTTCTATCTATTGAGCCTTTTCATTAGAGATAACATTGTTTCATGCAGTAAAACAATGTTACAAAGACGCGGATATGTTTCCAATGTTCTGGTGGTATACTCAAATCAGCCAATGGAATAAATGAAGTGTATTCATTCGTACCTAGCCGCGGGAAATTTTATTTGAATTTTATTGGACACTTACAAAGGTCAGGTCAAGTGAAAAGCTTACTTAATACAGCTACGCCGAAAAAGGTGATTAGCGTTTATTTCGTAGTAAAATTCGCTTTATACCTCGAATTTACTCCCCGCAAATTACCTTAGTGAAGCTGTCATTAGGTAATCCCGCTTAGAAATTTCGCAGCGAGTAAAGTCGAGATATAGAGCGAATATTGACACGAAATAGACGCTTACATCTTTCTTGCTGATATGGCTGAAAAGTGAGCGTCATTTAAAAAATTAATACAAATAATAAAGATTATAAAACGGCGAAAAAGAACTGCTTCGGCATCGTCGCCATATTTTCTATAACATGATTACCCCTCTGAAATATGCCGGTAGATATGTGACAGTGAAATATGCCGGTAGATATGTGACAGTGAAATATGCCGGTAGATATGTGACAGTGAAATATGCCGGTAGATATGTGACAGTGAAATATGCCGGTAGATATGTGACAATGAAATATGCCGGTAGATATGTGACAGTGAAATATGCCGGTAGATGTGTGACAGTGAAATATGCCGGTAGATAGGTGACAGTGAAATATGCCGGTAGATAGGTGACAGTGAAATATGCCGGTAGATATGTAACAGTGTATGCCATTTAAGAGACGGTGATTACAGAAACAGTCAGCTGTATGTACACATGGTCTAATTAAAGTAAGCGCGCAAGCGTTTGAGAGCTGTTTAATGTACCAATTAACCCGTTATTAATAGCTGACGTTCTCTATAAACGTATATTTATTGCATTTGCAGAATAACTAAATGACACAAACCCCTTTAACAAGTGTTATATGGTGTGAAAAAGTCCATAAAAATCATCAGGAATATCGCGTAAATCTATATGCAGTCTATAGGTAAAGAAGCCATTTTGGTGTTAGCTTGTCTATGTTTGATAACCGCTAAGCCACGTGATTAAGTGGGCGGAGCGATCATCGTCCAGGCGTCATGTCAATTTAAATAATCTTGTACTTCAGTCGTTGTTTAAACAGACATAGAAACTCTATATAGGTGAGGCATTTTATTTATAAATTGGTTAAAATTTAGAGTATTAACACCACACCACGTCAATCGAAAATACTACATTGACAAAAACACCAATTTAAACACAATGTCTAAAAATATAAATGAGGCTGAAAAGGCTAAACATGTGAGGAATATATTGAACGAAATAAGAACATTTAAAATAGTTTACGAGTATATTTTTTAATTCTTAAAATCAACCGGAAAAAAACAACGGCAATAAACAATTCGAAGCAAAAGTTAAAAGATGATATTGAACTACATATCACATGATATAACGCTCCATAATATGAGTCGCGTTCTGAGAAAACTGGGGATAATGAATGTGCGTAAAGTGTCGTCCAAGAGTAGCCTGTGCAGTCCGCACAGGCTAATCAGGGACGACACTTTACGATTTATGGTATTTTTAGTTTCAAGTAAGTCCCTCCTTACTGAAAATCAGGTTTAGGCGGAAAGTGTCGTCCCTGATTAGCCTGTGCGGACTGCACAGGCTAATCTGGGACGACACTTTACGCACATGCATTAAGCCCAGTTTTCTCAGAACGTGACTCATATACATGAGAACTATATGAATTGAATCATAGAGCTTTTTGATGACATGGCACAAATCAGTTAATATAAAAGTGAGTGATAAAAGACGTTATTTGGAGAATAAGATCCCCAATAACATCTTCAGCCTAATCTCAGTAGGTAGTACACATATAATATGCAAATGCCTTCAATAGAGAACAAAAAAGTTAAATTAAATTGACATACACATGGGTTGTGGGATTTCTCATTATTTTAACATAAGTATGGTATAATACGATATTTCCTTCTTGTTATAGTGCATTTTAGAGAGATTTTCATTAGTTTGCTTGAATAACTGTAATGCATATGAGCCGAAATGGGTCAGTTATGTAGCGAACCCGCATTGCGAGATTTTAGCGCAGCCGCAATGTTTAAAACATGCGTACCGCCTCTCTTTGCTCGGTAAGACGTCAAACTGTTAAATCTATATATTGGCTAAACAAAAGAACTGAACAAAAACAAATACTTCTGACAAACGCAGTAAAGTGTTCTGGGTAATGGATGATCAGCTAAACCGGGAAAAATATTATTTATACACCGGAATAACATACGGCGAAACGAATTTTCTTTTATAAGAGCAACCATATTTTAACAAATCTGGCAAAATGGTTATTAAAAAACTCCGAGTCATATAAAAACTGCATATGCAACAACTACATTAAGTGCACAAAAACGCGAGTGTCTACAATAATACTGTGCAATACGTACACGAAAAAAAATGGTTCATTATTCCTGAAGTACATGTTTTAACCACACTCGGTACATTAATGAGACTGTAAAAAAAGTATCAAGCACACAATCTCCCACGCAAATTTAAACTTGCCCACTTAACAAATGAGTTCAAAATGTAAGTCATAGCTATACGATAAAGCTTGTTATTAATTTCAAAGTAAGAAATACTTTCTTGAATTGCCATCAGACAAAATAATACAATTAATATAATGCAAAATATATCAAACTGAAAATAAATAACATGATTAGCTTTTATAGCAAAAAACTTGCAATTAACGCAAACTTTAAATAAAGTAATAATAATATTATAAAAGCAAATTTAACAAGTTTAAACCGTCGCAGAGGGTCGCCTGACCATTTCTTCCGATTTTTTACAGACCACGTGGAGCTTATTAAAATACATTCATGTGAGAGAAAAAAATAACAAAATTAATAAACTTGATAAATAAATGTACAGTGAGTTCAATTTACACACAACCTACGCCGTTTTCGCCATAGGCGTCGTTTAACAAGACAAAAGTACTCTGAATCATGGCATTCAATATGACATTTCAAGTGAATTTTACGGAAGAATTTGGTGACGCAATTGCAGTATTTCACGAAATATGCCTTAACATTATCGCTTTTTTTTCGACATACGAACAAATCTGTAATGGTTCTCCTGTGTAGTTTAAAACTACAATAATGGGAGACTACAGTCGATAAAGGATAATATGTGTTATGTTCTAAGAAAACTGGGCATATTGCATGTGCGTTAAGTGTCGTCCCAGATTAGCCTGTGCAGTCCGCACAGGCTAATCACGGACGACACTTTCCGCTTTCATGACATTTTTCGTTTAATTGAAGTCTCTTCTTAGAAAAAATCAAATCTAGGCGGAAAGTGTCGTCCCTGATTAGCCTATGCGGACTGCACAGGCTAATCTGGGACGACACTTTACGCACATGAATTATGCCCAGTTTTCTCAGAACACGACACATATAAATGTCCTCGTATCCGAACGTTCCCTTTTGTCTTTAACCCCCTACACAGCCCAAATATTCATTTTTTTTAATCTAATAAAGCAAAAAAAGATACAAACATTAAATTGTGAAAACATATCTAACAACTTTGTATGTATTGACAGTCGGTTTGAGCAAAGTGAACCCATGAGTAGTTGGTACTATGTTCTGTACTTGCAGTGAAAACATTGTTTTAGATGGAGATTATTAAATATTTACGAAACCAATGCTTTCCAAATAAAGTTAATAAATGTATGTATATTTTTTGGCGAATTTAGCATAAAACGACATGGCATAAAAGTCCAAATGGTGTTTATGTTTTTCATCTTCTTATTCCTTCCACGTACTGTCGTAAGCGTGAACGCCGAGTCGTGTCATTCTTCGTAGATAAACGGGCATCCGAAGAAGAGCGTAACAAGGGAGGTAAATGAAGCGATTTATATATTGAGCTATACTTGAGTTGCGCCCCCTGGTCTACTATCGCCCGCAAGAAGTTGGTCGCTGACGTTCAGGTTTCTAGTTTTTTCAGCACGATCGACATCGTCGTCCGAATGCTGAAGAAAACACAGGCATTCGATCATACTCCTATGCAATTTATACTTATTACTATGTGCATTTGTGATGTACTCGTTTTTGATATGCATAGTACTTGTATTTAGAAGAATATATTTAAGTAAGAATACTATGGAAAAAAAACGAGAACCAATTGTAATCCTTGGATTAATTTGACTAGATAGATAATACATGTAAAGTCTACAAATAAAAAAAAAAGGCTTACCGATTCGGCCCATCTGTAAATGCAGAATTCGATTGCCGTAATTATGCCGCCAAGTACAATGCCCACGACGAGTACCAGAATCGCGCCGGAAATGTCCGCTAAGCCGACGGCGTAAGCCTTCGACGGAGCGTTAGTCATATCGATCAGAGAGTCCCCCGAATCGGAACACTCAGAACTGAACCAATGATCGGTAAGCTCTTTAAGCACTCCTGTTTCTTGTAGAGTGAGCAACTTCTGGTTGAGCTCCGCCTCCAGCGTATGCGAGCCAATGGGGAAGGCGAACGCTAGCTGCCTGTTCACGCGGCCTTCAGTAATCATAGACAGGTCACACGGCAACTGATTTGAAAAGTACGTCGCTGTGTCGGATTCTAGTATGAGGGTGAAGTCTGAAAACGGCCCGGTACGCAGGTACCGGAAGAGCGCCTGGAGGCCGCCGCTTTTCATCTTGTCGCTCTCCGAGGCATCGTACTCCGCAATCTCTTTGCGCGTTTCTATTAGCTTATCGTAGATATCTTTATCTTGGTCGTTCACTGAGTTTTTGAAGTACTCTTCCGTCGCTCCGCGATACACCATGCCGATGCGGATTTCCTCGTTTCTTGCAAGGTCTCTGAAATTAAAAGATGTAAAATGAGCTTAACCAGTTTTGTGTTCATTTGCAAAATTAAACTATTTTTATAGTCCACAAATATTTTCTAATTGCCCCAGCGTTTAAAAGAAACCTATGATTTTCAATACACTCAACTATAACACTCAAACTGATCTAGCATAATTATACCGGTTATCACTTGTTAGAATAACTTAACTCCAAGACCAGTGGTCTTCACAATAATAACAGTATTTTTTACTTCATTAAATAAATGATTTTGGAATAGCAAGATTAACCAACGACAAATGAATATAGACAAAGATAACTGACGGTATAGCAGCGGATAACAGTAACTGACTTGAATCCCCTAATCTTGGAATGCCCGGATGTGGAGGCGCTGGCGCGCAGGAAGTTCACAAGATTGGCCACGTAAAAGAAGAGGATGATGAGCACGAAGAACCACCAGGCCAGCACGAGCACCCGTGCACCCATAGAGCGCGGCGTCCTCACGTAACCTACGGCGTCGGAAAATATATAACTTATAAATATGAGCATCTCTCTGTGAAAACGGGGTTTAATGCATGTGCGTAAAGTGTCGTCCCAGATTATCCTGCGCAATACGCACAGGCTAATAAGAGACGACACTTTCCGCCTAAACTAGATTTTTACTACGAGACCGCCTTTGAAGGAAAAATGCAATACAAGCGGAACGTGTCGTCCCTGATAAGCCTGTGCGGACTGTGGGACGACACTTTACGAATATGTTTTTAACCCCGTTTGCACAGAGCGATGCCCATATGTTATTTTGATTGGCAACGTAATAATACATTAGAAGTGAGATAAACCCTTAAATTCTTCATACTGCTGGCATACGATTAACTATAATAAACTATAGGTAGGTAAATAAAAATGTATGTTGGTTGTCAGCAAGATTATGCAAATGTCATCAATCGCTTTTGTTTCAAATAATGATATGTCTCTAAAGGTGGGTTACCACTGCCGATCCGATCAACTCGATCATCCCGATTACCGAAATTTCCCGACCAAACCCGATCAAGCTCGACTAAAAAGGGTATACACGACTTCTTCTCGACCTCTTGTCGATTACACACGACCCCCACACGACTCATTCACGACGTCCACTCAACCATCTTTCCGATTTCCGCTCGATCATCTCGACCTATACGCGAGCCTTATACGATCTCAGCTTTACCAAGTGGACCTTAGCTCGATTGCCACCAGATCTTCACACGACCAGATAGTGATGGTCGTACTACAGTCGTACAAAGTCACGAACGGTCGTGTATTGAAACTTTGAGAAAAGAAACTTCAAACATTGTTGTTCACTAATCACTTTAATCATCATGGAGATTGAACAATTACAGTTGTGGGCCAGATGGTTAGAGCTCCAGAGAGACAGGACCATGGCTGTATTAGAGTTAGATGAGGAGGAAGCCGCCCAGGTGCGTAGGCGTAGGCGACAACGACGCAGGGAAGTGTGGGTTAAACAGTGGCTTACGCAACGGCCACTATATGGACAATATGAGCAACTACTACAGGAGCTCAACAGAGAAGACCCAAAAGGTTACAAAAACTTCCTCAGAGTGCATGCCGATCTGTTTGGGGAGCTTCTTCATCGCGTTCTTCCAGGATTAAGAAACAGATCAACACCTATAGGTAAGTCCGCCTTACTCACCTTGAAGGGAAAAGGCGCTGAGCACGAACCAGAACGAGTTGAAGCACGTGAAGGACTCCTGCTCACGGAGAGTCGCCTCTCGATCCTTACCCATCCGGCGCCACTCGTACGGGTTGAAGTGGGAGATGATATAAAGGATCGTGCCCGTCACCAAAAAGCCTGCAATGATCGTTTCGTGTAGGCATAATCATGAAGTGAACAAACCATTTGTAATGCTTTCCATCGATAATATGCGTGTTACTAACATTAAGCTCATATCAGATATTTATTACTTAAGCCCAAATGGCCAAGTGGAAGCGTATTAGATTTTGATATCAACTGTAAATGCCAACATGTATGTAACGTTGTTCTTGATATGTCAATATTATATATGTTTTCGAATATTCTAATCCTAATTGTGTACGTAAATAAATGATATATATATATATATATATATATATATATATATATATATATATATATATATATATATATATATATATATATAACAAAACTTTGATCAGTGGTTTTCACCCCGTACCAATTGAAGTGGGTGAAGTGTTAGGTGATGTACAGCAGAGTGTCCGTATAATGAACATATCGTTATTACGCTATACAAACACGATGCCAACATTGAAAAATTTGTCTAAGCACAAGGTTGCGACTCAACACATGTATAGTATTGAAACGTGCGACCGGCTTTCTGAGGCCGCCATTGAGCGCTATATGCGCGGCCAAATAAGTCCAGTGTCTTTTCAGAAGATCTCGGAAAGCCAAGACCTAGTTTTTGACCCCACTTGTCATAAATTCTTAATTGGTTATTGGTAAGAGGTTGGTATAATAGCATTCCCAAGTATAAATGATCGATGCCAGAATGCAATAAACGTTCACGCGTTAATCATTAAGATATCTCACTACTGGTTTTGTTCATGTTTTGTTCCGTTCATGTTGTGACAGTAGAATTCAATGATACATACTTTGATAAAACTCGCGAGACGTATGATATATTTTTAGCAAAATTACCACATACAATGGTGATACCGATATATTTTTTTCTGTGATAAATATGTGTTATTAGTTTCTTTAGTTTTGCGTACATGAGTTTATGTTTTCACTTTTACAAGTGGTCCTTTACAAAAAATATTAGGTATGAATATTCACTTCAGCAGACATTCTAATTATTACGGTATCTTAACACTTGTTTAACGCTCACAAATAATGTAGAGGCAATTTTGCAAATCAGTATGGGCTTAACTACGCTAGGAACCGTAACCCGTGACTGCCTGTATGGATAACTGCAGTTCAATTAAGCATACGACGAATACTACATAGAGTGTATGTATTCAAAAGTATTTAACAGCTTGTAAGGCAACGTTGGCCAGTCTAGTGTTTATCATTGAAATGTGTACATATTGGCTGCTTTCAGGAAAAACTGGGCTTAATTCATGTCAAATAAGATTAGCCTGTGCACAATGATTAGCTGTATCAATGATTTGAAGAAGAAAAAACCACATTGCGACCTGTGCTTTAAGACACATTTTTATAAATTTGAATTGGTTGTTGTCATTTCAAACTTGCAATATAAAAACTATAACATAATTTTGAAAACTGAGCTGCGTCTTAGATTATACAACAGCGAACAAATTCAGTGTCTTCAGCGCTTTGATTTTATTACGGTATCGATCATGAAAACATTTCCCTCACTCACACAGAGCTAATAGTAGCCAGACGGTCGCCTCCATAGGTCTAAACGGAAGTGAGATGTCGTCCCGCATGGAGCGCTTAGTGGTCTGCTTCCGCATCACGATCACCGGCCCCACCGACTTGAGGGGGTAGGAGAAATCGGCCACCATCATCCGCTTGACCGTCACCGTGAGAGGACCAGCAAAGTCCACCCTCTGTGTACGGAAAGGTTAGAAAATAGTGTGTATAAAATAGTGTGTGAATAAAAGCAATTAGAGTGATAACGGTACGATAATTACGTAGTGCTTTTTTTACGCAAAGTAAGGAATTTTAAGATTTTGGCATGTTTATTATAAAATATTATTTGCAAAAAAAGATAAATATATTATTAAACTAAAACATGATTAAACACATATTATTGCATTATACTAAGCGTGTTTGTCAAAGTAAAAACTAATTTGACAAACACAGTACTGTTGCTATTTATTGAACGTTTATGATTACGGAACGTTTGGTCGCAAATGTTCACAACGTATGCATGAACACTTAGCTATAAAGGCCTAAAACAATTTTGGCCTTGTTCTGTGGATACTGGGTTAAAAACATGTGCGTCAAGTGTAGTCCCAGATTAATAATCGCATATGATAATCAGTGACGACATGTTTCGCTGTAATGGAATTGTTCCTTTATTTGAAGTCTTTTCTAAACGAAAATCCACTGTGCACACATGCATTAAGCCCAGCTTTCCCTTAACAAGGTTAAATTTAAATAGGCCTTTTCACAGATTTTGGCATATTTTGAAGTTTGTCATTAAATGCTTTATATTGATAAATGTAAACATTGGATCTTAAAAGCTCCAGTAAAAAATCAAGAATAAAATTTAAAAAAGGAAAAAAATGTAGCCGGTACCAGGGCTCGAACCAGTGACCCCGGAGTCCTAGAGTTAGTCTGAAGTAAAAACGCATTAGCCCTCTCAGATATTCCGCCGGGTATAAACAGTTTAAGTATTTTATACCTTATATAAGCAATCTTCGTAGTTTCGTAAATTTAAACGACAACAACAGAACTCTCCAGATTATTCAATCGTTTCGCGTTGCAACGCTTTATAATTTTAAGGTTTTCAAATTGTCAAAAGATACATATAATGGCTATATTGGACTATGGTAAATGTTCAGTAATACTGTTTCCTCACAAATATCATAACTAAAACGAAAATTTGCGATTCTGAAACAACTTTTTTCAATTTTGTCAAGTAACCAAACCGTGAAAAGATCCCTTTAAAGCACCTGGATCCACACGCGGCTAGATTGCACTTTACCGGTACGCAGTTGTTTACCACTATCGACAAAGCAGGGGTTTGGGGGCGGTAGCCCCAATACTAAAGAAATATATAGGATAAAAGAATTATTAGGTGTTGTGTTAGGTGTTAGGTGTTGAGCGCTAAGCAACGATAAAATTATACGCTTTTCCATTCTTTTTTACGTACCGGTAGGGTGCAATTGCCCCCCCACACGCCCTCGTACCTTGTCGAGAATGTCTGCCATGAGGCCGGTCCAGGTGCCATTCGGTCCCTGACTTCCATATTCGCTCTTCTTCTCTATAGTGACGTTGAGCTGCATTCGCTCGAACAGGTCCGGTAGAAACCCAGTGTACTTGCCGCCATTGTTCTCGTAGAGGTAAGGCTCGGCCTGAAATGTGGCGGCGCCAACGTTTGGCAGGCGTGGTTGCAGAATATGTATTTAAAGGGAAAACAAACGATAAAGTGCACTGCTTTTCAATTTTAAGATTTGTGTCTGTATGTATACTTAAAACAAGATGTGTTTGTGAAACACAATGTCCCCCTATATGATGTTTGACCTTGTAGGATGACCTTGACCTTGACCCTTCACCACTCGAAATGTGCAGCTCCTTGAGATACACGCGCATTTCAAATATAAAATTGCTAGCTTCAATATTGCAGAAGTGACATTACATGCGCAATTTTGACCCATATATTTGACCTTGAAGGATTGACCTTTCACCACTCAAAATGTGCAGCTCCATGAGATACACATGCATGCCAAATATCAAGTTCCTATCTTCAATATCGCAAAAGTATTCATGAAATAAGCGATTTGGGCCACATATATTTGACCTCTGACCTTGAAGAATGACCTTGACCTTGACCTTTCAACACTCAAAATGTGCAGCTCCATGAGATACACATGCATGCCAAATATCAAGTTGCTATCTTCAATATTGCAAAAGTATTCATAAAATAAGCGATTTGGGCCACATATATTTGACCTCTGACCTTGAAGGATGACCTTGACTTTGACCTTTCACCACTCAAAATGTGCAGCTCCATGAGATACACATGCATGCCAAATATCAAGTTCCTATCTTCAATATCGCAAAAGTATTCATGAAATAAGCGATTTGGGCCACATATATTTGACCTCTGACCTTGAAATATGACCTTGACCTTGACCTTTCACCACTCAAAATGTGCAGCTCCATGAGATACACATGCATGCCAAATATCAAGTTCCTATCTTCAATATCGCAAAAGTATTCATAAAATGAGCGATTTTGGCCACATATATTTGACCTCTGACCTTGAAGGATGACCTTGACCTTGACCTTTCACCACTCAAAATGTGCAGCTTCATGAGATACACATGCATGCCAAATATGAAGTTGCTATCTTCAATATAGCAAAAGTCATTGCAAAATGTTAAAGTTGGCGCAAACAGACAGACAGACAGACAGACAGACCAACCAACCAACCAACCAACAAACAGGGCAAAAACAATATGTCCCCCACTACTATAGTGGGGGCAATAAAAATAGCAATAATGTTGGAAAAACAAAATGTTAGTTCTAGGAAAATTGAAACACTCACATAATGCCAATATTAAGATTAACATTATATAAATTATAGACTACAATTACAGGACATATACGTTTAATATATATGACGCTCTTATTTAGCACGATAGCGTGCAATTATTGATTGTGTATATATACATATATCGTAATGTCAATATCTATTCTTAAATGTGAATCTTTTATACTGCAGATTTACGTGAAGGCAAGTTGTGTATACATTGAGAGTTAATCTAAGTCACACACACAACCTGCAGCTGTTAATTGATAATCTTTCATCAGCGTAATACTTACTACCACACCGAATACCGCTATATGTTGCATTCTCTATCAGGCAGGTAATTTACACTACTTGTCTGTTACTGTATTTATCGCTATGAAATAAGTTTTCCCCTATGAACGCTTTGCATAGGTGTAATTGTAGTATTTTTGCTTATCGTGTTTCCTTAAAAAATATGTAAGCAATAAACGAAGGAAGATCTCAAATGACTTGATATTTAACATTTAAAATGGCATTTTAGTCCGAAAAAAATATACATAAAATAAACATTCGAAAAATCAATAGAAGTTCTTTCAGACGCAATCATCTGTGATGTACATTTGTGTGGGTATCAATGTATTGTACAGTCAGTGGGTGAATTCATTTCAAATTTGTGAGCGCTAGTATTTTTGTCTTTAACAACAACTTTGTTAACGCTTTTCTCTCTATGCCTGAAATTATGTCCCTTTATACACAGCCAATAAAATGTTGGATTAATTTCCAGCTAGTATACCTAATTAAAAAAATTCTACTGATGAAATGGCGATATTGAATATGATAGGGGTGCTAGATTGCGTTCGTCAGCAATTACAGCTTATGTTGAACGTGAATATCGTATCTCATGCAGAAATAATGAGCGGGTACAAAATGGCTTTCTTTAATTCTTCAAAATCAACAGACGTTTCTGATTCAATTTTATAGAAAGTGAGATAGTTCATTAATATAAGCAAGATACTAAGATGCTATTTTCTTACATTTAACAATTATTTTCATCGTGCCCATAAACATATTTTATATCATGTAAATATAGCTCGCCCCTTTTGTTCCCTACTCATATATGTAAATTTAATGTCATATAGTTTTATATTGATATACATTGTACAAATATATTTATCATTAATGGGTTTTACACAATTTCTCTTGAACTACCTTTGTGCACTTTCTCTTAAGGTAATACATTCCATGTCACGTGATATCATGGTCAGTTTGCGGTCAGCTCGTCTAGACATCTTGTATGAATGTCATCATAGGCTGTCGGCATTTAGAGTTTTATATTATTAATACAGTCTGATTTCAATTTTCTATCGAATCGTGGTTAGATTTTCATTTACAAAACTCGATCAGATGTAAATGCGACTTAATTAAATTATAACCATATACTTCAATCGAATCGTGGTTAAATTTTTCATTTACAAAACTCAATCAGATGTAAATGCGACCTTATAAAATTACAACCATATACTTCAATCGAATCGTGGTTAGATTGTTCTTATACAAAACTCAATCATATGTAAATGCGACTTTATAAAATTACAACCATATACTTCAATGGTGAAGGACAAAGTCATGTTTAGTACATAAAATGCCATTTGAGGAGAATGTGATCTGGACCGGGTTGCTCAAAGCAACGTTAAGTCTAAACGGACCATTAAGTGATAACGGGCCTGTTAAAATCAGCGTAAGCGTTAAGATTGTGTTGCTCAAGATAACGCTTTTAACGGCAAGTTTAACGGCAGTTTCTGATTATCTTAGATTGTCTCATCATCTCGATGACTTCACTGGTGAGGATCCATTTTATTTACTAATTTAATGCCAGTATCCGTTCACCAAAGTATATGTAATGGACATTTCCTTAAGTCGTATATACTGTAAATGCAAGAATATATTTAATATACGTGTTTAAACGTGAAAAGTACTATGTATTGATTAATAAACTGTATACATGTGAATTATCAACTGTACGCGTAATATTCAATACACTTCATAACAAACACTTCATGCGGTGAATAAGCGACTTACAACTAAATGGCATCAAGAACAGTTAAACCTTTGTAAGTTATTTAGTAATGTTCCATCTTTATTACCAAAATAAGGAAATTCGCAGAAATTCTTTTTGTAGATGTTTCTTTGTTACCGGTATATTGTGGAACACCCCGTTAACGAAGTGTGCATATTTATGCAGAACGCATAATGCATACAGGTAACCACTTTCTTCGCCAAAGAAAACTCGAAACATACTCATCTATCATTTTCTCCGAGAAAATGATAGATAAATATCTGAAGGATTGCGTAAACATGTGTGTTTTTTTCTTCGACAGTAATTGTGTTGAGTTCTCTAGAACAGATAATCAGAACATTACAGGGTAGAAAGTCCATAACCCTGGCAAAAGTTAACTTGTATATAGATTTTATTAAGTGTTGTATGACGGTGTCGGCTCTTGCATCCTAAGCAGCCAACTACCCAAAAGGAACTTCTTTAAATATTGGGCCCGCGGCATTTACAACTGCGGTCACGGTTCCGACACCGCCACCACTTATGCCATGATTACTTAATTATGCTACCACTGCCACAGATATTACTCCTACTTCTACGGTGAAACATCACATTCCAATGCTTCGCTTTCAAATTATTTTTCATGAATAATACATTCATATTCGCGACAAAATGTATCCGATTTGTGTGACAGTCTGTAACGAAAATGGGAATCCGAACAGAAATTGCTTAAGTTAAAGTTTTGGTTTCGACGTTCACTGTACATTAAAGAAAAAACTGAACATACTGTTAATCGTGGCAAAGCGAAGCCTTACACAAATCTTTTAAAAGGCGAAATATGTTCGATTGTGCCCTTGACCTCCCAAACACTATTGGAAAAAAAAACATATTTGAAAACATTAATAAAGTATTATTGTATAGTGCTAAATGAAATGTGTATGACTGGCGGTGGTGAGTAATATTGGTTATAGTTAAGGAACCTGTGTTATTTAGACATTTAAGTTCCCATATTCGCTCTCTAGTAAATTACCAACACCGTCTAAGACGCGTTAAAACTAAGAAGATTTAAAAAGTGTGACACGATTTCGCGTATATTTCGCATCATGTAGTGATATTGATGTTGTTGTATTGTTTTATTAAACATGTGCGTTTCTCGTATCTAAAACGTATGATATACTATTATATTCAAAAACCCATGACCATAGTAAGCACGGCTTTCAGAATTTCATACGCTAATTAAAACGGCCTACTGGTTGAATTTAAAATCGCAGAGCTCTAGGTATTTTTTTAAGCCAATGCGTATTTCACTCATGACTTTGTTGGCTGATCAGTAAAATACAAAATCAAACACTTTTGCACGAGTATTTTTTACATATATGTGCAGAAAACATGTAGTTATATTCAAGAACATCTAACCCTAAATCAATAAACAAGAGGCCCCAAAGGGCCCTGGGTCGCTCACCTGAGAGACTTAGATGGAAAGAAACAAAGATTAAAACTCTTCAGCAAATATTTCAAATTATTAGTATGACAAGACTGACTTTAAAAATAAGGTGTTCTAAAGTATTCACAATAGGCCTATATAGAAAATTATCCCACCCACCCTGGCAGTCATGTTTTTAATAACCAGATTTTTTTTAAATATATATAAAAAGAAAATGCTTCTTACAAACATATCGAGAAAACTGCCCCCTCCCCTGACGGCAATGTTTTTCCACTGATCACGACCATTATCAAACTCATCCGACATATCAATAAAACCAATGTTTTGACCAAGTTTCATGATGATTGGCCAAAAAATGTGACTTTTAGAGTGTTCACAGGCTTTTTCAGTATATAAATATAAGGAAAATGACCCCCCCCCCCCTGGCGGTCATGTTACTAGATGGATCAAAACCATTTTTGAACTCAACCGTCGTATCAGGAGGAAACACGGGTCGTTAACGTTGTTTTGTGAAATGAAGAGGTTTGCTGTTTCGGCAGATATATACATATATGCGTTATCAGTAGTTTTGTGTGTGTGTGTTTAAATTTTTGAAAATAGACATTTGTTACCCGTTGCGACAAAGCTTAGATTATTTTGGATAAAATTAATATGAGGACAGTAATTTAATAATGAGCATCAGCAAAAGATTAGATTGAAGTACATTTTTCAACAAATTGTTGTCCAAATTTGAGATCATGAGATAAGCATCTCAGCATCTTATAGGGGATGACTGTTTACAATCTGTTTAGCAAGAACACTTTTAGATACTGAAAACAACTGTATTTGTTCAAGAGATTGTGTTTTTATAAAATAGTTTTTGCATAATTAAATAAAATATGTTGAATTGTTTTATATATCAAAGTCAGTTATAAAAAATAAATGAGTATTAAAATATGTACAGCTACTAGAAATTCAATATTGATCTTCTTTTATAGTACAAAACATCACTTGATCTTTCGTATACATGTAGTTTTAAATGTGTGCAAATATAGAAGTAAACACCCACAAGACATTTGAAAACGTATCATATCAAAACAACTATCAAACTTTTTGTAATTTAAATGCACAAAAAATCTGTAGCATAAATATATTATTTTTGCAAAAACAAATGCAAATCAACTTTTCTTCAACAGTTGTTTGTACTTCTTAAAAGATGTGATAAGTTGTTTTTTTACTGCCAAATTGTTCACATTTTTGACAAAGTGTTTTTAAACAACTGGAACAATTTTAAGACTCACCTTGCATTGATTTTTCCAATTGAAAAAAAAATTAAATAAAACCTGCTAAAATCACAAATCTTTCATAATCACACACAAACTACTGACTAACTGAAAATTGTAGGGGTAAAACATTTCATGTTGTAATGTGTTATCTACACGTATCTTTTGAATGGTTTCCATCTGACAACAACACAAAGGTCTTTGATGAAAGTGACCATGCAGTTAATGGGCGTCAATTTCCAGGAGTGTTACACAATTACCACCTGGCAACAATGCAAGCACAGGTATACATGAGTTTTATAGAGAGTAGCCTAGGATAAGTGAACTTAAAGTCAAATAAGATTCATATGTAACACTTCTTGTTGTTTTATTGGTTTTACCACTATGTTAAATTTCTGCAAAGATATAGATTACCTACCCTGGCGGCCATGTTTTTCAACAAACCGTAACCATTTTCGAACTCAGCCAAGCTATCAATACAACAAATCTTCCGACCAAGTTCCATGAAGATTGGGCTATAAATGTTACTTCTATAGTGTTAACAAGGTTTCACTATAGCCATATAAGCAAAGCTGCCCCGCCGGGGCCTGGCGGCCATATTTTACAACAGACCGAAACTATTTTCAAACTCAGCCTAGCTATTATAAAAACAAATGTTCAGACCAAGTTTCATGAAGATTGGACTATAAATGTGAGTGTTAGAGTGTTAACAAGGTTTAACTATAGCCATATAAGCAAAACTGCCCTGCCCCCTAGCGGCCATGTTTTTTTACTGATCCTAACCATTTTCAAACTCAAACGACGTATTCAGGAAATAAATGTTCTGACCAAATTTCATGAAGATTGGACCAAAATTTGTGACTTCTAGAGCGTTCACATGTTTTCACTATGTACATATAGAGAAAACTGTCCCGTCCCTGGCTGCCATGTTTTTACACCGATCTGGACCATTTTCGAACTCGTCCGAGATATCAATGAAACTAATGTTTTGACCAAGTTTCATGATGATTGGGCAACAATTGTGACTTCTAGAGTGTTCACAAGGTTTCTATATAGCCATATAAGGAATACTGCCCCGCCCCCTGGCGGCCATGTTTTTCAATGGACCAAAACCATTTTTATAACTCAACCAACATATCATTAAGACAAACATTTTGACAAAGTTACATGAAGATTGGGCATCAAATGTGACTTCTACAGTGTTCACAAGGTTTTTCTTTTTTTTTACCTAGTGACCTAGTTTTTGACCCAGCATGACCCAGTTTCAAACTGGCTCGAGGTATCATTGAGACAAATGTTCTCACCAAGTTTCATGAAGATCGGACAATACATGTGGCCTCTAGAGTGTTCACAAGGCCACGGACGCACAACGCACGACGGACAAAAGGCGATCACAATAGCTCGCCATGAGCACTTTGTGCTCAGTTGAGCTAAAAAACAATGATTGGCTTTTGACTTACTAATTATTAATGATCAAAAGGAACTTAACTCAGCCCCATATTCACATAAACATGCATTTTCAAATGGCTGATCAAATAATCCCAATTGGGCAATGTTTGTCTGCCTGATAATTGCAAATGATGCATATGCCAATTTTTAGGATGATTTTTTTTTCAATCATCAAAATTTTAATTCATGTTGATTAGGAATTTTTCATCAGTACTTTACGCAAATACGCATCTTATCTGGACTTCTGTATACCGGTAATACGGATGGCAAACTTACCAGGACAGTGGCCATCTTCAGGTCTTTGGCCTGAAAATAATTGAAATAAAAATAATTACCAAACTATCATTAAATTCCATGTTAAATGCCCGTCGATAAGGGTGCGTAATTATAGGAATGCCGTCAGTCAGTCAGTTCGTAAGTCTGTATGTAACACTTTCGTGTCCGCCCCATATCTCCTATACCATTTGACGGACGTTCCTGAAACTTAACTTAAAAGTAAACAACATTGCGACGATGTACAATAGCATGAATCATTCACACAGGCACAATGTCAATGTAACTATACATATATATATATATATATATATATATATATAAGAAAAAAATAATCCACTCCCAAGCGGCCATTTTGTTTTTGGCAAACTATACATTTTTTTGGAACTCATTTGTATCTATAATTAGACCTTATGTTTTGACCAAGTTTCAAAAAGATTGGACCATAAATGTGACTTCTAGAGAATTTACAAGGTTTTACTACAGCCATATAAAGAAGATGCCCCATCCCCGGCGGCCATGTTTTTTAACAGACCGGAGCCAATTTTTGAACTCATCAAAGATATCATTAGAACAAATATTTCGACCAAGTTTCATAATTATTGGACAATAACTGTGACTTCTAGAGTGTTAACAAGGTTTTACTATTGCCATTCAAGGAAAGATTTCCCGCCCCTTGCCGGCCATGTTTTTCAACCAACCGGAAACATTGTCAAACTCATCCAAGATATCATTGACACAAATCTTCTGACCAAATTTCATGAAGATCGGACCATAAATGTGGCTTCTATGGTGTTGACAAGGCAAATGTTGACGAAGCACGACAGACGACGGATGCGATCACTAAAGCTCATCATAAGCACCTTCTTCCTAGGTGAGTTAAAAATCGAGCCAGTATTTTCGTGTCATACTAGTATCTATTTTTCCCATTTCATCTAAGGATTTTCTTGAAACTTGGCTACAATATTCAAGCCGTTGAGGAGATGAAAAGAAGATATGTGTCAGTCAAGACGGCCCGGCTCAATGTCAATTCCAGATTTGAAGATCACATGACGGGATTGTTTGAGCTTCGATTTGTGTAAGTGCTCCATATATCTAAACCCGTTAAAGCGTTCCCCAAACGTTAGCTACAATCTTAAGGGCATTTAGACAAAGTGTATAAAGCTTAAGTTTGTTACGCTGGCTAAATATAAAATGCCACACATAAAGGTCTATAGTTTTACCTTTTTTCATGAAAAGTGAATGTCATTGAGACGACATACAGAAGTCCGAGTCAACCATGCTTGTTTAATATCAATATCACGTCTTTCAAACGTCATAAGAATCTCGGTGTGTGGGGATATTGCCGTCTCTTTAACGGCCTTGCTCAAAGCTTGAGCTTTACAACATTTAATTGTGATCTAAAAATGTTCCGTATATTGTAAATTGTTAATGATACAAATATGCCATAAAACATCTAATATTTTGAATGGCAATCGGAAACAATAATAATTGTAATTAACTAATGCTTACCGTTGAAAATGAATACATGAATGCAGTTACATTTTATAAACGCTGTTGTGCGATAATGGTAAACACGTGAAAACGCCAATAAATTTACTTACCCACCGATGGAAAGAAACATACCAGAAAACAATCACATATCATAGGGACGGGTGGGTGGGAAAAGTGAGAAAGATAATATTAAAAACATTGGCCTAGAGAAACCACAATTCACAGGAAAAATATTAAAACATATTCAACAACTACAATATATGATTAATCATTTGACTGAATACGATTTCTTCCATGCTGTTTCACACAAGACAAATATTATTGACAATTATTATTATTCGTTTCAATATCGCATATGGTTTTGTATATTTACACATGTAGATATAAGGTAGGATTACGTGCGAACTACGTGATGTAATCGTGTCCATATTCAGAACATATAACTGGCCAAACTGTCCATATTCAGAACATATAACTGGCCAAACTGTCCATATTCAGAACATATAACTGGCCAAACTGTCCAGATTCATAACATATAACAGGCCAAACTGTCCATATTCATAACATATAACAGGCCAAACAAAAACACGAAGATTGTTGGTCTCGATTTACATTGTGATACGTTGACTTCTAGATCGCCATTTAATTAACCCATGGTAACCGTTGCATTCAACCATCAGTCCAAATGCCAACTTAAACAGCGAAGTAGGTTAGGCGATTGGTGGACAGAAGTGTCTAATGGATAACGTGTTACTTAATATAAGTACATAGATTTTTTTTAAAAGATAATTTGACTTTATACATGTGAATAAAGTATTATCCAACATTAACATGTGGTGTACTCTGCACAGACTAACCACGGACGACACTTTCCGCTTTTATGCATTTTTTAAGGATGTCTCTTCTAAACCAAAATCCAGTCGCGGCGTAAAATGTTGTTCGTTAGCCTGTGCGAACTGCACAGGCTAATCTGACACGATACTTTACGCACATCTCAAAACTCGAAACTGGGTGGCCTTTAATCGAAATGGGTGACTCCATAATAAACTTGAACTAGCCCTATACACGACTATCAATCGCACAGTTCGTAAAGACGGAAGAATTTAAATCATTTTACTAATATATGACGGACCTTAATTATAAAAAGAACTGAAACTGACAAAAACCTCTATGTCGATAACAATGATGTCGGAAATTATAAATGTTGGCATAAATATTCACAGTATTGAAATAACGAATTGCAAACACAAACCACGCGCGGAACGCCGATAACCTAGAGTACAAATGTGTTCGTCCTGAGAACGAAACGTCTGCACGTGTTACCTAAAACCTCTTGAAAGAAAATGCAGATTATTCTGCTCTTTCTATGCTGAATGAACGAGTTATAACAGTTGGTACTGAGTATCTTTATAATACAGATCGCAAACTCCTATAAGACATATGTGACTGTTTGCGTTAATATTCAATACATCATCTATCAGCATCGTTTTATGTCATGTCATGTTTTGTTCAGTTTTTATATGGGCACAACAATGAACATGACTTGCACGTATACGTGTTACTCTAATCGCTCAGAAAGAAGACAACAATAGTACAAATATGCATAAACATGAAAAGAAACAATACAATCTAAGTAATATAGACCATCCAGTGGGAAGCTACATCGATGTTTAGCTATGGACGAGTTTTGTTATGATGTGCGATTAAAGGGTTGGGCCAACTCTAATGTTCCGAGGAAGTAGTTTTAAGGACTACATACATAGCTTGAAACCGTTGTTTATTACAAATTTAACCTCGATGTAATAAGAGAAAAAATACGAAACGTCGTTCAAACGATGCGATATTACTGGGTAACACGATAAAACAGTCGGACTATTCTCAATGTTAATGTACGTTTATGTTACTCTGTGTATATGAGAGTTGCACCTCGCTTGAACAAACTCATCGCGACAACGCACGCGCTTGGTACTCATTACTCGAAGCGTTCCAAGACCGTATCGCCGATGACATCCCCCGATAAAAAATCCTCGAGGTAATTACGATATCCCAGATGGCGCACACGGTGTTAAACATCAGTAACAGTATTGATTAAACGGCGCAAGGAAGATGGATATCGGTACTAGTAAATATGGTTTCCGAGCGTTGTTTTCCTACTGGGCAGATCGTGCATTAAGAGAGATAGTAACACAGTAAGAATAGTAATAATGTAGCTCTTACCTCGATGAATACATGTAAAATTCCACAAAGCAACAAACAAATCGTGGAATGTTTAGCGTAAGCCATGTTTTTTCTAATCCAGTTATTGAATGAGAGCGCGCGATTGTATCGCCAGCACAGGTAGATACTGACACAATATGCCAGCACACAATATCGCTCCACTTGATGGGAATGCTGCGCGTGCATCCTCTGGTTTCCATGGAAACCATTTTAGCGCGGGGTGGGGGTGGGGCACATGCTCTTGTAACTGTCTTAGAACCTTAGAGGTTTATTTCTGGCAATTTAAGAAATGTTCAATTGTGTCTAACAGTCCACGTGTTTATCTAAGACGTAAGTCAAAGAAAATTTCACTTACTGTTCATGTTCGCGTGTAAAGTTTTACCTGCATGTGTTACATAAAAAACACAACTTTGAGATATGGTGCGTATGAAGAGAACCACGATGGCGCTCCGGTTGCAGAATGCTTTTTCGAATGCTCTGGTTGGTCATGGACTACACTGGCCGCATATGACATAAGACCCATTTTGGCATGTGCAATTCTCATTTGAAATTTAACTGATTACACATGTACTGAATTTTCAGTATGAAATTGTGGAAATTAGCTAAAGCGAATGACAGGGGCAGGACCTGCCATTTTAATGCCACATCTTTTTAAATATGACTCACATTTCGAGGGGTAAGGGGTAAGGGCCGGAATGTGATAATTGCACTTTTAACACTTTTGAGAAAATCAAAAATAAGGTTTTGAGTAATAATTTATTTTATTTGAAATAAGATAGGTATATGATAAATTGACTGATTAGTAGCAAATACTCATAAGATAATACACTTAAATTTCGAATAAGCACAGCTAAATACAAAATGGTGTTTTGAAGAAAAATGTACTTGTATCTTATTGGCATGAAACTAGTCTGTCAAGCCATTTAGTGTATAAACGCACTTAGTGCACTTGTTTACAAATATACCTGAACTTATGACTGATTATCTGTGCTTATATAGTTACAAGTGCACTTAATGAAAACTAGCAGAAAACACTTTGCACATGTGCATGCTATAAAAATGGTTTAAGTGTACTAAGAACAAGAATTTCACTGAAATGTATACTGGGTAAAAACTGAAAACGTCACAAGAAACATTTTTTGTCAAACAAATCATGCATAGCTCTGTAAATCTTGTTTAAGTAGAGACCTCTGTAACTATACATTTTACTGTATTTGTACCAATTTAACTGTTTACTGATTTCAACTGTCCTCTGAATACAATACCTATGCATGTATTGTAACACATCTCAATCAGGCTGATTCTTACTCTGGGTCATAGTCTCTATCACTTTCCAGTGCGTCAGGATCTGGTAAGCAGTCTCTCATAGTTTTGTCTCTATCACTTTCCAGTGCGTCAGGATCTGGTAAGCAGTCTCTCATAGTTTTGTCTCTATCACTTTCCAGTGCGTCAGGATCTGGTAAGCAGTCTCTCATAGTTTTGTCTCTATCACTTTCCAGTGCATCAGGATCTGGTTAGCAGTCTCTCATAGTTTTGTCTCTATCACTTTCCAGTGCGTCAGGATCTGGTTAGCAGTCTCTCATAGTTTTGTCTCTATCACTTTCCAGTGCGTCAGTATCTGGTAAGCAGTCTCTCATAATTTTGTCTCTATCACTTTCCAGTGCGTCAGGATCTGGTAAGCAGTCTCTCATAGTTTTGTCTATCACTTTCCAGTGCGTCAGGATCTGGTAAGCAGTCTCTCATAGTTTTGTCTTTATCACTTTCCAGCGCGTCAGGATCTGGTAAGCAGTCTCTCGTAGTTTTGTCTCTATCACTTTCCAGCGCGTCAGGATCTGGTAAGCAGTCTTTCATAGTTTTGTCTCTATCACTTTCCAGTGCGTCAGGATCTGGTAAGCAGTCTCTCATAGTTTTGTCTCTATCACTTTCCAGTGCATCAGGATCTGGTTAGCAGTCTCTCATAGTTTTGTCTCTATCACTTTCCAGTGCCTCAGGATCTGGTAAGCAGTCTCTCATAGTTTTGTCTCTATCACTTTCCAGTGCGTCAGGATCTGGTAAGCAGTCTCTCATAGTTTTGTCTCTATCACTTTCCAGTGCGTCAGGATCTGGTAAGCAGTCTCTCATAGTTTTGTCTCTATCACTTTCCAGTGCGTCAGGATCTGGTAAGCAGTCTCTCATAGTTTTGTCTCTATCACTTTCCAGTGCATCAGGATCTGGTTAGCAGTCTCTCATAGTTTTGTCTCTATCACTTTCCAGTGCGTCAGGATCTGGTAAGCAGTCTCTCATAGTTTTGTCTCTATCACTTTCCAGTGCGTCAGGATATGGTAAGCAGTCTTTCATAGTTTTGTCTCTATCACTTTCCAGTGCGTCAGGATCTGGTAAGCAGTCTCTCACAGTTTTGTGCGTCAGGATCTGGTAAGCAGTCTCTCATAGTTTTGTCTCTATCACTTTCCAGTGCGTCAGGATCTGGTAAGCAGTCTCTCATAGTTTTGTCTCTATCACTTTCCAGTGCGTCAGGATCTAGTAAGCAGTCTCTCATAGTTTTGTCTCTATCACTTTCCAGTGCGTCAGGATCTGGTAAGCAGTCTCTCATAGTTTTGTCTCTATCACTTTCCAGTGCATCAGGATCTGGTAAGCAGTCTCTCACAGTTTTGTCTCTATCACTTTCCAGTGCGTCAGGATCTGGTAAGCAGTCTCTCATAGTTTTGTCTCTATCACTTTCCAGTGCGTCAGGATCTGGTAAGCAGTCTCTCATAGTTTTGTCTCTATCACTTTCCAGTACGTCAGGATCTGGTAAGCAGTCTCTCATAGTTTTGTCTCTATCACTTTCCAGTGCGTCAGGATCTGGTAAGCAGTCTCTCATAGTTTTGTCTCTATCACTTTTCAGTGCATCAGGATCTGGTTAGCAGTCTCTCATAGTTTTGTCTCTATCACTTTCCAGTGCGTCAGGATCTGGTAAGCAGTCTCTCATAGTTTTGTCTCTATCACATTCCAGTGCGTCATGGTAAGCAGTCTCTCATAGTTTTGTCTCTATCACTTTCCAGTGCGTCAGGATCTGGTAAGCAGTCTCTCATAGTTTTGTGCGTCAGGATCTGGTAAGCAGTCTCTCATAGTTTTGTCTCTATCACTTTCCAGTGCGTCAGGATCTGGTAAGCAGTCTCTCATAGTTTTGTCTCTATCACTTTCCAGTGCATCAGGATCTGGTTAGCAGTCTCTCATAGTTTTGTCTCTATCACTTTCCAGTGCCTCAGGATCTGGTAAGCAGTCTCTCACAGTTTTGTCTTTATCACTTTCCAGTGCGTCAGGATCTGGTAAGCAGTCTCTCACAGTTTTGTCTCTATCACTTTCCAGTGCGTCAGGATCTGGTAAGCAGTCTCTCACAGTTTTGTCTCTATCACTTTCCAGTGCGTCAGGATCTGGTAAGCAGTCTCTCACAGTTTTGTCTCTATCACTTTCCAGTGCGTCAGGATCTGGTAAGCAGTCTCTCACAGTTTTGTCTCTATCACTTTCCAGTGCGTCAGGATCTGGTAAGCAGTCTCTCATAGTTTTGTCATCTGGTATGTCTTCGTAGTTTTTCTGATACTCAGAGGGTATTGTTCCATTTCTACACAAAGAAATTAAGTCTTTCTTTTTAGCAGTTGCTATTGGCAGTTTCTCAGGATATAGTCGTTTAAGCTTTGAACTGAGAGAAATACTTTATCATTTTTTTTATTCAATATAAGACATATAATGAATACATGTATATGATCATAAAACAAAGTAATACTATGTAATAGCAATAATGTTCAAATATGTTATATAAGATATGCTAATATATACTGTTTTGACCTTGTGGTTTCCTTTTGATTTAGAAAAAATAAATAAGTATTTTTGTTTATTGAGTTGTTTGTGATAGGTGTTTAAAAAAAAGAAAACAAAAGAATGGTTATGAATAAGGATGAGTTGCATAAAGTGGGTAAAAAGCATACTGGACTTGTTTATCAAAGTTTAATGTTTTTCCATTTTTGTTCAAATATATGAAAATACTTTTTCGTGACTGTTTGATTTTTATGCACTGGACTCGTCAAAGTCATGCTTGACATAAATATTGCTGATCTATGCTTTTCAAAACTGGAGCCACTTAACTTTCATCGAATGAATTCTTCTTCCTTCAAGATCAATGATATTTTGTGGAAATACAGACTTTGCCAGACACTTTAAATCATGGAAGTCATAGTGTTTCATAGGCACAACTGTATACGTTTTTTTCTTCCAGTCAAATCTAACGATTGTGTCCCATTCGCTTGGAACAAACACCGAAGTACGCCTCTTAGCATGTTCAATATGCTGTCTAACCTGGTTAATTACTGCTTCTGGGGTCTTGTTGTGTGGTGTATGTTTCCCTCTTTTGTCAAATGCAGCGAATATTCCAGTGGACGAGGACTTCAAAGCCGTTTCTACCACACAATTGCCAATATTTAACGTTCTAAGAATAAGTCTTTACAGACTCGCTTATTTCAAGATAGAAGATTCTTGAACACACACGTCTCTTCTTTGCACTTGAACGTACTCTCAGGAGTGTTTTCCTTCACATTGGAACATAAAAAGTTCTTTTTGGCGTTCGTAGGATCCAATATTTTAGTAGTTTTGAAAAACTGCATCTCTTTGCTCATGACTATGTTCACATTCCATTCCAGGTACAAGACAATAAATCTGCTATCTCGTTTAATTGTTTAACTTGATACGTAGGTGTTATTAGTTAATTAGGTATAGGCACTTGAAACATTATCACACTACAAGTGTTGCCTTACATTATAATCTAAACAGGCATAAGTGTACTCTGGCTCTTACCCCTCAATTTGTTCCTCTTTCACTTTTCATTGTGTTGTATTTAAAAACAAAATGAATTAGTTTGTATTGGTTATTTCAATTTTATAGACTAACATACAGCATTATTTCAAATTATTAATTTATAATTTTTAATAAAGAACATGCCTCGTGGAAGGTAAGCTCAATGTTTGATCGAAAATAAGTATTTTAGCGAAAGAGCACATACGGTCATCCACGATGTGCAAGTTTAACCATCCATCAATTTTTTATGAAAATGATCACCATGCCCCTTTTTAGGCCATTTTTTAAATCTAGCTTAATCCCTGATATTTATAAGTTAGCCATAGTATGCAACATACACCTTTTCTATAACACTTAAGCAATAAATACACCAAGCGCTGAAAACAACAATACTGTAGTCATTTTTTATTTTACATTTACATTTATTGATCTTTAAATATATATGAACTCAACAAATCTTTCAATGTCACAAGTCACATTTCACAAATTCAACGCTTTTCTCTTTAGCTTAGCAGGAATTTGATTTCTGAATTTGTACTGAATAAACTGCTTCTTCTTATAGCTCTGAAAGTTCCTGAAGAAGAGATGCTTCGTACGTGGTTTTATATTGGGTATCTTGTTGCCCATGCACCAGTGCTCATAATTGAAGCCCTGGTCCTTCTTAAAGGTCGCTACCTCCTTGGCCTCAGGGTCAGGGGAGGCCAACACTTTTGGGTACTGGCTGTAGCGGTCACAGCTGTACTCAACAATGTGGTGGCCTGTCTCGTTTGCCATGTCTTGGTGAGATTTCTGAAAACAAAAATGTTTGTTAACACTTAAATGTTCAGATAGGAACTTTGATACATTGCTAGTCTCTTAGAAAATCAAATTAGTTTTAACCCTTTAAGCGCTGAAACTGAATTTTGAAGGCCTTTGCAAACAGTTTGGATCCAGATGAGATGCCACAGAACGTGGCGTCTCATCAGGATCTAAACTGTTTGCTATTCTGATAGTATTCTTTGAAAAAAATCGAAGAAATGGCTAATTTTAGAAAATCAGCAGACAATATTTTAGCAGATGACAAATTTCCCAGCATGCAAAGGGTTAAGACCTTTCTTTAGAGATTCAAGTTGTGAAGGCTTCATTTCCAACCCTAATTTACTTATGAGCAGCAAACAGCATAAAACCTGAACAGCCCAAGACAGCTCACAGTATGTTCTGGTTTTATGCTGGTTACATATAATCATGTTCACTTTGTTACTAAATGGGAAAGGGTTAATTGGTTCTGCTGTTGATTCCAACTGTCCTTGCAGTATACAAAACACAAGTGTGAAAAAGAGACAGTCTAAACATGAACTAAATGAACAATGAATAGATAGTATTACAAATTCTGACCATTGCAATGAAATGAGTTGACAGTATTGTGAATTTCAGAAATAACTAGTAGGCAGAAGCAGTTTTGTTGTTAACACTATAAAACATGATTCATAAATCATTTTATTATTATTAGACCACACACCACAGATTACTATTTTAATACTAATTCTTTAGAACAGAAATGAATCTTTTATTACACCCTTAAAGACTACTTGCAGGACAGCTCTACTTTTATTTAATTTATTGTCCATATTTGATTTATGACCTTTCACCTCAGCTATAAAAACAGATATTGCACCCAACATGATTTTCTCCAAATGGTGATCACCTGTAACAGGTTATTTAAGACAACTTGATAAATGATGAAGTCACCACCTACATGTAGATATGCTATACTGTACTTATATTTCATCTCAAAAAGCCATGCTTTTCTTTTTTATATTTACCCGTGCAGTTCTAGATGTTTTATCAAAGCAGCATACATTTCTCAATATAAATGAACTTCGCTCTGGAAAAACAGGGTTTAATGCATGTGCGTAATGTCATCCCAGATTAGCCTGTGCAGGGATGACACTATTAGCCTGTGCAGGGATGACACTTCCAGCATCAACTAGACTTTTGCAAAGAAGCGACTTCCTTTAAACAAAAAGTACAATAAAAGCAGAAAGTGTTGTCGCTGATTAGCCTGTGCGAGCTTCACAGGCTAATTTGAGACAAATCTTTATGCACATCCATAAAGCCATGTTCCCCAGGGAGCGGCTCACTTACTTGTGCAGTATCAAATGTTCTATCAAAACACCATTGCATAACTCCATGTCCATACACACGATTGTCGTTCTGAGAAAACTAGGCATAATGCATATGCGTGAAGTGTCGTCCCAGATGGCCTGTGCAGTCCGCACAGGCTAATCAGGGACGATACTTTCCACTTTTATGGTATTTCTAAGTTTCAATGACGTGCCTCCTTACCGAAAATCAAGTTTAGGCGGAAAGTGTCATCCCTGATTAGCCTGTGCGGACTGCCTGTACGACACTTAACGCACATGCATTAAGCCCAGTTTTCTCAGAACAAGACTCATATGATAACCATACCTGTTTGAGGAGTCCGTTGATGAAGGCCCTGCAGATTGCCAGCTTGTTGGATTTGTTGCCCTCCACACGTACATAGATGTCCTTGATGCCTATGAGCTCACACAGGGACTTGATCACTCTGTGGCACACCAGACCGTACCCTGTATCACGTGGACATAATCATGTTACCAATCTGGGACAAACGGGCTTAATGAATGTGCGTACAGTATAGGCCCAGATTAGCCTGTGCAGTCCCCACAGGTTTATCAGGGACAACACCTTCTGCTTCTATGGATTTTTTTAATTTTTTAAAGTCAGTCTCTTCTTACGAAAGTCCTGTCTAGGCAGAAAGTGTTGTCCTTGATTAACCTGTGCAGAATGCACAGGCGATTTCGGGACAACACTTTACACACATGCATATAGCCCAGTTTTCCCAGAACAACCGTCAATTTAATGTCCATTTCATATTTACAGAATGATTTTTTATGATACAGATGATACAGAATGCTTTATTTCGCAGAAATATGATTTTTTTAAACATGTAAGGGAGGAGGGACACTCTCCCATAAGGAGGTTCCCCATTTTAAAATAGATGAAATAGAGTTTAAACAAACTATAAGGAAATCAAACAAGAGGGCCATGATTTCCCTATAGCGCTCACCTGATTTCAAAGTACACCAATTGTTTTAGCCCTGACCTGTTGACCTAGTTTATGAGCTCACTGAACCCAGATTTGAACATGGCCTGGATATGTGTCTTGTTTTGTGAAAATTGGACAAAATGCATGTGCGTAAAGTGTCGTCCCACATTAGCCTGTGCAGTCCGCACAGGCTAATCAGGGACAACACTTTCTGCCTTTATGGTATTTTTCGTTTAAGGGAAGTCCCTATTTACCGAAAATCTAGTTTAAGCCAAAAGTGTCGTTTGGACTGCACAGGCTAATCTGGGACGACACTTTACGCACATGCATTACGCCCAGTTTTCTCGGAACAAGACACATATGGTCATTGTAAACGTTATGAACATGCTTCATTATGATAGAGTCATAAATGTATCCCGTCGTATGGAAACATTATTTTCTAGGATTTCATCTAGTGACCTGGTTTTGGATCCATACAACAAAGATACACATAGAAACTATATATTGTAAAAATAAACATATCTTACCAAGGTTCATTAAGACTGAGTCATATCTAAAATTTCACCCGATGATCTATTTTTTGGACGAAAATGATAGAGCTGGATTTGAATGCCGATTTAATATATTCAAGTTTCATATACTGACCAAGTTTCCTATATTCAACTAGAGCTTTGTCAAAGACGTGACGAATACCCCCACATGCCGCATTGACACAGAATATTTTGCATGTAGTTTTCATAAAAAACAGCGGACACCATGCTTAATGTTTGAGACGCACTAAGTGACCAGGTGACCTGGTTTTGACCCTGCATGGCCCATGTTTGAACTTGACCTACACATCATCTATATACAACTTCTGACAAAGTGTGGAGAAGATCGGATGAAAACTACTTGAATTAGAGAGAAGACACCAAGCTGAATGTGTAAAAGGTAGTAAGTGACCCAGTGACCTAGTTCTTGACCCGGCATGACCCATATTCAAACTTGACCTAGACATCATCTATATACAACTTCTGACCAAGTTTGGTGAAGATCGGATGAAAACTACTTGAATAAGAGATCGGACACCATGCTCAATGTTTAAAACGTACTAAGTGATCCCGTGACCTAGTTTTTGACCTGCCATGACCCATGTTCGAACTTGGCCTAGACATCATCTAGATACAACTTCTGACCAAGTTTGGTGAAGCTCTGATGAAAACTACTTGAATTACAGAGCAGACAACATGCTGAATGTTTAAAACGCACTTAGTGAACCCGTGACCTAGTTTTTTAACTGGCAAGGCCCAAGTTCAAACTTGGCCTAGACATCATCTAGATACAATTTCTGACCAAGTTTGGTGAAGATCGGATGAAAACTACTTGAATTAGAGAGCGGGCATGGACCGACCGACAGACCGACTGACAGACAAGCTCACTACTATATACCCCCCTAAACTTCGTTTAGTGGCGGTATAATGAAAATTGAGGCCTCTAAGGGATTGATTCATGCATGAATATCTTTTTGAAGGAGATTTTTTCTCAAATCAACAGAGAATTGTCATAATCAACGATTGTTACTCAAATTGCTGGTATTGGCCTAGTTTTTGTGAACATTTCCTGCAGCAAATGTGGAAAAGGGAAAAAATAAAAGCAGGAAATGGTCTACAACAGATGGCTTTTACAAATTGTATCAATGAAAATAAAGCAAGTATCATGCTACAAAAATTTGCATAAAATATAATTAACAAGAGATTGCCAAGCAATATTGTCCCCAACCGGTGAAACTCCACCATTGTCAGATTTTATATATATATATATATATATATATATTTGTTGCCATAGCAACCAGAATTCTTTATGTAATAACAAAATGAAATGACATGCATAATTTCCATATGGCCATCTATCCATGTTTCAAGTTTCATGAAAAAATATGAAGAACTTTTGAAGTAATTGCAGGATCCAAAAAAGTGTGACAGACAGACTGACTGACAGACTGACTGACTGACAGACTGACAGACTGAGTGCAAACCATAAGTCCCCTTCGGTTTCACCGATTGGGGACAATTATGGCATTTAACAACTGTGGATGTTTTGGGACTTTTTTCAGATTAGTCTGCCAATTATCAAAACCTCCCTTTAACATGTGCAAGTCAGCTTCCTGCAATTCAGTGACATTTAGTCAATGCTAGCTAGCCTTGTTTGATAATTTTCCCTAACAACTATTCTGGTAATTAAATCTCACCCATTATGCATCTAACATACGCGACTCAATGCGCATGTTGGCAAAAATTAACTGCCAGTTATGCCTGCAAAATTACAGAAATTCTGCTATGTCAAGCTGCCTTTGATTATGGGTAACACAAAGACACTCTAAAAAGGAAGTGAAGAACATTATACATAGATCTTTGAATAAAGGCATTTTGGATAAAAGAGTAGATCATAAATTATAAATTGTTTTAAGATTGGATGAAAACTGTGACCTCTACTGTCTACACATTTTTTTAACTTTGACCTAGTGACCTAGTTGTTGACCCTAGATGACCCAAATTCGATCCCAATCCAGATTTTAATAAGACAAACATTCTTACCATATTTCATGGAGATCCGATGAAAACTGTGACCTCTATTGTCTACACAAGGTTTTTCTATGATTTGACCTAGTGACCTTGTTTCTGACCCCAGATGACCCAAATACAATCCCAATCCAGATTTCATCAATATAAACATTCTGACCAAATTTCATAAAGATTGGATGAAAACTGTGACCTCTACTGTCTACACAAACAAATTGTTGACAGACGCACGCCAATATCACACATTCACATAAGCTCATCGTGTCACTTCATGACAGGTGAGCTAAAAATTAAATCAGCCTCAAGCTGGTCACTTCGGTAAACAACTTTAAGGATTTTATAAACTTTTTTTGATAACATTGATGTTAAAATAAATATCATTTGAAGCAGGAAATCAAATTTCTCAAACACTCATTGTCTGTTAAAGAATGCCAAATGTGGATTGGTAACAAAATTCCATTTAACCATTTAAAACAAGAGATTGCCAAGCAATATTGTCCCCTACCAGTGAAAGTCCAACATTGTCAGTAATTTTTATACCCCCCTTCGAAGAAGAGGGGGTATATTGCTTTGCACATGTCGGTCGATCTGTCGGTCGGTTGGTCGGTCTGTCGGTCGGTCCGTCCACCAGGTGGTTTCCGGATGATAACTCAAGAACACTTGGGGCTAGGATCATGAAACTTCATAGGTACATTGATCATGACTTGCAGATGACCCCTATTGATTTTGAGGTCACTAGGTCAAAGGCCAAGGTCACAGTGACCCAAAATAGTAAAATGGTTTCCGGATGATAACTCAAGAACGCATGCTTCTAGGCTCATGAAACTTCATGGGTAGATTGATCATGACTTGCAGATGACCCCTTTTGATTTTGAGGTCACTAGGTCAAAGGTCAAGGTCACGGTGACCCGAAATAGTAAAATGGTTTCCGGATGATAACTCAAGAACGCATACGCCTAGGATCATAAAACTTCATGGGTAGATTGATCATGACTCGCAGATGACCCCTTTTGATTTTGAGGTCACTAGGTCAAAGGTCACGGTGACCCGAAATAGTAAAATGGTTTTCAGATGATAACTCAAGAACGCATACGCCTAGGATCATGAAACTTCATAGGTACATTGATCGTGACTCGCAGATGACCCCTAGGTCACTAGGTCAAAGGTCAAGGTCACAGTGACAAAAATCGTATTCACACAATGGCTGCCACTACAACGGACAGCCCATATGGGGGGCATGCATGTTTTACAAACAGCCCTTGTTTTTATTTGTTATTTTGTCTTCTTTATATAAACAGATGCAATATTGGGCATGTTCAACGTTTATTCAAGTACTGCAGTTTTGTTTTTCAGTTACAGTTACACTGTAAGATAAGAACTGAACAGTCAAAACCTTATAGCAGATATTTTTGACAAAAACAAACACTGGTTAGTCACACAAGTTATAAGACACTTCATTCTTAAAAAATTTTTTTTTTTTTTTTTTTTTTTTTTTGGGAAATTGGGAAAAAAAATTATAATTTCGGTTTGGGATCGGGTCCATTTGCTTTGGGAGTGCCTCCGTTTTCCGGAGGCGCAGACAGCGCTGAAAAACCCCTGCCCCGTGACCTAGTTTTTCACACTGCATGACCCATATTAAAACTTGACCTAGACATCATCTAGATACATCTTCTGACACAGTTTAGTGAAGATTGGATTTAATTTTCAGGACAGACAGACCGACAGACAGACCGACAAATTGACTCCTATATAGCCCCCATTACCAGTAATGGAGGTATAATGACATGCATAATCTCCATATTGTCATCTATCCATGTTTCCAGTTTCATGAAAAAATATGAAGAACTTTTAAAGTTATCGCAGGATCCAGAAAAGTGTGACAAACAGACAGACAGACAGACCGAGTGCAAACCATAAGTCCCCTCCGGTTTCACCGATAGGGGACAACAAGCAGCCAAGTTTGCCTAGGATGCTCACTTGACTTTAGGATCACTCTGTGAATTTCTGTTAAAATCCTGTCAGTTATATAAACAATCATAATTGTCAAAATTATTTATACATGTATAGCTCTTTTAGGGGGAAAATGTCCAGTTCCTATGAAAGTCTTTTCTTTCAAAGAAATCCACAGTTAACCCTTTCAGTGCGGGAACCGAATTTTAAAGGCCTTTGCAAACAGTTTGGATCCAGATGAGATGCCACAGAACGTGGCGTCTCATCAGGATCCAAACTGTATGCTATTCTGATAGTATTCTTTGAAAAAAATCGAAGAAAATGCTAATTTTAGAAATTCAGCAGACGACATTTTAGCAGACGACAAATTTCCCAGCATGCAAAGGGTTAAGTCACATAGATGACTAACACCCCTGCATCATTTCATCAGCTATGTTTCAATGCAAATGACTCTTGAATGAGGAAATATTAATGGGCAAATAACTCTCGAAATGGTGAATTGTAGCGCCTTTAAAGTTTTTTGGACATTCACACTTTAGGGTGATGACTTTTTTAAAGTTTCAATTCAATTGCCTCAGAAAAATGGCAGCAAATTGCTCAACAAATCTATAACATTTTCTGTGGACTTCCTGCCTGACCAACAAGAGTGACTCCAATACACGTCATTTAAAACTTTGTTGGCAGGTATAATTATTTTAAGGAATTTGTTTTCAGTCCAAGCAAGGAACATAATAGAATATTTGAATTGAATACACAAGAATAAATAAGCGGTGAAATGCAAAAATGGGTATTAAGGCAGATTAGACCAGCGTAGCTCCAGACCAACCTACACATTCGCCATGAAATGTAAAGAGCTACCCTGTCCGCTATTAAGTCCGGAACACTTTGGTGGACATAATGACTTTTCATCAGAGTCTAAAGATGCACAAGTATATCCTGATCTACAATGTTCGGACTTGTCCTAAGACCCATTTTTGCATGACGTGGCTCTAATTCTCTTTACTATACCTTCATATTTCTGAAAGCAGATGACCGTTGAATGGTGGTATTTTTCAGTGAAGTTGTGCATAACTGAAAATTCAAAGTAAAAAAGTATCAACATGTTATCTACTGTAAGGACGAAACTACAAAATTAAGAATGAAATCCATATGTTTATTATCTGTTGATTTAAGCCTTTACCACTTTGATACATATTTTCACGCATTTGTAGTGCCTTAGAAAGTTATATATAATTTAAGACCTTTCTTACTAGATTCAAGTTTTTAAGGCTTCATTTCCAACCCTTAAATACTGATGAGCAGCAAACAGCATAAAACCTGAACGGACTGCGAGTTACTACTTTGGCACTTTTACAGAAAAAATTGTAAGCTGTTAGCCCTAGGCCTCGTTCTTAATAACTTTACTTATTTGTTCATATACTCCTGGATGAAATCAATAATGGAAAAAAACGTTAAATTCTAAAATGCTTTATTGAACCGGTATTTAAATTGGTATATGAAAACATTTTGAAATATTTTACAATTGCTAAACTGTCTTTGTAATTACATAATATAATAATATCATATATTCTGTAATTGTATTTATATTCAAACTTACACACTGTAGACTGTAAATATGCCTATACAAATTTAGTTCCAGTTCTTACTATACTTTGTATGAGGTTATGTTCACCCTTTCCCACTCAGAAGGGAAGTAAAAATGGCTAAATGCAAGCAGCATAAAACCAGAACAGTCTGGGAGCATCTTGAATCTATTAAGACAGGTCTTAATTTTAATTTGATTTTCTTAGTGACAATAAACCTTTCAAAATGCGTCTATAAGCATTATAGGGTTTAACGTGTCAAAGCAAGTTTTACCACTTATTTCTCTTCCAATTCTTGTTTCCTTCCATTAAAATCACTTACTTGTATGGTTATCTAGAAGATCCACATGCAACAAATGCTTTGAGGCCTTGTTCTTTGCCTACAATGAATCACATGCCAGGCTTAGTTAGTTTAAACCTATTTATTTTTAAGCTTGATTGCATAGAAAGCCTAAGGCATATTGAAACGCTGTTGAGTCCGTTTCCTGGGACTAGAACCACTTCTTGGTGTCTATGGGGGAGATCTTAAGAACGCTTCCATAGAGGGGATCAAACCCAAGACCTTCCGATCACTGAAGGACACAATATCCATTACTCCACGGCAACCATGCTTAGATTAAAAAGAATTATCTAAAACTCTGAACATCATAATAAATTTTAAGGAAAAAAGAATTACTGCAATCTTTCAATTTTAAATCTGCTGGCAACTAGTGTCATGACCATAACAATGCCTACACAATCCTATATGTTAGGCATACATAATTTTAAACTGAATGTTATTGCATCATGATTTTGTATAAGGAGCGCCCTGGTGAGCAGATGTGAAAACGAGATGATTATTTTCCTGAAGAAAAAATGATAACCACATTGACACACCCAATTAAAAGAACTATTTCCTAACTTTTTTATTTAACAAAACATACGGTTATTTAAATACTCACTGTAACTATGGCTTTAAATCCTAGAGGATTCTTTGCATACTGCAGTCCTGAAAATACATAATAGTTGTATGCAATCATATTCAAAATAAGATGAGCACTAGAGACCACAATTGGTTGCTGCTCTGTCTAAATAATGATTTTTTACAAAGAATGACAAATTAACAAGGAAGACACATAGTTGATAAATAAGACTATGAGTTTTGATATTACTAATACACTATAATAAAATATTAATATTGGGAGCAAGGGGTGCCTCCTTTTTTTGCTTATTTGGAGCATTTATTTGAGAAAACATGCAAGAGAAGAAATTGGATAAGGAGCCCAAGAGCTGCGGAACCCTAAACATTTAGCTGGGAACAGAGATTTTCAGAGAAAAATCTTCTTAACGTAAAGTACTTAACGAACAAGTGCGGGCGATTGTGCTAAAACATATTATGTACAATATCCTAGATAAATATTAAGCCTTTGTAGCATAGCCTTCTCACCTATCAATCCTTTGCCGTTTCCAACAGCAACTAACAGCCAGCCCTGATAGACTTTACCCTGGGTAGCTGTCGTATGGCTCACACGCTTGGCCTGTCAAATAAACATATGGGAAAATCTGGGCTTAATTCATGTGTCATCCCAGATTAGCCTGTGCAGTCTGCACAGGCTAAAGGGGGACGACTCTTTCTGTTGTTATCGATTTTTTGTTTAAAGGAGGTCTCATCTAAACAACAAGAGCACCGCATAATGGGTGCCACCCTCGGCTGCGAAAGCTTGTCAGAATTTATTTTTAGAGGTCACAGTGACCTTGACCTTTGACCTAGTGACCCAACAAGAGATGTGTTTGTCAGAAACACAATGCCCCCTACTGCGTCACTTTGAAATAAAATTTCTATTATTTATTATTTGGCAGGTATAGACATCATCTCCCTTTAAAGCTTTATTACTTCCCTTGGATTTTGTCCAATCCAACCGGGTGGGGGGGGAGGTCTGTAGACAGTAAAAATGACCTAGTCAGACATCACTGACAACCAAGGCCTGTGGTTTATCAAAGAGATCATAGCCAGAGTTCATCACGTATGTATGAACATAAGTCCACTGGTATTTAATGAAAACTAACATTAACAAATTAGAACAGGTAAGAAATGATAATTATATCAAGAGATGTGTACGTCAGAAACACAATGCCCCTATTGCGCCTCTTTGAAACAAAATTGCTATTTATCATTTGGCAGGTATAGAAATCATCTCCCTTTAAAGCTTATTACTTCCCTTGAATTTTTTCCAATCCAACCGGGGGTGGGAGGGTCTCACAGTCAATTATGACAACCAAGGCCTGTGGTTTAAAAGAGATCATAGCCAGAGTTGATTTTTTTTTTCTTTTTCATAAAATCATAGCCAGAGTTTTTTTTTTTTTTTTTTTTTTTTTTTTCTTTTTCATAAAATCATAGCCAGAGTTGATCATGTATCTATGGACATAAGTCCACAGGTATGTAATGAACATCAAAGAAATTGTAATTATATCATTTTAAAAAAACTTTGACAAATCAATCATTTGAGTTATAAATAATCAAAATAATAAATCTGTACAGTTACTGTGAAAAGAACTTCAATTCTTGGTAAGGAAATATATAATATGAGATTTATAATTATATAAATTACTTCCCTTGAAAATAATTGTCTCTAACAAATCTCTATTTTTAGTAGCAAATAATTAAAAGCCACTACCGTGACTGTGATTGACCACTCGAAATGTGCAGCTCCATGAGATACACATGCATGCCAAATATATAAATTGGCTATGTTCAATATTGAATAATTTTCTCCCTTTTGAAAGCTTATTACTTTCCTTAAATTTGTATTTTTTACAGTAGACCGTAAAGGATGACATTGACCTTGACCTTTTACCACAATGTGTTTGCCAGAAACACAATGCCGCCTACTGTGCCGCTTTGATTTATTTAACAAAAATATATACGTGGGCAGGTCAGATAACTATGTTCATTTAAAGCTTATTACTTCCCTTGACTTTGTTTTTTCGACCCTAGACCTTGAAGGATGATGTTCACCTTAAAATTTTACCACTCAAAATGTGCAGCTCCATGAGATACACATGCATGCCAAATATCAAGGTGCTATCTTCAATATTTAAAAAGTAATGGCCAATGTTTAGGTTTTAGCACTTCGCCTATGGCGGACGGCGGACGACGAGCTGGCTATTACAATAGCTCGGGTTTTCTCCAAAAACAGTCTCGCTAAAAATCAAGTGTAGGCAGAAAGTGTAATCCCTAATAAGCATGTGGGTACTGGGTACATTGTGGGTACTGGGTACATTGTGGGTACTGGGTACATTGTACACACATGCATTGAGCCAAGTTTGATCAGGATGAGGCTCATTTGTTGGCAAAATAATGCTTGTACAGAAACATTGTTTGCTTCAGCCATGTTTATTGGCTTTGTCAGAGGGATGCACTGCTTTTACTTATAAAACCACTTGGGTCGTGCCCTCATAGTATTCAAAATGTAGTCAACGGTCCAAATTTTCAGTCACATCTTTAGTTAACATTATACTTTAATTTTGTTTTAATTTAGTCCCAATATTTTCACTGAAGTATGAACAACAAGAGATGTGTCTGTCAGAAACACAATGTCCCCTACTGCGCCACTTTGATTTTTTTAATTATTATTTATCTTTAAAAAATATTACTTCCCTTGTAAAAATGATCTGTACCTGCCAAATGATAAATAGAAATTATCTCCCTTAAAAGCTTGTTACTTCCCTTGGATTTGTTTTTTTTTACCTTTGACCATGAAGAATAGGCTTTGACCTTTCACCACTCAAAATGTGCAGCTCCATGAGATACACTTGCATGCCGAATATCAAGTTGCTATCTTCCATATTGCAAAAGTTATGGACAATGTTAAAAGTTTTTGGACGGACGGACAGACGCCATATATTTGACCTTTGACCTTGAAAGATTACCTTGACCTTTCACCACTTAAAATGTGCAGCTCCATGAGATACACATGCATGCCAAATATCAAGTTGCAAAAGTTATGGCCAATGTTAAAGTTTTTGGACGGACGCACAGACTGCCGGACTGACACACAGTTCAACTGCTATATGCCACCCTACCGGGGGCATGAAAAGAAGGGTTTATGATTAAAACTACTTTAAAATAGAACATGCATTAAGTTAATATGCAAAAGTTAATAGGCAATGATTTTATGATATGCAAAAAGCAAAAACAGCTTTCATGTTTAAGGGTTGACATTTTACTTGAGTAGTTTTTCATTTTCATAACAATTTCTATTAGTTTCTCAGAACACATTCTGTAGACAGGTCTTTTTTTCCACTTTTTGGGAATATAGCCCATGGCTTTGGAATTGGGAATTTTATCGGCATTTTCATGTAATTGGGAAAATAAATTCATTAGCCTTTTTATTCCAAATGAAAAGTCCACTGATTGGGAAATACTAAATTTGATATCACTCTTTATAATCATTCAAATTGAAAGAACAAAATCATATAATACTTTGTTAATGTAATTGAATTAAAATTTAGATAAAATACGCATTAGATACTTCTTTCTAAAAAAAAAATTAAAAAAAATGTTTGTTTTTTTTTGGGGGGGGGGGGAAATTGGGAAATTTTTGCCACATTTTGGGGAAAAAAGTATACTTTTTGGGATTGGGAACATAGCCGAATTTCGGCTATAAAATCGGGCAAAAAAAACCCTGGTAGAACTGTGCCAAACTTAATTAAAACATAAAGCAAATAATGTATGCAAATCATAATTTGCATGCACAATCTTACAGGTTATCATAATTGTTATCATTATTTGTATCACATGACTGAAAATTAAATGAAATTAACATTTAACAATTAATTACTTGGACAATGTTAACTTCAGATGTTGTTCTGAGGTCTATATCAACTACACTTGCAAGACAAAACTTTACTTAACATATTTCAAACAAATAAGAAAATATGTAATAAATGTGTCTAAATTCTAAAAAATAATATTTTAAAATCACTAAAATGAAGAAACAAGAGCACCGCATAACGGGTGCCATGCTCGGCTACGGGTGCAGTTTTGAATAAATGAAAGCTTGTCAGAATTTATTTTTCAATTTTTTTATTCAAGTTGTAGGTGGAAGCACTTTGATTTTAGAGCCAATGTTAAGGTTGTAGCATGACGCGGATGGCGGACGATGAGCTGTCTATGACAATACCTCGGGTTTTCTCCGAAAACGCCGAGCTAAAAATGGATAAAGGCCATGACAAGCTTATCTTGGAATCAGTAGGAAAGTTGAAGGGTATTTCTCTATTATGATATGTTTATTGTGTATTGGCATAAAACTCCACTAAAGTTAAATTTAACAGAGCCATGTTCTGGGATAACTGGGCTTTATGCATGTGCGTAGTGTCGTCCCTGATAAGCCTGCGCAGACTGCACAAGCTAATCAGAGACGACACTTTCTGCTTTTTATCTTTTTTCCATTGAAAGGAAGTATCTTCTTAGAAAACATCCGATTAATCCAATAAGGCCGAACATGTTGTACAAACTGCACAGGCTAATCCTGGACGACACTTACTGCACATGCATTGAACCTCGTTTTCCCTGAGCAAGGCTCAATTGAATAACTTGACGATTGGCAAAGACTTACTTGAAGTACTACACTCTCAAAGACTTACTTGAAGCACTACACTCTCAAAGACTTACTTGAAGTACTACACTCTCAAAGACTTACTTGAAGCACTACACTCTCAAAGACTTACTTGAAGCACTACACTCTCAAAGACTTACTTGAAGTACTACACTCTCAAAGACTTACTTGAAGCACTACACTCTCAAAGCCATCAAAGGTATCTGAAATGTATAAAGTATTATGTATAAAACCTACAATAAAACATATCGCACCTTCAGATGGTTTCTACACATGGAAAGAGTATCTAAATGAAAATAGATGAAACGAGCATTTTTGTACTTTCACTTGGTACTTATACATAATAAAGTTACAATAAGGGTGGATTTATTTTTCATCACAAGGGCCTGATTTGGACAATTTTGGTGTAAGACTTTTCACTATTGTGAAGTGTTACTAAGTAAGTACCAAATCAGGGCTTGCAGTTATAGAGATTTAAAGCAATTTAATGGTGATGTCTATACAAAAAGGGCGGCGTGGCCACTTTTGATCCTACGGACACAGGGCTCAACATTAACCTAAAAACCAACTTGCCCTGCCGGGCAAGTACTTAAAAAATCTACTTGCCCTGGACGTAAAGTCATTTGCCCAAACATGAAATATCACATTAACTGTTAACCTCATATTTTTTAATGAAGATCAAAATGATACACCACAAAACCTTTTTTATTTTTGCACATTTAACAAAATGATAACAGCAATTAAAGTCAAATTAAAGTCTAAATTAAATGCTTTGTTCTTTTTTGCACTTGCCCGGGTAGACAACTAGATTATAAAGTAACTTGCCCGGACCCAACTTTTACTTGCCAGGGGCAATAGGACAACCGTTAATGTTGAGCCCTGGGACATAATTTGAACAAACTTTGTACAGAACAACCACATCCCCATATACACAATATATAGGCTTTCAGATTTATCGCTCCTAAGAAGGAAGTTTAAATTATATATAAATACGAGGAATATGTAACTTCTAGAGCGGGAACATTTTTAACCGAAGGGAGTTATTGGAACAAACTTTGTAGAGGACCAGTATTAGATCATACATACCAAACATCTAATATTTTGAAAAATATTTTTCTTTCTAATAAATCATGTTCCCCACAGGCCCTACAGTGTGTCCAGTTTGACAGTGGAAGCATAATTTCAACAATAACCATAAAATGTAAGACATCTTATATTAAACCTCTGAGCCTAACAATTTTTTTAGATTTTTGAATTTGTCCTTTTTTAAACCTATTTTAAGCTCTGGTGACAACAAATGACGGGCAAAGGGCGATCCAAACAGCTCCACTTGTCCAAGTTGTGAACAAGTGAGAGATAAAAAATCAGGAAAATAAAATAGCTATTTTAAAAGCTTACATCCATCCACCGGATCTGGCGGTCCAAATTTACGTCCTGGATTTGATCGCCCTGAATAACCTCTCTCAAAAGCTCTCTTCTTGAACTTCCGAATCTTCTTTTTATCACGGGCTTCTGGGACTTCTTCTACTTGGTACATTCTCGGCAGAGAGAATCTCTCTTCACTGGGTTGTTCAATGCGCTTTGTGAGTCCAGGAAATACCATCTTGGCTCCACCTGTAGCAAATGTATGATACTTTGAACGAGTGTCCTGTGATATATAATAAAATATGCATTCTCCATGGTAACATCAGTGTAAAATGGACTGAGGAATGATAAAGTTAGAAATGGGACAATACCATAATGCCCATATTTATCCTTTGAGCACTGACTGTGACCTTGCTATTTTAACTAGGAACACAGATCCTTCCCATAATTATATACAGGGATGTCACAGGGGAGGAAAATTCTGTCAGACTGATCTTGGAAAACTAGATGCACATTACGTGGGTCATAAACCTTTTACAACAGACATAGAAATGAACACTGACTTGAACTTTACAAAAAGGTTAATTTCTTAAACACCTTTTCAACTCCACACAGTAGCTATTTAAGGACGCAACTTTAACCATATCACTAGAGTAGTTATTGGGTTTATTTCCATAATGCTCTTCATTTTGTTTGCAGATCCTTGTGATGATGGTAATAATTTATTTTTCTTTACATTTGTAATTTGGTCAACACTTAAACAGAATCTGAAAATGTACTTCAACTAAAGACAGCTTACCACAGGATTTTAGTTCATGATTTCAAGCAAGTAACGTGCCTTACCAGGACAGTCAATCTAACTTGACCATTTGCAAACTGGCATTGCTTTCTGAATAATATCCAAGTCTGTTAAAAGTACCGGTAATTCAGATTAAAATTTGGTTTTGCAATGATTTTTTCAAACAGCGAAAATATCCAAGTCTGTTAAAAGTAATTCAGATTAAAATTTGGTTTTGCAATTATTTTTTGAGTTAGCGAAATTTAGTAGTTTGTTCTTTGGACAATCTTCAGCCATTTGCAAAGAATCATATATATGAAAAAAGGCTTCGAAGTCGGATTTTTCATGATTATGAAATATGCTTGGAATCAGCCAAACTATCAAACCTCAATTTAATAAATGACCCTAGGTCGATCGCATCCACAAAAATCTGCAGAAACAATCCCATCCTATATTTGTGTTTTTAACATAATTATAAAACAGTAAACTTTGACTATCTAATTAAATATGCATAAAGAAGGTAAGAACTACTGGTAATGTAAGATAAATGTTTGACTGTAAAGTAATATGCAATGATTTGATCAGGTAAGATATTTAAAAGTGTGAAACAAACAATATCAACAGCAATATCCACAGTGAAAGTTGGCACCTCACCTATCTCATGAGAAGTTTTGCTGAGGTTTTCTGCTTGTCTAAGTTTATTTCGACTGGCTCTGCCTCTTTTACGACCCTGGCTACTTACTGATGTTATACTATCCCATAGTTGTCGTTGGGATTCTAAAATTAAAGCAATTTGATATTAGTACGCATATGCAAGTCAAGTTATAGTTAACTTTACACTACTACACAACATTTTGGAAATAAATCAACTGAATTATAACTATTGGATTTAAGCTTTTATTCTTCTTATTCTTCTCCATTGCCACTACAACTTGAGAGCGGAGGCATGGATTAGATGGATGGTCATCTGTAGAGCCTCCACATGTCAATCAAAGTTCTTCAACAGGCCATATTTTCTACATCAGCCGTTGTGTGTCCATTCATTCTGGTTGTGGACGTTGTTTGGCTCTCCTGACCCGTCCCCTGGCTCCTCACGGCGAGAAGAAGCATCAGTGTGGGTGGACTCAAAGCAGGCTTGGAGCCCTATGCAGTCTGGTACCTCGGTCTAAAGAACTTATGGTTATCTATGCAGTCTGGTACCTCGGTCGCAAGAACTTATGGTTATCTATGCAGTCTAGTAACTCTGTCTCAAGTACTAATGGCTATCTATGCAGTCTGGTACCTCTGTCTCAAGTACTAATGGTTATCTATGCAGTCTACTAACTCTGTCTCAAGTACTAATGCTTATCTATGCAGTCTGGTACCTCGGTCGCAAGAACTTATGGTTATCTATGCAGTCTAGTAACTCTGTCTCAAGTACTTATGGTTCTCTATGCAGTCTAGTAACTCTGTCTCAAGTACTTATGGTTATCTATGCAGTCTAGTATCTCTGTCTCAAGTACTAATGGTTATCTATGCAGTCTAGTAACTCTGTCTCAAGTACTAATGGTTATATATGCAGTCTGGTACCTCGTCCGCAAGAACTTATGGTTATCTATGCAGTTTAGTAACTCTGTCTCAAGTACTTATGGTTATCTATGCAGTCAAAAACTCTGTCTCAAGTACTTATGGTTATCTATGCAGTCTGGTAACTCTGTCTCAAGTACTTATGGTTATCTATGCAGTCTGGTACCTCTGTCTCAAGTACTTATGGTTATCTATGCAGTCTGGTATCTCTGTCTCAAGTACTAATGGTTATCTATGGAGTCTGGTACCTCTGCCTCAAGTACTTATGGTTATCTATGCAGTTTAGTATCTCTGTCTCAAGTACTTATGGTTATCTATGCAGTCTGGTATCTCTGTCTCAAGTACTAATGGTTATCTATGCAGTCTAGTATCTCTGCCTCAAGTACTTATGGTTATCTATGGAGTCTGGTACCTCTGCCTCAAGTACTTATGGTTATCTATGCAGTCTGGTATCTCTGTCTCAAGTACTTATGGTTATCTATGCAGTCTAGTACCTCTGCCTCAAGTACTTATGGCTATCTATGCAGTCTGGTATCTCTGTCTCAAGTACTTATGGTTATCTATGCAGTCTGGTATCTCTGTCTCAAGTACTAATGGTTATCTATGCAGTCTGCAGGGATCATATTTTCCCGCAACATCAATCGGTCCGGATTAAAATGCGGAAACAGTGTCCGAATATTTATACATATTCGAAATCATGACATTACGTTAAAATATATACCATTGATGTTGCTATTCATGAAGATAGTATAATAAATGTACAAGTTAAATTCCCTTAGGCATTATTTTTAAACGGAACATACGAGTTTTCTCATTTTGTTTTATCATTTGCTATTTCATTGACATTGGTTGTTTCGTGTGCTGTTTTATCTGACTGTTTTTCATAGTTGTCAATATTATTAGTCTGTGTAAATCAATACCGATGTTTTAAATCGTTTTCAACTCGATATTAGCTTACAAACATGCATTGAACCAAACAAATGTCTGTGCGTAGGTTTGTTACTGACAATAACAAAACCAAATAGTTTAGAAATAATTCATGTACGTTATAGTTTGTAGTCAAATAACCCACGGCCGATAGTTAAGATGCGCAGGGATTAAATGATTTGAAACCACGCATCTAAACTTTCGGTCGTGGGTTATTCAACAACAAACAATAAAAACACGAATTATTTTTATTCTAACACGATTTTTACTGAAGATTTATACACTAACACGATTTTTACTGAAGATTTATACAATGTATATTATTTTTCTTGTGTACTATTTTATGTAAGTTCCGCCCGTAAAAATAACTTTCGGCTGTTCTGTAGATCAGATCCGCGACTTTTAATTATTTATTGCCGAATTATTACGCTGGTGGTCCGCATATTTTGTTTAATTACAGAGCTTGCTTTCAGTGTATAAGGTCTGCTCACAATTATCGCAGAATATGATTTCCTTCTTTGTTTATATGCCAGTTTACTGTATCATGCATGAAATGCACAATTTCCACAAAGATACATCGAGGTTTGTATATCCGAAGTAACTGTCAACGATTTTATCCTGGACGAGTACACCTTACGGACCGATTGTGCTAGGTATAAGCCAGTGAAATTATCGATTGATATTGACACGGGGTTATTCACGTGTGACTAATACACAGCCGCGCGAATCTTCGCTGCTTGGGGCCATACTCTGATACTAGTCGGCTGACGTGCAATAATCTGGTCCTGACCGGTTTAGAGACTGCAGCGAATGGTTTATCACACCTAATCGAGATAAGAATGTAATTAGGGTGTGCACTGTGTAATCGATTTCATGACATGGGAATTTTAGCAAACAGAATCAGACCGACTGTTTGGGATTTTCAATCGGTCTTTCATGACCTCAATCGGTCTAGGACCGACAAAACCGACAAAAATATGATCCCTGGCAGTCTGGTACCTGTGCCTCAAGTACTTATGGTTATCTATGCAGTCTGGTATCTCTGTCTCAAGAACTTATGGTTATCTATGCAGTCTGGTATCTTTGTCTCAAGTACTTATGGTTTTCTATGGAGTCTAGTATCTCTGCCTCAAATACTCATGGTTATCTATGGAGTCTGGTACCTCTGTCTCAAGTACTTATGGTTATCTATGCAGTCTAGTACCTCTGTCTCAAGTACTTATGGTTGTCTATGCAGTCTAGTACATCTGCCTCAAGTACTCATGGTTATCTATGCAGTCTGGTACCTCTGTCTCAAGTACTTATGGTTATCTATGCAGTCTAGTACCTCTGCCTCAAGTACTTATGGTTATCTATGCAGTCTAGTATCTCTGTCTCAAGTAGTTATGGTTATCTATGCAGTCTGGTACCTGTGCCTCAGGTACTTATGGTTATCTATGCAGTCTAGTACCTCTGTCTCAAGGTTACCTCACCTTTGGGTCATGGTTTAAGGACCTCCACTGTAGGCAAAGGGAAAGAATCTTTTCCAGCGATCCTAACCCCGGGCTAGGTGTAATAGCCCACCTCTTGATCGCATGAAGTTCCTTTCATGGTTCATATGGGCTTTCAATTTCCGATGCTAGGGCCAATCCTTTCACCCCTAGCACATTCTGGTAAGAACACTGTTAGAAATTGGTCTGGAGCTGTTCATTTGTCCAGGCAGACTTGGCTTATCTAACAGATTGGGGATGGTCGTACAAGTACTTATTTTTGTGTAGTCTTAACAATACCAAGCCTTCTCAAGTCAATCTCCAATAAACATTGCTAATACAAAATGAAAGCTTTTATAAGAAATCTTGGTTGAATACGAAGATGATGCTTTCTGAATGGCTCACCTCAATGTTATTCAGGGCCCTCAATCGATCAAATCTGCCGCCGAATTTCGGCGGCTGTCCCACACCTGAAAAGTATACTTTTTTCCCCTTTTGGGGGGAAAAATTCCCCTTAAAAAAAAAAAAATAAATATATATTTGTTATCTGTTTTTTTTTAATAGAAAGATGTGTCTCATGATTATTATATCTCAATTCTATTTCAATTTAATCTTTTCAAACATACTAAATTATGAAAAATGCAATGAATATAGTGCAAACATGTACAAATGAAATAATGATAGAGTAAGTAAAAAAATCCCCCAAAAAGGGACACGCCGCGAAAATTCCCCCTCCTAAGGGCTGCAGACCCCTTCCCTCAAAAAAGTGTGAGGGCCCTGTTATTGAAAGCCTATCGATCATTCAACTGTAAACAAGTAAGTGGAAATGTCAATTTCATCTAAATATAACTTCAAGTATTATAATATATTTTCTTTTCCATGAAATTCACATGTTTTGTATTTCAAGGCACAACATACAAAACCAAACAGTTTCAATCTTATTACATATTTAATAATTTATCTCTTTTTTGTTAAGGTCTTTGAAAATAGAATTAGTCTTGAGTAGCTCTAAAAGCTTTTGTAAAATACAAGTCATCAACCAGAACCAAGCTTTGTCAATGAATAAAGATAACTGTTTACAAAAGTAGTCATTATTGGAAACCTATATAATATATAAAAATACTCACTTCTGTTAAAAAATGATCCATATCTAACGGGCTGGATCGTTAATTTATGAAGTAAACATTGGACATTTTGAACATTTGTAGCACTGGGTTTGCCTGAAACATAGAAATGTGGAGTCTTCGAATACATGAATGACATATTTACTATGAGAAACAAAAATAAAACCAATGACTTAAAAGTCAAATAAAAATAACTTTTCAACATTGTATACACCTTTTAAAAAAGGTGCCAATAAACTCGTACCCAATTCAACTTGTACTGTGATCAACACGTGCCCATATATTGGTCACCCATGATACCAAATTGTTTATGAGATCATATCTATAAATGTCAACTCATACCCAGAACAAAAATATACAATAAACGCTGAAAGATGGTTATTTTTTAAGTCTCAATTATACAGTCTTCTGTACTAACAAGAGGGCCATGATGGCCCTGAATCGCTCACCTGACTAACCTTGCTTCATGAACTTAGATTTTATTAGACCCATATACAATCCCAAGCCAAATTTCTTTAATTAATACATTCTGACAAAATTGCATTAAGACGTGATGAAAACTGTGACCTCTTTCAGCTACACAAGGTTTTACTAGAAATGGCCCGGTGACCTAATTTTTGACCCGAGATGACCCATATACGATCCAAAATCAGATTTTATCAAGATAAACATTCTGACCATATTTCATTAAGATCATATGAAAACTATGACCTCTATTGTCTTCACAAAGTTTTTCTATGATTTGACCTAGTGACCTAGTTTTTGACCCCAGATGACCCATATACAATCCCAACCCAGATTTCATCAAGATTCTGGCCAAATTTCATAAAGATTTGATGAAAACTGTGACCTCTACTGTCTACAAAAGTTTTTTTTTAATTTGACCTAGTTTTTGACCCTAGATGAACCAAATACAATCCCAATCCAGATTTCATCAAGATAAACATTCTGACCAAATTTCATAAAGATTGATGAAAACTGTGACCTCTACTGTCTACACAAGCAAATTGTTGACGGCAGACACACACACGCACGCACATACGGACGCCGGACATCACACGGTCACATAAGCTCACCATGTCACTTCGTGACAGGTGAGCTAAAAAGGTATCCACTTGAATTATCTGAGCATACAGTTCTTAGAATTAACATCTCTTTCAAACTTGTGGTTGGTTCTTGTATGAGTAATATGTTTGAAGAGTGTGAAAAGTGTGAAAGGTGTAACTGTTAAATACAGCATACATCAATTAATTGCCTACATGTAGCATGATTCAATTAAAGTTATTTGGTATTTAATTCATCAGTTTTACTTTAATAAGCATGTTAAACAAAGAAAATGGGGTGATAGATGTTAAACACAGCACATGTTAAATAATTGTCTTGCATGATTTAAAACAAGTAATTGGTGTTTTAATTATTAGTTTTACTGTAAAAATCATGTTTTACCAGCTATTTAAATGGTTAAAATATTTGCCGTATTCCAGAACACCAGCTTTGGGGAAAGGGCCACAGCCTTTTTTTCAGAGAAAAAAAAGACACAATTTTCTGGCTTTGGGGAAGGAAAAATACTGAGGTAGATTGGACATTTAGAGAAAAATGCATGATTTTAAAGAAATTTCTGTAGGGGAAAGGGCCTTTTTGGTTAAGGGGAAGAAAAAGCGGCCCCTTGCAAAGGAGAGTTTTTTGGCCCTGCAGTTGTTGCAAAGTATTTGCAACAGGAATGCTGAGACGGCTCAGCACAATGTACAAACCATATGCATGAAAATCTGTATTAACATATAAATTTGTGTGTGTCTACTGTTCACAATAAGCATATCATCAGAAATTCAATGACATTCGGTCCTTTGAACAACAATAACTTACAGGACCGGTCTGGGAGTCAAGAACTGAAACATCAACATACGTTAAGTCTAATGTTGTTCGGCAAAAACTCAGGTGTTTATTAAAACTAAGTATACATGTCTTTTCTAAGCTGGTAAGTGGTATGGTTAAACATTTGTTTTGTTAATTCACACCAGCCATTGCATTTGTCTCCATTACCAGTTCGGATCATTGTTGATGCACGCTGAATATCAATATTTCAGTTCAATAACATAACACTATGAAGTATTGGCTAACAGTTTACAGTTTTATGAGTTTATTATCCCCACACTTTTTGAAAAGCGAGGGGATATTGTGGTTATCTCCGTCGTCCCTCCGTCTGTCCGTCCGTCCTGGCCGCTATCTCCTCCTACACTATAAGCACTAGAACCTTAAACTTACAAACATGGTAGCTATGAGCATATGTGCAACCCTGCACTATTTGGAATTTTGATCTGACCCCTGGGTTAAAAGTTATGGGGGTTGGGGTGGGGCTGGGTCAGAGATTTTCACTAACTTTTATGCCCCTGGTATGGTGCATTGGCCATAACTTTTGCAATATTGAAGATAGCAACTTGATATTAGGCATGCATGTGTATCTCATGGAGCTGCACATTTTGAGTGGTGAAAGGTTAAGGTCAAGGTCAACCTTCAAGGTCAAAGGTCAAAAAAAAAAATCCAAGGGAAGTAATAAGCTTTAAAGGGAAGTAAGTAATGAACCTGCCAAATGATATAAAAGAATTAAATAAATGAAAGTGGCGCAGGAAGGGGCATTGTGTTTCTGACAAACACATCACTTGTTTTATGTTATTTTATCCAAGGAAAGTAATAAGCTTTAAAGGGAGGTAAGTAATGAACCTGCCAAATGATATAACAAATTTTAATAAATCAAAGCGGCGCAGAAAGGGGTATTGTGTTTCTGACAAACAAATCTCTTGTTTTATGTTATTTTACATTAACTTCTTCATTACTAAACAGATTCACTTCCAATTGATACTGAACATCTCTTATGACACTACGGTCAATCTGAACTATGCATGGCCCCATTACCAACCCTGGGGTTCCCCCTGGGTCAAACATGCCGCGTGGGGATACGCGCCTGCCTCTGCTGCGCCATTTCTAGTTATTATCTAGAATTACACTGAACAGAAATCAAAAGGGCCTGAAAGGCCCAAAGTCGCTCAACTGAGATACAATGTAACTGACTTTAGTGACTTGTCATGTGCATCCTAAGATATCATTAGAACAAATGTTCTGACCAAGTTACATGAAGATTGGACAATAAATGTGATTCCTAGAGTGTTAACAAGGTTTTACTATAGACATTTACGGATAAATACCCCACCCACTCGCGGTCATGTTTTTCACAGACCGGAATCATTTTCCTACACATCCAAGAAATCATTAAAAAAAATATTCTGACCAAGTTTTATGAAGATCGGACAATAAATGTGACTTTCAGAGTGTTAAACAGGTTTTACTAAAGCCATATAAGGAAAAATGCCTGGCCCCCTGGTGGCCATGTTTTTCAACCAACATTTTCGAACTCGCCCAAGATATTATTGCAGAGCTCCAGATATAAGGGCCGTACAGCCGTAAATACGCCTTTTTCAAGATTTACGCATTTATTTTTATAAACTGGACGTACAATTACGATATTAATATCCATTTTACTCATTTACGAAAAAAATCTGGCCGTACCGATATGTCTGTGTCAGCGCGGCGTGATCTGTTGGTCTCTAACCTAACGGCGCTTTTGGTTTAATTTAAATTACCAAAAAGTTGTAGACTGGGTTCATATATTATTGTCTATTCTGTCGCGTGATTTCCTGTAACTTGTAAATTCGTCAAAAACGATATGTCTTCGCGCAATTGAATGCTGGCCTAACCAAAAGCGGCTCAAACAACACTTTGTTGTCATATCATGACTACATACGGTGTCTTCTAACCATCCTGACATTAAATCTGTAAACCCAGAAAAAGACATTGTCGCCCCGATATTAAACGATTTGATTGCATCGATGGCCTAAAACGTTAGAAAACACGATGGGAAACAGATGAGACAGTGAAATAAGTGTTCATTTACTTAGCTTACTAGTTGGCTTGTGTTTTCTTGTCAAGAAAAATGAAGAAATAGTATTAGTCATGAGTTTTAATGTGTAGTTGTATTAGCATCATAATTCAGAATGGAAAACCTAATACAGTAACTGTTTAAGAAGCTACATATATTTATTATAATTGCTGCAAATGTCAGTAATACACCCTTTAATATCCAAGAACACGGGTAGAACAGTACTACCTGTATTTTTGGATATGGTAGTACAGGTACTAATTGATTTTATGCGTTACTCCTTTCCTTTCAGTGGCAGTACCGTTACTTATTTCACAAATCCTTATCTGGAGCTCTGTTATTGGGATGAATCTTCTGACCAAGTTTCATGAAAATCAGACAATAAATGTGGCCTCTAGAGTGTAAACAAGATTTTACTATAGCCATAAATAGCCATATAAGGACAAATGCCCCGCCCCTTGGCATCCATGTTTTTCAAGCAAACATAACCATTTTCGAACTCATCCAAGATATTATTGAGACCAATCTTCTGACCAAATTTCATGAAGATTGGACAATAAATGTGGCCTCTAGAGAGTTAACAAGGCAAATGTTGACAGCGCACGACTCACGACAGACAAAAGGCAATCACAAAAGCTCACCATGAGCACAACGTGCTCAGGTGAGCTAAAAATTAATTTCCATTAAACCTGCTGTATCTTTATCATAACGGTTATGTTGATGGTTTATTATTGAAGCAGTTATTCAACTTATTGTACGCTGTATACAGTACTGAGTGAACAAAATATCTGGACAAAACTGGATTAAGTGTTGGGTGTTGTGAAAACACGCTTAGCCGGTATACTGACCTCATTGTGTAGACTGCGATGTTTTGACAAAAGGGAATAACATGTGCGTATGCAAATATTCGGCGATTTTTTTTCTATGAATTTTTTTTTTTTGTAAATTGGGAATTTTTATTTTTTAAATTGGGAATTTTTATTTTGAAATTGGGAAAAAATGTCTCATTGGGAATGGTGCCGTTTTACGGTACCAACTTTACATAAAGGAAAAACGCTGAGAATATAATTTGGCTGGTCGTTGTCGTGTTAAACTCTGACTGTAGATGTGTTTCTTTGAGAATGTAAAAAAATGACAGGTCTTACACTCATTTCCTAAAAATAGTTTGAATAAGGTATGAGTTAATTTCTATCTATCTATCTATACTGTCTAACTCCCCTTGCGGATATTATTGACAGGTATTGACATTATTGATTTCAGTACACATTGATAAAATAGATACCAATTGACCACAGTAAGAGTAACTTAACCATTTCATTAGCCATTTGTGTTTGTTACCAGTTGTTTTTGTAATAAGTCATCTATGCAAACATGGAATTTCATATTAAGAAATCTAGATAGCGGGGAAAGAGCACAAAATGTAAATAACACAAAGCTTGGAAGGTCAAAGTTTCTAACAGGGTCGGCCTTTATGAATTTAGAAGTTACGGTATTGATTTAACTACTGCCAACGAAGATAAGTAACACATTACATAGCAACATGAACAATCACGTTATTGTTATATATCTGATTCAAGAAAAATATTATTTTACTTAGAATTACAGCCTTCTTGCACACTGACGGTATAAGTCGCAGCATTGAAGCTGCCATCTTTGGAGCAATGACGAACACACTATGTATCGTTGTTTTCGATTGGTTAGATCGATACGTTACATCCAACCAAAACACTTGCTGTATTTTCACTCAAAATCTTTATCGGTAACAAACCACTTTAACTTTATCTCGTCAAATAAAATTAATTGTATATAAGTTTTTTACGTTTTTACCCGACACAATCGACTTTGAAATGTCAAAGCGTATACCATGGTGCATGAACCTTTTTGGGGTTCACAATTGAACGTTAATTGATGTACTGTAAACACAACGGTATTTGGTGCTTTTCTTCAACTAACTTTTGAAAACATTTTTTTCTTAAGAATTTTAACAAGTGCATGAAAGACAGTTTTTACGCTGCTTATGGCAATAAGAAATACATCAGAATTACTTTTATTTAATTAGTCTGTGTACTTGGCCGAAAATTCGAAGAATAACATATTCATGGTCACGGTTATCACCCAACGTGAAATTCTTGCACCGATTTCAGACGTGTTCAATGAATTATTAATAAATCTTAAGCTATCCGCACATAATGCAAGAAAATTGTCGTTTATGCACTAAAGATTTTTGCAAATGCATTTTCAATAACTTGAAATATTTGCAAAAATAAAGTTCTTAACGGTGTGTTTACAAATTCTGTCAAGCCCATGATTTAATCCCTGTAAAGTTGCCGTGGCGTAGTGGACATGGTGTCCGCCTAGCGATCGGGATGTCACCAGTTCGATTCCCACTGTTGGAGCGTTATTTAGATCTCCCCATAAACACCAAGTATGAAACAGACTAGTTTAAACCTATTTATTTTAGCTCAATTGCATCGAAGGCCTCAGACTTATATAAACGCTCTCGAGTCCGTTTCCTGGGCCTATAACCAGTACTTGGTGTCTTTGTGGAAGATCTAGAGAACACTCCCGAGTGGAGATCGAACCCGTGACCTCCCGATCGCTAGGCAGGAAACAGGAAACAGACTCGAGAGCGTTTCAAGCAAGCTTTCAATGCAACTGATTTTAAATAAATAGGTTTAAACCCCTGTGAACACCGTTTCATCATAAACCCTGTATAAGCTTAAAGCAACATGTTATATTGCTTTGCTCATACTTAAACACATTTTTGGTCTGTGGCAGATAATACTATTGGTATTGATAAACACGAAATAAGTTTTAAAAATATATTCGCGGTAAAGCCTGGCTTTGACATAAAGTGAGGAAAATAACGTTTTTTAATAATAATATTGAAAACAAATGTGTAATTGTTGTTTTTGTTGTTGTTGTTTTCACTTGTTAGTCGCTTATTCACTACATGAATGTGTTTATTTAGTGCACGTATATCCAAACCACATAAAAGGGTTCGTAGGTAAAAATATTCCTGCAGGAGATCACATCAAATCTGTCCTCACATAAAATATCATGAGTTTATTTCTTCTCCATCGAAATATATGGTATGTTTATATTTTATTAACACGCAGCTTTCTTTTGACACATTCAAATCACACTTTTAGAGCCGCGTCATGGCGAAATAGATCTTATTGCGTTTTGCCCAGCGTAGCTCAAGCCAAGTCAACGTAATTGCGCTGTTTGGTCATGAGCTGCGCTGTCCGCTATAAAATGATGCAAGGTTTAGGTATCTCCTCACTGTAATGGTCAGCGATGCATGCATGATTAGCCCCGCCTCAGCCAAAAGAAGCTGGCGGTATGTTATATGCTTATATTCCATTCAGTTTGTTGCGCTTTGATAGCGGTAGCGAATAAACGTGTTTAAAACCTATCCCTCTAGGGTCTTGGATAATCTTATCCCTTTACGGGTCTAGGCAACAAATACAAACTTAACACCCATTAATGACCACATTATTTGTTTTTTGCATTTTTATTAAAAACTGTAAGGAACTATATAATTATGCTATTAAACAACTTTATAATGATATTTACTATTGGAATATTATTGCTTTATGCAATTTTAGTCATGTCCCAAATTTGGGACGACAGACACATAAGATATAAATATTCATATATATTCCATCTTTTAGTAATGACACATTTACTTCCAAATATGCATGAATGTATGTTTTTCTGCGTGTTTATTACAATCCAATCACCTGTCGATGAATTGTGAAATATTTATCTCCACTTATCACTAACGATGAAATGTTATGAAACATCTGTCATGGAGTCCAACATTACACTTCACGCAGATCCGGGTTGACTTTCCGGCACAAAAGGCACACCTTATGTGTGTGTTATTTGGCGCAATGTAAGTGGTCGCGCCTGTCTTGCCTGACAGCAGCCGGTACTCTGCGCATATTTTCCGCCTGAAATCTAGAAGATCCATGGGTTGGTTCTGATATTTAGTGGATAACATGTACAGGTACCATGCATTTTGCACAACCATGTCCGGAATAAACGCAAACAGTGCCCACCACCATTTCTTTATCCGAATACCAATTCTGTAGGTGTTGATATTTTGATCCATACGATCAACACCTCCTGTACATCTGTTGTATTCCGCAATAACGTTTGGCTGTTGCACTTCTATAATCCTTCTTTCACGTTTTGACGTACGCTGGACCATGTTTACTGGAGTGATTTTGTGCCAGTTCGTGCCCGTATGTACAAGGTTGTTGTCATTCCATTCCACAGTCAGGGCCTGACCATCAGCAAGAAGTTGGCTCCCTGTCAAATTGTTTATATTGCCCCGAGGTCTTCATCTACGCTATCCTCATCACTTTCTGTAGCATCTTCTGGTCCAGTTATGAACACATCAGCTTCTTGAAAGTCTGTATCATCTTCAAGAAGATACAACACATCATTTAGAGAGAGCCTGTTAACATAAATTTATATAAATGTAGTGGTAAAATATTATTACATTGTATTTGTTATTTTTACAGACCATACTAAATCTCAATTTTTACACATATGTGCTTAGCGTCCCATATTTGGGACATCATATTGATTAGTAAAAAGTCAGGGGAAAATAAGTAAATACTTATATTTCCATTAGTGTACATTATAAAAAACACATATTTTAATATTACAAATCAATAATTTTGACTTTATTACAAAAATTGTATAATTTAGCATAAATAAATACATACCTTTTTTTAGCCGTTGTCGGTTCAAGAAAAATTTGCCCCTTGTCGTTAAATGCAGCCTTATGAGTGCATGAAATCTCTTTCTGTTTCATCTCTAACTGGTGTTACCTGATACAAAGGACTGATAGCACAGCCACACAACAGAGATAACTGTATATTTATTACTGAAATAATTAACACTGACCAGATTTCCTAGGTGTACCAAATATGGGACGCTAGACATTAATGGGTTAAGAACAGTAGAACATTACACTCACCAGACTGCGAGATGTGCAAGCTGGGCTACAGCTGGCAACAAAACCCATTTTCGCATGACGCGGATCTTCGTTGATAGAATATTATTTCGCTGGTCGTTGTCGAGTGTCATTTTTTATGCCGAGCGCGACACATAATGATGTTCAACTCGACACGTCACAATGATCTACGACGGTAAATTGAAATATATTGCGTTACGTTCAAAATGGTGGTGTTTCGTTGGCCATTGTCGTGTATGGCATCGAATGTCGCGTTATCAGATTCTGGAGATAAAACAATCACTTAAAATCATGTGTTTTACAAAACCATCGGGGTATGGGTAAAGATCCGAGAGATACCTGGCAATACTTGATGTGTTTACACGAAAGGAATAATTAAGCGAAAGAGTGTATCAATCAACTGGCTAAGATGTATTTATAAGGTATCTGTTTAGTTATAAGCTCGTTATCATGTCATCATAAGACTGAAAATATAAACCCATATTTCAAAATACAATCGGGTTTATTTCGACGGAAGTTTTCTGTTATTTTTTTTGTGTATTTTAAGATCGAAGGCTTACACACACACACAAAAGAAATTGCAATACTCCAGGTACAAACCTGTGTTTCTGCAATTCATGCAAATTCACTTAACGTGGTTGAACGTAATTCAATTTGTTTCATTAAATAATATCAGAAATATTATAAAGATAATTATGTTTATTTAACTTTATTTATAGTACATACTAACATTTACATTAAATCTTATAAAAAGTATACACATAAATTTTGCAAGTTAATTATTTGTCTTTTGATTAAAACATAACCGCCTAAATAAGTGTCGATTTTTTTTAAAGATTCGCCGTCCTCCGCTCAATGCCTTTATCTTTGGATTTCCACAAATGGCGTCTTCCTTAAATTGCTGCAGGTTCTTCTCATCAGAGCGGTTCTTGTCATCAGCCAGGATCATGTCATACTAAAGCCAGTTGTCATCAGTGTAGCTCATGCAATGACTCGCTTTGTCATCAGTGCAGCCCTTATCATCAGTAAGGCTCTTGTCAATTGTGCCGTCCGTGTCATAATTTATAAAGCTGTTGTCATAAGTACAGTCATTGTCATCAGTAAGGAACTTGTCATCAGTGCAGCACGTATCATCACTGAGGCCATTGGCATCACGGTTGCTGCCCTTGTCATCTGAGCAGCCATTGTCAACACTTAGGCCCTTGTCATCATGAAGGCCCTTGTCATTACCATTGCAGCAATTTTCATCAGTGAGGCCCTTATCATCATCAGTGCAGCCCTTGTCATTAGTGAGGCCCTTGTCATCATTATTGCAGCAATTGTCACCAGTGAGGCCCTTGTCATCATATTTGCAGACCTTGTCATCAGTGATGCGCTTGTCATCATCATTGCAGCTCTTGTCATCTTTGCAGCCCTTCTCATCATTGCAGCCATTGTCAACAGTGAAGCCCTTGTAACCATTGCAGCCATCGTCATCAGTGAAGCCGTTGTCATCATCTGTGCAGCCTTTGTTGGTAATTAGGCAATTTTCATCATTGACGCTCTTGTCATCTGTGCAGCCCTGTCATCTGTGCAGCCCTTGTCATCATCATTGCAGCCATGGTTATCAGTGCAGCCCTTGTCATCAATGCAGCCCTTGTCATCAGTGCAGCCCTTGTCATCAGTGCAGCCCTTGTCATCTGTGCAGCCTTTGTTAACAGTTAGGCTTTTCTCATATATGTATGATGTCATTGTCATTATTATTGCAGTTATTGTCATCGAAGAGGCCTTTGTCATCATGGAGGCTCTTGTCATCTGTGCAGCCCATGTCATCTGTGAGGATTTTCTCATCTGTGAGGCCCTTGTCATCATTATTGCAGCTATTGTCATCAGATAAGCCTTTGTCACCTGTGAGGATCTTATCATCATCATTGCAGCCCTTGTATTAACATACATGGCTACTTTTAAATGCATCGATTGGTAATACATTTTGCGGAGAATTCAGGTAGCAGATTGCTGATGAGCGGAAAGTATATGTTTGTTGTGTGACATCTAATAGGAATTAATGATTTGTAATTTTTGTTAAGCCTAATAACAAGTGTGTTATCGTATACACTTTGCATGTTTCTCTTCTATATAAATTGTACATTTGTAAGAAATATGCTTTATTATTGTGTTCCTTTTTGCAATCAAATAATTGTTTATTTTTGAAAAAAACAACGATTGAAAAATCTATTTGAAAATCTATATTTTTCATGGAATGCCCATGGTTAAATATCTGATACCCAACCATTTACCATGTAGTTCTTAACATAGATGCACTTATTGCATATAGTTTACAGCTTCCAAAAGTATTAAGATTAATGACAGATTTGTCAAACACTTCCCCTATGCATTTTAGAGCAGTATTAAATCGTCAAACTGCATGTTATGGTTTTTGTAAAAAATGCTATCTAAAAAATAATTGCGTCACATCGTGTTTATATTGATAGTCTTAAATACAATATATTTTATTGAAGACACTTCTCTGTCTGAGAGGTCTCTCAAACAATGATATCATCGTATTTTTGCGAATTTTAAACGAGGCAAAACAGTGTAAGAGGTTGGGTTTGAAGTTAAACAGCAAACAAATAGTCAGTTCTTTTGCTTGCACACAAGTGGCAGAACTTGTTCCTGTGATATCGAATCTAAATGGCATTTAATGTAACACATATACAAGGAACTATAACTAGTGCACAAGGCAGTTGCGTTGACATTTCTAAATAAAAGAACATACTGTATTACTTAGACACTTCTAAGTTGTCAGGATAGAACAAACGACCGAGTTAAGGTTTAACAAATCTATTCAAATCGTAGAATGCGACTTAAGAAGTTTGGTTTACGAATAAATAACTATAAAAATGATGAAGGTGCGCAGCATCACTGTTACTTGATTAATATTTAATAACTTAAAAGAATACTTAAGAGTTTACAGAACTATTCCCTACCATTATGATGGCTTTAGCTTAAGCTGGTAGGTTTCCGACTTTTAAATGACGTGGATTTTGAGTCATTGACCGAGGTGAAGAATCCGTGATGCTGCGCACTATTTATAGTGAAGATGCTTTAGGATTCCGAAACTTAGGCGTCCCAACCAATCAACGTGCACTTAGGAATTCCTTAACCAATAAAACAAGTTTACAAAGAGCCATTTTCCTAAACAGCATTTCGGAATCCTAAATCAACAAAGTAAGTCAATAATATGAGTTGTTACATTATAAAAAGCAATTTGTATTAAAACACATAACATTAATACATAATATCAGGCAGAAATGTTCTGCATTTAAATTCTGTTAAACATTTTAATAATACAATGGAAACATGAAACTATATGATGCATAGGCTTTCTACGCCTAACAAAATAGTTCCAAAGCATTTGCAACTGGAACATAACTTTACCAAAATGCAATACACAAATGCATCCTTAGATTAATAATACAAGTGAAAGCCATTAATTTTGGAGAACAATAGTTAGGAATAACAAATTATATTGTGCAATTAAAAATGTAGGTCGTATTCCTACACAGCTGGCTGACAGCGTCATAGTAAACAAACATGGAGCGTATTTTTGGATTGGAATTACTGAATTGTGACAAACAATGGATTGTTAGCAAGTATCTGGAGTTAATAAAACATATGTAAGTAGATTTAATTGATAATTTCATAACTATTACATATTACATTTCCCCTACCTTAAAGAAATAAACTCCTCCTGGAGTTTGAAATGTACAAGCGCAAGTACTTTTTAATGTCATTAAATTTAAACAGTCATTTAAAACATATGATTTAATAAAATTTAATTATTTATACTAAACAACTTTAAACATTCAAAGTTTACATGACATCTTCCTTCAGGGCGTGACTGGAATGTCCTTGATGATGGACAGGAGAGGATCGCCTTGATGTTCTGGGAGGGTCCTTAGTATCGTCAACTTGACTTAATGAAAATTCAATACTGCTCCAGCAGCTGGAGTTTCACTTCTTTATATTCAGTTGGAAGAGAGCTGACGCCGCTGGCAATCTCTCGGACTGTTTCGTCTAAGTAGTGGCGGGCCTTTCCACTGTTGTCCAGGAGAATACCTGCTGTACCAGGGAGCATCAGGTGCTGAAATTGGTGGACCAACAGACATCGGTTGGTGATGCTCCATGATACAGCAGTGGACTGGAGGATGGATGTTGCAGCATACTCCAGTGCAAGTAATCGGCAGTCAGGAGATAGGTTCCTCCATCCTTTTGGTGGCCAGCGTAAACCTTGTACGAGCGTAATTGCCTCATCCGGAACAGAAGACCAATCACGTTTGGAAGGGGGTAGCAGAGGCATGGCCCCACTGACCAGAAGGGCCTTCGCATGTGTTTGTAGGAGTGTGTTGGCAGGGGTCGGCACGTAGTGTTTCACCACAGACAATGGAGAAGGGGAATACCTCGCGACCTCGCTTTGAGCCTCGGTGGTTGGGGATGTTGGATGATATACACGTATTGAACCTCTAATAGGTGATAGAAGGCATCGGACAGAAAAAGGGAATGTTGTTGTGGGTAACTTTGATGAAGTGGTGATGGGACTCCTAATAGTTGGTGGTGGCTTGAAAACAGATGCTGTTGGCAGGGAAGGCAGGTTGGCAGTGATGGGTGCTTGGAGTGTGGCTGCAGGCGTCGACATCATGGCTGGAACAGGACGGACGGAAGATGTGTTAATAGGTGACAGATTGGTTGAAGATGGTGTCTGGCTGGAGAGTAAAGTGTTGGCTGTGGATGCGATGACGGCAGTTACCTCATTGGTCTTTCGGAGAGGGGCGATTGCGGTAGTTGAAGTTGGTACAGGGATGATCAATGAAGATGCAGACACTGTGGGGAGGGGAGACAAATCAAAGGATGGCATGGATTGGAGGGGTAGCTGGACGGGTGATGATGGATCAGATAGGTGGATCGACATTGGAGACGGTATAATGTCGATTTCCGATTCTCTTATTGCCTGGAACACAATGTCGCTCCTCTTCTGCACCCTTGCAACCAACCGGTCCTCAATCCCAAGCAATTGCGCGATATCCATATAAAGATCTGGATAGTCCTCTTTAGCCCAGGGACCTTGAGGTGGAGTCTGCGAAGGAGCGATACAATCCTATCGCCGCTTCAATGCGCTCAAAGACTTTTGATTTTGGAAGATCCCCTTCTTAATGGTGGCCTTATTGACAGAAGGTCCATCTTCCAAATAGGCCACAGCACCGAATTCATCTAGTCGGTGTATGAAACACTTCCAGAAGATTTTCGTTTCCTGGATTTTGCAGACGATTCACATCCCAACTCCCAACCCTTAATCCATGAAAAAATCACAGGAGATCTACCTGCAGCCCACTTTGTTACAAGATATTTTGCGTAGGACGCAGTGGCGCTGTTGGGGTTTTCAACTTCATGGCACTTGATGAATGCAGCTGGCTCCGTAGAGAAGTAGAAGGCCACCTTATTGCTGAAAAGGTCATTTGGTGCTACTCGGAGCTCAATGGGGTGCTTTGACTTCGCGTGGTAGCGTAAATCACCAGAACGGCTGAAGAGTTTGGGTCGATGATCAACACAGAAGGGGCAGATGAGTTGATATCCAAATTGGCTTGTATCCTGCAAGTACACAAGGGAAATACCTTACTGATGAGCTGATATGCTTTAACGTAGAATCTAATCATTCTCTGGAGTAAATCGCAATCGGGTGATCAAGCCAACTTCATTACTCAGCGTATGGTGCGCACCATTCATCATAGACTTCAATCTTCATTTAAGCATCATCATTTGTATCGGTATCAAATTATCATATTGCAGGATTCATGCAAATTTCAGAAGTTTGCCATCGAATGATTGCAACCACAGCGAAGATTAAACAATATATATAATAAAGTGCAGATTGTATTGTTGTAGGAAGTGGTCTGTGTGAAGATAACAATTTGTGAGCTGTGTAAATTGTACTGATAAATATCTACTTCGCGTTAAGAATCCACTTAGGGATTTCGCTTCCGTTGAATCGCATCAACCTGTCAACATGGATTGGTTTAGCTTTGTTTTTCTGGGACTTCTTTATAAGATAGACAAGATCGTCTATCTTTCCTAATACAAGATATGGCCCTTGCCATTGTGGACGTAGTTTACTACATACACTTGGTTTGCGTGTTGAATCCAGTAACCAGACAGGGTCACCAACCTTGAATTGCCTTGTTTTTGCGAGAAGGTCATAATGTCGCTTGCGGTAGACCACCTTTTTCGCAAGAACTTTACGAGCAACATCATGGATGTGTTCCAAATTTGCACGTAGGTCTGACACATAATCGTCCGGAATAGGATTTTCGTTTGTACCAGACCCTGGTGGCAGTCCAATGCAGGCCTGCAAGGGCATTGTGATTTCCCTACCAAAAACCATTTTGTTGTGAGACTGCCCGGTGCTAGTGTTGATGGAAGACCGGTAAGCCATGAGCACTTGTGGCAGAAACTGGTCCCAAGTTCGTTGGTTTGAGGCAGAGTACATGGTGAGCATGGTACCTAGAGTGCGGTTAAAGCGCTCAACCATTCCGTTGGACTGCGGATGCAATGGAGTGGACAGAGTATGCCTTATTCCCAACAAGTCGCACATGTTTTTAAAAAGAGATGAGGTAAAACAACTACCCTGATCCGAATGTATTGATAGAGGGACTCCAAATCGCGAAACATAATTGTCGACAAATGCTTTTGCAATAGTTTTGGCTTCTTGATTTGGTATCGCAATGGCTTCAGTCCACCGTGTAAAGCAGTCGCATATCACAAGGACAAATGCATTACCAGATTCAGACCTGGGAAGCGGCCCATATATGTCCACAGCACACCGCTCTAATGGGGCTAAGGTGTGATTCTGACCTAGGGGTGACTTAGGCGGCTTAGATTTCTTGCGTGATACGCAATGTGTACACATCGCGCAGTACCTCTCAACGTCTTCTCGCATACTTGGCCAGAAGAAAGTTTGCCGAATCTTTCCTAGTGTCTTCTCGACACCCAAGTGAGCACCAGACGGAATGTCATGGAAGTAATAAAGTACATCTTCTCGTCTGTGGGACGGCACGACAATCTGATCCCATTTGTGAAGCTCATCCTCATGCCATGTACGTACTAGGAAACCTCTACCAACGTTCAATTGGTCCCACATGCGCCAAAGGATTTTGACAGCAGATGCTTTGTCACTGACGGCCTGCCATTGTGGCCTTGTCTCAGAACCTTCAAGAGCTTGAATGAGGTATGCAATGCAAGGATCTCTCAGCTGCTCGGTTTTGATTTCTGTGGGTGACCAGTTACTAAGAGTAGCCATTGAAGGTTTGCATTGGGACTTTTCATTTGCTTTGGATCGTGTAACGGCCCTTAAGCGATCATTGTCATGCTTGTCTACCTCAGGGAGACAATTTTCAGGTGTAGCAGTTTGTTGCTCGGACACTTCATCACTGAGGCGTTGTTGCCGGGCACAATTACAGCACGGATTGCGTGAAAGGGCATCAGCATTACTGTGCTGTGACCCACTACGGTGCGTAACCTCAAGGTTATACGTACCAAGCTCCTGTAGCCAGCGTGCAACTTGCCCAGTAGGGTGCTTCAGGTTTTTCATCCAGCTTACCGCTGCATTATCTGTCCGGACAAGGACTGGCTGTCCGTACAAATAGGAGTGAAGTGCTTTCAATGCATTTATTACAGCAAGCAACTCCTTCCGTGTAACACAGTAAGCTTTTTCATAGGAGTTAAGAGACTTACTGTAATATGCAATCACAGTTTCGTTCCCGTTTTGAATATGTGAGAGGACAGCACCAGTTGCTATGTCACTGGCGTCAGTGTCCAGGACAAACTTGGAACCAGGAACCGGATAACCTAGAATTGTTGAGGAAGTTAGAGAAGTCTTTAGAGATTGGAATGACTCGTCGCATTCTTGTGACCACTCAAATTTGGAGCTCTTATCCGAAACCTTGTGCAAAGGTTTCGCTTTAAGCGCAAAGTCCTTGACGAAGCGCCTATAATACGAGCAAAGTCCCAGAAAGCTCTTAACCTCCTTTGCATCTCTCGGCGTTGGCCATCTCAGCACTGCTTCAATCTTTGCTGGGTCCGTAGAGATACCATCCTCTGAGACAATATGGCCAGGAAATTTTATTTTCTTTTGAAACAAGCTGCATTTTGAGGGCTTACATTTAAGGTTAGCATCAAGAAGCCTTTCGAAGATATGTTCAAGGCGGGCTAAACCTTCGGACACAGTGGCACATGGAACAACAATGTCATCCTTATATAGGAGACACTCCTCCCACTGTAGACCTCTTAGAACGTTCTCCATCAGCCTTTCGAATGTAGATGGAGCATTTGCCAGTCCAAAACTCATTACTGTAAATTGGTACAGCCCCATAGTTGTTGCAAAAGCGGTCTTTTCTTTGTCAGCATCACTCATACCGACCTGCCAGTAGCCGCTATTAAGATCAAGCGAGCTGAAATATTTGGCGCCAGAAAGTGAATCGATGCAATCGTCAACCCTTGGTAGCGGGTATGCATCTTTGATGGTGACGTCATTTAGGCGCCGATAGTCTATACAGAACCGCGGGGTGCCATCTTTCTTGGTCACTAAAACAACTGGAGAAGCCCATGCACTGCTTGACGGCTCTATGATGCACCGTTCCAGCATTTTGGTAACTTCTTCCTTTTCAATTGCACGTTTACCAAGTGGTAAACGCCTTGGCGGTTGCCGAATTGGTGCAGCTTTACCAGTGTTGATGACATGCTTGACTAGTGAGGTTCGCCCAATGTCCTCTGAAGATTTGGAAAAGACAGGACTGTACTTGCAAAGCAAGTTTTGAAGATCAGATTTTTCCTGATCATTTAGATGGACTGAACTGCGATCATACAGATCAGTGAGGTGCTGTGGCGAAGTGTTACATTCAACTTGTTGAGTCACACGCGCAACACGATGTTGTTGCGTGTTTTCAAAGAAAGGTTTGCAGGTGCCAAGATGCATTCGTTTGAAGATTGTGACAGGTTCTGAACCATAGTTAACAACATTAACTAGAACATTCTCTGAGTGTGTTTCAACAATACCGCTCATGGGAAAAACTTCCTTTTCAGCCATAACATCAGGATCTGGTTCTACAAAACCAAGTGGTGCCATATATTCAGCAAGGGGAATATTGACTGGAACCTCTACACGACATATTTGACTGGAGCCGTCCACAGTTTGAAGTGGTACAATATCGGACCCCATCACCAAACAGGACTTTCCGTAATTGATGTGGTCCACATTTTGTCGAAGAAAATCCTGACCTAGGATTCCATCTGAATCAATGTCACCAACCACAAAAGTAACATCGTAGCACTCCTTACCAAGCTGAACCACAAGGTCGACTTTGCCAAGGATGTTCATTTGTTGCCCACTCACCGTGTGAAAAGATTGAGTAACTGGGGTCATAGAATTGCAATATTGTTGGATATTTGCAAATGTTTGAGTGGAAATCAAAGAAGTTGTCGCGCCGCAATCAACAAGAAATCTAACAGGCTTAGAAGCAACCGTGCCGGTAACATAGAAACCATTGTCATAAGTGTGTGTATCCGCACCGGCTCGTGCAGAATGCATTGGAACAACGTTATCATAACAAGGTGTGGGTCTGTTAATAATCTGCACCGACTCTTGACCCTCAGAGTCGGTTGAAACTAGTTTTCCGACCTATTGTCGTTCATCTGGCGGCGAGATGAAGAGCCATCAAGAACATTGTGTTTCTGCTCAAACATGCGATTGGGCGGTTGTTGATTGTGGTGTAGCATATTGTTGGTGTTTGTGAACCTGTTTCTCTCAGTGTTGTTCAGGCAATCGCGCCAGTAGTGATCATTGGCTTTGCATCCAAAGCAACCAGGTGATTGGGGCTTTTTGTGGCGAGAGTTCTGAAATGGTGGGCCTCTGGGACAGACCTTTTCTAACCTGTCCAGACGTGACTCGATACTCTGAAGACACTTGCGCATATCAGTGTCAGAGTTTGTAGAGCTCTCTTCACTGAGTGCCCTTACAAATGCGGAATGCGTACCAAGAACTGCCTCGTAGCGCTCAATAACATTAACAGCATCTGTGATTGTGCGACAGCCATTATCAATGCATCGACACTGCATATCGGGTGAAACCTGTTTATAAAGTTGGTTGAGTGCAAGGCGCTCTTGGGAATGTAGGTCCAAGTCTTGGTAGGCTCTTTGGGCCAACTGGCGTAGGTCATCCGCTAGAGCTGCAATTGATTCACTCCTTTGCCTGCGCCGGCTTTCGAACTTCAAAAGCCAAAGGTTTTGATGCTTGCTGTTACTGAAGCGCGAAGCAAGTCTTCTACAGAGCAGAAAATAATCCCTTTTTTCAGATTGGGACAAGCTCATGTAGAATGACCTTGCAGAGCCACGTAGGCAGCTGGCCAAAACAAGACATTTGGATTTATCATCCCATCCAGAGAGCCTTACACAGTCCTCAAAATGTGACATGTATGCTTCAAAGTCACCGGAGCCCTCATAATTATCTGGCCTTATCAATGAAGGATGAACTACTGGAATTGCAGGGGGTGCAAAGTTACCTCGATGTTCGAATCGTGGTCTACTAAGTTGTGTTTCACGATGTGTGTGTGAACTGTTATTGTTTGAAGAGAAATAGTGTTCTGCATCGCCTGTCACATTGACAAAACGATCGTCATAGGGCATGTGTCGATCAACTGAAGGGCGATGGTTTTGAATATCATTTTCGTCATTCTCATGGTGCTGATTTTCTGTGTTTTTGTTGTCTGAAGTGTCATTATTTGAAGGAAGATTAAATGAGATATCAGGGTCGGGGGATGCCATCTTTTATGTGGTGTAGATGAAGTAGTTGTAGTTGCACGTAGTAATAGTTGCGTGTGACCTCGGTTTACTGATTTGTGTGATTGAATAAATTTAAACTGCTTTAATATCAATGTGTTTGTTTTTCTTTCTAACGTTAGGCTGGGTTCGTATCACTCGGAAAATTATTTCAAAATAAACCGCGCTTCTGACACCAATTGTAATACTTAGACACTTCTAAGTTGTCAGGATAGAACAAACGACCGAGTTAAGGTTGTACAAATCTATTCAAATCGTAGAATGCGACTTAAGAAGTTTGGTTTACGAATAAATAACTATAAGAATGATGAAGGTGCGCAGCATCACTGTTACTTGATTAATATTTAATAACTTAAAAAGAATACTTAAGAGTTTACAGAACTATTCCCTACCATTATGATGGCTTTAGCTTAAGCTGGTAGGTTTCCGACTTTTAAATGACGTGGATTTTGAGTCATTGACCGAGGTGAAGAATCCGTGATGCTGCGCACTATTTATAGTAAAGATGCTTTAGGATTCCGAAACTTAGGCGTCCCAACCAATCAACGTGCACTTAGGAATTCCTTAACCAATAAAACAAGTTTACAAAGAGCCATTTTCCTAAACAGCATTTCGGAATCCTAAATCAACAAAGAAAGTCAATAATATGAGTGGTTACATTATAAAAAGCAATTTGTATTAAAACACATAACATTAATACATAATATCAGGCAGAAATGTTCTGCATTTAAATTCTGTTAAACATTTTAATAATACAATGGAAACATGAAACTATATGATGCATAGGCTTTCTACGCCTAACAAAATAGTTCCGAAGCATTTGCAACTGGAACATAACTTTACCAAAATGCAATACACAAATGCATCTTTAGATTAATAATACAAGTGAAAGCCATTAATTTTGGAGAACAATAATTAGGAATAACAAATTATATTGTGCAATTGAAAATGTAGGTCGTATTCCTACACAGCTGGCTGACAGCGTCATAGTAAACAAACATGGAGCGTATTTTTGGATTGGAATTACTGAATTGTGACAAACAATGGATTGTTAGCAAGTATCTGGAGTTAATAAAACATATGTAAGTAGATTTAATTGATAATTTCATAACTATTACATATTACAATATATATTAATAGGATTTTAACAGAGTTGTATTTTGCTCATAAGTTCTAGATATTTATAACACATCAAACTGAAATAAACGAAATAAGATAACCTTTATAATTTTCTGTTTTAAAGTTTTATTATTTTTAAACATTGCAAATTGTACGGAACATTTTTTTCAAATGTGAGGAACACAATGTGTTAACTCTATTCAAATTGTAAAGCATGAGTAGTGCATTTGTGACAAACGGAAGCGCACACAATGTTATTGTTTAAGTGTGTCTTAAAGCACAGGTCGAGATGTGTGTGCATTGTTTATCCTCATTTTTGTGTTATAGAGATAACTTAGACAAAATAACAACAATATGTCTCTTTTTTCACAATTGGTTGCTGCACTGGTAACCATCTTTAGAATTTTTGCTAAAGAATAAAAAGCCTGTAATCATGTACATGTTGTGTTATGTGTATCTTATACTTAATCTATTTTCTTTAAAATATTGAGCAACAATTTTGCCCACATGACATACTTATGTCGTCGCTCAAGCTCTTAAACCTATGGTTTTCATACAGGCTGTCTGCTGCAGTGTACCAGTGAAGTATAAACAGGCAGTGGTTATCGTTCCTAGCGTAGTTAACAGCATAATGACTTGCAGTTATCGTTCCTAGCGTAGCTAAAACAGACTGACTTGCAAAACTGCCTCTCTAAATTAGTTTTGAGCTAATGTTCACAACAAAAAATTGTATCGAGTGTTGACGAACATTAATTGGCTACGTTCCCAGTTGTTATCATTTCGACTAAAAAACATCAAACCTGGGATTTCTCACAACAGCGTTATGCTGGAAGAAACTTAGGGTCCTATTTAAAAGAGGAATGTCTTAAGCGAACGGCGATCGAAACGCGGCGAACCGAACTGTGTGTAGGCCCAAACGAGTTGTTACAGCGATAATGCTGTATCTTCTATACATGTCGACAACAATACCAGGAAACTATACAACGACGAAGATGAATGTATCATAACTAAGAACGGCCTCTCGCTGCTCATTTTGATATTTTGTAATTCAACGATAATTATCATTGCGTCGGTTTCTATTTGATTAATCTCAGAATCACGAATTTACATGATACTCCTCCTATCCGCGACCAGTTTACCTTTTTCCAGAGCGTACACCATCATGTAATTTGCTTTTCCGTTCAGATGATACTTCTGTTAGGTGTACCTTGTATCCGACTTCACACTGTGTTTCATATCCAAAATGCTGATGCAGGTCATCAGTCTTGATCGGCTTCAACTGATCCCGCTAGGATTCGACTACATGTTTAAGATCACGCGGTATTCAAGCATCGCAAGTGCTGGAGTTCGCCCCCGCTGTCATTGGCTGGGACGTCTTTTGGGTTACTCGACCGTGAATGACATGGACTGTGACGCGGATTGCGCATACGACCGCGTCTTTACGACGATAAAAGCGTGCGTGGACTTAATCGTATGTCTGAGGTCACCGAAGGGTTAAACTACGTTAATATAGAGCCGCGCTAAAATGAATACGGTCTTTTATTCCCGTGCAACCGGTATCAACAATTTATGAGGATAAGCGAACCGAGACAGTGGTCATCATACCTACAGCAAAGCTGGCAAATAAACCAGAAGGCAGCCAAATTTCTCGTAATGAGTCCTTCTTGCTCTTCTTGTCGCCCTATTTCATAATACGGTGCACATACCGTACTGTGACTATGCGTGAACTGTAAGCGGTTTTAAACTGTTTTCTTTTAAATGAACTCCGCGGTCAATCCTATCCTGCATGCGTACAATAGTCACAAATACCACATGCACTTCCGGCGGTTTTCTTTCATGTAAATACAGGCTTCCGTTTTTAGGAAAACAGAATACACCATGAGATGGAAATCCATGTCCAAAACAGCGGGATCGAAGCATTTTAATCTAAGAATCAGACGGTAAATTCGGGCACCTGACTGGAAATGCTAAATTCCTCTTCGCGTGTTTTTTTATTAAATGAAATACAGCTTGTTTGCGAACAGGAACTTGCTTGCGCGTCGGTCGCTTTTGTTCGATTTGTATGAATACAATGAAATACGGCTGTCGCCTGCATGTAATGCTATGAACCCTTAGTAACTTTCGAGTATGGTCGATTTATGAAATACATCTGGTATCGATTCTCACAATTATTGTAATATACAAAGTCTCTTCAACAAAGCGTCCCGACTAACAGCCAATTCTGATTTGCAGTATTGCTCACTCGGGAACCGAAATTGGAAATGCCTTACTGCAACAATTATGGCATATTTATGTTTAGGTTATATTGAAACGATATGAACAAACGTACATGTTTAATGGCCAAGTTGATTAAATGTACCACTATATAGACGTGAATAATCAGTTCATAATCAAAGCTGAAATTGTGCCAATGGTATATGTTAATTTTAATTGGTTATTGGTATATAGATATGGTTATGCTATGTGTTTTATAAGTTTGCACTCCTTAACCGAGATGTCGCTTATAAAAACGCATATGTCCCATCGGAAACCTCGTCAGAATTAATATGTTGACCTATTTAAAGCCCAACAGTAGGTCGATTTACAGGTCAACGATTTGCCATATATACTATCCATGAAATTATCAAATATTTGTAGAAGCGATGTTGATTAAAGCTGCGCTCGTAATGTTGTGCAAGCAGTTTGTTAGTACATACGTTTTGCATGATTAATGTTTGACGAAACGCGTAATTTTGGTTTAACATATTATTTAGACAGCATGAATTATTCTACGCCACAAAGTATGTAAACGTCAAGATCAAAATGATTTAAGGTTTATGTGTACATAGTGTAAGAATAACTTATCTTGGCGAGTTTCAAGGTTTTGCTTGGTGAAACGTGTCAATTTGGGTAACCCTCGTTTGGATGTCAGAACATACGAACTAACGAACAAACGAACGATCTAGCCAATCGGTATCAGAGGGGGTAATCACGTGACAAACAAGATGGCGACGTCCATGCCGAGGCAGGTATTTTTCGTCGGTTTATACCCTTAATTACTTGTATTATTATTTTGTATTCCGCTCACTTTCCAGCCATATTAGGAAGAAAGTTACTGGCTTCTATTTCATAGTAATATTCGCTCTATATCTCGACTTTACTCGGTGCGAAATTTCTTAGCGGGTTGACCTAATTAGGGCTCCACTAAGAAAAATTGCGGGGAGTAAAGTCGAGATATAAAGCGAGTTTAAATACGAAATAAACGCTAATCACCTTTTTACTGATATGGCTGAAAAGTGAGCGTAATTTAAAAAATAAACAGAAATTATAAAGGGTATAAAACGGCGAAAAATAACTGTCTTGGTATGGACGTCGCCATATTGACTTTCACGTGATTACCCCCTCTGGATATATGTATCTGTGGATTCTGGAGGCATAAAACTTTGATGTATACATATGAGCCTCGCTCTGTGAAAATGGCGTTTAATGTGCGTAAAGTATCGTCTCAGATGAGCCTGCGCAGTCCACACAGGCTAATAAGGGACGACACTTACCGCTTTTATGATATTTTTCGTTTAAAGAAAGTCTCTTCTTAGCAAAAATCTAGTTTAGGCGGAGAGTGTCGTCTCCGTACAGCAAAGTATAGTATTGTTCTCTAAATTGCATGATCGATAGTCCGGAGAAACTGATGTATATGTATGCTCATTTTTTACATTTGACCACTCCGTATGACCTGGTCTTTGCTGTACGGAGACTAGTTTTACGCGCGACAAACCATCTCCACTTGATATTATTTCTGGTAAGTTAATTAGAAAAAACTTCATGATGAATGTCACAGTTTTAACTTGGTCAAGTCGTCTTATGTTGGTTTACATGTACGCCATGTTTTTGTAACATCCATCAATATATTGCACAGTTATCGCTTAAGAAATAAATGTCAAGTTCTGTTATGGCCGAATTCGACTGTTGCCCTAAAATTCTACCTGTGCTATTAACCTTATTGAAAATGTTGGTCGGATATCCGGGCGGAAAGCTGGGCGCTCAGACGGACGGTGCGATTGCTATATGTTGCTTTTTCAAAATGATGAAGGCATTAACACGCAGACATACCAATTATGAACATATTTGATTATTACAGATGCAATATGTTTATCATAAGTTTGTTGGAATGTATCCATCGCTGATTTCAATTTGTCACTAATTGCCCGCAAGCAACGTGCTACCTCAGACTAAGTTCAGCTATGGGATAAAATCATGTCGTGTTCATACATCTGTAAATCGAATGAAGGTCAAGTTGCATTTATTGCCAGTAAATAATTCATCCTCTGTGATCATAAGTATTGATAGGCGAATGACGTACATTGATTCGCTACATTCCGATTTATCAAACAGACTACACCACACGAACATGTGGTATCTCGTAACAACGTTATGCTGGGAGAAACCGCGAGACCTATGTTAAAAGGATTTTTAGCGCACGGTGATCGGGAACGCAGAGAACTTTTTGTAAGGTCTATTACCAAACAGATTGAACACTCGATACAGGCTTTATATTCTAGACATGTCGACAACGACACCAGGCGATGACCACAACAAAGCAGACGAAGGTGTCGTTCCTATGACCCAAGGAGTACAGATACTGGCAGCGATCGGCCTGGTGATGCTCATTTTGTTAACGGTCACGGGCAATGCAATGACGGTGATAGCGTACTTGCGGGATAAAAAACTCTGCTCTGTGTACGATTTCTACTTGTTTCAGCTCGGCATCACGGATTTACTTCTATCCGCGATCATTTTACCTTTTTACACGGCGTACACCCTCATGGATTTCGCGTGGCCGTTTGGATCCGCCGTCTGTAAGGTGTACCTCGTGTGCGACTTCACGCTGTGTTTCCAATCTATCATGCTGATGCTGATCATTAGTTTAGATCGACTACTACTAATTCAGTTGGGACACTCCTACATGATCAAGATTACAAGGCGCGTGGGCATCGCCCAGGTCGCCTGCGCCTGGCTCATCTCATTCCTGATGTTCTCCCCGGCAATAATCGGCTGGGACACCTGGGTTGGCTACTCGACTGTAAAGAGCATGGATTGCGTCGAAGAATTCGCGAACGACCGCGTCTTCACGACGATAACGACGTTCATCGAGTTCATTATCACATTTGTATGTATGACGACACTGAATGTTTTAATTTATGTAAAAATAAAGCAACGCGCAGAGGTGAGTTCGGTCACAAGCATTCGTTTGCAAACGGTGTCAACGATGAATTCGGCAAATCGCGCAGCGACAGCTGCCCCAATGCCTTCAGTATCACGACGTCATCGGAAGGCGGCCAAGTTTCTCGCCATGCTGGTCGTGGCCTTTTTTCTCTCCTGGGCGCCCTATTCTATCACCACTGTGCTTATATCGTTTTGTGATGATTGCGTGAACACAAGTTTGTACCAGTTTTTCACCGTTCTTCTCTGGATGAAATCTGCTGTAAATCCGTTCCTGTATGCGTTCAACAGTCGAAGATATTGGATGCATTTCCGTCGGTACCTATCGTGTAACGGCAGGCTTCACCTATCGTGTAACGGCAGGCTTCAGTTAAGGTAAAGGGAGCCGCTTTTTATTCAGGAAATTTAAGCCCGAACCAGCGCCAAACGAAGCCTTAGGACGAGGCATATACCTCAATATTTGAAAAATAATACAGTTAGACTGCGAACAAAATTTGTTGTGTCTATTTTTTACACAGAAGTATTTTTGTAGTGTTTTTCCCAGGAAGGCAAAGGGGTATGGCGCATTACTTTGAAAAAGGGCATTTTAACGCGCAGTTTAGGTAAAAAAGGGGAAAAAACTTCCGTGAATAAGTGGTTTAGAGAGAAACATATAAACATAAAAAACATAAACTTAGCACATTTAAAGGTAATTGGTGTATTTAACTTACTTTAATAAATATTAATATATTACCTTGCTAGGTCTTCCATTTGAGTTGCATACTGTTTCAGTGAACTTTACAGCATGACAAACATAATAAAACAGTATATGCATATGAATCGGATTATACACAGATCCACTAACATATAAATGAAACCATGTTTGTTCTATCCCATTTTCTAACGATTATCTTGTCAGAAGTTTTAACTTTTTCAGTAAAATGAGAAAACTGGACGCTAACAATTTGCAAACACTCGTTTCCGTGACATACATCCACTGAGTAGATTACTAATAACTATGTTGTGGTTATCTAAAACGTTCTATGCATATATCGTTATCACATGCATTTCATTAATCCCTTCTAAATGTGTTATCTCCATCGTTAATTCGATCGTTAATTGCCATTGTTGCCGAGAGTTACAATTTATTTGCTGTATTGTCCGCCATCTTGATAAAATGATATAAGGTCGCATAACCCCAAACCGGAACTCCTGTTTGTAGGGTTACATGCAGTCAACTTGATACTAAGCACACATTGTTCAGTGCATGCTGCCTAGGATTTGTAAAATACATTGCAAATGGTGTGTTAAGGTGTCAAATTGAAGGCATATGTGAAAGCAATAAAAAAAAAGCCATTTATGTGCTCTTCTTTTTCTGTTGATGGTTCCCGGCTTTAAAAGTAGGTCATACTATTTGAGCCCAAAATGGTCGCCTCCACTGGTGTCAAAACCGGTGTGCCTATTCTAAGGTAAATATTTTTAGTTACAACGTATCGAATTTAATGACATTCATTTTTTTCAAAAGATAATGCATTTATCTTTCCAATGATGTATGATGATATAGTGACTTATTGCTTGATCATGGTAAAAGATGACATCGAACTTCAACTATTTTATATTTAATATAGAAGAATTGCGCATGCGTAACCTGTAAGCGACCGGTGCGTATGTAACGTAAAATCGTATATGTCCGCCTAATACGCGATTCGCATTTTGTTTAGTTATAATACGTTACAGTAATTCGCCCAATAATTAATTATCTAAATTACCACACAAATAAAGATACAACTTCTTTATTTTTAAATTTAATAACGCGTAGAAATAAATGTTTTGATATTACTGTATTATGCATAGACGTCTCCGAAGTAACTGTCCACGATTTTTTCGTGGACGAGTACACATTACATGACTAATTCACAACCGAGCGAATCTTCGCGGCCTTGGGACTAGTGTTTACTAGTCGGCAAAGTAGTTTGGACAGGGCAAAGTTGTTATCGATAAGTTCGCATGGCGAGCACAATTATCGATTTAATCTTGAGATCAAGCATACCGTAACAATAGAGGACGGAAAACAGCGGGTGCTCATGAAAGGGCAGGGCGGCGGCCTTTGGAAAGGGCAGCGTGGCGCTAAATGGCTTTGAAAGGGGGCAGCGTGGCGCTTCAAATAAATGCATGGCGCCGCGCCACGCTAAACGGCCTGGATAAAACACTATAATATATATAATTTATGTCATATATGCTTAAACCAGGCTACATTATTACTGTTTGAACAAAATGTTTATAGAATTAAAAATAGTATCGAGCAGCTAAGCATGCGAGCAGCTGCGGATAGACCATGACCTGTTGTTGGTAAAACCAAAAACAGGTAATTATAAAACATTGTTTATTTGAGCCGCGTTCTGAGAAAACTGGGCTTACTGCATGTGCGTAAAGTGTCGTCCCAGATTAGCATGTGCAGTCCGCATAGGCTAATCAGGTACGACACTTTCCGCTTTTATGGTATTTTTAGTTTCAAGGAAGTCCCTCTTTACCGAAAATCAAGTTTAGGCGGAAAGTGTCGTCCCTGATTAGCATGTGCGGACTGGTCGCTTACAAAAATTTATCTTGAAATATGACCTTATTGACAAGCATCAATTGGGTTTCCGTAAACATTTTTCAACTGCGGACAATATGTTTGTCTTATATGTGCTGATTAATATTCTTAGAACTCAACAGAAAAAATGTTATGTGCATTTATCGATTTAAAGGCTGCATTTGATACGATCAATAGATCATAATTGTGGTATAAGTTAGGCAAATACAGTATAAGAGGAAAGTGCTTAAATATTGTCAAAAATACGTACAACAACGCCAAATCAGGTATCATGTGTAATGGCGAAAGATCAAACTATTTTTCATGTTCAGTTAGAGTTAGGCAAGGAAAAAATTTATCGCCCATACTATTTTAATTCAGTTTGAATGACCAACATACTTATTTTGATAAAAGTAGATACGTAGATGGATTAACTTTTCATATCCACTCAAATGACAACGACATGTTAAATTTATTAAAACTATTTGTGTTGTTGTACGCTGACGACACTGTTATCATAGCAGAGTCGGCTAAAGATCTACAAAATTGTTTGCATGTTTATTCTCAATATTGTGACACATGGAAACTAACTGTTAACACAGACAAGTCAAAATTTGATTTGGTAATGTTATTCTTTTTTGTTAACATTGGTTTAGCTGTCGGATTAAGACAAAACGCTAGGTAATGCACATGTTTTCTCTCAATCAAACACCAAAGTATATGTGTTTATATACATTGTTCAAGAGTTCAGCTAACGAATTTTGCTGGGATAATGACGTCATTTCGTCAAAAAAATGACGTCATTTCACAGTAAACAATGAAAATTATCGATAATTCTCACTGATAATTTTCACTGTTTGAAACAGTGAAATTATCAGTTTTAAATCACTGATATTTCTCTATAAACCACCGGAAAGCATTAAATAAATTTTGTTTATTTAAATATTTCTCGATGTGACGTTGCGTCTGTTCTCTTGTATTGCTTTATGCGTTTCTAACGGCAATAACGTCAATTACGTCGTGACGTTGCAAATCGTCCAATCATACATATAAAGCTTACATAATTACCGTGGTTCGTTCGGAGTTTTCTATAATAATAAAAGCCAATCGATTGGACATTCCTATTACCAAATGAGATCTTGGATACACGGGTTGAGTGTTGGTAAGAACCATCTCAGTGAAACACATATACCAGAACCATGTTCAGGTTGAGTAAAATGATGCGCTGTTTGATCAGCACGGTTTATTATGTGATAACATTTCGCGGATTATTCCGAAACTGTGACACTGTGTTATGGTCGCAATTGCGTCATATTTAAAATGCTTTGTTTTAGCAGGATATTGTCGTTAAAGTTGCTATGATTCTTTCTACTTGTATGTGAATAATCAATTAAAGTAAATCATTTAAATTTTATATGTCGACCCTAGTAGACCGCAAAGATTATGAATGTGTCCGTGTGTGTGTGAGTTTCAAGTTCAAAGTCTATCAGTGTTCTATGACGGCATTGTGAGTGGTATTGTATTTTCCTTTCAAAAAGTATTTTAACAATTAAAGTAAAATAAAGTCAATTAAATTTTATATATCGACCCTAGTAGACCGCAAAGATTATGAATGTGTCCGTGTGTGTGTGAGTTTCAATGTTCAAAGTGTATCAGTGTTCTATGACGGCATTGTGAGTGGTATTGTATATGCCTTTCAAAAAGGATTTTAACAGTTGAAGGAGGTTAAAAAAGATATGTGATTATCTATAACTAACCAGCAATCGTACCCAAAGAAAAACACATAATCCTCTAAAGCAACCAAAATGGAGGATGGGCGGGGGAGTGGAAGGGGTCACACACATGCCTGTCATGCAGCTGTGTTCAGCGTGAATTTTGCTACATGTATTTTCGCGTTCGAACGTGTTCTTTTTTTTAAATATTCGTGCAACATAAGCTGTCATCCAATAAGTTTTAGACCTTCAATTTACACACACTAAGACTAAGTATTGAAAGCCGTACCTGGAGCTTTCGTCTGTATACCACTGACTTCATCAGCAGAATGATTTGTACTGTTGGGAAACGTTAACACCGCTAATTGTCGGGGTCCGTAGTACACAGACGAAAGTTCCAGGTATGGCTTTTAATACTCAGTGTGTGTAATTTGACAGTCTAAAGCTTATTGGATTATAATGGAAACCACACAGTCAAACTTTCATCGAAAATAAGCTGTCATCATTGTCGCATTTTCCTCTAAAAGCATTAATTACTTTCGTCACTGGTAAGAGGCATTTAAATAACTGTGTGTAATAAAGTAAAATATAAAATAAACAAACCAGAACATCGACAGTTTTGTTCGTGGTGGAATCTTTATAAAAAATTCTGGTTCAACATGTTTATCATCGAAAATAACAATAAATAATGTGATTCATTTTTTCTGCATCAAAACATTGTCTATATATAAGTATCTTAACCTGAATGAACGAGAGAGTTTAATGCTTGTTATACAATTCAAATATTCAAAAATATCCACGAAACTTGAGACGACGTTGTAGTTACATCTCCAATTTCAAGCTATACGCCGTGTCCTGGGGACTGAGATCACATATTCGTGCGTTCTTGTGCGGATAAATGAGAACAAATTTGGCATTATGGCCGCGTCACATAAACTCGGTAGGCGAATCATACACTACCGGACATACTGTATGTTATCCCGATATTTTAATTGGCTGACGTATGCCCGCTCGGACATACTCGAACCCGGACATTCGCCATTCCGGTCACTGACCCTTCTGGCAGCGCTGCAATAGTGACACAAATGTTCAAAACAATTGAGAATGTACGGTAGACCCATAGCGGTAAAATATTGTCATAACGATAGCTGCCATCGCATCATACCCATCCTTTTTCTTGGGATGCAGACCCGGTTTTACCGTGGGGACACAGGGTGACTTTAATGTTATGTGCTCTGTTGGACTTAAACATGTAAATTAAAATCATTTCCTTCAAATATACAAATATGTGGTGTCCATAGTCTAATGTTTCGAGGCATTACTAGATGACAAATGGTTACACCGGTATCGGTTGATATGTATTGCTCATCTCTTCTAGGGGACCCGAGTTCAATCCCCGTTCTCGAAAGCATGTGAGTTTTGCTGATGGTCACCACACCGGAGAGTTAGGGTTTCCTTCCGGGTACACCGGCTGCCCCCCCCCTCCCGAACAGCACAATATACCACATCAAAAAATTGAAAAATTAAAGAACTAAATAGCTGTAAATTTCCGCTAGGATTAAAAATGTGTCCAAACTTTCGTGAGCCTTGTATGTCAATTAGGTAGAAGTTCTGGACCACAAGGCGGGTCCACACATAATGTGGGCGGTCCTAATGAACGAAGAAATACACGATGTGGCAATGTCCCCCTCCCCCAGTACATCCGATGTATGGAATGAAACAACTATGGCAATGTCCCAAGAGGTTTGATAACAAGCAGATAGTCCAAGTAACGTCATTGGTATTGCTAAACACAAAATGGTTTTATGATAATAAAGGCAACAATGTCACTTTAGACGGATTTCGGGAACTACTTTCACAACATAAGGCTTTGTTTTTTCACAGTAACCACACTTATTTGCTTTCTTTTTCAAAATAAACAAGTCGCGGGTCGAAGTAGAATGTGTGCATATATGCATAAATCTCACTGCACCCAACGGCTTGCTGGATCTTCAAAGCATGGTATATATTCGATCAAGAAACCTAGCTTAGATCACGAACGTCGCGTCCAACGATGGCTTGCGGCGATAGTGCGACGAACCGGCTAACTAGTATTTAAGTACTGCTTTTTGCTGAATACACATGTATATGTTATACCCCCACCCGCATCGCACTGTGCCTCCCTAGAAAAGAGAGGCCTCGTGATGGTTGGTGCCGCGGTAGGCTGCTGTATCAATACATGCAGATACCATGGCATTCTGTGTCCGTATAAAAAGTCATTAGAATGTAACTTAAATAAAACAACGACTTAATTGTAAAACAACTCATAAATACCATGAAACATAACACAGTATACAGTAGTAATTCTAAGTAATTGGTAAGCTGATGATCGATCACAAACTAACGAGTTAGTGCTTCTTGAATGCTTTGAGCTTTTATGAGTGCATACATGTACCTCCAGTTCAAAGTTTTTCTTGATGAAACCAAATTCCATGCAAAAAAATTAAGTCTCAAGTATGTCTATACAATCGAGTTCAATCAACCTATTACTAATACAATCGTAGCACAATACACTTTACCATGAACATCAATATGCGTTTTTTGAGTGGAGAAATGCTCAAAACAAAAAGTTGTTAGAAAACGTAATCAAATCGAATAATTGACGCTTCAATCTATCTTGAAGAGGTTCCGGAGATGGTGTAGCACGATTGGTTGATTCGACTCGCATAATTGGTTGATAGGACTCGAGATCTTTCTTGCGGAGGATTCCGGAGATAATCGATGAATCATTTTCGCATATTTTCAAATTCGGAATACACGGCGTTGTCCATTGCAAATACTTACACATTTCCATGAACAGTTAACGTGCTTGAAAATTAATATCATTATTCTGCGAGCACACCAAATAACGTACGTTGTTTTAATGTGCGCATTTGGGAAATATTTATTATTTTGTGTGTGTTTATTTATGTCAGGAAATAGTTTATGTGGCTCAAATTGCCGATTAAAGTGCCGCCTGTAATATGGGCGGCGATTTTACATGAAAAAGCCGTTATCAGTTGCAACTCCCGGCGACACGGAGGGTCAATAGCTGGGAGTTGGATTATTGCAACTAATTAACGAGTTTAAGCTGACATCAATGGTGGTCCGGCAGTTTTCATTAATAATATAACTTTGTGAATACTTAACTTCTATTTTTGACGTAAAAGTAACTTTATTTATGGTAAGAAATAAACCAAAACAAACATTTTTTGATGATGTTTTATTGAGAAATCTTTTGACCGAACCAAAGAGAAAACTACTCACTCGATGAAACATCTTTTATCAGTTAACGTTTAAACGGACATTTTTATGCACAATTATTTTTCAAGACATTTTATTATTGTCCCACAATGTACAGAAGCATTCTCAGCGTCATTTTTTTTCAAATGTCCAATCCCGCTCAATAAGTTGTCACGCGAAATTTACGAAACATATATTTTTTATACATGCATTTCCGCTTCCGCCCAAAACAGAAATGTCAAAACATAGGCATACAATTAATGTTTGATCGGTAATTGCCCTCATTCGAAGTATTGACATGTGTGCAGAGTAACGCATAAATGGCACGGATTAACATGTCATCAAGTTTTAATCACTCGTTGATTGGACTGCTGAGTCGCAGATCGATAAACGATTATGTAAAAGTGGGAAGTGCGTTTCTTACCAAAAAATATGCAGACCTGAGTAAGCTGAAAACTAAGGACCTGACCGGACATTTTGGTTGTGTTAATGCAATCGAGTTTTCCAATGGCCTTGGGGAATATATTGCCTCAGGTGAGTTTATATTATCAATAATTTGTGCATTCTTTTAAAAATTCCTTATAAACAGACTCCCAGACCAGAGGGCAAGATAAGATGCCTATTTGCGTAAAATACTCATGCAAAAACAGAAAATACGCATGACTTAAAATTTTCTTGAGTAAAAAAACTCCTGGCTAAATTTGGATTACGCATCGTGTGCAATTTCAATGCGTATTAGCCGTTTATACATGCAAATAAATCATGTAAACATGAATGGTTCCCGTCATTGTGTCAACACAGGGGTTCCGCTGTCGATCGCCATTGGCGCCAAATGGCGCTAATTTTTTTTAAGTGGCTCTAATTTTTTTAAAGTGGCGAATTTCAAAAAATCGGTAAAATCCTATCCGAAAATGTACTGCGAGTCGAAAAGCACGCGACCGAGCATAAGCAGCCAGCGTTTGTCAGTTGTAAATATTGATTTACAATGATGTAAGCGACCTACAGTGTAGAGTGCACTGAAATCACGGAAGCGTGAAAGTGTTACAGTCGGAGTTTTTACTGCTATTGCCAAGTTTTATGGGGGTTATTATCGGATTAACAGTTCTTTTATGATAAAGAACACTCAATTTTGTAACACTTAGGACAAACTGGCACAAAGATCAATGATTGTAACGATATATACTGCGGTGTTAATTAAAATTGAGATGTTTGTCGTTCAGATGTGTATCATTTTTTTCCCTTTCAGTTTATGTGCATCATATTAGCCAAATGACCAAATGTAACTATTAAACAATTAAATTTAGATGTTTTGTTTTCTGAAATGTAACTGTTTAATAATTAAATTGAGAGGCTTTATTTACTGATGTTTGAATTTTTTCTCCCTTCCAGATGATGTACATTTGTGTGATTGTATGTTTAAATAAATTTTAATAAAAAATTTATGCAGCATACTGTTCCATTGATGTTAGCATTATTAGATATGTTTGGTTATATGTGATTATTTATCTTGTGCAAACCAATGTTTTTATGTATAAATAAAGCTTATTAAGACTTATGAAGTTACTTATTATTATTTTTGTATTTACATACTTTTAAAAGTAATAATATAGTCAATGACATTGATGTTGTAAGGTTTCTTAGACGATTGTCATAATTAATAAGGTCGGAATAACTAACAGTTTCGCGCTGCGAAAAAGTGGCGACAACTTTTTTTGGGCCAGTGGAACCCCTGCAACACCGGTTAAAACTTAGGGACATGACCATTTTTGTATAGAACGTGTTTCCCGACCTAATTTACTCCTCAGTCAGAACGGAATCATTTCATTTAGCATACATGCCATAATTTTTTAGGTCCAAAGCGGGACATTCCATAAAAAATTGTCGGGACATTTGACCAAAAAGCAGGACACCTAAAACGATCTATCATTCCAGCGATTTTCCTCCTTCTTTATAAAGTACCGGTAAACGGTACTTTCCCAATCAAGCAAAAATTCCCAAATTCCCAAATCGGCATCTGAAAAAATCCCAATCGACGTCCGAATTTTTTCTCAAAACGACCGAAATTTTTGTAACAAAACCCAACTTTCGGCGAGCGAACAAAGAAAATCTTATAGTTGTGTGTAACCACGCGCTCGATTAATTTGGGGTTTTATTATTCAGCGTGTGCAATCAATAGTGTCGTTACTGTTTCCGGTTCTTTTGTCAGGCAGCCAGCGTACTGTTTTATATCGGTTTGTAACCTTGCCTCTGTGGAAAGGGTGTTCAGTCTAATGAACAATCTTTGCACAAACAATCGGGACCGTCTATCACACGACACATTGACAGCACTAATGATGCTGTGCAGAGAGGTATGCCAGCAACTGATAGATGATCAAACATCAAAGATTGTTGAAATTTTCAAAAAAATGAAAGACAGAGACATTGCTTAACAAGAGATTAAAACAACTTGTAATTGATTTTGTGTGTTCTTTATAATATTTTGTTATTTATTTCAACTTAATTACTTAATGGTCATTAAGGCATGCCTGCAAATGATTCTTTTAATGGGTATGTTCAATTAAGTATGAACTGTATGATGTATTCAATAAGACCCAAACTTCATGACGCGATTTTCCCAATTTAAGGATTTCACGACCTGATTTTTTCCCAATTTTGAGGTTTTCACGACTCAATTTTTCCCAATTGGACCGGTACGGGTACTTTTCCCAATTGGACAAGGAAAATCGCTGCATTCCACCTTTACTATAGTCAGTATAGTACTAACAAAAACTCTTGATACTTTTATTCAGGACATAAAACATCTGATATGAAGCATGAAATCTAAAACATAACAATAACAGTTTTACTAAATAAGACAATAGCAAACAACGAAGATAATATTCATCTGTTTAAGAGTACAAAATCTAGAACATTACGACAACAAAACTCATTATATTAATTTCAATGGCAAACATTAATGCAGGGGAGGCTATCCAGTTGACTGAAAGTACGGGTTACAGTACACTATCTACCGAACAGTTACATCAGTTACACACGGAATGCGCGGCCGTACACATTTCCGTATTTTGTTTTCTTCCTATATACACAGATTAAACTGAATTGTGAATTGTCAGGCGCTGTATTGGGGTAGTGTCAAACTGTCATGAATAACAACACGTTGTTTTTATTACAATAACACAAGACAAGATGGGTAACTCTTTTACTGTTTGTTGCGATGTTTTTTTAAGCATGTGTCCATGCGCAGTTTGTTACTTGTCAATTGTCGCGGCTTAATTGGAGTAGGGTCAAACTGTCATGCATAGCACCTCGTTGTTTTTAGCTTAGTTGGAGTAGGGTCAAACTGTCATGCATAGCACCTCGTTGTTTTTATTACAATTACACTAGACAGGATGGGTATCACTTATTGGACTGTTTGTTGCGATTTTGGTATATTGCACATTCGGAATATCCCGCTATATTGGAACTAAACATTGAATGTAAAAGACTCATTTATGACGTAGCGTTAATTTTACAAAACAATTGTTTTTTAAACCGTTTCAAACAAATACAAAATAAACACATTTTCAACATTTATTTTATTATAATAAAACTATCGATAGCAATAAGCGACCACTATCTTGAAGACCACCATTGTGTGAATGCCTGATGAAATCAATAATTAGCCGATAAATCGCTGATAAGGTGTCATAAACAACACTGGTACACACGATAAGTAGAATCGGATTGTTAATTGGGGGGCAATAAAGGGATAAGCGGTGTTAAGTGTTAGCGAAACAGAGCTTGAATAGCAACTTTTATTGGGAACCTATACACCTTACATCGTTTTTTACGAATGTCGGGACAAATCGTCTCATGGCGGGACAAAGGGCCCAAAAGCGGGACTGTCCCGCCGAGATCGGGACGTATGGCATGTATGCATTTAGGTCCACAATAAAGGCCGATGTTGACACAATGGGCTCCCCGCTGCATTGCTGTGAATCAATATACGCATATGGTGAAAACATTAGACATCACATTCTATAAAACCCGAATCGCCCAACTTCAAGCATTTAAATTTTGCTATCTGTTCATCTCATGTGAAAAATCTTTTTCCTTCAAGCACTTTTTAAATGGCAGCCGAAATACACATATAATAAACAAGTTGTGTTGACCAAGCATAGAAGATTTTGATCGTGGCTGTACAGTGTGTGCTAAACAGTGGCTTGCCGAATCAAGACGGAAAAAGAGATAAATGGCTGCTTATAAGCCAAGGGCAAAAAACAGAACAACTGTTAAATACATTGTGTAAAACAAAAGTCTTTGCTCTATTGTGTACACGACTGCTTATTATAGCGAGTTAACACTACATGTAAAATTTATTATTGATTGTGATCCTTTGAACATAAATACTCCTTAATATGATCAGATTTTGATTTTACTCATCAATACAAAATTTCATGAGTGAAATACCCCTCGGCTGAAAAAATTATCTTGAGCTCTGTCCCAGACTCCTTTGATAATTTTTGCTATGACAGCTCTGGAAGTCCATATGCACCCCTTCATGAACAAAATTGCAAATCAGCGCAGTCATTCAGTGTGCATCACTAAACAGATGTCGTTCCTTACCAATTAAGGAAAGCCATGAATAAACTTGAAAAACACATTAAATTTGCCTGAATGTCAGTCTACAGACATTATCCTTTGCATGCAACCTAAAAAACACTACAATGTTTCAGCACACTATTTTTGCTGACAATTTTATGTTGAAATTTGGAACAGTATAAATATAAGACATCTGTTTGGCATTGTTATCGACTTAGGCTACATCAAATACAGTAGATTTCGCTTAATTGAATAGCTCATTTGTCACGTCCGACTATTCAATTATCCGGAGTATTCAATTATATGGAATCAGTTATATTTCCAATGTTATCACCAACCGGGTGTAATCCTCCTGGAAATTGTGCTTTTCATGCATAATCAAAACATTGTTGACATGTAAAGCGTTTAAAAAAGTTTATATTGGAATTAAATTTCGAATCCATTATTAATATCAGTGCCTTCCCCAGGCCATTTAAGCGCCCCTTGCCGGGGCGCTTGAATTTCGAAATCAGAGTCCCCGGGGCGCTTGAAATTTTCCGATCAGTGTATTTTTCAGTAAAAGAAAGTGGAGATTGTCCAAAAAAATCAAGGTTTCCCTATCAGTGTATCAATATTCCCTGTTTTAAAAGAGCACTCGGTACCTACTTTCACAAGTAATCGCTATAAACACCACATGGGGTAATGGATAATCCACTGATAAGAGAATAGCATGACGCGCGTATCGATTATTCTAACATTACACGGTCATTTAAATGCTGACAAGGATGTATCTGGTAACTTTCCAGTCGTCAAACTGTGAAGTTCATCGTCCAATCGGTTACGCGAATGCTTATGGGGGCGGGGTTAACTATCGACCATTATTTTTGATTGACGTCGGGCATGAAATAAGAGTTTATCGCAGCTTGATTAGCAAATAGTTGTACCATTTGAGTAATATAAAACCGGTAATTAGTACAGTGCACAACATTAAAGACGGTTTCGGGCATCATCATCACACCTTTTTACTGTAAACAAGTGTTACCTATGACTCATAATTAATACGAGAAATTAATTGCAAGTGGTAAACAATTAATTATTATAGCGGTTACAATTATGTGATAACAATTTATTTAATTCCAGAACATGTATATTTCAACATGTCCATTTATAGAACTGATTCACCTCGTTTTTTTGACATTTATTCGACACGTAATGCGCTTTAACAAATTTTCGTTGAATTAATTACGCACACTTGTAAATGTTTCGTCCGATAATCGATAGTTAGAAGACTGATGATGGCAACCGGCCGTGATCCTCGTGGACAACGTGAATTTCATGCATAATTCCGTCAAAACATTTATTCGACTCGTAAAGTGTGTAAACAAATTATCGTTGAATTTATTACGCAACGGTTAATATTTGTTGAAATCTCAAATGGGAATAATTAAATTTGTAATCCGAAACCCATTACCGTAAGTCGATGTTAACGCGTTTTTAATCCGAAACACACTTCCGAATGTAAATGTTACCGCAACGTTAAATATTTTTGCTTCAAATAAGCAGTGCAAATTTATTTTGTGTCGAATCTTTTTCTCAATTAAAAAGAGCGCGAAAATTATGCAGCATGTACAACGTCGCGTCTATTGCATACAAATGACGTGTATTGAGCGTTTTAACAAGCACACAACAGGTCAGGGGATTGACGCATATTCAGAGGCAATATTTCATTAAATCTATAAATAGTCACTTAAAAAATGGCAAGGTTTGTGTTAAAGAAATAACTGAAAGCTTTTATCGTAAATATTTACCAGAAAGAGATTGATAAAAACGGAATAAACGGGATTATCGGGTAATAAATAGAAACTTGAAAAATAGTAAGTATACAGTAATAGAGTCGGGTTGAAACGGATGTATTGGGGAATCGTTCGAGTCGAGATTTTACTATTTGTGCGGAAAAGTTTTAAAACAATTAAACAATAAAAAAAAATATTTTTAAATGACTGGGGGATTTTTTTGAAGAGTCATAGTGCACCAAATGACGTCTTTTGACGCTGTTTTTCTTTGAGTTATAACGCACCACAGAACGTGAATTGACACGTTAAATAAAAAAAAAATCAACGTCGGGAGGGGACACCCCTCCCGAACCCACCCCCGGGGCGCCTGAACAAATTCCTGGGGAAGGCACTGAATATAATATAAATGTTTTGTTGAATTCCCAAATGAGAATACAAATTTTGTAATCCAAAACACACTTTCTAAAACGTCCACATGTATTTTCAGAACGCGACATATATTATTGTGATCACGGCTTACAATAAATTGGAAATTCGATAAATTATGTTACTGTCATAAGTAATATAAGCTCTTGCATTAAAATTCCATCCTTATGCGCAAAATGTTAAAGTCTCTATAACGCTCTAAATCAACACAAATTTCGTGAAGTATTTCGTAAAATAAAGTTAACACCTAAACAATCAGTGTTCCTTATAGCAATAGCCATAATTTCAACGCTAGATCTTGTATGATTACATAGATTTTTCTAGATACAAAATGCTCGTTTTTATTTATTTGTGACCACAATAAATTCCATGTTGATTTCCTGCGAATATATCTATTGATACGAAACACGAACATTAAAATGGTACCATGTTAAAACCATAATAAATACGAGCATGTTGTATCCACAAACATCTATTTTACCAGAACACATCTGGCGTTGAAATTTCGACAATGACCATAAGGAACAATGATTTTTAGCTCACCTGATTGCTCATGTGAGCTTTTGTGACCGGTCTTTGTCCGTAGTCTGTCCATCCGTCAGTCCACATTTGTTTGTAAACACTCAAGAAGCCACATTTATTGTCCGATCTTCATGAAACTTGGTCAGAAGCTTCGTCCCATTGAAATCTCGGTCGAGTTCGAAACTGGGTCGTGCCGGGTCAAAAACTAGGTCACAAGGTCAAAAAAAGGAAAAAACTTGTAAACACTGTAGATTCACATCTCATGCCCAATCTTCATGTAACTTTGTCAAAATGCTTTTCTTAATGATATGTTGGTTGAGTTCAAAAGTGGTTCTGGTCCGTTGAAAAACATGGCCGCCAGTGGGCGGGGCAGTTTTCCTTATTCGGCTGTATAGAAACCTTGTAAACACTCTAGAAGTCACAAGTTTTGCCCAATCATCATGAAAGTTGGTCAAAACATTGGTTTAATTGATTTCTCGGACAAGCTCGAAAATGGTCCAGATAGGTGAAAAACATGGCCGCCAGTGGGCAGGGCATTTTTCTCTATATGTATATAGTGAAAACATGTGAACACTCTAGAAGTCACATTTTTGGCCCAATTTTCATGAACTTTGGTCAGAAATTTGTTTCCTTGATACGAGAGTTGAGTTAAAAAATGGTAAATAACAGTTGAATAACATGGCTGCCAGGGGGGAGGGGCAGTTTTCTTATATTTATATTGTAAAAAAAGCTTGTTAACACTCTAGAAGTCACATTTTTTGCCCAATCATCATGAAACTTGGTGAAATGATTGGTTTTATATATATCTCAGATGAGTTCACAAATGGTCCCGATCTGTAAAAAAACATGGCCGCCAGGATGGGGGGCAGTTTTCCGTATGTAACTAGAGAGAAACCTTGTGATCGAACACTATAGAAGTCTCATTTTTTGCCTAATCATCGTGACACTTAGTCAATACATTGGTTTTATTGATTTCTCGAACAAGTTGGAAAATGGCTCAGATCAGTGAAACACACTTTTTAGAATTGTTCTTTGTTCGCCGTCCGTTCGTCCACATTTGGTTTGTAAACACTCTAGCATTCACACTTCTCAAGCAATCTTTATGAAAGTTGCTGAAAGATCTCAGTCAATTTTGATTATGAGCGAAATCACATAATTAATGCCATAATTATTGCCCTTAGATTGTCCAAATTTTCATTATATTATACAAAATCCTTGTAAACACTCTAAAGGTCACAATTTTGTTTCAGATTTTATGAATCTTGGTCAAAATATATATTTTTGTAAGCAAAGTTTGATGTTTGGTAAGGGGGTCTACTCAAAATATAGGTCACAAGGTAAAATCTTACAAAAACAAAAACACTCCATATGCCAGAGTTTTGGTTCAATAATGATGAAACTTGACCAGGATGTTTGACTGGACAATATCTAGGTCAAGTTTGACGTTTGGTAAAGATTTAATGAACCGACTCCTCTCAGGTGAGCGAACTAGTGCCATCTTGGCCCTCTGTTAATTGTTTAGCTTTATTTAACGAAATTTTGTACGAAAGTTTCGTTGATTTTGAGTAGTAATGTTACTTTAACAAAAACTGGTTCAAAATAGTTCATTACATCATGTGTTGATTTTCATAGTTTGCTACTTTATGAAAGTATACCATTAAAAAGCCATGAGATTTCAAGGGAGGGGGGTATACAAATTCATGTTTTACAAACATCTTCTGTGAACACAAATTTAGGCAATACTCTTGAAATGGAATAAATGGTGTAAATGAAATTAATGTTTGCTTAACAAATAATTTAAAACTCTTTATCAGGTCATCTGTTCATATGTTAAAGAAAAGTAAATGTATTAGGTAAAGAAAAATACTGCCTTAAGAAAGATGCATTTATGCATAGAAACTAAAGAACAAAATTATCGATCACATATGTATATTTTCTGTCAGGAGGTGACGACAGGCGAGTGCTGGTATGGAATGTGGAGAAAGCCCTGTCAGACATCGGCCAACCCCGGGCCATGAAAGGCCAACATCACAGTAACATATTCTGTATTGGCTTCGATATCACCAACTCCACATTGTTTTCTGGCGGTAAGGTCATTTTTATGTCTATTATAAATGGGCCACACTCTTGGACAACAGGGTTTTGTGCATTAGCATAAAGTGAAGACTCCAAAGGCTAACATGGGATGACACTTTTATGCACAAGGACAAAACCATGTTTTCCCAGAGCTAGACTCAAATATACAAAAAAGTGTTTTTAATTTACCTTACAATCTTATGCACAAATTTAAACTGTTATATCTGTTTGAAAAGATAAATCAAAAGATCATCTGTTGCTTTTTGAATTCCACTACACATTTATGAGGTCTGACTTTTTGATTGGCGTATGTGTGTGTGTGTGTGTGGGGGGGGGGGGGTAATAAAGTAGTAAATATCTAAAATAAACTTGTGCCAGTTCAGCAAACCTCTGACCAGTGATGTGTACAATCACTTTCATAACATGACAACAAATACTTGGTTTACCAGGGGAAGTCATTCCAAGGTCAATTATAATTGCCTAGCTTTTCCAAGTTTAGGAAATACACTTTAAACACACAGAAATAATGTCTTTGTAACTTAAGTCAAACTATATACTGTTTCAGGAAATGATGAACAGGTCATTGTTCATGATATTGCCACGTAAGTATGACAATAACTTTTTGTAAATTTTCTTGCTGTTTTGATTTAGTTGCAGTTTAAACTAAGAATTGAATGTTAACCTTTTATGCGGGTGCCTTCTGGCTTTCTGAAAAATGAAAGAGGAAAATAAATTGTAATTTCCGGATGTTTGTCTTGAAGTGTTAGGATGCATAAAAGTTCATCTTACAAACCTTGATTTGCAGGGATATTCCTTTCTTTTGCACATATTTCTAGTTGACATTTTTGTTTTTTATGCCCCCTTTCGAAGAAAAGGGGGTACATGTATATAGTTTTTGCACTGTCTGTCTGTCAGTCTGTCACACTTTTCGTGTCCGCTCTCTAATTCAAATAGTTTTCATCCGATCTTTACCAAACTTGGTCAGAAGTTGTATCTAGACAATATCTTGGTCATGTTCGAATATGGGTCATGCCGTGTAAAAAACTAGGTCACTGGGTCACTTAGTGCATTTCAAGGATTTAGTATTTAGGTTTCGAAAAATGCTCATAACTTCTATCAAAGCGTTTAAAGGGGGCATATGTCATCCTATGGTGACAGCTCTTGTTTAACACATAATCTGCAGCTTTAGAAACAAACATTTATTATTGAGAGAACTGCTAATTTCAATTCCTTCATTTTGTTTTAACCTTTATATGCCTTGATGGAGTTAGAGGGAGGCATTCAGCATTGCATTGTTTTACTGCAATACTGAATGTCGGTAAGTACATCCCGTAGCTTGTTTAAAAAAAAATCCTTGAACAACTGGATGGATTGCGCACAAACGTTCACAGTTTAATTGCCTTTATGTGCAAATGTTTAAAGGAAAAGGAATTTGGGCTGCTTGATTTTTTGGCAAAGATATGTGCCTTTTCCACAATGTGAGGTTGTGCTTTTCAGTCCTCTTTAACTACTGGGTTGGTTGTGCTCAAACGTCCACAGTTTTATGACGTAATATGTAGATGATTTTAATGGAAGGTAATTGAGTTGCTACAAGTTTTGTCAGAATCATGGCCCTTTTTTAGTTTGTCCACTGTTTTATATATAGTAGCATGATGTTTGTGTTTTCAACTCCTCTTAAGCTGATGGACTGATCTTGCCGCAACTTTTACCGATAAGTAACCCTCAATGACTTTGTGTCAATGATTGTACAGAAAAAGTATGTGTCCGAAGCAATTTTTTTTCAGAATTTGGGCCCTTTGTATGTTTTTCTTTTATACAAAATTTTGTCCCAAAATTGCGTGTCAACCCCTCCTTACATACTGGGTGAATCTCCTTCAATTTTTTTAACAGTTGAATGACCTTACCTAATATGTTGATAATCTCAAAGAGAGGAATAGTCAATGCAATCATTTTTTGCCGAATCAAGATTCTTTGTCTTTGTTAACAGCAGAAAAAATCTTTGTCTGTGACACATTTCTAGTTTTTGTTTACTTTTTGTATACTCTCCATTTTCTCCACAGCGGGGAAACTAAGGACGTGTTCACCCATGAGGATGCTGTATATGGCTTGAGTCCGGATCCCACCAACCCTTCAGTGTTCGCAAGTGCTTGTGACGATGGTCGTATTCTCATATACGATATCAGAGATTCGTGTGCAGGTGTGTACAACGTGTGATAACTTACAAATATCTTCACCAGCCTAATTCTATGACTCTATATCTCTGTTCAGAAACTTTGCAAATGATTACAGAATTATTATGAATGGTCACTGACAAAGGCCCATAACTCTTACCTGCAATTTAGCAGAATTATGCTCCTTACTTATAAAATGCAGGTTAAACAGTAACTTTGAAAGAAAATCACTTGACTAAACGAATATTAATTTGTGTTCATTCACATTATGCTGTTACTGCAGAAGAAAAGTCAAGCTGTCTTGGAACGGCTCTTGTTTATTTTTTTGTCCCCTACCAGTTTCACCGGAGGGGACTTATGGTTTGCGCTCTGTGTGTCCGTCAGTCGGTGAGTCGGTCAGTCTGTGAGTCTGTCACACTTTTCTGGATCCTGCGATAACTTTAAAAGGTCTTAATATTTTTTCATGAAACTTGAAACATGAATAGATGGCAATAAGGACATTATGCACATCATTTAATTTTTGTTCCTACGTCAAAAATTCTGGTTGCTATGGCAACAAATAAAAAAAAATATATTTCTGACAATGGTGGAGCCGGTAGGGGACATATATTGCTTGGCAATTGTCTTGTTAGTATTATACTTATATATGCTCAATTGTATGGTTTTATTTTACATCAAATATCTAACATCTGAGACTACCATTAAGTCCATTTATTATGAAGGCCATGCTTGATTTAAACCTTAAATGATTTCTTTGTGATCTATTGTTAGTATAAATGTAGCTCTACCAATCTACAAAATGGGTATTAAAAATTCAGTAAAAATTACAAATAACATTTTCAGATCCATTCTGCTTGGCCAATTACACCTCGTCTATGCATTCTGTGATGTACAACCAAGTAGAACCTCGTCTCTTGGCAACAGCCAATGCCAAGGAAGGGGTGGGGCTTTGGGATGTACGGAAACCCAAAAGGTGGGAGTGGCGATTCAAGATGTTTTTATATATTTATATTTGTATTTTTCTCATTATTCAAGATGCATATTAATAAATTCCAACATAGTCATCTGCTAAGAATACAGTATTAAATGTATATGGTCCTGCTAGTGAAAATGTATTGTTAACTATTATTGTATAAAAGTGAGGACTAATGTTTTGAAACATTTAAGTTGAACAACAAGTAAGCTTTTATTGTACATTTCACATTTTCTGTTTTTTATATTTATTTTTTCTACATAATTATATTCTATTTAAATGCCTTAGTTACTTACTGAGATTATACACAACAATTCATTTAATAGAAATTAATGTGCTTCAGACATTTTACTTATCTTAAAGCACTTTTCCACCATTTAATATTGTAAGTATGTCTTTTATTATTAAGACTGTATTTGCTGTAATTCAAAGCTGTCATGCTAGGGTATTGCTGCTTTTTGTTCACTTTAGGAAATTGTACACAGCGTATGCTCCAAGTTATACTGTTTGGATTATAGCATTTTGCATGACTTTCATGATTGTTGATGTTCTCTAAGTGCTTTCATTATCATTATCATCGTCAACTTGAGCAATGAGCCAGCAGACACAAATTTACAGTCACGCCTTCCATTAGTTTGATTACACCATATGTTTTTTATGAATAGATTACACTAGTCAATTGATTGGATGGTTCAACCATATGTTTTTTATGAAAACAAATATAAATCTGTGATTGGTAAACTCAATGATTGATTCACAAACATTTACAATGGTCAATTAAATCACTTCAATCAACAAAATTAGGTAGCCAGGCTCTACAGTCACTCTGATCATGTTTCACAGCTGCCTGCTTCGCTATGGGGGAAGTCTAGTGCAGCAGAGTAGCATGAGCGTGAGGTTCAATCAGCGGGGAGACAGGCTGGTGGCGCTGCGCCGTAGACTGCCCCCCGTCATGTATGGTATCCATAGCAATGAGCCGTTGTGTGAGTTTGATCACGCCGGATACTACAACTCCTGTACCATGAAGAGCATCAGCTTTGCAGGGGAAAATGATCAGGTACGACAAATGTCTCAAACTTCATTTGAATCTTCCTTCTTTATTAGTTCTCTTATGGTGTTTTTATGTATGAAATTGCACACTTTTTCATTTTATACAATTACGTTCCTTTCACTTATGGTTGAATTAAAAAAAAAATTATAGAAGGAAACTTTTTTCGGAACATCTACCAGGTAGTTTTATATCCCTATAAGCTCTAAGTGCTTTGAAACTTTAGGACATGAATCCTTCATTTGATATACCCATGTTAACTTTTGTGTCGTAAGTGTTTATATTTAAGGAAACACAATGCCCTTAAATTTTTATTATTGGGTAACAACATGATGGCATGTTTGGTTACAGCAATAGAAACATTGTGAATTCCAATCTACATGGTAGATCTATTGATGTATTTCAGTATGTTCTGTCTGGGTCTGATGAGTTCAACTTGTACATGTGGGCAGTACCAGAGGACTTGTCTGAAAGTAAGATTACATATTCAGTGACATCTACCATTCATGTACAATATCTCACTATTGAGAAAAGAGTAAATGATCAGGAGGCAACCTCATGGCAAAGTTGTATAACCGTTATTGACCTCGTGGCAAATTCATATAACTGTTATTGACCTCAATGGCAAACTCGTGTAACCGTTATTGACCTCATGGCAAACTCATATAACTGTTACCCTCAATGGCAAGGTCGTATAACCGTCATTGACCTGATGTCAAATTCATATAACTGTTATTGACCTCATTGCAAATTCATGTAACAGTTATTGACCTCATGGCAAATTCATATAACCATTAATGACCTCGGGTTATAGTAGTACATGTATATCCGTTATTGAACTCCTGGCAAAGTCATTCATGTGTTACAGTTATTGATCTAATGGCAAATTTATATAGCAGTTATTGACCATTCTGTAAGAAACCATTCTAAGTGACATTTCCTTCTAGTCATCTACGATATTTGGATGCTGGGTTGTCGTACATTGAATTAGAAGGCGTGCTTAATGGACGAAAGGCAACCTGATGGCAAAGTAGTTTTAACATTACTGATGAAGATTTATAATATTTCTAATACAAGTAATAGCATGAGGGGCCCGCATACCCAATGGCAATCAAATAATCTAGATTTTCTGTACAATACCTGTATAGATGTTTATGATGTCACAGCCTGTTTTTGGGGCTCTGGTCTTCTAAGTGCAATTAAATTGTTTCATTTTGGGGGTTTTGTCCAAAGAACTTGATGTTAATAGTAAATGAGGGTATTTCGTTTGGTTTTATTTATGACTTTAGTGTTTTCATTAAATAATAATTTTGCTTTCATGTTTAAATGGTGTATATTTCTAGGAATGTACATCAACAGTGCGCACATGGTGTTGGGTGGTCACAGGTCGATCGTAAATCAAGTGCGCTTTAACCCATCAAACCACATCATCATATCATCTGGGGTAGAGAAAATCATCAAGGTAACTTTATACAAAGTCTTCAAGCTTAATGAAGAATACATGTATCTCTTTGAAATAAATGAAATATACAGCTGGGCATCTAGCGATTATATTTTTGTCCCCTACCGTTGAAACCGGAGGAGACTTATGGTTTGCGCTCTGTCCGTCAGTCAGTCTGTCTGTCTATCACACTTTTCTGCATCCTGAATCATGAATCATGAAACTTGAAACATGGATAGATGTCAATATGGCGATATGCATGTCATCTCATTTTGTTCCTATGTCAAGAATTCTGGTTTGCTTTGGCAACAAATAAAAAAATGTTTTTTTACTCCAATGGTGGAGTTTCACCGGTAGGGGACAATATTGCTTGGCAATCTCTTGATAATAATACTAAGTGGATTGCATATAGCAAGCCCTGCAATAATCATCATTGTTTCACAATTGTGCAAGAAATTATATGTGTTGATCCTGGATTAATTTCATTATGTGCATAATATTTTAAGTGCTCTCTTTTCTATGTATTTTATGATCTTTAATTGAAGAGATTAATGAGTTCAACTTATTCAAGACGAGAATTATTGTCAATTGTCTTTCATACCATTTGTGCGGTCCAGTATTCCACTATATAGGATGAACATTCTTCCTAAATGTTCTTTATTGAATGTTCGGAAATTTAACAAAAATTTACAAAAACATATCTGGCATACTCACATTGGACTTGTCCAATATGGTCTGTCAGCTGTGCACTCGTCCAGATATATCAGTGTACTGTGAAATAATCTTAAATTACTTTGCTCTTAATTCCATTTATTTGCATGATTACTTAATGCAAATTGATGTTTGACGAATTTGCGAACCCTTTTTTGCAATTTTTTCCTTTTTCAAGGTCTGGAGCCCTTTTGATCTTCCAACTAAGGCACAAAAGATCGGCACAAATGCCAGAGAGAGGAGAGTGTATTCCCATGAAGAGTACATCAATCTGGTTCTCAGGGACGGCTACCTGACCTCCCACGACTACAGTCACGAGTCGACAGAGGAAGATCCAAGAATGATGGCCTTCTTTGATTCCTTGGTCCAACGAGAATTGGATGGATGGAGTTCGGATGAGTCCATGACGAGCAATGAGGAAGCACTGTACAGCCGTATTGTACAGCTGTCTCAATCAGACATCGATAGCGACGATTCATTGGCGGGAATCAACAGCTTCCCCGATTCAGATACCAGTTACAGCCCTTTTACGATTGCTTTTGCGAGTGTTATGGCCTCTCAGGCTGTGGAAGGCAATGATCGATTCCCACAGCTGAACAGGGCGCTGGAAAACGCGGAACAGGAGTACTCGAACATAACAGCCAGTGGGGATGAGAATGACGATGATAACAACAATCAGGATGAAGAAAATTTGCGTACCATGGAAAGTAGTGGTGCTGATGGTGCGAGGTCTGCTGACAACATGCATGGTTCAGAAGCGAGTGCGCACAGGCTGAGTGAACTTGTTAGAAAGAAGAAGGAGGAGATGAAGACAATTTTGAGAAGACGTATGAAAGAATGTCGAGACCTAATTCATGGGGCTACACAGGAGACGACTGCCAATCACTCTGACAGTGATACGTCTTCTGTTTCGAGTTTGAATGTAGAAATCGGAGAGTTTAGTGGCATCAATGTCCCGCTGCCAACAAAGAAGGTGGATGGGGCCTCTACTTCCACACCAGCTGACGAAGCTAGGATCCATGTGCAGCGCAGAGTGAAAATGTTGAATAACTTACGTAAACGAATCATGCAAAGTGATTCCGACCAAAGCGATGATGATTTTGGGGAAAAGAAACTGTCTTGTAATGGGGTTGAAACAGAGGCAAGTGAGGAAAATGTTCCAGAAAGAATTCAGTTTAAGAAATTAAAATTCACTAAGAATCAAACGAAAAGCAGTAATCAGTGCAGAGCGAAATCTCAGACTAAATCAACAGACAGTACTGATTGGGGCCCTTTCATTCATCAGAGTGGTGGAATGGACGATAGAAAGTTACCTCAAGATGAGGACAGATCTGGTAAAAAACATTCAAATAACTTTGAGTTGTCAAGTAGGAAAGGAAAGCACAAAGTTTGTGAACTTGAGAATAAAAAGCATAGTAAAGAGAATTCTGAAAGTGATTCAAATGACTCGGAGTCGCAAACCTGTATTAGTTTGAATCATCAGCGCTCAAGAAGATATTCTGCGAGCTCAGCCAAACAGCAACAACAAACAGAGAAATGTGATAAGTTGAGAAAGAGGACTAGTTATCATGACAACAAAAAGGAATGTGAAGATACTAGACTCCGATCCCACCATAGATCATATAGGGCAAAATCAGATAGCTTACTTGACGGCCATTCTAGTGAAAGAACTGGTAATCATTCTAATGAGCATCGAGTATTGAAACACTCTGAAAAAACATTAAATCACCATGACACATCACACAGAAGCAGAGAAATAAAAAGTGAGAAATCACATTCAAAATTTTCAGATTCCAAAAGAAGATATTATGGAGACAGAAAAAGTAATTCTACAAAGGATGATTTAATATCCATAACAGAATCTGAGAGGGACAAGCATCATAGTGATCAGAGTCATAAAGAAAAATCTGGAGGGAAGCATGGCTCTAGAAAATCCTCCAGCCACAGTGTGCACAGCAACAATTGCTTAGAAGAGACTGGAAGTATAAGTGTTCTGAATAAATCAAATTGCAAAGGGGGGTCTTCAAACTCTACCACCAGTGGGGCTACCAATGATTTTGAGCAGCCATCTTGTTCGTATTCAACAAAATCATCTAGTAGTCACCACTCGTCTCGCCATTCAAAAAAATCTTCGAAAGATTGTAGCGACAAAAGTTCCTCATCTGATGACGCTGAGGAGCAAAGTCAACCAACTTGGCTGGAGTTCAAACGTTTTAAAAACCAGTTAAAACGAGCAAGAGACCGCTATTCAAAGGAAAAGGGCCACAAAGACCACAAACGCTTTTCACATGAGTAGTGCTTATAAAATCAAGAGCATTAGCTAAAAATGTGAAAAGCCATCTACAAATAGTATTTTTTTGTCCTTCAAAGAATGTTGTCATTTTTAGCTCGGCTGTTTTCGGAGAAAACCCGAGGTATTGTCATAGCCACCCGCAGCCGAGCGTGGCACCCGTTATGCGGTGCTCTTGTAAATCTTGAATTATCCTCATATGAGTCTTGACATAATGTTTTGACATATCAGTGTTCATAAGAAAGTATACTGTTTATTTTTAATTTGACAGTAATCCGGCCAGATGCTTCTCTTAGTCTATCATAAAATGTATACCGGTATTTCATTAAACATAACAGAATACTAAACCAGTTCATGACGATTTTACGGCCAGTGTTTTGATTTGTCCTTCTTTTAATTGAATTTGTCATAGCAATTAAAGTTGGCCTTATGTGTCCTTTAAATCTACAATAATATTGTCAATGCTTGCAATGTTAATCATGTTTTGTTAATGAATTTGTTATATGCAATATACTATTTTCTTTGAATTTATGTTGCAAAGACTGTAAAATCGTATGATTAGTTATTTTAAATTGATTTTAGTAGTGGAATGTTAAGTACTACTTATTATGGACAAGAGAAAACTAAATATAGTTTGAATTTGAGTTTATATTTCAATAGTGGGCATACAATTTGCATATTCTACATGTTTTCTGTGTTATATTTTGTAAATGTGATTTTTCAGCTGCAATTGTCAATTATAGGTGTTAGTTTAGTTATTGTTAGTGTATGTGTAGTTTTATTTTACTCTTATAACATATACATTTTTGGGAAACAATTTCAATGAATTAGAATATAGTCTTCATATTTGAGATATATAAATGAATTGAAATATTAAAATATTTTCACCATGTTATGGTTATATTGTTTTTAATATCACGTGCTACTTTGTGTTGATGCGTTGATTCTTTGAATGTATTTCAATTACCGTAAGGGACTGTATCTGTAGTAAGTGTATTTAAAAAACCCTGTACAATTAAAAATGTAAGAAATGTTATGTTGTTTTTTGTTCCAGCTTGTGACTTTAACAGTGCAAGATTAGATGGACCAATGGAATATGACTGTTTTCCCAATATTTAATACAATTGAACATAAAATACAATACGGTGTCTTGACATATGTTTGTACACATTGATTATGTTACAAAAATCATGTTTTACTAACAGAGAGTTTATGCTATCGTCTTAATACTAAATCATGCATGGTGTTATGGTAGCGCTTTTTGGCATTGAGATCTCTCGGAGTTGAACAACGAGGCAGGAACATTTATTTAGCTTTTCCCAATGTTTATAGTTATTTTTATTAGCTCGGCTGTTTTCGGAGAAAACCCGAGATATTGTCATAGCCAGCTCTTCGTCTGCCATGCTAATACCTTAACATTGGCTCTAAAATCTAAGTGCTTCCACCTACAACTTTGAAACTTCATATGTAGCTGCACCTTGATTAGTTCTACATGCCACACCCATTTTTGGGTCAAAGGTCAAGGTCACTGTGACCTCTAATATCAATCTTCTGACAAGCTTTCATTTATTTAAAACTGAGCATTGGCACCCGCTGTGCGGTGCTCTTGTTAGTCCAAATATTACAGTTTTTGTTAGGGAATGCATTTACCTGTAATAACATTTTAAAGGGGCCTATTCACGTTTTGGTTAATTGAAAAAATTATAATAAAAAAATGTTTCAGATTCGCAAATTTTTCGTTGTAGTAATGATATTTGTGAGGAAACAATAATACTGAACATTAACCATTCTCTAAAATATCCATTATATGCATCTTTTGACGATTTAAAAACCTGAAAATTATAAAGCGTTGCATCGCGAAACGATTGAATAATTTGAAGAGTTCTTGTGTTACTGTTACATTTTGTGATACTACCAGGATTGCTTATATAAAGTATATAATACATCACTCATTGTATGATCACGGATTGCCGAGTGGTCTAAGCGATAGACTTTCACTTCAGGGGTCATTGGTTCGAGCCCAGGTGAGGGTTACTTTTTTTTTCGGCGTAGCTGTTTTACGTCACTTTTGACCTTACCTGACCTTTGTAAGTGTCCAATACAATTCAAATAAAATTTCCTGCGGCTAGACACAAATGAATACACTTCATTTATTCCATTGGCTGATTTGAGCATACCACCAGAACATTGGAAACATGACCGCATCTTTGTAACACTGTTTTACTGCGTGTTCAGCATGAAACAATTTTATCTCTAATGAAAAGTCTTGATAGATAGAACAGTTTTACACTCAACTCTTGACATCAATACTGTTTGTGTGTGCACCTTTTATTTTCAGAGGATTGCCAGCGCCAGAGCGTTTTTACTTAAAGGCTATGTTCTCATATTTAGTAATTACTTCCATATTCCTGTCTGTGTACTAGTATATTTTTTCCCTGTCCTGATATTTGTTTTGGCCAAACCATTTAAAATTGTTTTCGAAATTGAACATTTAACGTGTAAGAGTATAAAGGTTTAAACAAGCCGTCGTTCCAGCAGTGGAAGCGTGGCCTCACTTTAATGCATTGCATCCAACCCGTAAGGTATCAGGGTCAGTTCGCGACCAGTAGAATAATCGTTATATAATATAGACGATATCGCGTGAACTAAGTGAACTGTAATTTTCTTTAGACCAGAACTATGTTAAATGAAGATATTCAGCGATATAATTATGGCATGTCAATAATAGATTCTTAATGTGTTTTCAACAATACTATGATACATATTATTTTAACAAGAATTATTCCACCATATTGACTAATGTATTAAGCATGAGCGCGATGATTCTCGATACTGTTAAATATCGAATCAAATAGCAATGCCTGACAAACCACTAAAACGGGTTTCTTCGAAGAATGCGCGTATAAATATTTTAATATGTACGGATACTTCGCGTGTGGCCGGTTGACTCATATGTTTTAATTTCACTTCCATTCTTCTTTTGGTTTTCTGTTGTGTATCGATAAGTTTATGACCAGCAATATGTAATAATGTAAAATAAGCCGCGAAAACTCTGCGTAACATCCTGTACAGCGTGTGATGCAGCTAAGAACTGCACAGAAAAAGACATTCGCTATCTTTGATCTCATTCATTGAACTCTTTACCTTTCACCAACTCCAACCAAAATCAACACCGTATATCTTTTTAGCTCACCTGATTGCTCAGGTGAGCTTTTGTGACCTGTCTTTGTCTGTCCGTCCGTCAAAATTTGTTCGTAAACACTCTAGAGGCCACATTTATTGTCCGATCTTCATGAAACTTGGGCAGAAGCTTCGTCCCAATGAAATTTTGGTCGAGTTTGAAACTGGGTCGTGCCGGGTCAAAAACTAGATCACTAGGTCAAAAAAAGAAAAAAACATGTAAACACTGTAGAAGTCACATTTATGCCCAATCTTCATGTTACTTTGTCAAAATGTTTGTCTTAATGATATTTTGGTTGAGGTCAAAAGTGGTTCCGGCCCGTTGAAAAACATGGCCGCCAGTAGGCGGAGCAGTTTTCCTTATTTGGATAAAGAGAAACATTGTAAACACTAGAAGTAACAATTGTTGCCCAATCATCATGAAAGTTGGTCAAAACATTGGTTTTATTGATTTCTCGGACGAGTATGAAAATGGTCCAGATCGGTGAAAAAACATGGCCGCCAGTGGGCGGGGCATTTTTCTCTATATGTATATTGTGAAAACATGTGAACACTATAGAAGTCACATTTTTGGCCAAATTTTCATGAAATTTAGTCAGAACATTTGTTTCCTTGATATGAGAGTTGAGTTTGAAAATGGTTCCAGTCAGTTGAATAACATGGCTGCCAAGGGGGGGGGGGGGGGGGGGGCAGTTTTCTTATATTTATATAGTTAAAAAAGCTTGTGAACACTCTAGAAGTCACATTTTTTGCCCAATCATCATGCAACTTGGTGAAAAGATTGTGTTTATATATAGCACATAATTGATGCCATAAATTATTGCCCTTAGATTGTCCAAATTTTCATTATATTATACAAAATCATTGTAAACACTCTAGAGGTCACAATTTTGTTTCAGATTTTATGAATCTTGGTCATAATATTTATTTTTGTGAGCAAAGTTTGATGTTTGGTAAGGGGGGTCTACTCAAAATATAGGTCACCAGGTCAAATCTTACAAAAACAAAATCGCTCCATATACCAGGGTTTTGGTTCAATAATGATGAAGCTTGACCAGGATGTTTGTCTGGACAATATCTAGGTCAAGTTTGACGTTTGGTAAAGATTGAATGAACCGACTCCTCTCAGGTGAGCGAACTAGGGCCATCTTGGCCCTCTTGTTTTAAATTAATAACGTTTATATTGATGATAATATTCTGTAAAATGGCCTCTATATTCTCGAAACTTCAACTAAAACAGCATGTTGTGGCAGGTTTTGTTCAAAGAGAATTTTGCTTTGTATTTTTTAGCGTTTTTCATCATCGGATTTGAAGCGGTAATAAAAATTGGTCAGAGTATGTGTTGGTATATTTTCCGTGCCGACAATGACCACTCAAGGGCCAATATCGGCTTTTCTTCGAAGCAGGCGTTGATTGTCTTGTAAAAAACATGAAGTTAATGTAAAATATAACTTACTAAACTTGATATTATCAGTGAACAGTTCACGTTTGATTATGGTCCATTTTAATGCATCAAATGCCATACAAATCATGGTATATTTAGTGCCCTCTACGATTCAACGAAACCTTAACATTCTAAAAGTAAGCGAAAATGATCGAAAATAATATACATTTTGATAATATAGTATGATAAAAGTAACAACAAACACAGATGTAATCTGTAAGGTAAAAATTAGGATATAATAAAGATTGATGTATTTTTTGGCTTCCATAGTTACTAATGCATATAATTATCGAAATAAATCTAGGTCTAAGCCAAAGACCTATAGAATGTATTGCATAGGTCTTTGTCTAAGCGCACCTAAGACAGCTACGCTAAAAAGAGATACACGAATCCTTATAAAAGACTATCAAGTTGATTTTAAACTGGTGTATATAATAAATGAATGCCTGTCCATGATAGAGTACCATTTATAAAATAATAGTAGAAAACAAGACGGAGTCCGGGCCTTTCGGGCTTTTAGTAACCAACCAGTCACCCGTAAAACATGAAGCGAACCAAAGCCGGTGAATGTGATCGGTTATATGTTAAAGGAGTTACATGGATGTCACGAAAACGCCGGAAGGCCTACCGGGAATACATGTATAGTGTTTACTATTTCTTATGTTCAAGTGGTGACATTGAGGTCACTTTAAAAACAAAATGCATTCAATTGTATTTGCTATTTAGGAGATTATACCGCACGTTAATTCAACGATTTTAAGGCATGAAATAATTTTTAAAGCCTAAAATAACACACTACGATTTTCATTGTACGTTTCTATCAAAATAAATAAAGGATACGAATAAAAGCTCATATATTGAAGACTTGGATCTGAGCTTGACTCCCTCTGTGTAGCATAAACGACCACTTCTATAATTAATTTCTAGAAATGTAACAAAAAAAGAACAAAATTCCTTTTGTTCTTAAGTGCTTGGCGAAAACCGTGTTCTATGCAAAATGTCCGCAAGCGACAGTGCTTTAAGTATGAACGAGATAATGCCTTCGTGCCTCTGTCACAGATGTTTATTCAAGACCATTATCTTACTTAAATGGATAAGCGGTTCGTACTCAAGGTAATGTCACTACGGTATGTATTTTTGACGTTGTACATTTGTTATGTTAGAAATAAACCTTAATTGAAGAAAAAGAAAAAATAATATCTGTCAGTTCAGGCAATAAAGGAAACATTGGAACTGTAAGAGTTGAAATCACAAAGGCAGAAATTAACTCGTCACTAAAAAGTCGGGCTCGGCCTGAAATCTTACAAACTTTCAATAATGAGAATCTATAGAATGTGTTTCATTTACAATTACAAAATTCATGTTCGTCTGTTCATTTTTATAATACCATTTCAAACGATACTTACATTAGGAATATAATAGGGACACAATCAAGTTTAAGACAAAGGCAGCTATGTACTTAAAAAACCTGAAGAAAAAACATCTCCAGTATTGTCCATAAACAACAAACAAAAGGGCGTTAAATAAATATTATTCGCCATATTGAAATTACCCCGGCTATCGACCATGGTAACTTTAGTGTGTGTTTTTCTATTTAAAGGCTGTTAACACTTAATATTTTTACACATAAAATTTTATATTTAGTTTAAAACTCTTCAAACTCTCATACTTTAATCTTAGTATTTTGATAACGTATACAAAACAGAAAATGACAACCCGTCTGAATAAAACGGTACCCTGAATAATATCATGCCATTTTTAAAAGCGTTTACCACAAAAACTTTACCGAGGAATGTGATTGATTATTACAAGAAAAGCGGTACCAAATGCCAGGACACTTGACGAGGTCAAATATGAACAAAAAGATCCAGAAAGCGATTGAATACACTAAGAGCGGGACGTGTTAGTTACTAAATAACAAGTTAAATGACTCAGAGCAGTAATTATACAACAACAATTATTTGCGAAAAGTGAGGGGCGAGCTGGCGGTAAAAACTGAACATTTCTTGTTGCGACATGACATAAGTGTGATGCAAAGATTGCTTTGACCGAAAGCAACCAAATAAGGCCTTGAATGACACAAATGTATGTATAACTACAACCAATTAAAGAGCTACATTAGATCAAGGGTATGATTTCCGAACTTGAATTGAAAACGAAAATCCGCGCCGAAAAGGCGTTCTGTAAATTAAAACACATTAATTGATAGATCATGCTTATCTGGATTCCATCGTATTTTAGTTTAATGTATATCATTTCTATGTGAAATCATTCAGCGTCGTAGCCACGCTGAGGCACACCGAGGCAGTTGCCTCGGCTAAAATTTGCAGAGCCATGTTGAGATTACAAAGAAAAAAAGGAAAATTAATGTCAAAGAATAAAACCTATATAAGAAATTGAGGCAATTTAATGAATTTTAGGCACTCATATTCACAAACATATAATATCATTGAGTACAATAGGTTCGTGTTGAGGCAGATATTATTATTTCAATTTCAGCGTCGTAGCCACGCTGCAAATCAAATACCGATAGGTAAAAGTACGCTAATTCTGATACGGTTAAGTGTACAATTTTCGCAAAGAAAAAGAATCGTGATTAATTCTGAACAATCTGTTCCAAATAATATTAATAACTAACTGATTAAATGGTCATTTGTACGGTGATGCACATGGCTGAATGATCTTTTAGCAAGTTTAGTACATAGGTTGAATCATGAATCCTACTTAGTCCTTTTAGCACCCTTTTAGCCTAATTAGTATATTTAACACGTTCAGTACAAAGGTTGGAAAATACATGATAATAAGCCTATTAAGTTTATTTAGCAGCCTTTTCAGCCTATTAAGGAGGTTTGGTACATTTTTTGAAAAAATAAATCCTAAAAGCATATGTACCAGAACCGGTAGTTTTCGCCTATTAAGCGACGTAAGCAAGTTTAGTACATGTCTGTTATAAAATACATCATATTTAGCATATCAAGCTTATTTTGCAGCCTTTCAACAAGTGTATTAAATAAGTTGAAACAAACATCCTATTTAGGCTATTAAAAAACCCATTCAGCCTATGCAGTCTATTTTGCTTTTTAGCAATCTTATTGAATAGGTTGAACCATTTATCCTATTATTAAGTGTAAGCCTATTTAGCAAGCCATTTGCATTATTTACACAACCAGTTTGTATGAACTGTTAAGTGCCCCTTTCGAACAAACAAGAGTTATCCCAAGGAAGTGACATAGCGCACGCTGATCTTCCTTCGGCTGCCTGTCGGGCTGTTCTAGTTTCGGCCCAGGGTTTTAGTTAGGGTTGTCGTCAGGAAGACGTTCATCAAGCCTATTAAGCGCAGCTTACGCAATATCTACGGCAAGTCGATATGCAACTTTAAGAGGAAGAGGAAGAGACATTGTGCACGCTGATCTCCCGGCGGCTGCCTGTCGTGATTACCTTCTTTCGGCTCGGAGTTTTAATTATGATCGGCATCAGGGGGACGTACATGAAGCCTTTTAAGCGTATTATACTATATATCGACGACGAGTTGGTATGCACCTTTAAGGGCCCTCTTCGAACAAACAAGAGTTATCCCCCGGCATCGACCTTTTGCAATCATATCTCCCGCCGGCAGCGTGTCGGGCTGACCTAGTTTCGGCGCGGCGTTTTAATTACGGTCGGCGTCAGGGACGCGTTGATACAGCCTATTAAGCGTAGTATGCGATAGATCGACGACGAGTGGCTATGTATTTTTAAGGGCCCCTTTCGGACAAACATTAGGTATCCACCGCAATCGACCTAGTTTGCGCTGATCTCCCGTCGGTTGCCTTCCGGACTGACCTACTTTCGGTTCAAGGGTTTAATTAGGGTCAGCGTCAAAGGGACGTTCATGCAGCCTATTTATTGTATTATGCGCTTTAACCAAGGCGAGTGGGTATGCACTTTTAAGGGCCCCCCTTCGAACACACAATAGTTATCCCCCGTAGCGACCTATTGCAAGCATATCTCCAGTTGGCTGCGTGTCGGGCTGACCTAGTTTCGGCTCGGGTTTTTAATAAGGGTCGTCATCAGGGGGACGTACATACAGCCTATTTAGCGCATTATGCTATACATCGACGACGAGTGGGTATGCATCTATAAGTGTGTTTTTTTCGGACAAACAAGAGTTTTCCCCCGGAATCGACCTAGTGAATGCAGATCTCCGGTCAGCTGCCTATCGGGCTGACCTTATTTCGGCCCGTGTTATAAAAAGGGGTTGTTGTCCGGGGGACGTATTGACAGCCTATTTAGCACATTATGCGCTATATCTACGGCGAGTGGGTATGCACCTGTAAGGGCCCCTTTCGAAACAAACGAGTTATCACCGGTATTGACCTAGTGCACGCTGATCCCCAGTTGACTACCTTTCGGGCTGACCTAGTTTTGACCCAGGGTTTTATTTAGGGTGGGCTTCAGGTGGACGTAGATACAGCCTATAAAGCGTAGTATGCGCTATATATACGGCGAGTGGGTATGAACTTTTGTGGAAACCTATCGGATAATCAAAAGTTATCCCCCGGAAGCGACCTAGTGGAGACTGATTTACCGCGTTGATCATTACAAACACCATCATCACCGTCACCACCACAACCATCACCTTCACAACCACCTTCACCACCAACATCATCACCAACACCATAACTACCAACACTAGCAACATCATCATTTCCACAACCACTACCACCATCGCCACCACCATCAGCATCATAATAACCACGACCACCATCAGCATCACCATCACAACCACCGTCACCAAACCACCACCATCACCACCACCATCACCTCAAATATCACCACCACCACCAACACCACCATCATCACCACCACCATCACAATCATAACCACCACGATCATCACCACCAGCATCACCACCACCGGCTAAATTGAAGAATCTTCATGGCATCCGTAAACGATGCGCCATCCTTCTCCAGCAGTGGAACCGAATCGTGAAAGAGTCCCATCTGACACGAACTAGTAACTGAAATGAAAATAAATAACACATTACTTTATTGAAAATATACACTTTAGTATCATTTTAACCAACGATGATATTAAGGGGCGATAACAGATAAATAAAATAAACACGTATTAGCATATATACCGGTAGGTAAATTAGAATACGTCTATTTGCAAGAAAATGTCAGAGTTAACGTTAAACATCTGCACTGAAAAAAAAGGATAAGGTGATGTAAGACCTTAGTTACTGCCTTTAGTTAACCGTATTGCTGTTGAAAAACAGAACGAAAACGCTATCGAATAGACTTGATTTTTAGAGCTAAGGCGTTTTAACACTGCTTACGCTGACTCGGACGACTCGGACTCGCTGTACCAGCACCGTCGACCCGCGTCAGTGTTTACGCTAGCGGGCAAAAACGTGTGTCCCTCGCAGTAAAACTGAGGAGCCTTGCCAGAGTTTGAGCAGACAGACAAACAGACAGAGCGTCAACAACATTAAAACGCCCTAGCTCTAGAAATCAAGTCGATTGGACAGTGTTGTCATTCTGCGTACCAACAGCAGTACTGCTTACCATAGGAACTCAACGACAATCGCACATCACAATTGTCTCTTTAATTATACCTGTTTCACGTCAATTTCAAAAATATATGTTATCACTTATCTTTGTATTTGCAGGAGTGGCAGAGATGACATTTCAACGATCCATACTTCGGTCTTTTTACTGTGACCTCCAGCAGTTGGTCGTGGTGTATCCGATCCCATCGCGTGTTACTGTCTGTATCCAAATAAACGGACAGCTGTTCGAAAAAGATGTTAGAGATGACACCCATTGTGTTTATTAAATACAGACAAAGGACATGTCGTCAATATGCTTTGTCGAAATCTATTGATTAAAGTTTTAAAGTGTTCCAAATCACAATGTGATTTATTTTTTTTCCAAATTAGTTGCAGCGCGACAACCTTTTATTTACGATAAAAACTGTCAGTTTTGAACGTTCAAAAGGAGTGGATTCCGTAAAAGTATTCATACACATTTGGGCGCACACGTGCTATCGCTTCCATGTGGAAAACAGCAAACATATAAATGTGTGTTTATGTTCTGCTTAAATTCAGTGATATACTCATTGTTTTCAATACTTTTAGCGGTATTTTAGTCAACAAACTATTTTTTCGTGTGTACATGTGTATTGTTTTTTATTTTCCTCAACCAAACTTTTTAACACTAATCACAATTACAAGCTCTGTCACAATTGCAAAGCATACGCAAATAAGTAATAAGCATTTATATTTACCTAATCAGGCGAACTGCACATCCTTTCATTTCAATATCCCAAAAACCATTGATCAACCCTATAAAGTTTCACACCTTGATAAACCACCTGATCACATCTCAGAAAGGTGTAACGTGCCACTAGCTAAAATAAAAATAAATAAAGTAGTTGTGCAAAGATGGGCACTGTAATTGTATTTAATACAGCAATTATCAGCTTATTCACACAACTGAAGCATTGCGTCGAACTGATAATGTATGATTAAAAAAAGAATACTTTACACATTTTGTGATTTAAAGTCTGCATTAACTGTAGTCCTATGAGCTAACCCTAGGCTTGAAAGCGTATGCAACTTATAATTATTATATAAAAAGAATCGCTGAATGATATTTGGATGGCACCAGTCGAAGTTTTACGAATCCTTTAAACGTTAACACACACCTAGTGTTATAGATTTTTTAGTTTGGCCGCACACTGTCTGATCGTCGATGGTATTTTTTTTACTTGATCGGACGCAGGTTCTTTCGAATAAGATCGTGGCGACAAATTATGCAACGAAAGGCACTAAGTAATGTTCAATAGACTGATACATGAAAAGCAAGGGTTTAGAAACCCCACTTATCACCCGGAACAAACAACGCTGGTCCATTATATCAACCAATTAAACAAAGATAGCTTACTTTAAATAATAACGATTCACACGGTGTGTAACTTAAAAAGGATCAAAAAGGGTCAGCTTTATTTGTACCTGCAGATTAGTGTGTTTTCCCAAAAAGTTCCCTTTCCGGGATACACATATTATCGTCAAGGTATCGGACGGCAACCGGTACAGTCATCCAAAGGCCCTTATTTTACGTGCGGCGGTAAACCCTATTCATCTTTTAGTGAATTTCATTGGCAATATTCCTGCATGCGCGACGACCCTCACATTCACATCGGTACATTTATACTGTTATAAAGATTGAAATATATATATATATATATATATATATATATATATATATATATATATATATATATATATATATATATATATATATATATATATATATATATATATATATATATATATATATATATATATATATATATATAAAGAAATGGATCTGCGAATGATGCGGTTGACATGCTGCATCGTACGTCAGTCGGTTGTTGTGAATTATGCAGTTAACTGTAAACAACCGCGAATATACCGCCAGAAAAGAAAACAAGAAATATCTTTAAAAAAAGATATTCGGCGTATATCCTGACTTTGAAATAAAGGTAGAAAATTGACGTTTCTAATTTATTAAATTAAAAACAAAGGTTTTAGTATTGCTGTGCTCTTTTTCACTAAATAGTCGCAAATCCACCGCATGAAATGTTTGTTATGAAGTGCACGAATATTAAACCACATAACAGTGTTCGTAGATACAAACAAATTTTACTACGTGAGATCACATCACATGGTTTATCATGAATTTATTTCTTCGTCATCGAACCATGTGGTATGTTGATATTTAATTAAGACGCAGTTTTCTTTGCACACATTCAAATAACACGGTTACATTCGTGTCACGCGAAAATGGGTCTTATGGCATATGCGGAAAGCGTAGCTTAAGCCGAGCCTGCGCACTTACGCAGTCTGGTCAGGGGCTACGCTATCCGCTATAAAAAAAAAGCACGAAATGTATCGTGATATCTCCCGAGTAGCCTATTCAGATATCTCCCGAGTAGCCTATTCAGTATGCATGTTCTGACAAGACTGTGCGGATGCACAGGCTGCGCTGGAGCCACGCTGGCAGCATATTGCATAAGACCCATTTTCGCATAACGCGGATCTTAAAAAAAATAATATTGCGTCTTGTAAATGGAACATCAAACCAACATACATTCCGATAGAAAATTGAAGTCACACTGTCTTATCTATAGTAAACTGACCATTGTCGGTAGCTCTGGCTTTCATACGTCACACATGTGTGGCTAGATAATTAAATGATTTCCCTTTTATCATGGATACTAATATTTCGTGTTTTTTTTCTCACAATATAAGACACATGTCAATTACCGATAGGTTTTCACGATATAAAAGAACATGATACTACTTTTCATAATAAAATACTAAAACAAAACATAAACTAAAATCCTTCCAGATCTCAGCGTCGTAGCCACGCTGAGGCACGCCGAGGCAGTTGCATGGGCTAAAATTTTCGGAACAATGTTGAGATTACAAGGAAAAAAAGAAAACAATATTTTAAAGAATAAAATCTTTATAAGAAATTGATGCAATTTAATATATTGTAGGCGCTATGATATTCACAAACAAATAATATCATTAAGTACACTTGGTTCATGTTGAGGCAGATAATTATTTTAATTAAATAACTTCAATTGATGCCAAATTGGCTCAGCAAAATGATTTGGAAAAACCGTATATTAAACAAAGCGTCGCACTGTACGCTTCGATGCTAAAATCATGGTGGACATCGAAACGTACCGAGCTAGAATAGGGTGTTTTACGGCAAGGTCTGTCTCTATTTTAGACTTAGACACACTTCGGGTGGTTGGCGTTTTCGGCTTTATTGGTGTTCTCCTCTTTATGGCCGGCGTCGAGTTAAATCCGGGACCGTTTCAAGTGGAAAGAATGTTTGCTTACATTAGAATTTTCAAATTATGATATCCCGCGTATCCAACTTTTTTAAGAAGTTCAAGTCTTCTTTTTATTAGTCAATGTAGTTGATGATAGAACGGATAGAAAATGATGACGCATTGCTAAATAAAAATTTACACAAGAAAATTGAAAAAAATATGGCAAGAAACTTTACTGATTTAAGTTAAATATTTTGTACTCCTCATGATAATCAATATGTCCCTATGACGCACTCGGTAACACGTCCGACTCTGGATCCATTGACCAGTATTATATTTTCACTGCCTTGGTTCGAACCCCAGAGGGTCCTGCATTTTTTCAAATAACTTCCATCAATGATCCTTTTTATATGTGCTAATGATTGAAAACGCTTTTGATGTAATGTATTATGTAGCGCCCATGATTCCGATAATTTAGGTATAAAATGTGGTTTAAATGACCTTAAAAACGCACCAGAGACGTTCTAGGTATAAAACAAATACGGGGGGGGGGGGGGGGGGGCATGCCCGGACCCCCTTGTATGACCTAATATACTGCCTCGGCTAAAATTTGGGTCTGACCACAGGTGGTTAGCGTGTGGCTATGATATTAATTAGTGAAAACATCATTTTGAATGATAAATAATCATATTATAACGAAAAATTAACTTTTCTGAAAAAAAATATTTCACTATCAAATAGTTATATATATATTTGATAGTGAAATATTGTTTTTCAGAAAAGTTAATTTTTCGTTATAATATGATTATTTATCATTCAAAATGATGTTTTCACTAATTAATATCATAGCCACACGCTAACCACCTGTGGGTCTGACTACACCACTGTCATTACAGAGTTTTCAATAGATTGTTAAAAGTTTGTGTTTAATATGAATATATATACTCTGACTACCGGTAAGTTTCGTATGTATCATTAACCGAGATGGCAAAATAAAGTCTTTTTGTGTTTTTATACTTCTTTACAGAGTGCTGTATTCTATAGGTCTTTGGTCGATTGAAAGTAATAGTCAATAGTCGATAACGAAATATTCATTCGATCTAATCCATGGCAAGTTCGATCACTCTAGCAAGCAAAGACCATGTCTTATGAAAATAAATCTGATGAACGCGATCCAAGTTTGCTCACTAAACTGTACAATCGAGAGGTAATGCACATAAATAACTCAATAGTTATAATACACTTATTATTTAATGGCATGCATTAATACATATTCACAACTTACCGTTTGAAACGCATTTTTTCTAGAATTTGTTCTGTAAGGGGAGACTACCCATTTGTTTATTTTTTTTTTAAATGCTAGAATAAGCAAGAGAACGTGTTGTTTTTTTTAATTGGAAATATTTTTACAATACCGGGCGGTGATGCTATAAAATTAAAAAGAAGTAGATGTAAACATTGCATGGAAATAGTCTGAATTAAGTCAATAAATTACTTTCAACACACTTGATTGATTTTCAACTGTTGTGTTTGTTAAATATTTTATTTGTAAACACTTAAAATCAGCACTCAAATAACATTAACGGGCTATTTTCTTGGTGTCTGCCATGTTTTCATAAAAATACACACATTGTTATGAGTAAAGTCCATGATTGCTTATTGTAAAATAAAGTACAGATATGTATTGGGAAGGATTTGAATTGTTTTATTTATTTGTCTTGAAGTTATTGTTTGTTCCCATGGTTATATTTTTTCAAATCAAAATATTCACAGGTGTGATTTATCAGGGGATTGTAGGATGTCATTTTCCAATGGAAATTTCAACTAGCACATGACTTTTGTATAGTAGGTTAGTGCAAAGATAGTGAACTGAACAGTTATCTTAAATAAGTTTAATAACATGGTAAGAGCATTAATTTTATTGAAAGCAATTGACATTTGAGAATTCAAATGATTGTTAGTGGGCAGCTGATTGCTAACAGGTTTGTTTTATGTGAGTCATAGCAGGGGTCTCACTAAATTTTTAAAACAGAAGTCATTGGACTCCTAACTTGGAAGAAGTAGGAGTCTTAAAGGAAAAAAATAGGAGTCCCAATGAATATTGCACACGTCTTCAAATGTTCAGCAAAAATCCATGTAAATAAAGAATGAATATATAATAATACATAACATAATTGTTGGTTTCATTATTAAAACCCCAAATACAAAATGTACATTAGGAATTCTACTCATTATGTTCTCTTTTTATTTTATGCTTTCCGGTGGTTTATAGAGAAATATCAGTGAATTAAAACTGATAATTTCACTTTTTCAAACAATGAAAATTATCAGTGAAAATTATCGATAATTTTCACTGTTTATGTTAAATGACGTCATTTTTTGACGAAATGACGTCATTTTCCCAGCGAAATTCTGTCGTTAAACTCTTTAACAATGTATATAAAATGTGAAAAAAAGCAATAAAGAAAAAGAAAATTTGTTGGGTTCGGTGGATTATCGATTTTAATTCACTCATGATCATATAAAATATATATTTTCACTCGTGGCTGCGCCACTCGTGAAAATATTATTTTCTATGATCGCTCGTGAATTAAAAGCGATAATCCACCGAATCCAACCAATATCATCAATATTGTTACTTAAATAAAAAGTCATGTAGACAAAAGTATAATAAACAATTATTTACAGGCAAGTGTGCATTAAAGTGCTTAATATATTTACATACACACCCCACTTATATACATTCACTTATTTTTGTAAACAAAACATTATCATTGCCTTGCAATCATATTTCTCTTTGAAACAACAATAAAACCAGTTAAATACAAAAGTCTTTGTCAATTACAACAGTGTTACTGGATGACATTAATTAAACCTATGCCTTAAAAAACTGCAAGTTGTGAATAGTGTCTGCAGACATCAAAGGTCTGTGATGTGAATGCCGCGTTGGGGCGAGTTTCTAGGAAGTTAAACTGTAAATTTGTAACACATCAGCAAGTGGCCATTTCAAAGGGCATTTATCAATACTACATTACTGGTAGCATGCTCATAGTCATACTGTTAGATAAAGCATTAGAGCTTAGCTCCATAGAGGATGGGATATGAGAAAACTATCGGACAATTTCAAAACATTGCTGCATTTCATTAATTGGAACAGGTGTGAGGAGATAAATTGTGGTGGATTGAGTTTAAATAGGAGGTTGCTTTACAGGTTTTGTTTGTTTATGTTTTGACTTGAATAACCCAGTTATGCAAAAAGGTGCGTCCTTGGGACTCTCAATTGGTTTCCAGTAAGCATCATTTTTTCAAATGTATGCGTTAAAATACGCTTGATTAAGCGTTTCCAAGACCCCTGCATAGGTCATGGTAATAAAAGATACTAAGTATTTTTGTTTTTGCAGATCCATGGATCAGATCGCATTCACCGCAAGGCCCGCCCTCAGAGGTTGTTCAAGAAAATTCCAAAGAGGCTATGCTACAGACTCTCTGCTTTAATCCCACAATCTGTTTTGGAAACAGAAGGGTGTGTATGGCTTAGCCACATAAAACCCTGTTTGTAAGAGCTTTGAACAATATTCTTTGAATGTCACATTTGTAATCAGTGAAAGGGCAGTGTAGTAACTTAGGACGGCTGCAGTTGAAATATAGAAACATGAACACTTTTTCTTGCCATGCCAGATTAATTTATTTGTGCCAGTTTGCATTTTTGTCTTGCATTGTTGCGGTAAAAATATTAAACAATAAATTAACTCGGTCTAAATAAATGTTTGTATTGGTACATTTAGCTTTATTTTAGATATGTATTCCTGGGCTTCACAAAGTGTGGTCAGTTTGTGGTCTCGTACACATGTCACATGGATGCGGAGGAACAGTCTGGCCTGCCTTGCTACATGTTCAAGCTGCAATGGTGGTGGTTTGTGCCTAGCAGACCTCTGGTGAAGGTAAATGCCAGTACACAAATAAATCAGGGTTTTTTTTTAGAAAAAGGGGAAGACGCTGGGTAAAAGGGGAAAATCGAGCGCGAAAAAGACATATTTGGGGAAAATAATAAAAACTGTTCATTTCAATGTCTATAACTCGCCTACAGACTTCAGGTTTTTTTTTAGAAAAAGAGACATGTCTCTGACCTTTTTGTTCTTAAACACATGAACAAGTATGATATTAAAGTCAAAGTCCTAAATAAAGTTGCAGGGGTAGATCTAATAATGGGAAATGTTTTCAACTGGGGCCGGGGAACGATTTCAATATTGTGATTTCAATTTCATGATGAATGGGTTGACGATCTAGATCTGCTACAGTATTGGAAGGGAAAGGTGCGGCAGCTGCCGATTGTCTACTTTCACTTTCACAATAATCCGACAGTATTAATCGATGTTGATTACATTTACCTCCGAATCCTGCTGGGTTTCAACGGTTTTTGATGATTCATTCATAAAAAATGCGTCAACGCAATTAATATTTTCCGAGTCCGAACTTTTTATTTTGTTCGTGTATGAACGCCAATTGTGAGACTTTTTTTCTGTTTTAACATTTATACCCATCTTGGCTTTCACATAACCCGGATGAAAACTCGACTGGTTTCCGGTAATTAATTGACAAATCACCCTTCTTGTGCAAGACCGGAATCCAGTAAAATAGTCACATGATTAATACGATTAGTTGCCCGGTTTCCATGACGTAATTTAAGAGCTATATATAGAATCACTGGGATTCCCAGATTTGAGTGTTCGTCGGGAGAGAGAGAGAGAGAGCGAGATGTACATGGTACAAATAGGATAAGTGTCAACTTCCCAAAAGAAAGAAAAAAACATTTCTTTGAGGGTAAAATATTATATTTTGGTGAAAAATTATATTTTTGGAGGGGAAATGGTAGTTTTAGGGGAAAAATTCTGGTAGGGGAAGACGCCGATTATTGGCGTCACTTTCTTAGTAAAAAAAACACCCTGTAAATACTGAGGAATTTTACAAGATCTTTTACAGTTGAGGTGTTTTGGTAAACACAGTAAGGGTGGGGTGGGAGGGCTAGGTAATTTTCTCCCTCTGATGTGTTCCAAAAAATCTATCCCTTGTAAGTTATTTCTTAATGACCAAATATCAAAAGTGAACATAACCTTGTGTATTAGTGAGATTAACTTTAAATTGTCTCCCGTATGAAACTGTTGATAAATCCAACTAAAATGGTCACTCTCCAGGTTCTGGGCAATATTGTAAAAACAAATGGATTGCCCCTTGAGGTATTTTGACAACATACTACTTAAGGAAATGGAATGATCATCTGTTCCCATTAAGAAAAAAAAGATAAAATAAGCAGATCAATACAAAAAAAGAATTATTGTCCTTGAAACTGTTTAACAATGTCTTAAACTTTGATATTCTCAGTATTCATGGTGTCCCACAGTACCAGAATTTTAGCAGATGTGGTTTTCCTTTCCGCCAGGTGTCTGAAGTTCAGTTGTTTGGAGAGGTGGAGATCTTACAGGACCTCTACATCATGTTCTGTGAGTGGCCGGAGGATAGGACTCAGGTTGTTGTGTTTGGACACAGGTACTGGGTAATGTTTATGACTTTGGACACATGCAATGAGCCATGTTCATGATGTCACACTTAGCTTCTGGGCAATTTGTATGTTTGCACATAGGTACTGGATCGTATTTATGATTTTGATGAATCAAATGTTTTTTCAAATTGTTTCAAAATAATGTACACATGTACAAGTATAATCCTAATGGCTATTTTGCCAACAGTGAAATGATAAAAAAATTATTATGTTATTGTTATTTTCTCACTCAAGCTAGATTGTCATCATGTTACCATTCACTGGTATTTTAAACTCATTTACCACATGGCATAAAATAAAACCAGTCTGATACAAATTGTTTCAATCTCAACAATCAAAATAGTAGTAACAGTTTCTGATTTAAGCATGGAAATTAAACTCAAAACAAGAATTTTTACTAATCATTTCAGTTTCACATAAACTGTGTATTCTGATTGGATTATCTGATCATATGTCATTTTTTCATTTCCAAATGAACCCATTCTGTATGTAAATGCATGCATAAATATTCAAGATTGCACTACTTTTTCATTAACAAATTGCAAAATAATGTAAATATTTTGCGAGAATCGTATTGACATTGTTTTTCAATTATCATTACAGAAATGACATCGTACTTAGATGTGAACATCGATGATATTTGTTTTGACTATTTGAAAACAAAACAGAACCTTGATTCTAATGCCAGCATTATGAAGTATTGTTGCCTTAAGAAATTCACCATTATAGGCAATTTTTATCTATTTTAAGTATTGAACAGCATTTTTTCTGCATTTCATTGTTGTATGAAGTGCTCTTCTAATTTATACATAAATGCCGTCATAGCTTATGCAAATTGGGAGTAATTTTCCCTACAGTCTATACACTGATTAAGTTCATAAACATGTTTCTTCAATTCTCAAGTGAAATTAATAGTGTTAACAGATGTGTGAGGTTGTGTTTCAGCTTGCCCCGTGGTGAACAGGAAAGTTGCCAGTGTTACCTGACTGTGACCGCCATTCCAAGTCTGGCCCCCTGCAAGCAGTGCAGGGACCTGCAGACAAGTAGGCAAATCCTAATATAGATTTCAGTGTGGTTATTTTTTGTGTGAAGTTTTTGCCTGGTTTACTTGTATAATATTTGAAACTTATTATGATGCATACTGATGTTGTATATGTCATAACAGAATAAGAGATATTGTGAACTTATTGTGACTTTTCATTTGTTTGATTTTAAATTAAACCCAGTCGTGTTTTTTTGATTTAAGCTATTTCATGAAAAAACTGCTACATACATTTATGTGGAAAGATAATGATTTTTTAAAATAATGGCTGTATATAGCTTGTTGTATTTGAGCTACACATCGGTCATAAGTTATGTTGATAATTTTGTTCTTGTAGGTCCCGATGACAAGACCCTCTGTCTCAAGCACAGTTTCTGTCTGCACACCAAGTATGAGCTCACCCCACCGTTTCCCATCTTCTTCCCTCGGGTTCAGCTCAAGTGTGACGGCCAGGTGATCATCAACACTGGCGACTCCGTGGTGGCACTACACATCGATCTGGATGGCATGGAACACAAGCCTGAAGGGGCATCAGTATTAAAAGTGAAAGAGTTGCTTGTCAGCGACAAAAGCAAAGAGATGGTGTGCACCTCCCCTGAACCTAATAGGGAGTTTGTGTGGAACACAGGCACATCAAATTCTCTGCCCTTGAGTGTGGACTGCCCTCAACTATCTACTGAATCTCTGCCCTCTGTCTCAACTTCATCGTACAAAACGGAGCAAGTCGATAACCTGGACTTAACTTTGTGCGCCGATCACGAATCGCAAAAGGAAAACACGTCTTTCAACAATCAAGACTTTAAGCTCGAGAGAATTAAAAGCCCTCCGAAATCACCAAAATCCAGTCTTTCACAGAATCAAAGAAGCCCTGTGATGGTACCTGAGAAATGGTTTGACTCAATTAATCTACCTCACTGCCACAGTACCTCCAACCCACCTGTCTCAATTCAGTCACCTTCTAGTCGTAAAGCTCGATCCATCAGCACAGCCAGTGCAGAAATCCACACCAGGGATTTATACAATTTCGACTCAGACGACAGCGAAGACAATAGTTACAGTTTCATGTGCCCTAGTGTTCCCAAAGTGACCCTTAAAGCCAAATCTCCGAGTGGATCTGACGTCGTTTCACATCCACACAATCTTGTGATATCACCCAGTGTTCATTTGCAACGCCAGCTTGCCTTCAGCGTTAACAAAGCTAGTCCCTTACTGAACAATAGCCAAGCATTGAATTGTCCCACCTCTGCAGAAAGTCCAAAATTAACATTTGAGCATATTCAGTCCACTCGAGGTATTTTTGGACTGGGTCGCTCTTTCTTTTCTCCGAGTAACAGTGAAAATAGTTTTGGTGGTACCAGTAGCAGTGCTGAGAGTGTGATTGTGCAGGTCAACGATGCTAGAACTGTCACTCATTCATGGAGAAAATTCTCCTACCATGGTGATGCAGCTGTGGACTCTACGCTTGTTATAGAAGGTCAGGTTTTTATGCCCCCGGTAGGGTGGCGTATAGCATTTGAACTGTCTGTCCGTCCGAAAACTTTAACATTGGCCATAACTTTTGCAATATTGAAGATAGCAACTTGATATTTGGCATGCTTGTGTATCTCATGGAGCTGCAAATTTTGAGTGGTGAAAGGTCAAGGTCAAAGTCATCCTTCAAGGTCCAAGGTCAAAAAACCAATATAAAGGGAAGTAACAAGCTTTAAAGAGAGATAATTTCTATTTATCATTTGGCAGGTACAGATCATTTTTACAAGGGAAGGAATATTTTTTATTATATCACTTTAAATAAATAAAAGTGGCGCAGTAGGGGGCATTGTGTTTCTGACGAACACATCTCTTGTCTAGCAATGTTTTAAGTCTTTGATTGATTATATTCATATAACAATTATAAGGTACCATACATTGCAATTTTCTATACATCTATACATCAAAGGTCAAGGTCACCCTTAGCTGTAGAAAGGTCAAATGTGGACATTTATTTATGCAGCTTATTGTTTTGTGACTTAATCATTTATAAGCCAGCTTTAAACATAAAATAACATGGCTCCAGTTATCATCACATGGAGACAACATAGTGCATGCAAGACTGTGTCCAAAGTTCAATGGTTAAGGTCGCACGGTTATATTTACAGATATCAATACACAACTCCAATGCTCTTAAAAGGCTTTTTATATGCATAAGATCTTCCTGGAAGAAAACATTTTTAGCTCGACTATTATATATGAAATACAGTCAAACCTGAATTCAGCGGTCAGTCAAGGGAAATGATCAAAGTGACCGTTGTCCACAGGTGACCGTTTAATTCGGATCACAATTTTAAGAAGGTTGGTCGGTTGGTAGTATTACTACGTCGTTACCCCACCCAGTCGTGTGCATACAGTGTAAAGCAAATGCTCATTGCATTAACAAATCATAATAACAGCATTATTTTACGCGTGTTCATTGAATAATAGAGAATAATATCTTTTAGATTGATTTAATTTCATATTGTTAAATTAAACAATGACTATCAACGCTGGTATAATTGTTTACTCATGCATCTCATTCATTCAGTAAATAAAGCTTGTCACGTTCCATTGACGTCACGTCCGTAAAAGTCTAAAAAGCGGATTCGGTGTCATAAATCGATAGTACGGTGTAATTGAACCATTCTAATTCAAAGAAATAGCGGTCATTTAATTTAGCGATAATTACTTTCAACAAGTCATAAACTCTGATATATTTTCTTTTGAAGATACCCCCACAATTATCCCCGGAAAAGGAACCTTCTCAACACCTTATAATTTGTTTACTCGCAGCGGGCCACTTTTATAATATCATAGACAATTACCGCTTTCAGACACTTTAAACGCAAAATAGACGGACAAATAATATGCTGTGTTTTTAATTTTCGCGACTCGAGACGACTGACGCGTGACCGTTGATTTCAGGTCAAACATGAATTTCGGAGTGGAATATAGTGGCCGTTGGCCGTTATGGTCAGGTGGCCGTTAAATTCAAGTGTAATATAGAGTGTTTTTCGTCGGAGGGATTCCAGACTGACCGTTGTCTGCAGGTGACCGGTAAATTCAGGAGGCCGTTAGGTCAGTTTCGAATGTATATAGTGGAGCTATCCTACTCACCCCGGCATCGGCATTTCTGTTTCCATTAGCGTTTGCGTGCAAATGTTACATGACCCCAACCTATAAACAAGAGCAGACAACTCTATCAAGCATTTTGTCATAATTATGGCCCCTTTTCCACTTAGAATATGCAGCAAATGTTAAAGTTTTCGTACTACCCCATTTATTTTCATTGTCCCTTGACATATTGCTTTCATATTTTGCATACTTGTTTACCAACATCACCCCAACCTACATGTATAAACAAGAGAAGACAACTCTATCAAGCATTTTGTCATAATTATTTCCGCTTTTATACTTAGAATATGCATATTATTGATAAATCTATGTTAAAGTTTGCGTACTGCCCCAAATATTTCCTATATCCTTTGACATATTGCTTTTATATTTGTATACTTGTTTACCAACATGACCCCAACCTATAAACAAGAGCAGACCACTGTATCAAGCATTTTTACATAATTACTTTTACACCCTTTTACACTTAGATAATTGAACATTTTGCTTAAATTGCCATAACTTCTTTATTTATGATCACATTTTATTACTACTTCGACAAAACAACACTTACCTGAATACCACAATGGATTCCACCCAAACAATACCCCACGCCCCTACCCAAAATCCCTCCCCCCAACCTCTGCCCCCCCCCCCCATTTTTCTTTTTAAACATCTAATAAATTACCCCACCCCACTGTATACCCCCTCTCACCCCCCCCACCCCCTACCCCCCCCCCCCCTACCCCCCAATTGTTTTATATATTTTTTTTTAGCTCACCTGAGCACAACATGCTCATGGTGAGCTTTTGTGATCGCTTTTTGTCCATTGTCCGTTGTGCGTTGTGCGGCGTCAACATTTGCCTTGTTAACTCTCTAGAGGCCACATTTATTGTCCAATCTTCATGAAATTTAGTCGGAACATTGGTTTCAATAATATCTTGGATGAGTTCGAAAATGGTTACGTTTGCTTGAAAAACATGGCTGCCAAGGGGCAGGGCATTTTTCCTTATATGGCTATATATGGCTATAGTAAAATCTTGTTAACATTCTAGAGGCCACATTTATTGTCTGATCTTCATAAAAATTGGTCAGAAGATTCATCCCAATAATATCTTGGAGGAGTTCGAAAGTGATGCCGGTTGTTTGAAAAACATGGCTGCCAGGGGGCGGGGCATTTTTCCTTATATGGCTAAAGTAAAACCTTGTTAACACTCTAGAGGCCACATTTATTTTCCGATCTTCATGAAACTTGCTCAGAAGATTTGTCCCACTGATATCTTGGATGAGTTCAAAAATGGTAACATTTGCTTAAAAAACATGGCTGCCAAGGGGCGGGGCATTTTTCATTATATGGCTATATATGGCTATTGTAAAATCTTGTTAACACTCTAGAGGCCACATTTATTGTCAAATCTTAATGAAACTTTTTTAGAATATTCATCCCAATCATATCTTGGACGAGTTCGAAAATGATGCAGGTTGGTTGAAAAACATGGCTGCCAGGGGGCGGGGCATTTTTCCTTATATGGCTATAGTAAAACCTTGTTAACACTCTAGAGGCCACATTTATTTCCAATCCTGATGAAATATGGTCAGAAGATTTGTCTTAATGATATCTTGGATGAGTTTGAAAATGGTTACGTTTGCTTGAAAAACATGGCTGCCAAGGAGCGGGGCATTTTTCCTTACAGGGCCCTCAATCTGTCATATCCGAAATTCGGCCGCATCCCCCCCTGAAAAGTATATTTTTTCCCCTTTTTGGGGGAAAAATTCCCCCTAAAAAAAAAAAAAAAAAAATTTTTTTTTTATAGATAGATGTGTCTTATGATTATTATATCTCAATTCTATTTTAATTTAATCTTGTCAAACATACTAAACTATAAAAAAAAGCAATCAATATAGTGCAAACATGTACAAATGTTATAATTAGAGAGTAAGTTAAAAATCCCCCCAAAAGGGAAACGCCGCGTAAATTCCCCCTGCTATGGGTAGCGACCCGCTTCCCCTAAAATGGATTGAGGGCCCTGCCTTATATTGCTTTACATGTATAAGGCTATAGTAAAGTCTTGTTAACACTCTAGAGGCCACATTTATAGTCCAATCTTCATGAAACTCGGTCAGAAGATTCATCCCAATAATATCTTGGACGAGTTCAAAAATGATGCCAGTTGGTTGAAAAACATTGCCACCACGGGGGCGGGGCTATTTTCCTTATAAGGCTATTGTAAAACCTTGTTAACACTCTAGAGGTCACATTTATTTTCCGATCATCATGAAACTTGGTCAGAAGATTTGTCCCAATGATATCTTGGATGAGTTTGAAAATGGTTTTGGTTGCTTTAAAAACATGGCCACCAGGGGCGAGGCATTTTTCCATATATGACTATATTAAAACCTTGTTAACACTCTAGAGGCCACATTTATAGTCCAATCTTCATGAAATTTGGTCAGAAGATAAAAATTAGATTGGTCTCAATGATATCTTGGATGAGTTCGAAAATAATTATGTTTGCTTGAAAAAAAGGCTTCCAAGGGGAGGGGAATTTTTCCTTATATGGCTATAGTAAAATCTTGTTAACACTCTTAGAGGCCACATTTACTGTCCGATCTTCATGAAACTTGGTCAGAAGATTCATCCCAATAATATCTTGGACGAGTTCAAAAATAATGCCGGTTGGTTGAAAAACATGGCTGCCAGGCCTAGGATCATGAAACTTCATAGGTACATTGATCATGACTCGTAGATGACCCCTATTAATTTTCAGGTCACTTGGTCAAAGGTCAAGGTCACGATGACCCGAAATAGTAAAATGGTTTCTGGATGATAACTGAAGAACACTTAGGCCTAGGATCATACAACTTGATAGGTAGATTGATCATGACTCGTTGATGACCCCTATTGATTTTCAGGTCACTAGGTCAAAGGTCAAGGTCACGGTGACCCGAAATAGTAAAATGGTTTCCAGATGATAACTCAAGAAAGCTTATGCATAGGATCATGAAACTTCATAGGTACATAGATCATGACTCAAAGATGACCCCTATTGATTTTCAGGTCACTAGGTCAAAGGTCAAGGTCACGGTGACCTGAAATAGTAAAATGGTTTCTGGATGATAATGCAAGAACGCTTATGCCTAGGTTCATGAAACTTCATAGGTATATTGATCATGACTGACTCGCAGATGACCCCTATTGATTATCAGGTCACTTGGTCCAAGGTCAAGGTCACAGTGCCAAAAAACGTATTCACACAATGGCTGTCAAGGTCACGGTGACTCAACTTAGAAAAATGGTTTCCGGATGATCACTCAAGAATGCTTACGCCTAGGATCATGAAACTTCATAGGTACATTGATCATGACTCACAGATGAAATAATGATGAAACTTGACCAGAATGTTTGTCTTGACAATATCTAGGTCAAGTTTGACATTTGGTAAAGATTGAATGAACCGACTCCACTCAGGTGAGCTAACTAGGGCCATCTTGGGCCTCTTGTTTTTGAAAGATCGTCTAATAAGTTATTGAATATGAGCAATTTCCCCATGATGGCTTACGTTATACTGTCAAGCACTTGAATAGTCGAGCGCGCTGTCCTCTGACAGCTCTTGTTATATTTTATAACAAGCATTTTTCACAATGGGTTCAATAATTGGCAGACAAACAAAAAGTTTTATTATGACTTTTTATGTAAACAAAATTGTCTGTTGGGGAATCTGTGAACCAGTCCTCGAGAATATTTGAATTCTGAATTAGACTTAATTAGAAGACAAACATTAAGATGAAATTACACTTAATTAGAAGACAAACATTAAGATGAAATTACACATTTCTTAGCACTAGCTGTTTTGCAACAGCTTAGTCTTTTTAGTAACTATATGAATTGTATTAGCAAAACAAAAGTTTAGCTGAACATGGCTTTTTAAGGTTAATCTTAACGCAACTGTGTGGAAAATTTGTTCACATGTAATACTAATATTTGTCACATCTGTATCTCATTTCTGGACTATTTTATGTTTGCAGATGACTTTGACCTGACCTACAGAAGTGTTCTACCAGCAGAGGTTCGAGGGACCAAGAACAGACAACTCTCGCTCAGTCTTGACCCAGCAAATGATGGACATAAAGTATTACATATTGGTTTCAATTGTCACATGTTTTCATTTTTAGTCTGGTGTCATGTTTCACATCTAGTTTAACAGTCTTCAATTGACGGAAATAAGAAAAGGTCCACTAGCCAATTGTCTAGAATGTGTTATAGTACCCAATATTGTCTGCAAAATCTCTTTATGTCCTCTGTACAGTATCATAGCAAGACAAAGGATGTACAGCCAGGTTCATAATGTAACCTTATATCCCTTAACTGTGCTCAGTAACAGGAAACATAAGACATGCAATTCGTTTGATCCAGGTTAAGGACTTGTTCAAAAAACAAGATAAAATATAGCAGCAGGATATCTGGGGAAAAATGTGAGGGAATTTCATTGATTTTAGGAACCTTACTGTTCTTTTGACCAATTTAAGGTTGTTTGATGAACCAAAATAAAAAAAACAGTGAGTTCTTGTTTATTGAAACTTACCTTCCATATCAGGAGCAGATTTGTGTGAAGCAGCTGACCTTTGACATCGAACATTACATGGAGGAAGCAATACGGAGTGCTGCCCCTTGGGCAGATCGATATATTGCCTTCACCAACTATGATCTACAAATACTGGATGTAAGTACTGGCTAGAATTTGTGTCATTTCATTTACTTATTTAGTATACTTCCCAAATACAAAATGTTGAGGTATAGCAATTTGTTATGATTATTTTGTGAAGAGTGTTTGCAGACTTCTTTCGTTTTTATCCAATCCATCATGAAAAAAAATGCGTATGGACAAAATTTCTTAAGAAACCCATATTGGAAACTATAATCAAAGAGTCATGGTACTTGAATTGTTTGTAAGCCTGCCATGTTAGCTGTTGTTAGTCCACCAATGTTCAACGGATATGAACAAAACTTCATGAACATGTTTTTAGTTGTAATACTATTGTGTAATATCTTGCCAAGTTGTATGATATACTTTATTGCATATTAACTTGGACTTGTTTCTATTCATAATCTTTCATATTCGCAGGCTTGAAGTGCATTAATTTGAGGATTTGATTGCAAACAGTTGCTTTCAACATGATTTTCAGTGTCTTGAACAAAATTAGACTGGTCTGTCAGTGCTACTTTTTCTTAAGTTGCTCCGATCTTAAGGTCATATGCGAAGTGCATTTTTTGTTTTAAATATGTTCTCATTGCAGGAGCAACTTTGTGTTAAATTTCATTGTCATATTAATATGATTTTTAATAGGTAATTTATGAATTTAAATGAGATAATCATTTTCATAATCACCTGTACTTTATAGGTTTATCCTGATAGAAATGAAGTGCTGGCCAAAGTATTCGCTCTGATATCTGCAAGGGAAGATGGCAAGAAAAGGAAATTCTATAAACGAAGGTTAGAAAATTATATCAGTTTTCAACAAGTGTTTCGCTACAATTTTTAGTGATATTTTTGGCATCTTTTTGTTACCAACATCTGAAAATGGTGAAATACCAGTTTACATTTAAGTCCAAAAAATGTTTTGAGTAGGTAATTTTTCTAATACATTTGACTGTGGAGAATTGATGTACTTGATGTCATAAATGTTATGTTAATTTCAGCAAAAGTCCAGAAAAACTTTACCAGACCAGTTTTACCTTTGAACTCAATATTCAATCAGGTAAGGACAGTATGGTGTTATTTGTATATTGTATTGTAAAGACATTTAGCAATTGTAAATTTCATGCACGGCCTGGTCAGTGAATGATTGTGTTTAAATTGTAGTGGATAAAGTCTCAGTGTCGTAGTGGATATGGTGTTTGTCCAGGAAGCAGAAGGTCTCGGGTTTCTACTCTGAAACCAATCATAATATCTTCTCTTAAGACGCTAAGTACTGGTTCTACCCAGTAAACAGACTCAAGTGTCTCAGTAAGATTTCTGCTTTCATGAAATCAAGCTATAATAAAAAGATGTAAAGCAAAGTGGAAATAAAATAAAATTGCGTGTTAATGTTAAATAAGTCTTGTTCCTTAGTCCAAATAGTAAACTTTAGTTTAAGAACAAAAATACATCATATTTGTTAACAGGTGTGTTTCAGTTTTGGTGCAATCAAGCTTAAAAGAATTGATTTCCACTGAAGTGGAAAAAAATTAGTTGTGTTCTGAGAAAACTGGGCATAATGCATGTGCGTAAAGTGTCATCCCAGATTAGCCTGTGCAGTCCACACAGGCTAATCAGGGACGACACTTTTTGCTTTTATGACATTTTTCGTTTAAATGAAGTCTCTTCTTAGCAAAAATCCAATTTAGGCGGAAAGTGTCGTCCCTTTTAGCCTGTGCAGACTGCACAGGCTAATCTGGGACGACACTATACGCACATGCATTATGCCCAGTTTTCTTAGAACGCAACTCAGATTTAGCAATGGAATGTGAGCCATACTCAAAATAATACATTATATTAGCCCACCTCACGTTAAGCAATTGTGATGACCATATTTCTGTTTTCATGCGTTGGGAATTGTGCTCTTTAACTTGAAGCACATCACGACCGAGACGCCTCGTTTATGTTTCAATCTTAATTGAACATGGTCAGAATGTTTATTTCTGAGTCATATGCGCATAGAAACTAGGTCATCTGGCTCTAGTGCATCAAAAAACAGACCAAAACTGGAAAAAATGTACCACCCTTTTGCCAACATTTATAATATAAGCTGTATGAAACTTGGTCCGCATGTTTATCTTTCCATAATATCTGGGAACATTTTAAATATGGCTCTGGTCCAAAACTTAGGTCACCAAGTCATCTTGAGAAAATGTGTTACCATTCTAGAGGTCACATTTATGACTCAATATTGATGAAACATATTCAGAATGCTTATCTTTACAATATGAAGGCATTTTTTGAATCTTGCTCAAGTGGGGTAAAAAACAAGATCATCAGGTCAAGTCTTTAACTGTTGGTGTCTGTGAACTCAGGTGAACGCTAATGACCCTCTTGATCAGTAAAAAAACACATTGTATGTATTGTACAGGTGTGTATGAGACCCTTGTGATTGAAGACCTTTCTCTGATGGATGATAAGGACCTGAGGAGGTAAGTGTCCATGTTCTTGAATAGAACACACCTGTAGCAACAGGCATTTTCCTAAAGTATCTACCGGTGCGTTAAACAAACACATTCCCAGAGCGAAATTAAAATAAAATCCCAATTTAAACAAATAAATCCTGATTTCTTGATTTTATACATAAGTGTCTAATGATTATTATATCTCAATTTTATTTCAATTACACCTAACAAAGTATAATACATGTACTATTATTATCCCCCGCCAGAGGCGGAGGGATATTGTTTTGTCGTTGTCCGTCCGTCCGGCTGTCCGTCCGTCCGTCAGGCACTTTTGTGTCCGGAGCCATATCTTGGAAGTGCTTCGGCCGATTTCATTGAAACTTTGTATGAGTATATATATGCATAAGAGGATGATGCACACCAAATGGCATTGTACACCATCTGTTAAAAACAGAGTTATGGCCCTTTGTATCTTGAAAAATGCTTTTTACTATAGGCACTTTTGTGTCCGGAGCCATATCTTGGAAGTGCTTGGGCGGATTTCATTGAAACTTGGTATGAGTATATATATGGATAATAGGATGATACACGCCAAATGGCATTGTACACCATCTGATAATAACATAGTTATGGCCCTTTACATCTTCAAAAAAATGCTTTTTTTTAGTGTCAAATATAACACTTTTGTGTCCAAAAGTATATAGGCGGGGGATATCAATTCAACGAATTTGCTTGTTTATAAATTGTTTTGTTCTTCTTATTTGAATTGTCATAAAGAATTATATTTTAGTTTTGTCCAAATCAGTGGACTTTTATTTCGCTTGCTTGCTGCTTTCCAGCAAGGATTGGAAGCCTGGTTTCAGAGAGAATGCGTTGCTAAGACGTCAAGTGTTCATTCCACAGTCATTGAAGCGAAGTGTACATGTGCTGTCCAATGAAGCCGTTTTCAAGGGTAAATTTTTCTGCTTTGAAAAACTTCATTTTGCAATCCATGATTTCCTATGAAAATTATGTGCAAAATCTGATATAGATAAAAAAAAATCTTATAAAGATCAGTAAAATCAATTATTAACAATTAAATTAAATTTAATCATTAAGCTTTAAAAGACTGGCTTTGTGGTGTTGCCATAGTTCTTGAATACATCTTAAATTGTTTTGTTGAGGTATGTTAACATCTGTTATTAGTGTTTGCTAATATTGGCTGTTTGTACCAATATTGAAGAAAGAAATTATATAACTTTTAATATTATTTATTACTAAGCAATAAATGAAATAATTTTCATTCTAGGTATGTATGCCAGTATTGTCAACCATTTATTACAGACATTATCCAAACTCAACCCCATAAATGTTTCAAATTGTTGAATCCTTTCACAGTTGTCTTTTTAGCTCATCTATTTTTTGAAAAAAAATTATGAGCTATTGTCATCACCTTGGCGTCGGCGTTGGCGCCCGGTTAAGTTTTGCGTTTAGGTCCACTTTTCTCAGAAAGTATCAATGCTATTGCATTCAAACTTGGTACACTTACTTACTATCATAAGAGGACTGGGCAGGCAAAGTTAGATAACTCTGGCGTACAATTTGACAGAATTATGTGCCCTTTTTATACTTAGAAAATTGAAAATTTTGGTTAAGTTTTGCGTTTAGGTCCACTTTTCTCAGAAAGTATCAATGCTATTGCATTCAAACTTGGTACACTTACTTACTATCATGAGGGGACTGGGCAGGCAAAGTTAGATAACTCTGGCGTGCATTTTTACAGAATTATGTGCCCTTTTTATACTTAGAAAATTGAAAATTTTGGTTAAGTTTTGTGTTTAGGTCCATTTTATTCCGTAAGTATCAAAGCTATTGCTTTCATACTTGCAACACTTACTAACTATCATAAGGGGACTGTGCAGGCAAAGTAATGTAACTCTGACTGGCATTTTGACAGAATTACGGGCCCTTTTTATACTTAGAAAATTGAAAATTTGGTTAAGTTTTGTGTTTAGGTCCATTTTATTCCTACAGTATCAAAGCTATTGCTTTCATACTTGCAACACTTATTAACTATCATAAGGGGACTGTGCAGGCAAAATTATGTAACTCTGACTGGCATTTGGACGGAATTATGGGCCCTTTATACTTAGAAAATTGAAAATTTGGTTAAGTTTTGTGTTTTGGTCCACTTTACCCCTAAAGTATCATAGATATTGCTTTCATACTTGGAACACTCGCAAACTATCATAAGGGTACAGTAAAAGGACAAGTTGCATAACTTTGGTTGTCATTTTTACGGAATTATGGCCCTTTTTTGACTTAGTAACTTTGAATATATGGTTGAATTTTTTGTTTCGATCCACTTTACTTCTTAACTATCAAGGCTATTGCTTTCAAACTTCAAATACTTTCATGCTATCATGAGGTTACTGTACCTGGCAAGTTGAATTTTACCTTGACCTTTGAATGACCTTGACTCTCAAGGTCAAATTATTAAATTTTGCTTAAATTGCCATAACTTCTTTATTTATGATTAGATTTGATTGATACTTTGACAAAACTACTCTTACCTGACATACCACAATAGACTCCACCCAAACCATCCCCTGTGCTCTCCCCCCCCCCCCCCCCCCCCCCCCCGAATCCCCCCCTATTTTTTTTTTTTTAAGATCATCTCACAAATGACCACCACACCCTCACACTATACCCCCCAACCCACCCACCCCCCAATTTTTTTTTTGAAACGGTTAAATAACACAAATTTTTATTTTTATTATTTTATGTTTGAAATACCGTCCTACCATCGCACCCAAGAATCCCCCCCCCCCCCCAATTTTTTTTTTTGCATTTTTGGAAAATAATGTAATAAATGTTCACACCCCCACACTAAACACCCCTCTTCACTCCACCCCTCCCTCCTTTGTGATTGAAAATGAGAGTCCCTTCACCTTCAAAAAGAAAAGAGATGAGCGGTCTGCACCCGCAAGGCGGTGCTCTTGTTTTGGAGCATGTTACAATGGAGAAATTGTGTAATAAATTGTCATTAATGACATTAAATGGGATGAAACAATATATAATAATATTATAATAATATAAGAAATAAGCATATATTTTTTAATTTGAGCATTTGTAATTCTCTTTAAGATCATAGTTCCTTAGTATTGTGGGAGAAAACCCACCCATTTCAAATAAAGTTATTTGGATACAACGGTATTTTAAGGTAGATAATATGATTTTCATCACTATGTGAGATAAAAAAAATAGATATTGTAATTGTGTATTTTTTTATATAATTTCTAATGCCAGTTTTGTATTGATTTTAGGGAAGTCTCTACAGATGATCCTGTTTCCTGAGCATTTCACAGCACTGGTCCTGTAACTAGGTCACATAGAATAGAAGCTTCATTGAGAGCTACGCTGGAAGTTAGAAGTTATCAAAAACTGTGCTAAATACAGAAAATGTGTTATGTGAAAATGGGTTTTATGGCATATGCAGCCAGTGCTGCACCAGACTATCCTGGGCATTCACGCATTCTGATAAGAAGCTACCCTTTCTGCTATCAAGTCACGCAAGGTTTCATGGTATCATTATCAGAGAGTGAACACGCAGGTAGGTCTGGTCCTACACTGGCTGTGTATGGCATAAGACCTTATTTTGCATGACTCGTGGCAGACGGTGGTTTCAGAAAGCCTTGACATCATGGTAAGCCACAGCCAGCTACATTGTCAGACATTCTATTCATGTTAGAGTTCTGTGAATTCAAAAACTGACCATGATGTATAGTGATATGTTGATTTTATGTGTGACTAGATTTTGTTCTTAGACACTGGCACCAACTTTGTTGAAGGTCGTGCAGATTTAGGGATACTTGCATATACCATGTTCACTTGTGACATTTTGTTAGAATTTGTAAGCTCAATGATTATTGTCAAAGCGTATCTTGTTCAATTTAAAGATTCAATTATTAAAATATTTAAAAATATTCAATAATTTAGTTAAAATTCAAGTAATAAACACCAGTAAATACGATAATATTTAACACCAGAGTAAGCTTTTTGTTAATGTGTATCTGGTATGTCATTGTCTAACCAGTATAATAAAATGAAATACATTTCAAACAATAGTCAAATGACACTAAGCGGTGACAATGTAAATATTGAAACATCTAAAAATAAGAATATGTATGGCCCCTATGAGCTTGTTGAATGAAGAAGAGTGATGCAAAAAGGGCAAATTTCATCATTATAGGATATTTTGTTACTTGAGTAGGATGGATTAATTTATGTTTCCTTGACAAAATTCATTATTTTAAGTATTGCCTTTTAGCCCATGCTCTGGTCTTCTATTATAAGGCTGTAAAGCTGATATCAGGGGTGTGATTTTTCCGCGGATTTCCGCGGATCGGGTTGTCCCGGATGTCACTTCTGAGATTTGCGTAAATTCGTTTCTAAAAATGTGGAGGAGAAGGGCTACTACCGATTCCACGGACGTATTTCATAAGCGGCCCTAAGTATCCGCGGACCGCGAAATCTCTCCGCATTTTACACTGGTAGATTCTGCCTAAGCATTTTTAAATCGAGCCATATAATTGGCTGTCGTTTCCCAATCTTCCAATTAAAATTGTGTTCTTAAAATGCGCTCTGTGATTTGTTTGCAAATGGCGCCGTTGTGAAGAGAAAATTAAGATTATTGAAATAACAAATAGCAATCGAATAAACGACTGACATCACCTAGTCTGATAGGAATAATGAAATGTGTTTGTCAAAAAAAAGACTACGTTTTAAATACAAGCAACACATATTTTGTAAAGAAATGTGCCCACTGAATTTGTGTCACGGAAACCGGTGTTTCACTGTTTGCAAATTGGAGTGTAGTCTACTCGCGAAGTAAAACAATTTAGAGAGTATCGTTCGAACATGGAAATAGACAAACATGATTTGATTTTTATATGTCAGTGGGTCTGTGTATAATCAGATTCATATGCATATTCTGCTTTATTATGTTTGTCACGCTGTTCAGTTAACAGAAATAGCTTTGAACTGAGTGAAGATGTGAAATGCAAGATATTGAAAGGTAAACAAATTAAATATATTAATTTAACTCAGTTAATGCATCATTAACACCAGAAGAACACTCAAGTGTGTTTGTTTATATTTAGTCTATTAACTGTCATTCAATACATTGAAAATCTGCTGCTATTGATCACAATAAATACTTAACTGTTTACTTTGCATCCTCAGTATGTTAAATGTGAAGTTTAACAGGTTTTTATAAAGAAATATTGTTATGAAGTTCAAAAAGTTGTTTATTTTAATGTCTGTTTTTATGTTTGTCATTGCGTTATGTGCGCCATTCGCGTAGTCAAAATCAGTCTACATAATTTTCCTCCCCTCTGACTTTGCCTCAATCACACCCCTGGATATGTAAACAAACAATTATTTACAATTCAAAATACTTTACATAAATCAAATATGTAAAAGATATATGTATGGGAATAACATGTTATAAATGTTAATTTTTTTATCATTTTTTTGTTTCTTTTTTAATCATCCCTCATATTCTATGTCAATTTCATTCTTCAGTCTTCAGTTTAAGTATCATGTATTTTACCTCATGTCATGGACAATTAATAGTTTGTTTTACTAGACCTGACTCGATCATTATATATTTTTTAGTATTGCTTGTGCTTTGTTCATTATGGGAAAAATAGAATAATTCACTGTGATGGAAGACCACCATCTTTGAGCAGTCTTCAAGCATGCTAACATAGGCTAAAAAGCCTTAGACAAGTTTGCTGCCTGTCTAGTATCTAACAAGTGCATATGCTTGTTTTCTTGTATAAATGCTGTTGATATGAATAATGGCTATTGAAAATTTTACTTTACATACTTTTATCAATGCTTTTGTTATGTTAAGGCCATTTGAAAATGTTCTTTTTTGAAAGACTTCACTATTTTATCTTGCATTTCACTGGGTTGTGCTTGTTTTACACTTTTACAAGTTTTAGACATTAAATCTGAAATATTATACTTAATTATTACCAGGTGTTGTGATTTCTTAACTTAGATGCACTAGTGCAGGTGATTGACGACGTAGGCTGTCTTGGCAGCGAAGTGGTTGGTTTACTTGCTTCTGACCTAGGTTTGTTTCCTGTTTGGGGGCACATTAGCATTGTTAGTGGTCACGCCCACCATAATGCAGCATAAGGTTTCGAAGGACCTCATTAACCAAATGCAATAAAACATTTACAGAAAGCTTGTTATTTGAAACTACAAAGTACAATACAAATAAAAACTTATATTTATTCTTGCAATTTATGTTAAAGTAATGGCATTTAATAGTTGTTTTTGAGGTTTGATTATCTTACAGTATGAATATTATACAGTTGAATGTTTTTTGTGTGTAAAATAGCAATATAAACAGTATTAGTAACAAACGTTTCCTTCTGACACATTGAAGATTTTTGCTACCACCAATTATTTTTATGTTGTTTTCATTGTATTTAGTCGTTTTTGTTTTGTTGTATTTTTTTATTGTCATTTGCTTGTTGTTAATGATTATGTATGCAGTTTTAATTTCTGTAGTCTTTAAATTCCTTACTTTACTAAGCAAAATTTTACTTTTTTACCCCATTTTTTTAATGCAACCACTTAATTTGTTTTCAACATATTAAAGTGTACTTAAGTTAGGCCAACACGCAAGGGCAATCCATTTACATGTATGTAGAATCAGTAATTAACAAAAGCAGTTTGATCAAGCAAGCCTAAATTGTTGTACGATTACTCGAGACAAAGACGATGTTACATGCCTGCCTACATGGAAATAGAATCTGAGGCAGCCTGGTTTAAAATTCATTAGTCGCAGACTAAGCAGGCATGTGGTTATCTTGATCGATGTTAAATTGAGGAAATCATTAGTAATTGCTCTGCTCATAAATGCACATACAATTATTCACAAGTATTTACATACATTAAGTTCCTATGTACATTATCACTTCACCCACTGGTCATGTTACAAACTTTGTAATACGAAAATGCAGTCTTTCTACATATGTCATTTGATATTGTTCAATTGTAACACTGTGAATTTGTTTTGACATGTTTTATGTTGTTGTTAATGCATTATTGTATTTGAAGATGCGTAAAGAAATACAGATTTAGCCTTGCTGATTGGTACATGTACATTCAGATGTTTTTATTGATTAGACTTTTGATCTGCAAGACATAAACAAATAAATATATAATGTCACAAAGAAATGTTCTTATTGATAAATGCAACCAAATTTGATTTCAATTGCCGAGTATTTGAAGAAGAATAATGACTTCGCTAGTTCACCTTGTAAATAGTTGACAAAAGGCGAAATAAAACGCTTGTTATTTTGTCAATTACTTTATTATTTTGTTTCAAGATGATAAAATGAACACAGAAATTGTTTCCATGCACAATCAAAACATGGCAAATATAACAGAATGCATGATGTACATGTACATCCATCACAGGAAAAGAATATTTACAATTTCAATTTAGGTACATACATGCAAATACTATTTAAAAGAGCATTTAAGAAGTGTCCATATGGTGAAATTGGGTATAACACCGTACTTCACTGTGGTACAATCATAAATGTTTTACAAAAGAAAGCAGTCAGATGATAAAAATGAAACATACCGCCATTTTGTATATTTCTTTACATGCGTTAACTTTAAAAGCCCAGTGAGTCGAATATTCACTTGGCAGACTACATTTGTTTATACAACATCAAAACTTGTAAAGGAAGAAAACTAAAGAAAGAAACTGCTAAAAGCATGCACCAGCATCACACTAGTCTTGTCAACTTTTGGCAACAAAAGACAAATTGACATCTGCAAAGAATTGTATTTCTGACTGTACTTTCTTGTTAATGTTAAAAACGCACAAATTATTGTAATGTACATGTCAAACTTCAATTTAGTATTAAGGCAATTTTTTGATGTCTGTAATAAAGTTAGGGTAACATAGAATCAATTTTGATTAAAGCATATTTAGCACTTCAATAGTACCTGATAAGCCACATCACATTTACATCTTCAATTAACAAATATCTCAATGTAATAGTAAACTTGAATTGTGATATATATTATTTATACATTTTTTACATGAACAATATGATTTTTAATATGAAAAACTTATTGCACAACTTTCACTTATTATTTCCTGTGCACCATCCATGAGTGTTAAATAATTGTTCTTAACATATAAAACAATTACTTTTACCACATCTTGTATGTAAGTGGGAGAAGTTAAACTGTTGGTATTGTCATTTAAAAAATGAACAATTATCAAGTTTATGACACTGTGTTAATTTTTATCTTTATTATTAGCTAACTGATATTGATGTACGTGGGATCCATGACAGTATATGAGATAAAACCCATATTACATATCAACACATTGTTTATGTTTAAAATGTCTGATGTCTACCTTCAAATTGATTTTATTAACAATAACATTAGGATCACAGTTAACACTTCCATCAGTAACAGTTTTCTGTCTAAAAATTGCAACATGCTTTGCACTGTTTAAGTATCAATTTACTATAAAATACATACATGTTAATCAAAGATGCTTCAAAATATTACAGATCCTTGTTAATTCCTATAAGTAGCTATTTATAACAATAATTTAACACACACATTTTTATCTGAAAGAGATACAATAGTAGCTTTAAAGCCAGGAGGTGTCTTCAGCAAGCATGAATGGACAAAGACAGGGGCAGACAACCCTGTCTTGCATTAAAGGTATGATGAAGCCATTAACCTCTAACATGTAACTAGCCATATACCATAAAACAAAATAATAAGTCATTAAATGACTAGGCTTCGAAGTACTGGTCCAACATTGTGAGTTGGTACACAAAATGAATCCTCAAACGCACAGACAGCTGTGGAGACCGCATACGAATGATACATGCTTAATGAAGAAGATGTAAAGTTTTAATGAAATTGAATCTCTTTGCCCAGTCTACCGGTAAATAGTTACCATGCGAAGCAATGAAGACGAAAGTCCCTCAATGAGAAATAATCAACCCAGTTATAATTATGGTGCTTTACTTAAAATAGTGATCATGGAAAGGAAGTCACCCTTACAATTAAATAAAACCATAGTTCCATAATTATGATAGTCACACATATATATATATATTAACATATAATATAGAAATATGTACACCAGATTTGGCCAAAAACACATACGTTGTCGCATAACATCACAATTAAGAATTGTCACAGTCAAGAATCACATATCAAGTCTACTTAGTAAAATTGTTCAAGTAAGGGAGAAATCCCCTTCAGGTACTTCAACCAAAACGGTTAAGTTTCTGTTAAGATATTAACATTTTTGCACCGACAAAAATTAAGTTTTTGCCAATATATTAACAATTTTGCACTAACAAAAATGTCCAGAGCTTCAAAATAGCAAACATTTTCAGAGCTTCAAAATAGTAGCAGAATACTAGTATCCAGCCGTTCACCACCATACCTCCTAGCTTGTTTTTGTTTTGTTTTAAAATTTCATATATGATTATCCATAGGTTCGTAATAGAGCACTGGTACTTTCATCCTCACAAATCAGAACCTTCTTGTGAGCAGAATCTATCCACAGTTGTGTAAAATATTGTGGGTCTTGGGTGAACATGTGGCGTCCTCCAAACACTTCTAGTTCCACAGATACAGAACACACACGTTAACACTTAACTGTTAATATCCATGTAAACTCACTTCATAACTCATCAAATCTGTGACACAAATACCAATTTATCAGATCCATCCACACACATATTCCCAGCACACAGGCCAAGCTTGCGACATCTTTCCCTGAGCACGAAAGTTTCACTAGGCCATGAACACTATAAATATGATGAAGAATATAATGAGAACGGCAAATATTTTTATCATGAGCCATCTGTTATTGGTCACAGATTGGAAATATTTCAACAGTTCACCATGAGCAGCCTCAATATTTATTTGAGTGTCCTCTACATTAGAGTCGATCCTGAAAAACAATAAAAACATTAAAGTAACATTAAACAGTGTGTCTGCTGCCATCTCGTAACTTATAAATTCACAATATACGTCTTCCAAAAATAATAATTCCGTTAAAAACTGTAAACTTTGAAAAAGACTAGCCTTTATGTAAACCTTGTATGTGCTCGTTATTTATACTTACAATACTTTAGTATAAGACTGCACTAGAAAATACAGCACAGATATTTGTAGGCAAACAATAAGGCAATCTTAAATGATAATTCTTTATTTCCTAACAGCTGTATGTACCTTTGCACCGCCTCCTCCTGTTCCTTGACCATGTGTACCAGCTGTGTGAATATCTGTCCCAGCTCAACAATGGTGGACTCGATATTCTGCATGGTCTCCGCTCTACTGGTTATATAGGAATCCTGGACAGCGGAAACAGAAATCAGAATGCTTTAGATTACCATGCAATAGAATACCAAAGGACCTCATCTTGTGAATAGCTAAAAATACTAAAATTACAATCCTGTCATTTTGGGACTAGATCTACAGTGTTGGGACTTCTTAAGTTTCTTTTATTTTTTTATTGCATATTTATTTTTATAATTGTTAAACTGTTCTGTATCAATCAGTAAATTCCATTCTGGAATGGTTTAAATAGATAAAATATCCCACATTCAAATTTCTGTATTACTGTGTCAAAATCAAGTATTAATATAGAACACAATTCAATCGTGTAATTTATGTTGAAAGAGTTAACATGCAACAAAAGAGGCAATGGCTACTTTTAGAACACATGTTGTCTATGTGTCTCTACTACTACAGCATTCATGACCTCACTCTGTGTCCTCACTAGGTGCCTACCTGCTGATCTATCAGCTGTAGTTGTTGCTGGTACCGAGACTTCTCATCTTCACCAAAGTTGATAGTGAAATCTCCACCGGACTGGCCACTATGCTGGCCACTGTGTTTTGCTTCATCTAGCAACAAAACCGACTGGCCTGCAACACAAAATATTGACAGTAATTTGACTACAGAGAAACAGCCGAGACATCAGCAGCTTAAGCAAAATAAAGTCACATGCAAATATACCTTTAAGCTTCTTGATCTTTTATAGCGAAAATCGAATGTAAAAATATGAATCAGTTTTCAAGCCATTTTTTCAAAAGCCCAAATAACAGTCTTGTTTAAAGAGACCACAAAAGGGAGTAACCAAAAGTGGTCTCTAAATAAAATGGTCTTGAAATAAAAAAGACCATTCTGGAAAAAAAAGAAAATCTTCCTAAGTATAAAATTCATAGACCGATTCAGTAACACAAATATATTGTTCATCATTTAAATTATATGAAATAATCCAGATATTAGTGCATTTAAAGTTTTAAACATATTATTACCTCGCACTTTTGTAACTAATAATAATCCAACAAAACACTGTTGCCGTTTTTGACGATATTTTTTTGTTGAGAATTTCATAAACACAAACATTCGCCTTTTTTGGAAATGTATGGGAAGTTGGTATATCTACTTTTACTTGTGACCTAGACCATGGAGTTATAGACATAATTCTTTCGCATGACACATCGTCCAATGATTGTGAAAAAATGTACCAGGTATTTTTAAAAATCTCACAATAAATGACATAGTTATGGCCCGGACAAGATCATTTATGGCCATTTTTGACCTTATAACTCAAAGTGTGACCTTGACCTTGGAGTTATTGAGGTAATTCTTTCGCGCGACATGCAGTCCAATGATGGTGAACAAATATGGCAAATGATTTTAAAATCTCACCATGAACGACATAGTTATGGCCGGACAAGCTAATTTATGGCCATTGTTGACCTTTGAACTCAAAGTGTGACCTTGACCTAGGAGATATCAACGTAATTCTTTCACGCGACACACCATCTAATGATGGTGAACAAATGTGCCAAATGATTTTAAAATCTCACAATGAACGACATAGTTATTGCCCAGACAAGCTCATTTATGGCCATTTTTAATCTTTGAACTTAAAGTGTGACCTTGACCTTCGAGATATCGACATGATTCTTTCGCGCAACACACCGTCCCATGATGGTGAACAAATTTGCCAAATGATTTTAATATCTCACAATAAATGATAAAGTTATGGCCCTGACAAGCATTTGACCCTTGAACTCCAAGTGTGACCTTGACCTTGGAGATATCGACGTACTTTTTTCACGCGACACACCGTCCCATGATCGTGACCAAATGTACCAAGTTATTTTAAAATCTAACGATAAATGACATAGTTATGGTCCCGAAAACTTTCGGTTTAAAACACACAAGTGACCCCATGACCTAGTTTTTGACCCGGCATGACCCATATTCAAACTTGACCTATACATCATTAAGATACAACTTGTGACCAAGTTTGGTGAAGATCGGATGAAATTTCGGGATAGACAGACCGACCGACAGACCAACAAAGTGACTCCTATATAGCCCCCATTACCAATGGTAATGGGGGTATAATTATAATAATCATATAAATCACTCAAGGAGTTTGATCAATTCAGTTGTTACCTGGGTTCCCAAAGCCATTCTGAGACACTGGTGTCATCATCGAGGACTGGGAAAACTCCTCCCGACGAGATTTCTGGTGTTTCAAGTTCTACAACAGACAGCAGCATTTCATAATTTACATAATACTTAATGCATCAATACATGTGAAAGAATGATTATGTAGAATGAAGGATAAAAAAAACTCTGAAGACATTATGAGAAGAGAGATTTGTTTAAATCTCTTTTTAATACATGTAGACACCACCTGGTTCAAGATTAAAACCTATAATATACTTTGCAAAAAGATATGCAGTTGAATAGTAGGTTATCTGCAGTTTTTTGTAAAACAATCGTTTTACACACAATATATTGATATGATTTTGAAAGTGAAAGTAACTGGGATCCCAATGCACTGATATTTAAACATTTTTTTACCATGTAAACACAATTCTAAAAGAAATGTGTGGAATATACCCCAAATTATGGTTATAATACATACTTTATGCAAATACAGTCTAACCTGACCTAGCATTACAACATTAAGGTAGCAAATATTCATATTAAATATGGATTTGAAAATGAGGTTTGCATAATTTTTGAGTGAAAAGTAGGTTTGCTAAGCCAAACATAATACAGTTTATTAAGTGCATGTATATGCAAATACAATAAAACATTGTAAAGCTTCTTCTTCTACATGTAAAAGAAGCTATAAACATGTAAAAGAAGAAGCTATAACAATTGGTAATCAAGTCTATAATGTATACTAGCTAACTCACCTCTGTTCTAACTTCAAGAACCTGCTTGAAGTCATTTGACATTGAAGCCAGCTTCGACTGAAAAACACATAGAAGTGGTATGTTAACAATGGTAATAAAAGCATATTAATACATTCAAGACATCACTGACCCGTGGTAGCTACAGTAGCAACAGACACCTTGTCATCAACCCATGTCCAAGGCAACATGTCTTAAGATGAGGATATTGTTATTAATCATGTTGTATAAATTATTTGTTAATAAGGGGACATAACTATGGCATTTTTACATAGTAAAATAACAAGTTAAAAAGCACAATTTTATATTTTACGGTACAATGCATGCAACACACAAAGGCCATGGTGAATCCAGTACACACCAGCCCTTCCAGTAGCTTTCAAAAGTTGGAAGTCCTGACTGACTTCCAAGAAAAATTGGACGTTTCAGTCATAAGATTGGAAGTCCCATTTTTATTTCAGTATTTTAATAAATCCTACTTATGTCCCAACTCTATCAATTTCCTGATAATCTTGTGTAATTAAGATTTCTATTTTCAAACCCAAAGTATGGCCAATATTAATGATGAATGTGTTGAAGAATTGCATAAACACATACGTCCTCTATTTAAAGCATGTGCATATACAAAGTTAATTGTGGAATGGAGAATTCGCATTGAACATGCGTGAATCAAATGACGAATACACAAGTTAAGTAAATTCTAGCTACAAATTAACATTTTTCATGTATTTAGTGTTAAACCCTTTGTACTGATTCAAAGCATGTGAAAATTAGACTTCATTTACAAAATTACGTCATTCTTCCTCGAGGAAGGGTGGGCTTTAATATTTGATAGCTGAATAAAACAAGAAATGTGTTTGTTGGAAACACTATGTCCCCTTCTGCGCCGCTTTGAATTTTTGTTTTGACCTTTGACCTTGAATGATGACCTTGACCTTTCACCTCTCAAAATGTGCAGCTCCATGAGATACACATGCATGCCAAATATGAAGTTGCTATCTTCAATATTGCAAAAGTTATGGCAAAATGTTAAAGTTGGAGCAAACAAACCAACAGACAGACCAACAGACAGGGCAAAAACAATATGTCCCCAACTATAGTGGTGGGGCACATAAAAATTGTAGCTCAGAGAACGCTAAGATTTTTTCTTTTGGTTTAAAAATGCAGAAACTTTTCTCTGAAGTATTTTAGATAGGTCAGTATTGATCTGTGACGTGTGCAGTTATTGCATGCACCTTTGTATTGGGCTGGGCCCTTATTTAGCAGCCTAAATGCTGATTGGCTGACGTGATTACCAAAAAAAATTGATTGACAGCTGGACAAATTAATATTTGTTACTTGATGAGAAACTCATGCCATACAGTAACATGTAGGCGGAGGCAACAGATTGAATGACAATATTTAGTGTTGAGATTTATACGTGCTTTGTGTTAACTTATAAAATAAGGTTCATGAGTATTATCGGACATGAAAGGGACTTCCACCAGTTGTACAATTGACGTACGAGTGTCATTTTGGGGCAACTAAGGGAAGCGCTGACACTCATTGTTGCAGGTGATGAGTAAGCCTACCAACCTGTAAAGCCACAACCACTGTGTTTGAATGACTCTGCTTTTGTCGTCCATTCTGACCCTGTTGGCCCCGCGCCAGCTGCTGCAGCTGAGCTATCTGCTTGTTAAGGCTGTTGATGTCCTCCTTGATAATATACGTCAACTCTTGGATCTCCAGTGGCCGATCATCAAACAGGGACTTTCTCTTTGCCACTGAAATGATCGAATAAGAGATTTATATTTGACTTGTCACAATAGGATAAATATAACTACGCCTTTTGTCAGGTAAATCTGTGTCAACAAATATAACTCATACAATGAACACAAGCTTTCAGAATTGCAAAACTCTAAGCTTGCTGATCAATCTATGGATTCTTGGTTTCTCCATTAGCTAAATCCATTAAAACTGGTTCATTTGAAATAATGTTATAATCCCCTTAACCGTTATATACAAATATTTACAATGAACATATTAGTTAACTCACAGGATTTAAACATCACTTACATAAAGCAAGTTTTTCCAACTTGGCAAATGTGTTGGCAAGATCTCTTCCAATTCGCCTGAAATGAAAAAACAAACATTTGAAATGAATCAGCATGATGATTGTAAAGGATCAATTATGATTGAAGCATCAGTAGATTGAGATGATCATATGAAATCAATTATGGTAATTATCAGATTAAAAAAGGAACAATACAAATCTTGTTGAAATCGCATTTAAATTTAGTTTCAAGATGGTAGGAGACCTAATTATTAAACATTAAACTGATTAAAGGTACTAAAAGGATGAAAATACAAAGTGTTAAGGATATTAATATTTTACCATATTTGTTTTAAGTACTAATTTCAGAAACAAGTTTTCTCTATAAATCTAGGGGCCTCATCACAAATTAAAGTGAAAAATGGCTTGTGGGCCTCCACTTAATAATATCACTTGTGTTATACTGAATACTACTCATCTGATATTCTAATATAACAAAAAATGCAGGTATTTTTTACAATCAATAGTCACATAGGCAAATCATAATCATATACAAAATAAATGTACATCATAATCATATAACAATTACTTTGCAATCTGTGTGAATTCACTCCGCTGCTTGATTGCCGCAGACTTCCTGACTGCAGGCGAGACTCCATTGACTTGGTGTGCCTGGAGCGACTTCACAGCAGACATAAACTCATGGGTGCGATCCCTACATGACATGTCGCTGTCATATGATGCCAGGGGTATTTCACTGGAGGTATAAGTCTGGACAGGTGGGGTCTGACTCACAAAAGTAGTTGGGGCTTGACTTTGATAGCGACCATATGGATTTGGTTGATCATCTGACTCAGAGTTGTTTCTCCGGCGTCGGGCTAACATTGGTGCTTACAGGAAGACATCTGGTCAATAGAGCATGTTTCCTGTCAAATTAAATAAACCACACTATTAATTTATACTTTTAAATATATATTACATTTTCATTCAAGCATAGGGAGATTTCTAGGACCACAAAAAGCAAAGCCTTAAGGGTGCTGCAAAAATGGATTTGTATGTTGAACGTTATTTGCCAAATCCAAGAAGTTCTTGTTCTTAATAAAACAACTCATGCTTTGAATTATAATCGCTTGATCGCAAATGTAATCAAATCTCAGCTCAGATTTTTTATCGATCGCCCACTTTGCTATGGAAAAATACACAAAGGATATTCAGAAATACACCAAGAAATAATAAATCTACACAATTAAAAGGTAACTGTTAAAACAAGCAATGTGTTTGTGAAACACTATGTCCCCATATATATGACCTTTGACCTAGAAGGATGACCTTGACCTTTCACCACTCAAAATGTGCAGCTCCATGAGATACACATGTATGCCAAATATCAAGTTGCTTGCTTCAATATTGCAAAAGTGTACATTAAATGAGCGATTTTGACTCATATATTTGACCTTTGACCTTGAAGGATGACCTTGACCTTTCACCACTCAAAATGTGCAGCTCCATGAGATACACATGCATGCCAAATATGAAGTTGCTATTTTTTATATTTCAAAAGTTATCGCAAATGTTAGAGTTTGACCAAACCAACAGACCAACCAACAGACAGGGCAAAAACAATATGTCCACCCACTATAGTGGTGGGGAACATAAAAACAACAACTCTGAAACTGCATCTTTAAATACTTTACATATTTATCTCCCTTAGATCATGGAGAATTTGTTATGTCCAGTTATCCAGTCATACGTATGATAAATTGAACTTGCAGGTCAATCAATAACAAGGGCTGTTTGTAAAACATGCATGCCCCCCATATGGGCCATATGTAGTTGCAGCCATTGTGTGAATACGTTTTTTGTCACAGTGACCTTGACCTTTGATATAGTGACCTGAAAATCAATAGGGGTCATCTGCGAGTCATGATCAATGTACCTATGAAGTGTCATGATCCTAGGCAAAAGCGTTCTTGAGTTATCATCCGGAAACAATTTTACTTTTTCGGGTCACCGTGACCTTGACCTTTGACCTAGTGACCTGAAAATCAATATGGGTCACCCCAGCGATTTTCCTCCTTCTTTATAAAGTACCGGTAAACGGCACTTTCCCAATTACGAAAAAAATACAAATTTCCCAATTGCTGTCCTTAAACTCCCAATTAAAGGTAAAAAAAAAAAAAAAAAAATTTTTTTTTTTTTTTTTAAGCAACATTTAGTTAGTTTCCCTTTGCAGCTCTATAGCTTGAACCTAGGTTTATATATAATATTGACAGCTTGAAAACACTTGGTTATCAATTTTAAAGTATTTGGGAGCAAAAAATCAAATACACCAATTTCCCAATTTGAGGTTTTCACGACTCGATTTTTCCCAATTTTGATGTTTTCACAACTCGATTTTTCCCAATTGGACCGGTACGGGTACTTTTCCCAATTGGACAAGGAAAATCGCTGGGGTCATCTGCGAGTCATGATCAATGTACCTATGAAGTTTCATGATCCTAGGCATATGTGTTCTTGAGTTATCATCCGGAAACCATTTTGCTATTTCGGGTCACTGTGACCTTGACCTTTGACCTACTGACCTCAAAATCAATAGGGGTCATCTGCGAGTCATGATCAATCTACCTATGAAGTTTCATGATCCTAGGCATATGCGTTCTTGAGTTATCATCCGGAAACCATTTTACTATTTCGAGTCACAGTGACCTTGACCTTTGATCTAGTGACCTCAAAATCCATAGGGGTCATCTGCAAGTCATGATCAATCTACCTATGAAGTTTCATGATCCTAGGCATATGCGTTCTTGAGTTATCATCCGGAAACCATTTTACTATTTCGGGTCGCCATGACCATGACCTTTGACCAAGTGACCTCAAAATCAATAGGTGTCATCTGCGAGTCATGATCTTTCATGAAGTTTCATGATCCTAGGCCTAAGCGTTCTTGAGTTATCATCCGGAAACCACCTGGTGGACGGACCGACAGACCGACTGACAGGTGCAAAGCAATATACCCCCTCTTCTTGGAAGGGGGGCATAAAAAAATAAGTAACAGGGCGATTACTGAAGAGGTTGATTTTTTGTAATTAAAAGCATCAAAAGGACAGTATCTAGTTTTCAATTTTTATTAACACAATACCAGACGCCAAGAAATAAACATTTTCTTCAGGCTGTCACGGTTGCATCGGTACAGTGTTCAAACTATAACTGGTTTGGGTAGATGATAAATTATGTATTGTACTTATGATTTACTCCTCTAAAGAATCTGTAAATATCACAGGGGCATGGCATGTGATATGCTGAGATGCTCATGTTTTTTTTCTCGCCATTTTGGGAATGTGGCCAGATTCTTTTGGATTGTAAAAATAATTGTTGCTTTGACACAAAATTGGAAATTGGTGAAGCTTATTTGGCTTATAAATAAACTATAGAATTAAGGATAAAATTGTTTTCAATATTAGACTTACTTAGGTTTAACTTAATTATATTGCTTAATCGATGAACTAAACCTTTAATTGTGAGTTTTAGGCTATCATTTGGGGAAAATGTACATGTTTACAAAACAAGAGGGCCATGGGGCCCTAAGGGGTTCACCTGAGACCAAAAGGAACTAGACTATTCTGAGAAAGTGCGAGCTGATTCCTGGAGATTAAAAAAAAACTGACTTCTAGAGTATCCACATGTATTTTTATTTGATCTAGAGACCTAGTTTATGAGCTCATATGACCCAGTTTCAATCTCAGCCGAGATTTCATTCGGACAAATGTTCAGACAAAGTTTTATGAAGATTAACCAATAAATGTGGCTAATATAGCATCAACAAGTTTTCACCATATATAAGGCAGCTATTTTTTTTTTTAACAAACCGAAAGAATTTTCGAACTTGTCCAAGAAGTCATTAGAAGTATTCTGACTAAGTTTCATTTAATTGCACTAAAAATGTGACTTCTAGTGTTTACAAGGTTTCATTATAGCCATATTAGGAAAAATGCCCCCGGATAGCCATGTTTTTCGACCAACCAAAACCTTTTTATAAATCAGCTAAGCTGCCACTAGACCAAATTTTCTGACCAAGTTTGACTGACTAATGGGGTTGTTTACCCTCGGGACTTCGGTTAAAAGCCATTGCCCGAGCACACTGCTTAACATATATACTGTGCGTTAAAAAGGCCGAAAACGGCCATATGGTCAGCCCGACTGTCCTGGGCTGAACCATAAATATAATAAGGTACTTTGCAGTGTTGATGCGGTGCTTTCATAAAAATATAATAATATAAAATTAGCTTTACTTTAACAATAAAAACGTTTAATACCGTATATACGAGAAACTCAAAATCTAAGCATGTAAAACTACGCTAAAGAAGATTTTCTATTGGTTGACTCCTTTTTAAGAACTTGGCGCTGATTGGTCGGAATTCCTTAACTTGCTTTTAACTTGCAAAAGCAAGTAGGTCAATCCGTTTTGAGATGAACAATTTGCACAATGAAAGACCTTGACAATATTTAAAACGTAAACAATGTAGAATTTTATGATAGGACATATATGGAACAAAAAAAAACAGGATTATTACATCCATTAGTACTTAAATTTATTTGCATTTACAATGATTGTTTTATATTGTTTAACTACTATGAAGGTGTTATATTGTTTTTTACATTATTAATATTATTATTATTCTATTGATGTTATTTGTGTTAAAAAGAAAGAGGAAGAAAGAGAGTAGCCCAATTTGCATAAGTAGTGATGGGGGAAACACATACTGATGCAGGGATTTCAATAGATTTTAAAAACCAGGAGTCAATGACCCCTGGACTGAAATTTTGAGGAGTCAAATTGAAAAATGCTGGGGTCAATTTTGAAGCGCGTTTATTGTGTTTTTTTCTGTATTATTAATGTTTTTTAGATAAAAATATGCTCTAAGAGTAACACAATATCTTAAAAAGTTATACTGTTTTATTAAAAAACAAGACCATGATACATAACACAACATTTTTTAATGGTACACAAAGATAATGACAAAATATCAATAATTTGGGCGAACAATATCCACATTAAGTTTTTCATTTCACAACTTTTATTATTTCTATCAATATACTATGTTTATTTGTAAAAACAATAAATGCTCATTAAAATCTACTTCATCATAACACATTTAAGTCTTTTAACACATTTAAGTAATTTAAGATATGTACCGGTAGCACCTTTTCATCACATATGTATCATTATTATATTACCATCATCCCTATGATAGCTTTTGTAACAAAACACAATCTAAATGCATGGAACATTTAGTATATCTATTACTGTTTATCCGTATACTATACAGGTCCAAAATATGTACACTTTAGAATGCCTTACCTGTAGTAGTTTAAATTTAATAATCCAAATTTTAATTGTTGTTTCTGGTTTAACAAACCTTATCAAATGTATGTTAAATCCAGTTAATGCTTTCTCCATTATTGAATCACCATTACTTGTAATTTGGATCGGTTGCTTTGAATTGAACGCGGGTTAAAATTTAATTTACAATACGTCTGCCATTTACAATGTCGAAAGTCATGACGTATGAAATTTATTTCTACTCGGATAATTTGTACATAATCGAGGTAATGTGTTTTCTCAATGTTTATGTCTAGTATTATGACTTGTTAGTATAAGAAAACTGAACTGGTATTCCAGTTTATAAAAGATATATGGGTGTTACTCGTAATTATCGGTGGATTAACAAACTGACAAAACTCGCTGGACTGAATAGTGGATCTACGTTATTAATAGACCTTTGATCAATTTTGCTTTTTTCTTTATTTTTGCCGACTTTCTTTAACCTTGCCGTCTGCAGTCTGCAAAAAATAATCTGATAAAAAATTATCGGATGGTCAATCAATTATCACGTAATCACTGCTGCTAATTACCCAGTTAGTGCGCACGCACTATTTAGATGGTGACATGTACATGTATATTGGAAGAGATGAGATAAGATAAACAACGCTAGGGTATTCTCTCGATTATAGACAGAGTTTCAAATACTGAAATATTAATTTCAATTAGGAGCACAGCAGGATTTATTAACATGGAACTCGATATGTTAACTGACTGACGCAGGGGTCTAATTTTCGATGCGTCAAAATGACGCACAGCAGAAAAAAGGGCTGCGTCAAAAAGGAGTCATTTTACTTTGCTCGCGTCAAAACGCAGGATTCTGCATCTATTGAAATCCCTGAGATGTATATACTGCAATGGGTTTGTTGGAGTCTTTAAACTTGACCAAGTTTCATAAGATTGGACCATATATGTGACTTCTAGAGGGTTAACAAGGTTGTACTTTAGCCGAATTCTAAGAAAAACACTCCGCCCCCAGGCCCCATTTTTTCAACCAGCCTGAATCATTGTCAAAATAAGCACAGATATCATTAGAAGAAATGTTTTGACCAAATTTCATGAAGTTTGGACTAAAAAAGTAATTCTAGAGGGTTAAAAAAGTTTGTTAAAGCCATATAACGAAAAAACGCCCCGCCCTCTGGTGGCCATCATGTTTTTCAACAGACCCAGGGGTTCCGCTGTCAATCGCCATTGGCGCCAAATGGCGCTAATTTTTTTTAAGTGGCTCCAATTTTTTAAAAGTGGGGAATTTCAAAAAATCGGTAAAATCCTATCCGAAAATGTACTGCAAGTCGAAAAGCATGCGACCGAGCATAAGCGGCCAGCGTTTGTCAGTTGTAAATATTGATTTACGACGATGTAAGCGACCTACAGTGTAGAGTGCACTGAAATCACGGAAGCGTGAAAAGTGTTACAGTCGGTGTTTTTACTGCTATTGTCAAGTTTTATGGGGGTTATTATCGGATTAACGGTTCTGTTATGATAAAGAACACTCAATTATGTAACACTTAGGACAAACTGGCACAAAAATCAATGATTATAACGATATATAAGGCGGCTACTCTTTAATCAATAACATGGTAAGTGTATTGTTATTTACACATTAGTTAAAGATTGTTCATATTTTTCACAGTTTATGTTGATGGCTTTCGTATATAAAGAGACATATATGATTACATATTCACAAGCAATCATGGCGTTTCATGACTTCTTCAATCCTCGAAAGCGTGCTTTAGAAATTGAAACAAATGAAAGCAATGCAAATCCTTAATAAAAGCTGCGCCATGAGCGCATGATACGCCCGTCGTTCGCCAATGAAGTAGTAAGGTAATAAATAACCCTTTGAATCATTTTTTTACTTCAGTTTATTTGTATTTGAATACATGGTTTATTTTATAAGTACATGAGCATGGAAATCACGAAATTTTGACGAACAAAGTCCCATAACTCTGGAACAACAATTCAGAATTCCGTCAAAAACGAAAGGGGATCAGGGTTTATCAATATTAAGATTGTGTTGAAATTTGAAAAAAATCCATCGAAGGATATTTGAGCTACAGTAGGACATTCAATGAAATCACGAAATTTTGACGAACAAAGTCCCATAACTCTGGAACGACAATTCAGAATTCCGTCAAAAACGAAAGGGGATCAGGGTTTATCAATATTAAGATTGTGTTAAAATTTAAAGAAAATCTGTCAAAGGATATTTGACGTAGCGTACGACATTAACAGACGGACGGACGGACGGACGGACAGACGGACGCGGGGTATACCATAATACGTCCCGTCATAGACGGGCGTATAAAAAATCCATCGGGGGATATTTGAGCTACGGTAGGATACATGAACAACAATAACATTTAAGGTCACAGTGACCTTGACCTTAGAATGAATGACCTTGAAATGACCAGTGGTCATCTAAGTGTGCTTGCAAACCTTCATGTCAAGTTTGAAGACTCTATGTCCAAGCATACCAAAGTTATAACAATTTTAACATTTTAACATTTAAGGTCACAGTGACCTTGTGTGACCTTGACCTTAGAATGAATGACCTTGAAATGACCAGTGGTCATCTAAGTGTGCTTGCAAACCTTCATGTCAAGTTTGAAGACTCTATGTCCAAGCATACCAAAGTTATAACAATTTTAACATTTTAACATTTAAGGTCACAGTGACCTTGACCTTCAAATGAATGACATTGAAATGACCAGTGGTCATCTTCTAGTACTGGCCAATCTTTATTTCAAGTTTGAAGACTCTAGGTACAAGCATACCAAAGTTATAACATGAAATAAGAACTTTAAAATTTTTACATTCAAGGTCACAGTGACCTTGACCTTCAAATGAATGACCTTGAAATGTCCAGGGGTTACTTACTAGTTCTGGCCAACCTTCATGTCAAGTTTCAAGACTCTAGGTCCAAGCATACCAAAGTTATAACAACTTTAACATTTTTACATTCAAGGTCACAGTGACCTTGACCTTCAAATGAATGACCTTAAAATGTCCAGTGGTTACTTACTAGTTCTGGCCAACCTTCATGTCAAGTTTCAAGACTCTAGGTCCAAGCATACCAAAGTTATAACAACTTTAACATTTTTATATAGCTACAGTAGGACATTCAATGAAATCACGAAATTTTGACGAACAAAGTCCCATAACTCTGGAACGACAATTCAGAATTCCGTCAAAAACGAAAGGGGATCAGGGTTTATCAATATTAAGATTGTGTTGAAATTTGAAAAAAATCCATCGAAGGATATTTGACGTAGCGTACGACATTAACAGACATACGGACGGACAGACGGACGGACGGACAGACGGACGCGGGGTATACCATAATACGTCCCGTCATAGACGGGCGTATAAAAATTGCAAAAACATGATAATTCTGTAGCAAAGCGAAAATTCAATGATAGCTGGAAGTCGGAATTCCCTTTCATTTCATATGATGCGAAAACAAAGTCAATGTTTTGTGACTACTGTGTTAAAAGCCAGTTCAAAAATGTATTTACATCTGGTTGTAACGTTATGAAAAAGGAGTCCTTAACTAAGCATGTAAAAACAAAGGGTATGTTTGTGTGTGGTAGCCAATTGTTTAGTTTAAAGTGCATATTCACATTGCTTCCCAGCTGTATTGTTTGTATTGAAATTTGATTATACAGTATGGAAATAATAAAAACAAAGTCTCATGGTATTATTTATTTATTCTTTTCAGAACACCAGACTGCTGCTGAGGCGATGCAGCTTCGGAAGGATATTGCGGCTGCCAGCAAATCATCAATCTCAAAGAATGAGGCAGCAATGAAGGCAGCGCTCGCCAATGTGCTGTTCCTGGGGCCACGACTTTTATATTTCTTGGTTTACAAAACCGCCGACCCTAATTTTTGGAAAATGGGAAAAAAAATAAAATCGGAAAATCGTCTTTTTTTTATATATTTTATTCCCGACCGCACTGAAAAACGAGCGAAACGAGAAAAAAAAACGATCCGGTTTGAGTACGGTTGCGAATAAAATCAAGTAAGTACAATCAACGATTGGTTCACATATATTACAGAGATCGGGATATTTTTCAATGTGACACAGTATGTACCAGTCCTTTTATGGGCACTTCTCAAAATTTATTTAATTACAGACAATAGGAAAATCAGCGTCAGTAAAATGTCGACCGCATCAAAATTTATTTCCGAGTCTGTGACGCAACTATATTGTTTAACATGTTTATTATATTAAACATACCCGATATTATAGTAGATAAAAAAGTATTACCTTGCAATTTGATAATTAGTATAAATAATCCAATAAAACACGACCATTATTTACGATATATGTGTTTAGGAATTTTGTAAACACGTCCGCCATAGTTTATAGCCTATAGGAACTGTACAGAAAGTTTGGAAATCGGAACAAATCGGTATATCTCGGAAAATCATTGATAAATGTATTTGTCGTTTTAATGCTTAGGGCCGAGTAATTTCGGCAAATCGGAACTCAACTTGCGTATTAAAAATACTAGCTCAATTAACCGTTAAACTCCGCCTCCGTTCTCTGCAAAAGATTCGAAGGCGGAGCTATGCACGTGCTATTATTAAATTGGAGGATTGCAATTGAGAAACAAACGCACGATTGGTTCGGCATGTTGATTGCTAGACAAAGGAAGCCAATTTTGTCGGCGCGAAATTTGTCGCTTTATTGCTTCAGACAGCAAGCGGCTTTCCTTTGATGACGTCAAACTGTCAATTCACACAGACTGCACATTTTCGGAAGACTTTAACTGGCTCCTTGTTTACAATTCCAGTAAAAACACTTGCTAACATTAAACTTTGGATTAAATTATCAAAATAAAGCAAAAGCCAAGTTGACAAATATGATTGTATTAATTCGCGTCAGTTTAATAAAGACGTGTTGCGTTGTAAATCAACGAGTTTTCATGACAACAACAACTTTAACAAACATTACCGCGACGACGCGGGGATCGATCTACCTCGATTTTTTTCATGGACGATGTCATAAGTCCAATAAGAGCAAACACATACTTTGTGTATGAGTAGTTTATCTTATATAAGATTTATGCAACGGGCATCGCATTGCGTAATGGTGCGCATCGAATTACGGAAATGAAGCGCACTTTTTCGTTTTAATGGGAGAAGAACGCATGTCATTTAATGGAGTGTTTAAAATTGCCTGATGTTACAAAAGGTGCTTTTAGGTGACTCATTTCATTTGAAGATAAAGATGTGTTTCATTGCATAATTAGATTTTTCGTCTCTGTGTTAAGGTTATAAAAGATATGATGTCTTTGTTCTGATGTTATTAGTATTAACTTATTTTTCCAATGTTTTTTTTTTTTTTTTTTTTTTTCGACCGCCCGATGGACCATTTTCAAAATTATTTTTGTAAACCAATAAAAAAAAAAGTCGTGGCCTGGCAAAGAAGATGGTTTATGTGATTGTTTATCATGTGCAAACCAATGTTTTTATGTATAAATAAAGCTTATTAAGACTTATGAAGTTACTTATTATTATTTATGTATTTACATACTTTTAAAAGTAATAATATAGTCAATGACATTGATGTTGTAAGGTTTCTTAGACGATTGTCATAATTAATAAGGTCGGAATAACTGACAGTTTCGCGCCGCGAAAAAGTGGCGACAACTTTTTTTGGGCCAGTGGAACCCCTGAGACCAGAACGATTTTCAAACTCATATAAGACATCACTAGAACACATGTTCTGACAAACTTTCATGAAGATTGGACAATACATGTGCCCTGTACAGCATTAACAAGATAACTGATGACCAAGCACGACAGGTGACCCACAACGGACAAAGGTGGTTACAAAAGCTAACCATGAGCATGCACGGCTTTTTTTCCTTCTGTGAGAATGGCAGTTTTTCACAACTTTGGGAAATTGCTGTCCCCCCCCCTCCCACCCCGGTGGCCATGATCTTCATTGGACCAGGACCATTTTCAAACTTGGCCAAGATATCATAAAAACACATTTTCTAACCACGTTTCATTGAGATTGGACCAAAAGTGTCCATCTCTCCCTGTCTCTATGTTACAAAAGGATTTTGCTGTTTCCTTATAATAAATGAAGTGCTTAAAAATTTTCATTGATGGAAGTAATACAAACATAGTTAAATCATTTTTGATGTAGTAGTTTTGTTACATTTTTTCTTTTGTGGAGTAGGTAACAACAAAATGACTCGCTTAAATTGCATAGAAAACTGGGTTTTACTTAAGTTATAATGAAAGCAACTAATTTCCACACATCACTGTTTCAGTGTTTGTAAACAATTACAATAAACTTGTCAATAATGTGTAAAACGAGAGTGAAGTCATCATTAAAATGCGCTATAGAACGACACTGTCTTGTTTATTTACAATATGTTACACAACAAATTACACAACGGAGTGTCGGGCCTAGTTACAAGCTGTCAAAACTGTTTGTGGGAGGGGGATATGTTATTTCACTAAAACAAAATATAAAACTTTACACTTTATTATCACAATATTTTACTTACAGCAATGAAGAACCCCAATTTGTTATTAAATTAATCTGTATGAAATGAGACGTTAAGCTGTGTTTGATTAAATTATGGTAACAATAAACATGAAACAAAAAAGAAATTGTTTAGTCCACGACTCAATATGAGCGTCATTTCCTGCTTCATTTACGCATGCGCACCTGTGAACACCGATGTAGCGTGAGAATTGCAAGAGGTTACAATATACTAAAATATTTTGGAGTGCAATGCTATACTCTCTAAAAACATGAACATCATTTATAAGAAGACACAATTCTCTGTAGGGGCACTTGCCATGGCTTTATTTTAGAATGTTTCTTTGTGCATGTGGTAGGGAAAACATTGATGTTTAACAAAAATTCACTCTTTTGCTTGAAGGTTGGAGACTACACGAGACTTTGACAGATGGCGGGAAAGCCTTCTCAACTGGTACGAAGCCGGTAAATAGATGGCCATAAAACAGTGACCGCTGATTCGCGTCGAGTTCTTTCTTGCATAACGTATGACCCCCCTTTTTTATTGTTTAAATCATTGCGGCTTGGAATGCTCTTTAAGAAAAGGTATGGTTATGGGGATGTCTATGCGCAAAAGTTTGACTTTATTTTTTGTTTAAGTTATTGCTTTCACATTGAATTTGTGTAGGAAATCTTTTAGTATATTGTGACCTAAACTAACTTTAGGTAAAAATGAAATATCATCTGCAAGTGCAAAATATGACTGGGAAAGCTGATTATTGGTCATTTCTTAGCAAAAGAGAAGAATATAAGTGCATTAAATGCATGAATTCAGATTATTCGATCTGGAATAGTTGTTTTTCAAGTTGACCCCCCACCCTTATATAGGCGAATAAGGGCTAAATTGCTTTCCGACTTAAATTCAAAGGCATTCCGGTTGACCGTGTAGCGTTAATGTGCAACATGAAGTCAGAATTTAACGCCAGGGACTCCGTGATCCAGTAACGCAACAATAGCTTGTGCGTAAAGCATGAACATTCAAACAGAGCCCCATTTCACCGACATGGAATGGCGGACATTTTTACAGTTTGGACAGTGCAGCAGACACTTAACTGAGCCAGCTTTCATATTTAGTTCAATCCTGAACATAACAAGCTTTATCACTTGCTATTATTCATAGAAATACACATACAATACATAAATGCATTTTCTTTTTTCATTTTATACCTATTTCTATTGGGTATTTTGACCTTTTCAGGTAGAGGTCTGGGACTTAGCCGAGGGCAACTGGAGAAGGGTTGTTGATGGCAAAACAGGTAATAATACTTAATTATTATCATGTACACAAGCAAATAAGCATAGTTATGATGCTTAAGGTGTGAAATACTGTCATAATAAGGTTTGTGGTCACTCAAATCCTTGCCGTCATGCAATTCCCCGTGCAGTTTGTATTGATAGCTCCGCGTCCTGACACGTAAAGCTCGTGCTTTGTTGGCAGCGGAAGTTGGCACTTAACAGGTTTAGTTGACACTAAGGTTAAATGCAAGATACGTTAACAATCTCATATTTTTGTGCAATTATTTCAGCTAGTGGTCTTGTTTACAGTAGACGTTAAAAACGATTTTGCTACTAGCGAAAGGCAAGTCAGTCATTCTTTGATTTTTTTGTTCTGAAAAGTGCTTTCTGCAATGCGTGCTTATACTTTTGTAAGATACGCTAAAAAGAAGTACAATGCCTTTTACCAAAATATGAATCATTCTCTGCACACATGAAATGCAAATTATTTCATTGTGAATGAGATACTAATAGACTGATGTAATGACAGCGATGAATTGAAAGAATCTGTTTGTCTTACATGTACACTATACATGAAAGGAAGCTATCATTGATCTCGTTTATTATATATATATAATTATAACTATTATGAAAAATTATTCCGTTAAAGGCATGGTCAAACGGAAAAACTTCATGGTTAGTATAATATATCATTCCTTCACTAAAATGAATGATATATCTTTGGATAGTTGTCAATTTTGTGGTTTAAATTTGAAATGACATAATGTGTTACGTCTCTTACAGAGTATATTATATATACGATTTTGTAGTGACTGTCATGTTTTATACATAGCACACACAATGTACCCATATTCGATTTTTCATCATTCAAAGTCAAACGTTTCAATTTGTTGCATCAAAATATCACTCACTACAAGTTGGTTTTTAACTACTTAAAAAAAATGAAAATGTCCCTTTAATTGACAATGGGCGATTTGACACTATTGAGTTAATGATGTTAGCACAGTTGACATAATAGTTTCAGATTTTAATTATGTGTAATTTAATTCGCACCTTTCGCTTAACTCAACGTTCAATGGCACGCGCACTTATTATTGCAACTAATGCAAGCTATAATTAATATGTGAATACTTTCTAAAAAACCACTATCCTGAGAAAATGGATCTTATTTAATTGTGGTTCCCTCTTTGATCTTATGTTGTCTGTCGACTTTAAGAATAATGTGTCAGTAATAAAAGTATTGCTCCAGATTCACATACGTTTTAATAAATGAAAGATGCAAATGTGTCCAATTCATCTTTTTCAGTGCGCTTAATTTATCTTCTTTACCTGTGACTACGTGCTTATTTTTTCGAAGAAATGAAAGATTCAAATGTGTCTTATTGATATAATACTACATGCTATACTGCCAGGGTCATGCGATAATGGACCTTATTTCTTAATATCCACCTTCACACTTTATTAGCGCCGTCTTTATTAAGGCTATGTCTGTTTAAAGAACAGATTACGGGGCGCCCAGATTACAGTGAACTTTATAAAAATGTGCAACGATGATGTGGGTCCACCCTCGTTGTTTATTTTAAATGTACATAACAATTTGGCAATAAATGACATCAGTTATTTTTTCAGTAAATCCAATTTGTTCATAACAGTAGCCAGGTGCCCGAGTATAGAGCTGATAAATAGGGATCACCACTGCGGGTGGCTAATACACAGTGTATACTTCACTGTTTTATTATTGGAATTGTTTTTTATTTGATTGGAATTAATGAAGTGTATTAATTCGGGTCTGTTTGCGATCATTTTATGTGCAAAACTGTGTTTCTTACATAATTTCAATCGTTTTGCTTATATACACAATTTCATGAAACCATTTAATTAAATACATTGGCGCGTTGGAACATGAATAATAAATCAAGCTGACGAGTGGTATCAGTTTTTAATTCGCATAACTCGCTTAAATTAACGTTCAATGTCACGCACACTTAATAAAATTATAAAAACATCACGTGTATCATTATATTTGTTTAAAACAAGAGTTCCGCGGTCGGAGATGACCGCATTGAAGCCGGATTTTTGATTTAAATGACAGGAAAGTACCTTTCGTGTTTTTGTCAATGCAATACTTAAATTACTGAAATATTGTTCAAAGGTCAAAATGAAATGTAAGTACTTTTCAAGGCATGAGTTTGAAGACTGTAAGTCCAAGCATAAGAAAGTTATACCATGAAATAAGAATTTTAACATTTTTACATTCAAGGTCACGGTGACCTTGACCTTAAAATGACCAGTGGTCATCTACTAGTTCTGGCCAACCTTCATATCAAGTTTGAAGACTCTAGGTCTAAGCATACCAAAGTATTAACAACTTTAACATATTTACATCCAAGGTCACAGTGACCTCGACCTTCAAATGAATGACCTTGAAATGACCAGTGGTCATCTAAGTGTGCTTGCAAACCTTTACGTCAAGTTTGAGATTCTAGGTCCAAGCATACCAAAGTTACAACAATTTTAACATTTTAACATTTAAGTTCACAGTGACCTTGACCTTCAAATGAATGACATTGAAATGAATGACCTTGAAATGACCAGTGGTCATCTAAGTGTGCTTGCAAACCTTTACGTCAAGTTTGAGATTCTAGGTCCAAGCATACCAAAGTTATAACAATTTTAACATTTTAACATTGAAGGTCACAGTGACCTTGACCTTCAAATGAATGACATTGAAATGAGCAGTGGTGATCTTCTAGTACTGGCCAACCTTTATGTCAAGTTTGAAGACTCTAGGTACAAGCATACCAAAGTTATAACATGGAATAAGAACTTTAACATTTTTACCTACCAAAGTTATAAGAACTTTAACATTTTTACATTCAAGGTCACAGTGACCTTGACCTTAGAATGAATGACCTTGAAATGACCAGTGGTCATCTAAGTGTGCTTGCAAACCTTCATGTCAAGTTTGAAGACTCCATGTCCAAGCATACCAAAGTTATAACAATTTTAACATTTTAACATTTAAGGTCACAGTGACCTTGACCTTCAAATGAATGACATTGAAATGACCAGTGGTCATCTTCTAGTACTGGCCAATCTTTATTTCAAGTTTGAAGACTCTAGGTACAAGCATACCAAAGTTATAACATGAAATAAGAACTTTAACATTTTTACATTCAAGGTCACAGTGACCTTGACCTTCAAATGAATGACCTTGAAATGTCCAGTGGTTACTTACTAGTTCTGGCCAACCTTCATGTCAAGTTTCAAGACTCTAGGTCCAAGCATACCAAAGTTATAACAACTTTAACATTTTTACATTCAAGGTCACAGTGACCTTGACCTTCAAATGAATGACCTTGAAATGTCCAGTGGTTACTTACTAGTTCTGGCCAACCTTCGTGTCAAGTTTCAAGACTCTAGGTCCAAGCATACCAAAGTTATAACAACTTTAACATTTTTATATTGAAGGTCACAGTGACCTTCACCTTCAAATGAATGACCTTGAAATGACCAGTGGTCATCTGTTAATCCTGGCCAACCTTCATGTCAAGTTTGAAGACTCTAGGTCCAAGCATACCAAAGTTATACCATGAAATAAGAACTTTAACATTTTTACATTCAAGGTCACAGTGACCTTGACCTTCAAATGAATGACCTTAAAATGACCAGTGGTTACTAACTAGTTATGGCCAACCTTCATGTCAAGTTTCAAGACTCTAGGTCCAAGCATACCAAAGTTATAACAACTTTAACATTTTTTATATTGAAGGTCACAGTGACCTTGACCTTCAAATGAATGACCTTGAAATGACCAGTGGTCATCTGTTAATCCTGGCCAACCTTCATGTCAAGTTTGAAGACTCTAGGTCCAAGCATACCAAAGTTATACCATGAAATAAGAACTTTAACATTTTCGAGCACGCCGCCACCCCGCCCGCCCGCCCGCCCCCCCGCCCGCCCGACAACATCAATCTATAAGCCGAGATTTTTTCGAAAAAAATCCGGCTAAAAATTATGTACACATATTATATGTAATACATTGGTATATTTTGTTTTTGTTTTTTAATCAACCAGAAAAAAATAAAACATTGTCATATATAAAGCGCTTTACCTTTGCAAAATTCTACATTACATAAAGAAGTATCGTAATTATTTAAGTGAACGTGCTTGACATATTTATAATGCATTATTTGTAGTACAAACGGAATTTGACCTTTAACTTGATGCAATCCACATTTTTTAGCGTCGTATTGTAACAGTAGCAGACAACAGGCATCAGGTTAATAAGAATGATACAGCCAAAACTTGAACAATTCTCTGTTGAGTTCATTGTGTGTCATACTTAGGTAAGACGATTAAAAAGCTATTCATTATTGCCCTGAATAGGAGCTTAATTAAGGTCGACTGAAAAAAAAGTGCACTTAACAGCAACTTTTTGGGGAAAGAGAAGGTCTCATAATTCGTGTCGTATACAGTCGATTTGGGATAATATTTACGTTTGAAGTCTAAGACTTTCATACTTTTCAAATTTTTAATACATAAAAAATCTGTTCAAAATTCGATTAGAGTAGTTGCAAAATAGTGTTTTTAAAGTCACTTAGGTGTAAAAAAATGTATGTCTCCAGTAACGTCTAAAACAGGGTTAAATAGGTCGGCATAACAGTTTTTTCTTTATATCATGCTGGAGTTATAAACCTCTTCTACAAGGGTTTGTTGTTGAAGAACCATAGCATTGTCCTTTTATATGTTATAAATATTTATATTTATATATAATATCTTTGTAATGATGAGTGTTATTATTAATTATCATAATGAAATCGTTTTGTCTCGGAAGGCTTTAGTCCGCCATGTAGCTTTCATGGAAAGCTTTGTCCGCCCCAGTTCTTTCACGGGAGAGCTTTTGCCCGCCCCTATGAATATGACGGTAGGGTTTTGGTTCGGGTGCCTTATATCCCGGTTATATGCATGTCGAAAGAAAAGCGTATTGCACGAAAATCGACTTTAAATACTCGGAACAAAATCTTAGGGTCGGCAAGAAAAAACACGTAGGGTCGGGTTACAAAACAAACAACTATTTTTCGCTTTAAAACTGTATCTTCAAAACAGAAAATGTCATAATTTGGTAGGTAGGAAAATCAAACAACTTATACCAACCTACAGCGCACGTCTGACATTGAAAAAATTCGTTTGCATATTTTTGGAACGTCATAAAAATTCTTTTACAACAATATTATTTTATTTCCAGTGGGTGGACAAATATTGTATTTATAATCACTTTTATCTTTTCCGAACTTTAAGCAAAACATAATTAGGCATTATAAATCATAGAACTTATACCAACTTTGGACGATAACAAGAGTGCTCAATTGAAATTGTACAACGTTGTTGTTACATGTATTACAAACCTTAGAGGGCCCCTCTACTAAGATACCATTATAATTCATATGGAAAGTATAACATTGCTTTTATAATCACTTTCAATTTTTTCCGGACTTTTTACGGTAAACATATTTAAGTAGCATTTGAATTCACCAATTTTTGTGTCAACCTCGGACGCTTATAAAAGTGGCAATCTGATTTCTTACATTGTTTAGAAACCGTAGAGGGTCCTCTTTACAACGAAGGAATAATACTACTTTTTCAGTCATATTTACAAACGGTGGAAGAACACCATTATAATGGTATCAAATAATGTATGGTCGGTTGGGAAAGTGATGATTTTATAACCACTTTCACCTTTTCCGGGTAGTCCTAAAGGCATTTGCGCGTGTAAAAAACGTTAAAATAGGCCGACTTTGACCGCGATTTACAGGCTGACTCTGAACCTTCCTTAAAATATTTTTACATGGTTAGAAACTGTGGAGGTTTTCCTGTACAACAGTACCATTATAAGTAATATCGAGTCAATAATAATGTTTTTATAACCCCGTTTACCTTTTCCGGGTTTTCCTTAAGGCATTTGCGTGTGTAAAAAACCCCGTTAAATCAGGCTGACTTCGACCGCGATTTACAGGCGGACTCTGAACCTGCCATAAAATATTTTGACATGGTTTATAACTGTGGAGGATCTTCTTTACAACGGTATCATTATAATTAATATCGGACGAATAATAATGCATTTATAACCATTTTCGCTTTGATGCTTCGCCTTATTTCATATTATGCTTTCTCACAATATTTTTTTACATATTTAGAAACAGTGGACGAATACCATAACAACGGTACCAAAAATGTATGGTCGGTTGGAAAAAGGATGCTTTTATAACCCCTTTTAGCTTTTCCGTGTTTTCCTCAAGACATTGTTGTGTAAAAAAAACACGGTATTTTTCGGTCAACTTTTACCGCGATTTACAGGTTGACACTGCCCCTGCCATAAAATATTTTAACATCATTGGAGGTTCTTCTTTGCAACGGTACCATTATAATTAATATCGGACGAATAATAATGTTTTTATAACCCCTTTTACCTTTTCCGGGTTTTCTTTACGGCATTTGCGTGTGTAAAAAAAAACCGTTAAAACAGGCCGACTTTGTCCGCGATTTACAGGCCGACTACGACCCTGCCATACAATATTTTATATATGGTTCGAAACTGTGGAGGATCTTTTTTACAACGGTACCATTATAATTAATATCGGACGAATAATAATGTTTTTATAACCCCTTTTAGCTTTTCCGTGTTTTCCTCAAGACATTGTTCTGTGTAAAAAAACGGTATTTTTCGGTCAACTTTTACCGCAATTTACAGGTTGACACTGTCCGTGCCATAAAAAATTTCAACATCATTAGAAACTGTGGAGGTTCTTCTTTACAACGGTACCATCATTATTAATATCGGACGAATAATAATGTTTTTATAACCCCTTTTACCTTTTCCGGGTTTTCTTTACGGCATTTGCGTGTGTAAAAAAACCCGTTAAAACAGGCCGACTTTGTCCGCGATTTACAGGCCGACTACGACCCTGCCATAAAATATTTTGACATGGTTAGAAGTTGTGGAGGATCTTCTTTACAACGGTACCATTATAATTAATATCTGACGAATAATAATGTTTTATAACCCCTTTTACCTTTTCCGGGTTTTCTTTACGGCATTTGCGTGTGTAAAAAAACCGTTAAAACAGGCCGACGTTGTCCGCGATTTACAGGCCGACTACGACCCTGCCATAAAATATTTTGACATGGTTAGAAGTTGTGGAGGATCTTCTTTACAACGGTGCCATTATAATTAATATCGGACGAATAATAATGGTTTTATAACCATTTATATCTTTTCCGGGTTTTACCTAAAAGATTTCCGGGTTTTCCGGATATTTCCGGGTTTTATACCTCGCCGCTATATGCACCAACTTAACGAAACTTAGCCCCCTTTATCATTCGTTCAATTAAACGTCATCAATGATGACGTCCAATACATCACTCATTCCATACTAAATCCCCCCAAACATGTTAACATATTAAATCAAAGTACTGGCAGTACTGGTGTGACGATGCTTTTGAAGAGGATGGATATAAAACATCAATTTTAGTTTATCTATATTACCACAATTGTGTTTGTTGATACGAACATTTGGGTACGATAAAAAATTTGGGTACGAAAATTTTGGGTACGAAAAAAAAATTGGTACGAAAAAAATTTGCGTACGGAACATTTTTGGTACGAAAAAAAGTTGGGGTTCGGGGAAGTAGTACCCGTGGGTAACTTGACCCATTGAGCGAAACTGGGAGGCGGGTCACATTCTTGTTCATCAAGTATGGCAATACCTTCATGATGATTCTCGAAAGTAGGTATGAGCACATAGCCGGACCATGTGAGCTCAATCGTATGAGCACTTGACTATCCGAGTTCGCCCACGAACATATGGATAAGTTAACTAATAGCGAAATGACCTTATACATGTATATGCTGAAATCTAACGATCGAACGAAATATCAAACATGGTATGTACTCTTAGGTGGTTGTGTAATTTCTGTTAGAATATCGTATTCAATATGTAAATTTTAAATGATTGTGCCCGCACTTGAGTTTGTTGCCTTGTTTGAGTCTATACGCGCCTAGGCTGCACCCAGTGTGTGTATTTGTGTTTTTCCAAGGTAATGAGTTATCTCCGCGCTGAGGCTGCATAATGTTGGGACCCGGAGTGTGTCCAGCAGTCCTACCTAATAAGATTAGATTGACGACAGTTGGGACGAATTTTGAATGATAGTTGCAATTTCCAGCTATTTGTTTTGTACTGAAATACTTTTTAATTTTTTATATGGTCAAATGCTGCGGGGGGATGAGATTATCCGGAAAAAAACAACTGTCCGGAATGGTGACCACAAAACAGACAAATATAACATTGCGCCGGGAGCGGGAATCGAACCGGTGTCGTAAAAGTGAAAAAGCGAACGGCCTTACCACTGCGCTAGCGGGACGGACAATTACGCAAAGAAATGTTGTTTTATCTATATATATCATAGCAGTGCAGCGTTTACAATTTGCAGGTTCGAAATTGTTCGCATTCTTTAGTTTTGTGATCACGTAAAAAGTTAATTTTACATGTTTTTATTCGCAATTTATTTACTAAATCGAGAACAAATATCAAACAAAATAGAGAAAATATATAGTTGTTTCATTGGTCCATAAAAATAACATGGATGTCAAATTACTAATTTGAAATTAACGTTCTGATAAACTTATTGAATCTGTTTCCCCAGGATATGCTGTTCTATAGACCGTTCCATAATTTAGTCATTACATAATTATCTCCCCTGAATTCTCTCCGCGTCCGCCATTACACTGCTGCTTAACAATCGGTAACATATATAAGAGAGTACCGATTATTCAACGGATGAATTTCTTTCTAAATTCTAAGGCCGTCATTACATGGTCTTGGTTGTCTTGGAAAACTAACATATTGACACATTAAAAAAAGCATTTAATTTAATTAAATGCAATATTTTTCATTTGATTATTTGCACCAATCTTTAAATCGTTTATGCCTTTGCATTCCAGTGTTTAATTGCCCCTTTGTTCTGCATAATCCGATTATCTCGTTTTGATCAGAACAGAACAGAATTTTTATTTTGACTTAAGCATAACAAGCTTATCGTCATATACAAATACATGATAATGTTACAGACATGCGTGATGAATATAAATAATAACATTGTATAAATTACATTCATCAATTCGTAAATCACTCATCACTGGAGAGTGAGAGTGCTCTAATTGCAAGTTATAATGTGACATGGAATACATATAAAAACATAACCACATTTGATACATCCATGGTTAACAAACAACATGTACCTAGCAAAGTACACTCAATTGTTAGTATAAGCTATAGTTCTTCTTAACAATCATGTGATAATAAACAAAGTGTTATCTCTTTTTTTGAAACATGATATACAATAGATGGCTAACTTTCTAAGTGTCGTTTTCTTACTACTATTAAGGAGTTTAATAAATTTGAACATACTAGGTCGCTTGTAATAGAATTCTGGGATATATTTGATTCTTTCTTCTAGGTATAACGGACATATTAGTATGAAATGGTACTCATCTTCGATATCGTTACAGCTACACAAGGGGCATATTCTTTCGTTCCTGTCAATATTATGATGTCTGCCTGTTTCAATTAACAATTTATGAGATGAGAGACGCATTTTGGCAATAATCCTTCTATGTTTTTTGTTTTCAATTAAATCTAAATACGATGACCTTTCGAATGTAGGTTTCAATTCTTTATACATATATAACGATGTTGACGAATCAATGTTAGTCCTCCATTCAGCTACATATTGATCTCGCAATCTTATTTTTAATAAAGGGATGCATTTGTCGATATTAATAGATTCTGGGAATAACCATACATCTCCAAATCCTGAATGGTTAAGTATATCGCGAACTTTTGATGACCAATTCACTGTATTATTTCTTTGAACAATTTCCGATCTTATCGATCCGATCAGATATTGTCCAGACTTAACTAACCACATGGTGTCATAAACCACACTAGGTGGCAGATGACAGTCTGGTCATTAAACACAATTGATGATGCCACCATGTCTCATCTTCCTGGTAGTATTAAGCAGTCATTTGGTAAGATAATTTACCTCCGACATACTTAACAGTTGCGTAAATTAGATATGTTACATATTTTACAAATTAAAAGTTATGTCCAATATAGAATATCAGAAAATGTACACCGTAAAGATACTAGCCCGTTTAATTTATGAAAAAATAAAGTATTTAAAAAAAAAATAATTTTTTTTAACGTATTTAGCGGGTATCGGTTAATTAAAACTACGTCATTCCGTATGAAGATTTGATGTTACAGCAATGCACGAACGATATCATAAAACAATAAATTACATTTGACACCAAACAGAAGTAAAAAATATTTAAAAAATATATATAAGTATATAAATATATGTGTGTTAAAATGTTAGATATGTGTCACTCATACTCACTAGTAACGAGTTTTCAATATACATGAGTACACAGTTCAATTTGCATCATATGAAGTTGTGTTTTTTCAGTTGTATGTTAATATTCCTCAATAGCGTCATTCTTTGTACAAAACCCATCAAATTAAAATTACATGTAAATACTGTCATGTCCTTTGCTTTTAATATGGCTTTGTAGTATTTTCAAAGCACTCCTTACACTTTCTAACACTCATTTATTTATCACACTAGCGTCCTCATGCCATTGATAATTATATTTTTATAATTAGATGTATTACTATTGTAATTTATTGAAGCTTTTCTGCAAAAAAAAATATTACGGCTTATGCATAGAGCTCTTTATTGTGTCAAATTGTCGGCCTTTCAGTCTTCAGATAATCTTTAATTTGATGCTTATGCCGCGTTTTTAAAGTTGCAAATAAATGTATTAATAAATTCGTTTGGCGCTTAATTATATATTTTTGAAATATTATTTAGGTGTTTTTTATCGGAGTTTTTTGTGTGGATTAATTGACTAAACATTTGGTGTCGTTATCCATATGTTTTGCGTTACTTCAAAGACCTATAAAATACAATTTTTAGTATTTTTAGCTTTATAGCTGTTAAATGATTCAAAGATGAAAATATAGATCGCATTCTCTTCATCTTCCGAATAATCACATAAAAGGTCGTCAAGATCAATATCACTCTCTCATGATAAAAAGCTCGTTTTTTAACGTGACAAAATTCCATCTAAAAAAATAAATATAAATCCAAACCACAATTTTTTATCTCTGATATCAGTTAGAACAAGAAAAATAATGGAAGGCGTATCAAAAATATCATACTTAATATAATATGTAATGATTTTGGAATGTAGATTTTTACCAAATGAGATCAATTACAAACAATTACTACGTTAGCGTTACCGATCGCCGAAATCGCCATTGGCGATTACAATTCCTAACTGGCGATTAAAAATAAGATTTTCATGAAATTGGCGATTGAGAAAAAATAGACCCTATGCTTTACAAATGCACACTCTAAATGCCTGTTTTCAGGCCGTATCAATCGCCAGAAACATCGCTAAGATTACACAGATAACATCCTTACCGGAAAGGCCCCAGGGGATAATGACGACCGCCTAGGTCGATAATCCACATGGCTAATGTCTTAATTGGTCAAGCTTTACACTGCGACCAGACTTTTTTAACATTTGGGTTACTTGGCTATTTACGCGATGACTGAATCATTGAAGCGTGCCGTGTATGACCTATGCTATAGATGTTATGAATTTATGATTCAACGTTATCGAATCGACCAGTACGGAATTGTCGTTTAATCAGATGGGCGGAGTTATGGCATTGACATAGCCACTATAAACTAATTTCCCAAGACACAACGATTTTGATTGGCTAAAAAAGTAGATAAGAGTTACTTCCCTTTACGGTCGCTATGCGACTTGAAAGACCGATTTAGAAAGTGAGTTGCAGATTCTGGGAAAAATCAAAGATCTATTAATATATTAATAGATCTTTGGAAAAATGGATGCTGCGAGCGAAAATGGAAAGTCGAAGCAACATAAAATTAACACAATTCTTTAGAAAAGAAAGCGGACAGAATAATGTAAACTCAGGAAATGACCAAATGTTAGGTTCGCGATCGGAGGACGTCTAAAATAGTGCAGACGTGAATGCAGAATCAGAAACGTCTATACCTGTCAAGGTTCACGGTTTCGTCGTGAGTCTCACGGTTTTTGACGTGCAATGGCGGTCTCATGCTGACTTAGTAATTTCTAACGCATTTCTTCAAAAACAAAAAAAAAATGTTTGGATTTTATAAAATGTCGTATAATTACTTCCGAGACGGGCGGGCTGCTTTAGTGGTTTAAAACCTAAATACCACATGTACCGAAAACTGTTTAACGGTGTTAGTGTATCATTATCACTACGCCACTGGTGTCTATGTAAACAAATAAATTGGCTGCAAAATGTCAGCAAGTGGCTCACCAGCAAAGAAAACTTTTCAAGCAAAAAGAGCTAATTTCAGAAACAAATAGTCTTAATTTTGCTCAGAAAATAGCCCCAAAACGCACCACAGACAATCTAGGATCAAAAAAAAATCCGGGGGGGGGGGGGGCATGCCGCCGGACCCCCCTAGATTTGGCGACTAAGTTTTTTTCCTTAGCGCCAACCTAGAATTTGCGGTCATTAATTGCGCGAGAATCTTTTATAAGTATTAATTAAAATAAGTATTAATTAAAATATAATCTGCTTGGTGTTGCGGCTATTAAAATCAACACAACAATAAATGCGTGAATTGTTTGTGAAAAGTTAAAAGTAACAAGTCTAATCAAAGACATAGTATGAGCGACTGAACCGGCAAATTTTCGCCGATGATTACCACTTGATTACAGATAAAAAAACAAATACACGAAAGCATTTTAAACATTTTATTTTTAACAATCAATCTCAACTTCAAACAATCATTTAAACAACAAAAATGTGATAATCGCCTCACATTAATTCATTAAGTAATTTATTTATCCGACAACGGTGAAGCGGGTATTCTCGACGTCTTTGGCTTTTGGAATCGCAGACTCGCACAAGTTAGCAGCAGTGTAATGGCGGACAGTCACGTGACTGATAATATGGCGGCGGTCAATTTATCGATTATGGAACGGTCTATTAATATTTACCTTTATCAACACGAACGACAACTCTGCTAGGAGAATGTTATCAATGAAAATCAACGAGCAATCTCCTACGCAGTGGCGAATGCCAAGGGAAGTAACTGAAAAATCGAGTTATCTCAATCGGACTGGCTCGGTCTTTTACATAGGTCGCCATTGTAAAGATTTTTTTTACTGGTTACCAAACCTTAGACGCTGCTGTCCCAGCATCGTCAAAAATGAATTACAACCCATAGCATTAAGCCATAACAAACTGCCGATATTCTAAACAAAGACATACATTACTTCATGACATATATCATCAAGAAAGAATGTTATTTTTGCATGATATGTATTGAAGGTCAAAGTCACATTAATAAGAAGATAATATAGAGAATTCATTAAGGTAATATCTGGCACACATATACAGCAGTATTTTATTTACAACAATAGTGTTTTAAAAGCCCTTAAGCGCTCAGCTTACTTCACAGACATAAATTGTTGACAACTTGACCAGGTGATCTAGTTCTTAATCTTTACTTGAAAAAGATTTATCATGGCCTTCATACTGCCAAGATAAACACTCAGAACAAGTTTCATAAAGACTTAGTAAGGTGACCAATTTTTGTAAGCATGTAACCTAGATTCAAATTCCGTATACATGTTTTGAAGATAAACATCATGACCAAGTTCCTTAAGATTGGCATATTGAAGTGGCATCTAACGTGGTAACAAGGTTAATCGAAGCTTTGACTTGGTGACTTAGGAAGCATGTGACCCATGATAAAGGGCTTAGATATTGTCAGGGTAAACATCTGACCAAGTTTCATCGAAATTTAGTCCAAAAAAAAAATACAAATAAATTTGGCCTCTAGAAAGCCAACAAGTTTTATGTAAGACTTACTATGGTTACCTGAGGCTTCTCGAGGGGTTACATGTTTTTGCAATAAATTTGACTTTCTAACCTAGTTTTTTTTATAAAATCTAATCCAGATTCAAACTTGCCACAAATATTGTAATGATAAACACGCTGATTAAGATTGGTAAAAACAAGAGCTGTCAGAGGACAGTGCGCTCGACTATTCGAGTGCTTGACAGTATAACGTAAGCCATCATGGGGAAATTGTTCATATTCAATAATTTATTAGACGATCTTTCAAAAAAAAAAAAAAAAAAAAAAAAAAAATTGGGGGTAGGGGGGGGGGGGTAGGTTAGAGGGGGGTATAATGTGGGATGTGGTAATTTATTAGATGATGCTTAATTTTTTTTTTATTTTTTTTTTTTGGGGGGGGGGGGGGGTGAGGGGGGTGGGGGGGGGCTGAGGGGGGTGGGGGTGAGAGGGGGGTATAATGTGGGGTGTGGTAACTTATAAGATAATGTTGTTTAAAAAAAATTGGGGGGGAGGAAGGGGGTGGGAGTCGAGAGGGGGGGTTTAATGTGGGGTGTGGTAATTTATAAGACGATGTTTAAAAAAAAATATGTTTATTTGGGGGGGGGGGTAGGGGGTGAGAGGGGGGGGTATAATGTGGGGTGTGGTAATTTATTAGACGATGTTTAAAAAAAAAAATGGGGGGGGGGGGGGTGAGGTTGGGGGGGGGTGGGATACTGGTAGGGGCGTGGGGTATTAATTGGGTGGAATCCATTGTGGCATTCAGGTAAGTGTTGTTTTGTCGAAGTAATAATACAATGTGATCATAAATAAAGAAGTTATGGCAATTTAAGCAAAATGTTCAATTATCTAAGTGTTAAAGGGGCCATAATAATGTCAAAATGCTTGATACAGTGGTATGCTCTTGTTTATAGGTTGGGGTCATGTTGGTAAACAAGTATGCAACATATAAAAGCAATATGTCAAAGGATATAGGAAATATTTGTGGTGGTACGCAAACTTTAACATAGATTTATCAATCATATGCATATTCTAAGTATAAAAAAGGCAATAATTATGGCAAAATGCTTGATAGAGTTGTGTGCTCTTGTTTATAGGTAGGGGTGATGTTGGTAAACAAGTATGCAAAATATAAAAGCAATTTGTCGAGGGACAATGAAAATAAATGGGGTAGTACTAAAACTTTAACATTTGCTGCATATTCTAAGTGGAAAAGGGGCAATAATTATGACAAAATGCTTGATAGAGTTGTCTGCTCTTGTTTATAGGTTGGGGTCATGTTGGAAAACAAGTATGCAAAATATGAAAGCAATATGTCAAGGGACAAAGAAAATATTTGGGGTAGTACAAAAACTTTAACATTTGCAAGCAGACACAGACACAGACGAAGACGTGAGTAGGATAGCTCCACTATATATATATTTCATATATAATAGTCGAGCTAAAATGTGTCCTCTACAAAATGGAAGTTGATGACAGACTAAAGACACTGCATAACAACGGATGCATGAGAGAGCCTTTACAAAACCTCACCATAAGTTCTTATGCTCAGATGCGCTAAAAAATAATGTAAAACAAAAAAATGTGCTATTCTTGTAATGTTAAGTAAGATCTGGTATTTGGTTTGGCTTCACGGTAAAGCTATGTGAAAATGTAAAAATGTTGTTCAATTTTGGCTAACAAATGTATACATGAAAACATGTTCAACATAAAAAAGACAGATACCTCCAAAAAAATGTTTGGTTGCAAAATGATGATAATCATCCTTAGTATAACAATGATTTTAATGTAATATTATTCAACAGATTTCAAATAATTTACCAACTGATAGTCGCTTATAATTCATTTCAATAATGAATAACATTAAAAAAAACATGGGGCTAATTAATTTCTATAAATTTGTTCAAAATTAATTCTTCTACAAATGACTGGCATGACCCATATTATTCCGGAAATTTTTTGATAAAGATACAAATAAAATGTATTATTCTGTAACATACAAGATGTGAATAACAATAAACATTAGCTCATGAGCTATTTCCCGACAAAACAATTGTATATATATAACAAGTGTATATTAAGCTGAAAGAAAGAAAGATTAAGCATATTATATAAGCATTTATAGTACAAGGACATATTTAAAGCATGTAAAACACAAAAATGAGGTAAAAATGTTCATTAAAAGCATAATATTTTGTAAGTTACACACAAATACGACAAAGGGAAATATACCTAAAAACTATATTGGAGCTGTTTTTGCATCGTTCATAATTAAAACATATGTTATACACTTTTAAGTTGTACAAACAAAGCATTGCAGACCTACATTAAAATTTAAGATATTAAAACAAGTATAGCACACAATTCATGTTTAAAAGCATAAACAAGCACATGCACAATAACTACATAGTACAATATAACAAATGTAAAACATGTACAGAAATGTACTACAAAGAATTTGCATGTGTCATGTGTTATAAGACATGGCAAGGTACATCAGATCATAAAACATGTCAAGAGGTACTGGCTGAATATGATTATTGCTATAATAATATGATAAACTTTTCACAAATTGCACATTAGTGACATAGAACATGGCAAGCAATATCACATTATGACCCCGAAGACTTGAGTGGATTTTTATTGAACATCTGTTAATATAAATCTCATTCATCTACCACATCTTTCATAATCACATCTGTTACAACTTTTTTTTAAACACATTTATGCAGCACCCTTTTCATACATTATGTGCATTCAGAGGTGCTTCACATTTATTCCCAGATCTCTGAGTCATAAGTCGTCCGTTAACATCTTGTGCGCAGCCACAGCACATTGGCTTATTTCCCTCACAGGATATATTATACATTTATACACCTGGAAGGAGAGGAGCAAATGTGGGATAAATTTCTTGCTCAGGAAAATTCCAGTGGTCAATGCGGGATTTGAACCAGAGACCTCTTGATCTCTAAGCCAGCGTCCTAACATTAGACCACTGTTCCCACAAAAGTGGTTGGCAGCAAACTGCAATATGACATACATCATAATAATTATATCAACCTCAACAATTTATGAAACAGACTAAATGTGTTTTTGCACCATTTAGATTCTGATTTGTCTACATTAGCAATTTTAACACAATTTGTAATGGGACATTTAGAATCTTGATGACTAATAAAACCGTGTGCTTTGTCTTTCAACTAAAAAGAATTTTGAATAAAATGGCTACAAACAAGTCACTGCCGATCTCTAGCCATCATTACTGACGAAACATAGACTGCACAATACAACCTGAGCCTTTATTTTGACAACATGAACACAATTTGATTGCTTTGTAGTTTGATGTTCATGCTATACAATTGTGTTAAGCATTTTGCTATGTATAAGAGGCATAGAAAAAATTAGAAGGCCTTAAAGGCCCAAAGTTGCTCACCTGAGATAAAAAGGAACTGACCTGTTCTGTACAGCCCAAGATATCATAAGAATTAATGTTCTGAACGAGTTTGACGAAGAGTGATCTATAAATGTAACTATTAGAGTGCTAACAAGGTTTTACTATAATCATATAATGAAAAATTCCCCGCTCCTGGAGGCCATGTTGTTCAACAGATCGGAACTATTTTCAAACTCATCCAAGATATCAAGAAAACAAATTTTCTGACAAAGTCTCATTATAATTGGACAACAAATATGATTTAAAGTGTGTTAACAAGTTTTTACTACAGCCATTAAAGGAAAAATGCCCCACCCCCTGGTGGCCATGTTTTTTAACCAACCTGAACAATTTTCTAACGCCCCCTAAAATCTAAGATGTGTATTCTAAAACGACTATCTGAAACATAAACAGATCAAGTCTTTTGCAAATGATATGAAATATGCATATAGTTTGACTGAAGAAAATGAAAATCAGTTACAAGTAACCAAGCAACTACGCAATCAATATATAAATTGGTAAACAGTTATTGCAGTGCTTGACTTTGCTCTACATAGGGGACATGCAACATTTCCCAAATTTCCGAAATGCCGAGGAATCAATAACAATATTCGTTCTCAAATGATCGCGCACTCGAACAAATTCACCCCCCCCCCCCCAAAAAAAAACAACCTCATTGGATTTACACTGATCTTAAAATCGACCCTGGACGTCTCAAATCAGAATTGTCAGAATAATCTGGACAATTGACACCCCTGAAGATATTATCGGGTCAAATCTTTCGACCAAGTTTCATGAAGATCAGACAATAAGTGTGGACTCTATCGTTTTAACAAGGTTTTACTATGGCCATATAAGGAAAAATGACCCGCGCCTTGGCGGCCATGTTTTTCAAGCAACTGTAACCATTTTCTAACTCGTTCAAAATATCATTGGGACAAAAATTATAGGGTGTTACAAGTTATTACTAAAGCCATATCAGGAAAAATACCCCCTCCACCTGACAGCCATGTTTTTCAACAAACTGGAACGATTTTCGAACTCATCCAAGATATCATCAGAACAAATGTGCTGACCAAGTTTCATTACGATTCAACCATAAATGTGACTTTCAGAGTGTAAACAAAGTTTAACTATAGCCATATCAGGAAAATTCCCCCGCACCCTGGCTGCAATGTTTTTCGACCAACCAAAACCATTTTCGAACTCGTAGAAGATATCGTGTTAGCACAAATCTTTTGACCAAATTTCATGAAGATCGGACAATAAATGTGGCCTCAGATAGAAGGCACTGCTAGGTTTTGAGCAGCTTTATTGATGTTGTGTAATTAATGTTGCTTATTTCCTTGCATTAGCCACAATGATTTTTTACCTCAGCTAAGATGTCAATAGAACACAATTTAATGTTCTGATCAATTTTCAAGCTGATTGGGCAAAAAGCGTGAGTTTGCAAGGCTTCATTGAAAATATGTAAGGGAAATGCCGTTCCCCTTGGTGGCCATTTGTTTCAATGGACCAAAACTATTTTACAACTTGACCAAGATATCATTTAAACAAACAATCGGACTAAGTTTCATGAAGATTTTACACAAAATTGACAGCTGGTATTGACAAGATATTGCAGGCCTTTCCCCAGGATTTTTTTAAAGGTAAATGGGCAAAGACTCACAGCTGGCCATGGTTTCCATTTTTTTCATAATTGTATGCATCCTATGATTTACTTTCAATATAACTTCTAAGCTTTAACAAATGCACACAGATAATTGGAAATTTAGTTATAGGATTGCAACTGTGCTATAAGGCCATAGGGAAAAGCATGTTTGGCTATAGCCAGATTGCCATGCTCCCAAGCCCACTCCAGGCCCCCTGACAGCCATGTTTTTAAACAAACTTGCATACATATACCATACAAGCAAAAACTGGCTTGTCAAAATTCCATACATTGTATCTCTTGTAAATAGAGTAGAAAATAGTATCAAACAACCAAAACTGAAACCCCTTATAAACATATACAATCCCGCCGCATGCAAATACTGCTTCGGGTTGTTAAGGCTTACTTTCTAATCAAAATTTTCTTGAAAGCTTGCAGAGAATAGCCAAAATGCAGAGCCCTTATATGTGAATACCATACATGCAAATACTGGCCATTTGTTAAAAAACATAACTTATTTAATTTCCAATAATGTTGAAGTTAAAAAATCTCATGTTAAAGCCACACAACTTATTTGGCATAGTAAATTTAAGTATAAATAAGAAACATATTTTATCTATGCCAATTAGAATATATCTGGTGGTTAAAAGGTAGAAATCCGTCTTTTTTGTGCTTAAAAACTTAACAAGAGGGCCAAGATGGCCCCATTTCCACCCTTTGAGGAGTCAAACTTTACCTAGAGAATGTCCAGACAAACATCGCGGTCAAGTTTCATCATCATTGAACCAAAACACTGCAGGCGTATGGAGTGCTTTTGTTTTTTGTAAGATTTTACCTGGTTACCTATATTTTGAGTTGACCCCCCTTACCAAACATCAAAATTTGCTTACAAAAGTAAATATTATGACCCAAAATTCATAAAATCTGAAACAAACTTGTGACCTCTAGAGTGTTTACAAGATTTTTTTATGATATAATGAAAATTTGAACAATCTAAGGGCAATAATTATGGCATTAATTATGTGATTTTGCTCATTATCAAACTTGATGGAGATCTTTCAGCAACTTTGATAAAGAATGCTTGAGAAATGTGAATGCTAGAGTGTTTACGGACGGCGGACAAAGACCAATCCTAAAACCTCACCTGAGCAATCAGGTGAGCTAAAAAGTGTGTTTTACCGATCTTAGCCATTTTCAAACTTGTCCGAGAAATCTATAAAACCAATGTATTGACTAAGTTTCACGATGATTAGGCAAAAAATGTGACTTCTAAAGTGTTCGATCACAAGGTTTCTCTCTAGCAACATAAGGAAAACTGCCCCACCCCCCTGGCGGCCATGTTTTTTTACTGATCGAGACCATTTGCGAACTCATCTGAGATATAAATAAAAACAATCTTTTCACCAAGTTTCATGATGATTGGGCAAATAATGTGAGTTCTAGAATGTTCACAAGCTTTTTCTACTATATAAATATAAGAAAACTGCCCCCCCCCCCCAGGCAGCCATGTTATTCAACTGACGTAACCATTTTCGAACTCATTCAGGATATCATTGAAACCAATCTTCTGACCAAATTTCATGAAGATCTGGAAATAAATGTGGCCTCTAGAGTGTTAACAAGGTTTTACTATAGCCATATAAGGAAAAATGCCCCCCCCCTGGCGACCATGTTTTTCAACCAACCGGCATCATTTTCGAACTCGTCCAATATATTATTGGGATGAATCTTCTGACCAAGTTACATGAAGATCAGACAATAAATGTGGCCTCTAGAGTGTTAACAAGATTTTACTATAGCCATATAAGGAAAAATGCCCCTCCCCTTGACAGCCATGTTTTTTCAAGCAAATGTAACCATTTTCGAATTCATCCAAGATATCATTGAAACCAATCTTCTGACCAAATTTCATGAAGATTTGACAATAAATGTGGCCTCTAGAGAGTGAACAAGGCAAATGTTGACGTCACACAACGGACAACACACGATGGACAAAAGGCGATCACAAAAGCTCACGATGAGCACGTTGTGCTCAGGTGAGCTAAAAAGTATTGTTCAATTAAACATCAACAACATGCCTCTTTTAATAATAGAAAATGCACATTGACTGAACAATATTTTTGTATCTATTGCACTTAACTGTTAATGTCTCAAATATTATGTCATGATAATTACCGACCATTGTTGTAATTAAAGTCGGGTGCCTCAAATTAAGTAACCAATCAGGCACATGATTGCTTTCATAACAAAACATTTATCACATGAGAAATAATAAAAAAAGCTCCCATTCATACCACTGCAAACAAAATCACAAAAGTCAGACACTCTGATAAAAACCGTTTTACATAATAATTTGGATATGTATGAATAATGATTAACATTTCTGCAGAAGAAATCTTTACAACCCAACAATGACATCAAATAAGACAAATAAAATGAATGTACATGTACATATGATAATATATAGCAAACGAGGCACATAACCTTTTCATTCAATGCATTGTTCTCTTTACCCAGTTGTATGTATAATTATATACTTATATACTTTAAAAACAACTCTTCATGAAACTGGGCGTACAATTATGTTTTCAACATGAATATGCATGCACATGTTTTTCAAAATTACCAAACCTCAGTTTCTGCGACTGATTTACAAAGATACAAGTATATAGTATCACATTTATGTGCATCAAAATTTACGAAACTGTTCCAGAAATGTAAATTCCAAGATCACAGAATACTTTGTACTTATCATTATGGTAAAGTATCTCATGTACAACCCAAGTTATCATTTCATTTTAGCACAAATTCATACCGGAAATTATAAATGAAAACTGATTGAAAAAAAAACACAAACAAATATAACAAAATTATTTAAAAAAAAACATGCATTTATTAAAGCTACAGCAACATCTATAACATAAAAAAAGTGTTCATGGCACAAAATAGAGTACATGTATACATTATTAACTTATCTTCAAAGATATAAACAAAACTCATCTTAACAAATAAAGCATTTACAATTGTAAAAACATTAAACATGTTATTTGCATCATATATGTACACATTAAAAATACTAGTATGTTAAAAGCACATAAACCTGAATCTTTCCAAACAGTCAAAAGACAGAATAAGTTACTTATGAAAATGTTGATTGTTTCAACAAAAACATTGTACATCATTGTTTTCAAAATTCTAAATGAAATTTTGTTCAAGAAGAAAACATGTATAACAAAAACTCGACAGCAAGTATTGCTCAGAAGCAAAGTGAAAATGGCTATATGCAACCAGCATTAAACCAGAACAGCCTGCAAGTAACTCCCAGTCTGCTCATGTTTTATGCTGTTTGCTGCTCATCAGTATCTAAGGGTTGGAAATGAAGACCTAAACACTTGAATCTAGTAAGAAAGGTCTAAAATAAAATTTAACTTTCTAAGGGACTACAAATTCCTGAAAATACGTATCAAAGTGGTAAAGGGGAAAAGAAACTGAAAACAGCCATGTGAAGCTATAAATATTCTAACTTACAAACATAACATTGACTTGTGAGGACTCTTGACAAAAAGCCACATAGACTATGAAATTATTATCTGATGTATTGATGACTTTGACAAAGAATTCAATCAAATATGTCAAGTACATTTCTAAGGAACCATCTATATTGAGATCGCAAATTTGACAGAAAAATAATGCACAGAGAGCAAAGATAAAAAACAAGGTCCACTATCTCAACTAACAAAATTCTTATGACCTTGAAGCGGTGACTTTGAGTCAGCGTGATTATCTTATGACTTCTCAACATCTCCTTAACGACAATTAGTTGTCACGAAAAACAGGTCCAAACAATTAAGGTAAAATGCTAGACATTGTCATTGAGCAGGGTTACATGACTCCTGCCGTCTACACTTTGTTATCAAAACATTGAAATCCCTTTCAAAAGATAAAGGTAAATTCAGAGGACATGACAATTGAGTCTACAATTGTTTGACCTTGACGAATGATCTTGACCCGGCATGACTGACTCATACCTCCTGCACATGTCTAAATTTCCTCACTACTTATAGAAAGTTTTTATTTAAACTTTTCAAAGAGTATAGAAGATAGGATAAACACAAAAAGGGAGACTAAAACATTTACTTTGAAGTACAACCTTTGCTTGAGCCGGATTAACTGACTCATGCAAAACTCTCATAGCCCTAAACATTCGAAGACATTTTCATGAAAAGCCATCTGATTGCATAGAAGATACCAAGCAGAAAGAAAGTGTTACAGACAGAAGATAGACAAATTAATTCCTATAATCCCCCGCCCACTTTGCAAATACCCTTACCCAAACCATATCTATTCCACATCATAAGCCAGACACGGTCCCAGCCACTTCTCCACTGTCCTCACATCCATGGCCTTCCTTGAGGCATAGTCCTCCACCTGGTCCTTGCACACCTTACCCGTAGAGAAATACGAGCTGCGTGCGCTGGCAAAGTACAGTCCCAACACCAACGCTGCTGGCTGCATGGCGAGGGACTCTGTGAGGGTGATGCCCACCTTGTCTGCGCCCAGCAGGCGCCACATCGTCTCCTTTTCAGTGTGGTCAGGCTGGCTGGGGTAGCCTGGGGCTGGCCGTATACCCTGTAGTCGCAATGAAATGTATTATTACTAGCAATCGTGTAATGCAGTTAACCCTTAACCACTCAGATATGCGCCTCAACAAATATGTAGGCCCGTAGAAAATATTTTTAATTCATTTCCCAACCCAAGGTACTGATGAGCAGCAAACAGCATAAAACATGAAGAGACTGCAAATTTCCACTTAGCTTCTGAGCAGGTAAGGGTTAACACTAGCTTGATGATTAATTTGACAATGTATAGATTAAATATCTTGTATTTATTTAATTATAAATACCAGATATATTAAAACTGTACATTGTGGGATAATTACTTTAGTGCAAGTGGCAGTGAATGGTATCAGAATAACGGTGCTTTGGTGATAAGATCTAGATCTTATGATTGCTCTGGTTGTATATATTTGGGATCTGATGGGAGCAAGTCACTGATGCCACAACTTCCCCACCACAAATCACTTAATATCTATTAATTGTGTAATGCAATTTAAAATAGCTGGAACACCATGTCTCTCTACCCTTCTAATGAAACTTGTGCTTTTGGTTTTGGATGTCAAATGTCAACAAGGGCAGTTTGTAAAACATGCATGCCCCCCATATGGGCTCTCAGTTGTAGTGACAGCCATTGTGTGAATATGTTTTTTGTCACTGTGAACTTGACCTTTGACCTAGTGACCTCAAAATCGATAGGGGTCATCTGCCAGTCATGACCAATGTACCTATGAAGTTTCATGTAGAAGTGGGTTTAAGCGAGTTTAAGTTGGTCTTTTTATAAATAATTTGAAAGCCGCAACAAGGCTAAAAGACTCACTTTAACACACTTTTCAATAAGTTGGTCTTTTGTTTATTAACATAACTCAAGAGTAAAACAATAATTCTTCAACTAGGTCTTTGTTTCATGTTTATAGCCATATATTATCAAGGTGAATTGTAAAGGGGCTTTTTCTACAGCTTGTTTGCCATTGCACCTTTTGTACATTTGTGGGATCCCAATAATTTTAAGGAAATATGGGATAAAAATTGCTCTTTCAGAACATCACAGGTTCACAGATACTATAAAAATGTTAAAATGTTCAAACTTAGTTTTATACCTGAATATGAAATTGTTTGTCTTTTACTTTGAATCAATACATAAATATTAAATATATTATAAGAACAATCACACATCTATAAAAATGTGAATACTTCCATTTAATTCATGTTCTTTGGAGAATTCAATAGACTTACAGTGTGTTTTTTTATTCATTTTTTTGAAGGGGAGGGTGACACTGTTTCTATAATAAATAAAACTAGTTTCAGTGTGAAAGTGTTGATAAACATATGGAAACTTATGTGGGCTTGCCAGCATCAATTATATCTCCTCAACATAAAAACAATAACTATTTTAACTTTCTTATACTGATATTTAACCCCAATACAATTAATGTCTACCACATTGACCTTAAACATACAATTTAAAAGGCAATAAAAATAAATAATATTTATAATATTATTATTTGCTAACACCATTCAGCATGTTATATTGAAATATTCACAATTAAATATAATATGCTAAGGGTGCTGTGTATTATTCAATAAATACATATATGTTGGTGTTGAAATCAATAGATATTTCTCAGATTTAGTAATTGGCTGACACACATAAGAGATTAGCCCTCCCCTCCATTAAATCATAAACATTAATCCTTATCACAGTATCAATCTATAGGCCTAACAAAGGGGTGTTGATAGACTTTTGATTGGCTGAGCCACCATCTATTTGAAAACAAGCGACTTTGATTGGCTGGAGACAGGAAGTTATGTTTGAAAACAAAGGGGGTTTTCATCAACTGACTTTGAGCTCTAAGGTATAAATGAGTAACATTAAGACTTATAATTCTAGTTTAAAATGTCTTGAATAACTTTCAGCATGAAGTATTGTGTGGTGAAAACAATGTGTATTTACTACAATGTGTAAATCAACAATAAGTCAACTGCCTGTTATCTTGGAATACTGAAGAACAGTTGTTTTAGGTTTGTATTTTCATTTTTACATCACTTTTTTATTTAGTTTTATATTGAATTAATTATGATCATTATCATATTTATGTATTGTCACTGGGAAATGTAAATGGATAAGTATAAATGTAATGCAATTATACGGATAAACAACACCATTTGAATAATTATGGCTGTATTTTATGATTATTGTCATCTTAAATGTTATTTATACCTATTTCTGGTCATTAATGAACAGATTTCTTTCCCACATATTCAATGAAAACTTTTATATTTTAAATTTGAAGGTTAAACTCCCAAGGTGAAATTTACATTGACTGGAAGTTTTGGATAGAATATTCCTGCCAAAAGACAGCATAAGGGGGACTAACTGATGTATGGATTTTGACACCAGATTTTACCCTGCACGAGCAGGCCAACTTGAGGAGATCAGGAGTGGGAAAACCGAGCCCTGTGCTTGACCAAGAAAAGTTGGATTTGTTAAAGGTAAAACTATACAGGTTTTAGCATTTGAAAGGCGTCACACTTCCGACCAGTCCACACAGCCAAATGAGACCACATATCTTGGTACATTTTCAAACAGTATTTTCTACCACATGTAATTTCTTTTAATTATTTATGACAAGCGTTAAGTCACATGTGATCACAGGATTTAAATTGCAAAAATAAACAAACAAAAACAACAAGCAAACAAACTTGTTTTGATTTAAATTAATAATATTTATAGTAACAAGATATACCATAACAGCAATATTTATCACTTACATTATAAAATATCTTTCAGGACCTGATCTCAAATGAGATCATGCACAAGACGCACCTCGCAAAGGCCATGACAGTATAGTTTTCAGACCTGATCAGCTGGTGACTGCTCTATGAAGTGTTGTTCAACCTCCCCTAAGGGGGAGATTCGAGAGGGTCTCCTGATTGCTGAACACTACGCCATGGTTGGTATGATTCTTTTTTTTTAGGGAAAAGGGGGATTTAAATATATAGGTGTTCTACTGCCTCCATATTCATTTTGAAACAAACCTAATGCAATTAATTCAAATTTGACAACAGCACATAATCTGTCTTGCGTTAATTTAATACTACTGCTAAAATTTAAGAGTTACTAAAAATTGTGTTTGTGTATAAAAAAGTTTTGAGAATTTAACACATAGGCAGACAAAAATAACCTCAGTATAAAGTTAACGATCAAGCTCTCATTTTGAACGATATAAAAAATTCAAGCAACAGTAATTTGCCTCCTTGTTTCAAAAACCTCTTTTGAAATCTTTCTAATGTAGATGATGTTAAAATGGGATATCTGAATTGATGATATTGATGTAAAAGTTTATTCCACTAAAATCAAGTCATTCAGATCAGACTTGATTTGGGTGGAATAAACTTCTACATGTTTTTTTAATACTGTAATGTACAGTAAAATCCTGCATTGATTGTTCATATACATTTCAGATGTCATCTCCAAAAAGTTTGCCCTGCCCATATCAACAGTGGAAGAGAACATGAGATGGGCCTTGAGGAGGCTTCGTGTCATGTACTGCGGGGAGAATATATAAACTGTGTAGTGCTGAGCAATAAGTTCCTTTGTTCATAGGTGTAAATATGTGTAAAGGGCTATTCAAGGAAAAGATAGGATGAAGGATTCCTTAATGTTGTCATTTTATAAATCCGGTACCACCAATACAGTTAAAAACAATTATTATTAATTTTATCCTCTGTATCACCCCTCACTAACTGAAACTGTATATATCATGGTTCATACCCTTCCTCCCATTTTTACCTGTGGTAGCCCTAAGAGGAGAATGTTATTTATTTTAATTTATTATGTTCAGGGTTCGCACAGGGCTTGAAAAGTGCTTGAAAACGAGTCCTAGGCTTGAAAAGCCCTTGAACTAAGGATGGCCTTGAAAAAGTGCTTGAAAAGTGCTTATTTCATGTAAAAAAGCCTTGAAAATGTTTATTTCTGTTCAAAATTACTTTTATCATTGCCATGAATTTTAATCGTTCTTAAGAAAAATATTACGAAAATTTATCATAAATTCCTTTGCGCAAAAAGTTGAGTACGAAATATAAGTTTCGTACACTATTGGGTACGAAACGTTAAGTGTACACGTCACAGATTATGTGTACTAGGTCAGAGGTTCTCCGTTGTGATTTATTTTCGCGAGTAAAAATGCAGCGATGGGGTAGTGTCGTTTCAAAGCAGAGTGGTTAACTGAATATTCCTGGCGCTACTTTCTGGTCATAAACACTGATGAAATGCAGAAAAATGCTTAAATAATTACCACTTATACAAAACGTCAACATTCTTTAAATATGAATATTCATGGCGCTATTTTCTGGTCATAAACAAGTTGTCAAAATGACGTTAATCGTTATGTTTTGCGCGAAACTTATGAATATTCCTGGGTACAGAAAACAAATGACATTCGAAAAGCACAATGTTTGGTCTATATGAAGACCATTGGTGTCGGGGGAATTGGGGAAAGCGCTTTGAAAAGCCACTATAAAGAGGAAACCCACAAAGAAAACATGAAATTGAGAAGCAAACAGGGTTCCTGCAATGTGTTTTTTGGTGAAACAGGAAGGTACTATTGTTAAAACTGTTGAATCTAAAACAGTCATAAACAACAACAGCCCTGTGAAATACAAAATGTTATAGTAACTGACTTTTTTTTAAATAAAATGAACTAGTCTGTTTGATGTGAGCATAGAAAGAGACAATGTGTTTGTTTATAATAACTTTAAAAAGTAAATACATATGTGAGACTCATTGAGTTAAGGATGGATAACGTGTATTTGTATGTAATGACTATAAATAACATGTATGAGTTATTGTGAAATAAGTTTAATGTGTTCAAGCAAATAAATTATATATACTGTGTTAATCGGCCTTGAAAATGAAAATTTGGTCTTAAAAAGTCCTTGAAAAGTGCTTGAATTTAGGTTTGAGATTTCTGTTTGAACCATGGTGTTAAATGTGCTCGCATATTGTGATAATGTATCTTGGGTAGATGTTTTCCTGGTTTTGTTAAAAATGCACTGTAAAAATGTTCACATTATTTGTTTTTTTAATAAAAACATATTTTTTTGCAAATTGTGTGTGTCTTTTCTTTTTAATCACATGGGGCTTGTAATGATCTGTTGTGATTTTATCTCAAATATCCTTTTTACCATAAAGGTGTTAATATATTTTTTTACAAAGGTAACAGGTCAGACAAGCAAAATTTTATGATCCCTTAAGCGAACAAAAGACTCACAAAAACCAACTTAAACGCACTTTTGTAGACAGAAGTGTGTTTAAGTTGGTTTTTTGTGAGTTTTGGTATGTTGTTTTTTTGTGAGTTTTGGTATGTTGGTTTTTTATGAGTTTTGGTATGTTGGTTTTTTGTGGGTTTTGGTATGTTGGTTTTTTGTGAGTTTTGGTATGTTGGTTTTTGTGAGTCTTTGTGAGTTTTTTCTGTGTTTAACTCAGTTTTAACCAAGTTGGTAAAAATACCCACTTTAAACACAGAAAAAAACAACTTACCAAAACTCACAAAAAACCAACATACCGAAACTCACAAAAAACCAACATACCAAAACTCACAAAAATACAACTTACCAAAACCCACATATGTGTAACAATTGAGTTTTTTCTGTGTTTAACTCAGTTTTAACCAAGTTGGTAAAAATACCCACTTTCATGTAGAAAAAGCCCCTTTACAATTCACCTTGATAATATATGGCTATAAACATGAAACAAAGACCTAGTTGAAGAATTATTGTTTTACTCTTGAGTTATGTTAATAAACAAAAGACCAACTTATTGAAAAGTGTGTTAAAGTGAGTCTTTTAGCCTTGTTGCGGCTTTCAAATTATTTATAAAAAGACCAACTTAAACTCGCTTAAACCCACTTCTGTTTATAAAAAGACCCACTTCTGTTGTAAAAGACTCGCTTATGAAACAAAAAGACACACTTAAACACACATAAACCAACTCATAAATAAAAAGACTCACTTTTGACACATAAAAAACCAACTTCTGACAGCAAAAAAACTCGCTTTAACACACATTTACTTTAAAAACCAACTTTAAACTCAGTTAAGCACAGTTAAGCTCACATAAAACTCGCTTTTATTAGCAAAAACCAACTTCCGCTCAGAAAAACTTAGAAAAAACACAGTTTTATGTTGGTTTAAGTGTGTTTTGGTATAAAAGTGGGTTAACTTTTTGCAGCTGCCAGTCATGATCTATCTACCTATCAAGTTTCATCATCCTAGGCCTAAGCGTTCTTGAGTTATCATCCGGAAACCATTTTAATATTTCGGGTCACTGTGACCTTGACCTTTGACCTAGTGACCTGAAAATCAATAGGTGTCATCTGACAGTCATGATCAATGTACCTATGAAGTTTCATGATCCTAGGACTAAGCCTTCTTGAGTTATCATCCGGAAACCATCTGGTGGACGGACCGACCGACGGACCGACAGACCGACATGTGCAAAACAATAAACCCCCTCTTCTTTGAAGGGCGGGCATAAATCGAACCTCAATGAAAATGTTTATAGGCGATTAGAAACAAAAAAGGCTTATCAAAAGGGTAAAGTAATTTGATACGATAGGTGTACATTTATTAAGCTGAAAACTAATTTTGCAAATTACTTAAGCTAAAGACCAATGTGGCTTATCACCTGTTTAGTATAACGTTATGAACCACATATATAACGTGTCTCATTGACACTTTCCTCATTTATGGAATTTTTCATTAAAAGCTCGACGTACGTTCTGATTCTGCATGAGCAGGTTGACAGTGGTCAGGTCCTTCGCTGACTCTGCCTGTATAATCTGGGACTCCTGCTGGGTGACCCAGCAATCAATATCGTCACAGCTCTGTTCATACAGCACGGCCCGCTTGTTCTCAAACAGTTTGTCTGCCTTCTCTGTGGTGGTGGTCTCGAGCTGGTCACACTGGGTGGACAGGTTGGCCAGGATGGGCTCCAGCTGCTCTCGAGTCTCGGGCTTCTCCGCCATCATCTCTTTACCAGCCTGTTGTGGTAATCAGCATATGAGTCGTGTTCTTAGAAAACTGGGCATAATGCATGTGCGTAAAGTGTCATCCCAGATGAGCCTGTGCAGTCCACACAGGCTAATCACGGAAAACACTTTCCGCTTTAACTGGATTTTTGAGTAGAAGAGACTTCATTTAAACGAAAAATGTCATAAAAGCAGAGTGTCATCCGTAATTAGCCAGTGCAAATTGCACAGGCTAATCTTGGACGACACTTTACACACAAGCCCAGTTTTCTCAGAACGTGGCTCATATAATCATCACATAAGACTCATTCTTGGAAAACTGGGCTTACTGCTTGTGCGTGATAAGAGTGTTGTCCCAGATTAGCCTGTGCAGTTCTCACAAGCTCATCTGGGACAAAACTTTTGGCTTCTATTGAAATTTTCTTTTAATGGAAGTCTCTTTCAAAGTTAACCCTAGTTTAGGCAGAAAGTGTTGTCCCTAATAAGCTTTTGTGGACTACAAATCTTGGCTGACATGTTAAGCACATTAATTAACTCCAGTTTCCCCATGTTAAGCACATTAATTAACTCCAGTTTCCCCATGTTAAGCACAATAATTAACTCCAGTTTCCCCATGTTAAGCACATTAATTAACTCCAGTTTCCCCAAGTTAAGCACATTAATTAACTCCAGTTTCCCAATGTTATGCACATTAATTAACTCCAGTTTCCCCATGTTAAGCACATTAATTAACTCCAGTTTCCCCATGTTAAGCACATTATTTAACTCCAGTTTCCCCATGTTAAGCACATTAATTAACTCCAGTTTCCCCATGTTAAGCACATTAATTAACTCCAGTTTTCCCATGTTAAGCACATTAATTAACTCCAGTTTCCCCATGTTAAGCACATTAATTAACTCCAGTTTCCCCATGTTAAGCACATTAATTAACTCCAGTTTCCCCATGTTAAGCACATTAATTAACTCCAGTTTCCCCATGTTAAGCACATTAATTAACTCCAGTTTCCCCATGTTAAGCACATTAATAAACTCCAGTTTCCCCATGTTAAGCACATTAATTAACTCCAGTTTCCCCATGTTAAGCACATTAATTAACTCCAATTTCCCTATGCTAAGCACATCAATTAACTCCAGTTTCCCCATGTTAAGCACATTAATTAACTCCAGTTTCCCCATGTTAAGCACATTAATTAGCTCCAGTTTCCCCAGAACCAGGCTTATATGACATGTTAAGCACATTAATTAACTTCAGTTTCCCTAGAACCAGGCTTATATGACATGTTAAGCACATTAATTAACTCCAGTTTCCCCAGAACCAGGCTTATTATCTCATGATAATTTCTGGGTAACAAGATTATTGCGTTTTAACCTAAAGAATATTTTTATTAAATAAAAAATCTTAAACAAATAAAGAGAATTTTTACTTTTTACATTCTTTAGACAATGAACTTTAAAACTGTTTTACAAGCCCACTTCTGATTTCCATTATTACAGGGGACACACACCTTCTGTAGCCTCATCATCCTGTCCTTGTTGGCTGCAATCTCACGCTCAAAGGCCTGATGACACAGGTACTTGCTGTGCAGATTCTTAGCATCTCGGTACGTCTCATCCTCTGCGTCCGCCATCTTGTCATGCAGCCAGTCTCGCAACTATCAACAGAAAATGTAACAAATATTTTAAATATTCGCACAATTTTATTACAAGGATCACAACTCACAACATGCCTTCACATGATCTTTTTTCTTTTAAAATCTAATTTTTGCAGAGAGTGGTTACACAAAGAGTGGCAAAGGCAATCCAAATTCAAGGTTGTCTCAGAAGAAATTCCTTTTACTCTCCAAATTAATGGTTATTAAAAGAAGGTACCACTTCTGTGCCTCAAAGTCAAGGTTGTCTCAATTTAGTCCGTCTTAGAATACCTAAATTCAAAATTTGTCTATAAATGGTTTCCCCTAATACCCCAAAATTTAAGGTTTGTCTCAGGAGTACTTTCCTCAACGACTCATCAATTCAACATTTATCTCTGGAGTGGTCCTATTTGACCCCCAAGTTCAAGGTTTTCCCCAAGAGTGTTCTCCCCTACCTCATCACACTCCTGTAGGAACTGCTGCAGTAACAGTTGGTCCCTCAGTCGATCCAGCTGCTTGTCTGCACGCTGACGGTTCATGTTGCGTCTGAAATTCAGAAGACACACAGATATCACCTGCAGACTTGGATGTGTTGGACAGCAGCTCCAAACAACATGACTTCAAATAGCAACTTTAACTTAATATTTAACCTTTTAACATGAGATTTGAGCACACGAGCAAACAGAAGTTGACAATCAAAATTTTGGAATAGACCCCAATTATGAAGAGTTTAAATTATTAAAAAGTATGTTTATAATAACCAGGTTGACTGGTAAGAAAACTAAAACATTAAAAGTTGCCATTCACTTGTTCACATAAAAGGGTACATGCTTCAAGTTTCTTTAAAGTTAAAACACCACCATAAAATAACAGACTCAATCTAGTATGTATAACAGAAGCAGAAAGCTTTTTGTAAAAGTGAGGTCGAGCAAAAACATACCTTGTTTCAATTCAAACTTGTCACAAAACATTTCATAAAGCTGGCCCTATTGCAAAGCATTTATTCTTTTGCTAAACTTGCAAATTTAATAAATAAGATTGCGTTGCTTGGCCAAAGAAATAATTAAAAACTTAAAATATGACAGTAACTACAATGGGTACCTCTCATTGATGTTTTCAGCCTTCTTGTGTATCTTGTCTGCAGCGTAGTGTCCGTCCTCCATGAGTCGGTTGGCGAAGGTGAGCATTACGTTGATCTTCTCATCGTCCATGGTCGTAATGAACGCCTCGTGTCGCTTGATCAGGTCTTCTGCGGCCTCCAGTGTGTTCTGTGGAGAAACAGGGCAAAATAAATGAGGCAGGTGTGAAAGTATAGAGTTATTTTCGCATAAAATAATTTGATACTTGACATTTATTTTTTTTATTTATTTGTACACATAAATTGCCAGCGTGTTCTATGATGAAAATGATACATATGTGAAAATGAGCTTCCTGTTCTGGGAAAACTGGGCTAAATGTGCGTATAGTGTTGTCCCAGATTAGCCTGGGCAGACTGAACAGGCTAATCAGGGATGGCACTTTCCATCTTAACTGGACTTTTGCTATGAAGATACTTCCTTAAAAGCAAAAGTACCATAAAAGTGGAAAGTGTTATCCCTGATTACTCTGCGCGAACTGCACAGACTAATCTGTGGCAACACTTAACGCACATGCATAAAGCCCTGTTGTCTCAAAATGAGGCTCAAATATGGAACTGTATCCTCCTTAAATAAAAAAAATCATTTGACCATTGACATTTACTTGGATTTCGATAGTCTTGTTTGTATACATAAATTGCCAGCATGTTCTGCTGATGAACAGTGGAAAACAAAGGTGAACTAGAGAATAACAAGATTATAACAGAACATGTAATATAAGAAATACACCAGCTGGTTACTTTCATTTGTATAAACGCAATTATTTTACTTAGTAATAAGCGTAAGACACGCCTCACTGAGAGGAATCAGTACTTGAAGTCTTCAAGATACTGTTGAGTACCAGGATCTGATTATCAAAGCATGGACCTTCTCATTACAAGATGGCCACCATACTTAATACATCACTATGGCAATCAGCCTATTTTCTGATATTTTAGCTGGTCTTATGGAAAACTGGGCTTAATGCATGTGCATTGAGTATTGAGCATGATTAGCCTGAGCAGTCTTGATTGTTGTTAAGGTTTCCTTTACAACGAACATTTCCATAAAAGCAGAGTGTGGCCAAGCCTGCATGGACTGTGAAGGCTTATCTGGGACAATACTTCAGGAAGTGCATTAAGCCTGGTTTTCCCTCGGCGCCACTCAATTCTATTTGGATGCATAAACACTCAGCCAGTACTACTGGCTGAACTGAACTGAAGTATGTTGAAATCAAAATACAGGTACAAAAATAATCAACAAAACTGCTAGTTTTGATGCACAAAACAGCTAAGTTCAGCTCATTAACTTTGAAAATTAGGGAAAATAGGAAGCATACTATGCTATATATTATCCCCAGACCAAACAAGATAAAATAATAAAGCTTAATAATTAATGAAAATAACTTATTGCAAGTTAACTATTTTAGTAGGTCATATTTATTTCAATATTGAGGTTCAATTAGACCAAGTATACAGAACAACTTGGTATTTTGTTGAATTAATCAACACCCTGATAATGAAATGCAGATAAACTAGAAATGCTCCCCTCCCCCCCCCCCCTCGATGTGTGATTGGACAAAAACACAAATATTTTCTACAATACATAACATTTTCTACAGAATATAGGCACATGGCCAAAACGCAGCCAAAACTGGTCGCAGTCCAAATGCCTTTCTCCTTGATCATCTACACATTAAGGCCATTCCGCAGGTAAGTTTCCAGTAAATTCATCCAACCAGTCAGAGTTTAAAATGCATTTTTAAACCATATATTCCACAGTTGAAAAACAGACGAAGTCCATAATTCTGACAAAACTTCTTGCAGTATATTTTACTCTTTATGATCCTCTACACATGGATATTCAACTGTGAAAATTCGAGCAAGATCCCCCTGTCATAAAAGATAAGTTAACAAGAAATGTGTTTGTCAGAAACACAATGCCCCCTATTGCGCCACTTTGAAGCCATATTTTTGACCTTTGAACTTGAAGGATGACCTTGACCTTTCACCACTCAAAATGTGCAGCTTCATGAGATACACATGAAAACCAAATATCAAGTTGCTATCTTCAATAATGCAAAAGTTATTGCAAAACTTTAACCAAGGTTAAAGTTTTGGGACACACACAATGAATGAATGAATGACAGACAGACAGGCTAAAAACAATATGCCCCCGATCTTTCCATCTGGGGGCTTAAAAACTCAAGGTTGGGAACGTACCAAATGACAAGTGCAATGCTTAATGCCAACTAATCAATACAGGAATAATGACTACATTATATATAAAAATATAAACAAGCAACATCAAAATCACCCAGTAGAAAATAAAATAATTTAGTTTAAAAAAAAGGATTTTTGTCTAAATAAACACATTTTTAGTATTTTTGTAAAATCAAAATACTTCAACAGTGTCATAAGCAATTGGTCAAAATTTATCTAAACATGTGCCTAAAAATATGTCTGGGATATCTTTCTGTTAAATTAAATATTTAAAAATCAAGACAAACAAGAGGGCCAAGATGGCCCTAGTTCGCTCACCTGAGAGGAGTCGGTTCATTCAATCTTTACCAAACGTCAAACTTGACCTAGATATTGTCCAGACAAACATCCTGGTCAAGTTTCATCATTATTGAACCAAAACTCTGGCATATGGAGTGTTTTTGTTTTTGTAAGATTTGACCTGGTGACCTATATTTTGACCAAGATTCATAAAATCTGAAACAAAGTTGTGACCTCTAGAGTGTTTACAAGGATTTTGTATAATATAATGAAAATTTGGACAATCTAAGGGCAATAATTATGGCATTAATTATGTGATATATATAAAACCAATCTTTGTACCAAGTTTCATGATGATTGGACAAAAATTGTGACTTCTAAAGTGTTCACAAGCTTTTTTAACTATATAAATATAAGAAAACTGCCCCTCCCCCCGGCTGCCATGTTATTCAACTGACTGGAACCATTTTTGAACTAAACTCTCATATCAAGGAAACAAATGTTCTGACCAAATTTCATGAAAATTGGGCCAAAAATGTGACTTCTAGAGTGTTCAAATCTTTTCACTATATACATATAGAGAAAAATGCCCCGCCCACTGGTGACCATGTTTTTTCACCGATCTGGACCATTTTCGAACTCGTCCGAGATATCAAAAAAACCAATGTTTTGACCAACTTTCATGATGATTGGGCAAAAATTGTGACTTCTAGAATGTTAACAAGGTTTCCATACAGCCAAATATGGAAAACTGCCCCCCCCCCCCCCCCCAGCAGCCATGTTATTCAACTGACCGGAACCATTTTCGAACTCAACTCTCATATCAAGGAAACAAATGTTCCGACCAAATTTCATGAAAACTGGGCAAAAAATGTGACTTCTAGAGTGTTCACATGTTTTCACTATATATATATAGAGAAAAATGCCCAGCCCACTGGCGGCCATGTTTTTTCACCGATCTGGACCATTTTCCAACTCGTCCGAGATATCAATAAAACCAATGTTTTGACCAACTTCTATGATGATTGGGCAAAAATTGTGACTTCTAGAGTGTTTACAAGGTTTCTCTATAGCCAAATAAGGAAAACTGCCACCCCCCTGGCAGCCATGTTATTCAACTGACCAGAACCATTTTCAAACTCAACTCTCATACCAAAGAAACAAATGTTCTGACCAAATTTCATGAAAATTGGGCCAAAAATGTGGCTTAAAGTGTTCACATGTTTTCACTATATACATATAGAGAAAAATGCCCCGCCGACTGGCGGCCATGTTTTTTCACCGATCTGGACCATTTTCGAACTCGTCCGAGATATCAATAAAACCAATGTTTTGACCAACTTTCATGATGACTGGGCAAAAATTGTGACTTCTAGAGTGTTTAGAAGGTTTCTCTAAAGCCAAATAAGGAAAACTGCCCCACCCCCCTGGCAGCCATGTTATTCAAATGAGCGGAACCATTTTCGAACTCAACTCTCATATCAAGGAAACAAATCTTCTGACCAAGTTTCATGAAGATCGGACATGAAATGTGGCCTCTAGAGTTTTTACAAACCAAATGTGAACGACGGACGGACAGAAGACGGACAAAGACCGGTCACAGAAGCTCACCTGAGCAATCAGGTGAGCTAAAAATTTGGACAATCTAAGAGCAATAATTATGGCATTAATAATGTGATATATACAATTTTTTTTAAATAAAATTCAATTTAATTATTAAATACTTACCTGCTATCTCATGCTTCTCCTTTCCAAGGTGAATTAACTCATTGGAATTTTAACTGGGAATCGCTACCTCAATACCGTAATACAGGCCAGGTTAAATATAGTGCAATGCGACCTAGCCAAAAATTGGTAACCAACCCTCAATATTCTTTCAATATATATACAAAAATATTAATCGACTAGCGGGGTGGGAGGTGGGACTTACAGATAGCAGGTAAGTATTTAATAATTACAAGAGCACCGCCTTGCGGGTGCAGATCGCTCATCTATTTTCTTTTTAAAGGTGAAGGGACTCTCATTTTCAATCACAAAGGAGGGAGGGGTGGAGTGAAGAGGGGTGGGGTGGAGGGGAAGGGCGATGGGGGGGGGGGGATTTTTTGGGTGCGATGGTTGGACGGTATTTCAAACATAACCGTTCAAAAAAAAAAATAAATTGGGGGGGGGGGGGGGGGGTATAGTGTGAGGGTGTGGTGAGGGTGTGGTGGTAATTTGTGAGATAATCTTAAAAAAAAAAAAAAAAAAATAAAAAAAAATTGGGGGGTGGGGTGGGTGGGGGTATAGTGTGAGGGTGTGGTGGTCATTTGTGAGATGATCTTAAAAAAAAAAAAAAAAATAGGGGGGGGGGGAGGGGGGAGGTGGGGGGGAGGGGGGGAGGGGGGGGAGGGCACGGGGGACTGTTTGGGTGGAGTCTATTGTGGTATGTCAGGTAAGAGTAGTTTCGTCAATGTATCAATCAAATCTATTCATAAATAAAGAAGTTATGGCAAATTTAGCAAAATTTAATAATTTGACCTTGAGAGTCAAGGTCATTCAAAGGTCAAGGTAAAATTCAACTTGCCAGGTACAGTAACCTCATGATAGCATGAAAGTATTTGAAGTTTGAAAGCAATAGCCTTGATACTTAAGAAGTAAAGTGGATTGAAACACAAAATTTAACCATATATTAAAAGTTACTAAGTCAAAAAAGGGCCATAATTCCGTAACAATGACAACCAGAGTTATGCAACTTGTCCTTTTACTGTACCCTTATGATAGTTTTTGAGTGTTCCAAGTATGAAAGCAATATCTATGATACTTTAGGGGTAAAGTGGACCAAAACATAAATCTTAACCAAATTTTCAATTTTCTAAGTATAAAGGGCCCATAATTCTGTCCAAATGCCAGTCAGAGTTACATAAATTTGCCTGCACGGTCCCCTTATGATAGTTAATAAGTGTTGCAAGTATGAAAGCAATAGCTTTGATACTGTAGGAATAAAGTGGACCTAAACACAAAACTTAATCAAATTTTCAATTTTCTAAGTATAAAAAGGGCACATAATTCTGTCAAAATGCCAGTCAGAGTTACATTACTTTGCCTGCACAGTCCCCTTATGAAAGTTAGTAAGTGTTGCAAGTATGAAAGCAATAGCTTTGATGCTTAAGGAATAAAATGGACCTAAACACAAAACTTAACCAAAATTTTCAATTTTCTAAGTATAAAAAGGGCACATAATTCTGTCAAAATGCATGCCAGAGTTATCTAACTTTGCCTGCCCAGTCCCCTCATGATAGTAAGTAAGTGTAACAAGTTTGCATGCAATAGCATTGATACTCACTGAGAAAAGTGGACCTAAACGCAAAACTTAACCAAAATTTTCAATTTTCTAAGTATAACAAGGGACAAAATTGTCACAAAACCAGGTTTTCATTGTGAAAAAAAAATCTGATAAAGGGAGAAAACTCAAACTGAACTTTTGAAATGAACAAACAAAATAAACCCCCTTTGTAAGTTTGTTTTTAAAAAAAATCTATTTTTAGTCGTGGCGACCTTGACATTGGAGATATTGACGTGATTCTTTCGTGCGACACACCGTCCCATGATGGTGAACAAATGTGCCAAATGATTTTAAAATCTCACAATGAATGACATAGTTATGGCCAGGACAAGCTCATTTATGGCCATTTTTGACCTTTGAACTCAAAGTGTGACCTTGACCTTGGAGATATCGACGTAATTATTTCGCGCGACACACCTTCCAATGATGGTGAACAAATGTGCCAAATGATTTTAAAATCTGACAATGAACGACATAGTTATGGCCCGGACAAGCGCCCGCCCGCCAGCCAGCCCGCCAGCCAGCCAGCCCGCCCGCATTCGCCAATCTAATAATCAGTTTTTTCCTTCGGAAAACCTGGTTAAAAAGGGCACATAATTCTGTCAAAATGCACGCCAGAGTTATCTAACTTTGCCTGCCCAGTCCCCTCATGATAGTAAGTAAGTGTACCAAGTTTGAATGCAATAGCATTGATACTTTCTGAGAAAAGTGGACCTAAACGCAAAACTTAACCGGACGCCAACGCCGACGCCAAGGTGATGACAATAGCTCATAATTTTTTTTCAAAAAATAGATGAGCTAAAAATGAATTTTATTAAAAAAAAATTTTTTTTAATGTCATAAATACTGACCTGCTATCTCATGCTGATTTTGCAGCTGCGGTGGGAAGGTTCGTATATATTTTCCCAACACAGTAGAACCCATTAACAGGGTTATCAGCTAATGATAGCAAAACCCTAAACAAGGGTTATCAAGTAATCTTCGTTAAAACGGTATTCATTATGACTTCTTGGACAAAGTAATATGTCTATGTCGTAAAGAAGACACTACCGTTGGTGAAAACACAACAAGCCCAAACATATACAAATTGTATTGTTGGCACTTCAGAAAACGAAGATAAAAAAAGAAGACAAAGGTGGTCAGATTCCTCCAGAAAACAGCTTAGAGCACGTCAAAAAGTGGGGTGTGATTAATATATGCCCACAAAACAGACAGAGCTCTTAATTCATGCGGTCAGATCCTAAAAAGGAATGAATCCTTAGATAGAGATAAGAGTAAATTTCCTTAGTCGAGGTCTAACCCCCAGTAATAGAAGCCGCAGACACATCTCCCCCTTTTTTAGGGAAATGAAGAGTGTCTTTTGAGAACCTTGAATGGACTTCCGACTAACACTGCTGAGATAGAACTTCAAAGCCCCGATTGCCCATATAAGTTTATCCTCATCTTCATGACAACCAGTTTAAGAAAAACTTGGAAACTTGAAGTTTTTTTTTAAGCCATATAGAGGACTTGATATTAAGTAAGGAATCCTGGCTGACACAACAAAGTGAAGACAACTTTAGATCCAACTGGAATTGGTCGTATTCAACAGAAAAAACTTGAATTTCACTTCTCCCTATGGTAAAAGCCATAATAAGAAGGAAAACCGTCTTAAAATTATATTTGAACTGATGAAAAAGGTTCATAAAAGCTCATTAAGCATCCCAATACATGTAACACAAGCCAAAACCGCTTAAAAAGGTAAAGGAACGAAAAACATAGTGTTGACGTTCCATAGCTTGAATCAGTTCCAAAATAGGTAAGACAGCACAGAGTTGTGATGACTTACACTAAACAAGGCACAATCATTTATTTGAACCCAACAGAAAAATAATTCGACACAAAGAATTATTTTTTTATATTTTTTGCAAGACAAAACGTCCAACAGGGCGTTGAGACGACCTGGTATAAGACGATAGAGAAAATTTGTTGTTCTTGCAAAGAACGAATAAGTTTCTAATTTCCAGATACAAGGAGTGATAATATGATCATCTCAGTGTCTGTAAGCAAACCACGACCGATGTGTGATAGTTGAAACCATCACAAAGGAATCGTGAAAATGTGTTGTAAATGAAAAACAGCTAAAAGGAATTTTCGCTTTTAAGATGTAGATGTGCAGGTGATATTCATTATAATACCACATAATTGAGAAAATCAAGATAAGTTGTTCTATGTGATAGTCGCTAACCTTTTCTGCTCACATCTGTATAAGATGTAAGGAAGGTTGTGGTAGAATAAACTATATTCTTGCCAAGATAATCTAAACACCACTGAATAGTGGTATATAATGACAAAAAGATGGAAATCTGTGTCATTGAATTATCCCGAGATTAATACAATTAACTTAAAAATAAAGCTGAAACGGACGTAAGAAAAGATGTCTCAGCAGAAAGACCGTTGACCAGATCAGTAAATACCGACCGGTGGCCGGAACCATTAGTCAAGGATGGGTGGGGAAAGAAATCACGGCAAGCCGAACTTTCCCACTCCCAACACACTTAAAAATTGGTAGAATAGGAAAGTGTTTAACACTTATAAGTTTATGACCTATCTACAGTATATAGCCTCTTGTTGAACCAATAAAAGGCGCCTTTAAAATCCTGGTGAATACAGGTAGTGAAGTCATTGATTTGCAAAGTAGGAAATATGAGTGACAGTGGTACCTTCGAAATCAGAGGGGTGATGGCAGAAAAAGGTAAAAACCCTAGGAGTAACCTTAAGGGGGTCCACCCTTGCCAATATAATGTTTGGAAGTCTTCAATTCTGACTTGAATAATCCATTTACTTCAAGACTCCTAACCGGGACCTATTCCGAAAGGAATACGACCAGTTATAGGAAGACGGCCTGTTATGGCCAGAAGTGTAATAGAAGAAGAACTTTAAGATGAGGTCCCTCCAGATCCTAGCATCTAAGATCTGAGTTCAATAGCTCCCAAGCCATCTACAAGACTGTAGCCGCCATGCGGTCAATCTGATAGGCAATCCTATGTATCAGAACTCTTGTTGATTCCAGTAGCTTTAAAATATGCACTGTCGTAGGAGCAATAGAAAAGCAGAAGTCGATACGAAATGTCATCTTGCTAATCCTGCTAGCATCACTTATGTGTCCCAATTGTTCCATGACACTGACTGCAAAGTCTGTAGCCGACAGGTAAAGGCGGTTAAAACAATTCATCCTTTGGGTCTCGAACATAAATTAATAGAGGTCAAATAGTAATGTTCGACCTCAATGCTAGACTCCGAGCCCGCTTCAGCCGATCTATCTGCAAGACCAGTAGTCTGCATGTAGCCGGTTGAGATAGAAGTAGAAATAACAGATATAGGTATTTCATAATCTTCTAGTATAAGTAGGTCATAACCAGCACCAGAATGGATAGCTGGTCAGGAAAATCAACCATAGACCAAGTCAGCGGAGATGTTTTGGTAATCAATGGTCGCCAGTAGAACATCAGCATTGAAAAACACAAAATGTCATGTACATTGTTGAATCCATAAAATATAGTATTCAATACAATCATAGCCAGGGGTATACAACTAGGTAATGTAGACGATACCCGTGATACTATAAAATTGACCGATGAAAACACAGTGGAATACCGGTGATTGGTAACTGGTGACCGAACCGGACCAGTCATTATATGACCGGTGACGTTACCAGTTTAAGACCGAAAAATGGTGGAATCCATTATATGGTCTGATATCAATGTCAAGCACTGCTTGAAAAAGAGGATCGTGCCGAAAATCCAATCTGATGGCGATGAGACATCGCTAAAGCAGACGACGAAGATTCATTCGATGACGAAGAAGAGGAGGAAGAATAGTCTTCTGATGATGAACGACTACTTATTCTGACCGGTGACCCGTGATCGGTGATATGACCGATGAATGGTGACCGATGTCCGGTGATAGGACCGGACCGGTATAATATAACTGCGTCAGAATGCAAATATCTGGTGCAGAAGAATGACCACCCACGAAGTCATCTGATAATGTTAACCGGAAAACAACGGTAGATTATCAGTATTAATAGGCATAAAGTGTCCTTGTAGTTGTAGTGGAGAAATGAACACCTTATCCTGAAGCCTGAAAGTTAAATAAACTAGTGTTCGTATAGAAATACGGCTCGGTGACTGCAACATGTGTGGAATCCATAGGAAAAACCATCAAACGTGGAATGGAGACATGATATTCCTAAAGGAATAAAATGGAGAACGTCGATATGACCAGTAGGTTCATTAACGCCTACGTAAGAAGTGGCAACATCCCATATAACTGCGATGCCGAAATATTGTTCGGCTACGCTGGAAATATTGTCTCCTACAATATTGTCTCTGTGAGCGTTGACGTGATTGCTTACGAGCGTATCAACGCCGACAACTGCTCAATGAAGGAGAGGTATGTTCGATAACTAGCCTGTTGTGCTCAATAAAGTCCGATGATGTCTACCTAATGGTGACGACGTCCTCGTTTCCTGCGATGTCGAGATCTGGATCGGCTGTGCTGTCGAGATGTGGATCTGCTGCGATGAGACCGAGATCTTCTAGAATACCGTCTCCGTGAGCGACGACGTGATCGCTTACGAGAGCCGCAATGATGAGAACTGCTCGACGAAGAAGAGCGTGTTAGATGTCAACTCCTTGATGAAGTCCATGCATTCCACGACGAATAAGAGGAAGAAGAATAATCCAATGATAAAGACCGAGTTCTTCTTCTTGACCAGTGACTGGTGTTATTGGTGACAGGCCTAACTGATGACTGTTGACCGGACCGGTCATTGACCGGACTGGACTGGTGACATGACTGGTGATCAATGACCGGACCGGTGACATGACCGGACCGGTGACCGGACTGGCTGTTGACTGATGACCGGACCGGTCATCAATGACCGGACCGGACACATGAACGGTGATCAATGACCGGACCTGACCAGTGACCGGACCGGTGACATGATCGGACCAGTGACATGACCGGCCGGTCATATCATGACCGGACCGGTCATATCATGACCAGACCGGACACCGGACCGGCCGGTCAGATGTCGATCAATGCAGAGCCAAAGGTCCGTGATCAACGTCCCCAGTGACATACCGGTCATATCATGACCAGTGTTGTCACCGGATAATGACCGTATGGCGGATGCCAAATGGTCCGGCATTGGTCGATGTCCTTGACCAATGCCATCGGGTAAAGACCGGCTGATGGATATCGCCATATGGTCTGATGTTGACCGACTGTCTAAGAGACTTAGCATAGTACGGTCGCCATCGTGCCTGATACCTGGTGACTGATGCTGCAACTTGTCATCCATGGTCTGCGAAGTCACCGGGTATTTATCCACTCTTGTTTCTGCGACATTCATGTAGTCGAATATATGAAAAACAAGAGCAAAACATATTCAACCATAAATTGGTCACAGACCAGATTATCATACGGCACATAAATCATTATTTGACCATAATGAAAATTATAATAATACTGCCGTAGATCATAAATTAAACAAAATGTTAATTAAAAACAGATGAAAAATAAAATGACGCTCAATTAGATTGTCATACGGAACTTTAAAATCATTATTGCACACAATGGCGAATGATAAACAATCTGTCAATAGAAGAACACGCTTTGCACGATCTCGTAACACATTAGAAGAACATGCTTTGCACGCTCTAGCAATGTATTAGAAGAGCACTTTTTGCACGTGGTCATTCGCGCCTGAAAACACCCAGCATGGTAGAAATAAACCATTGCTCAATAAAAACAAGCATGGCTTGCCTTTTACAAATGAAACAAAATCCATTAAATCCACACAAATTAATCCGAATGAGAAATAAAAAGATAAATAACACAATTTATCTATTCAAAACCCCAATCAACCAAGTGAAATAAATCAAAAACAATTTTCAATTCAGAGCCGTAAAAGACACGTATACACCTGGTCGATCCGGAAAGAATATTGAGGGTTGGTTACCGATTTTTGGTTAGGTTGCATTGCACTATGTTTAACCTGGCCTGTATTACGGTATTGAGGTGGCGGATTCACAGTTAAAATTCCGGATGAGTTAATTCCCCTTGGAAAGGAGACGCATGAGATAGCAGGTCAGTATTTATGACATTAAAATAAAACCAATCTGTTCACCAAGTTTCATGATAATTGGGCAAAAAATGTGACTTCTAGTGTTCACAAGCTTTTTTTACTATATAAATATAAGAAACTGCCCCCCCCCCCCCCCGCCATGTTATTCAACTGACTGGAACCATTTTCGAACTCAACTCTCATATCAAGGAAACAAATGTTTTGACCAACTTTCATGATGATTGGGCCAAAAATGTGACTACTACTAGAGTGTTTACAAGGTTTCTCTTATGATAGCCAAATAAGAAAAACTGCCCCCCCCCCCCGGCAGCCATGTTATTCAAGAAAACAAATGTTCTGACCAAATTTCATGAAAATTGGGCCAAAAATGTGACTTCTAGAGTGTTCACATGTTTTCACTATATAGATATAGAGAAAAATGCCCCGCCCAATGGCGGCCATGTTTTTTTCACCAATCTGGCCCATTTTCGAACTCATCAGAGATATCAATAAAACCAATGTTTTGACCAAATTTCATGATGATTGGGCAAAAATTGTGACGTCTAGAGTGTTTACAAGGTTTCTCTATAGCCAAATAAGGAAAACAGCCCCCCCCCCCCCCTGGCAGCCATGTTTTTCAACTGACCGGAACCATTTTCGAACTAAACTCTCATATCAAGGAAACAAATGTTCTGACCAAATTTCATGAAAATTGGGGCAAAAATGTGACTTCTAGAGTGTTCACATGTTTTCACTATATACATATAGAGAAAAATGCCCAGCCCACTGGCGGCCATGTTTTTTCACCTATCTGGGCCATTTTCCAACATGTCGGAGATATCAATAAAACCAATGTTTTGACCAACTTTCATGATGATTGAGCAAAAATTGTGGCTTCTAGAGTGTATACAAGGTTTCTCTATAGCCAAATAAGAAAAACTGCCCCGCCCACTGGCGGCCATGTTTTTCAACGGACCGGAACCACTTTTGAACTCAATCAACTTATCATTAAGGCAAACATTTTGACACAGTTACATGAATATTGGGCATGAAATGTGACTTCTACAGTGTTTACATGGTTTTTCTTTTTTTTGACCTAGTGACCTAGTTTTTGACCCAGCATGACCCAGTTTCGAACTAGACCGAGATATCAGTGGGACAAATCTTCTGACCAAGTTTAATGAAGATCGGATAATAAACGTGGCCTCTAGAGTGTTTACGAACAAATGTGGACGGACGGACGGACGACGGACAAAGACCGGTCACAAAAGCTCAACTGAGCAATCAGGTCAGCTAAAAAGGACAAAGTGGCTTAAAACATATACCACAAATTTGGTTTACAAGAACCATAAGCAGGGTTGTCATAATTAACCGATTGCTGATCGAATTCATCGGTTAAAATCGCCAGAAAATCGGTTGTTTTTCCCGAATTTTAAAAATTGCGATCGGAAGTTTTGATCACGCAAACCCACAATAATTGACAAGGAATAACCGTAGTATAGTAGAGCGACACCCACTCATTCAGTCAGTCTGTTAACTCCGCCTAAGAGCTACTGTTTTCAATGATTTTCTCAGCGAGTCGCCAATATTGATTTTTCTAGCTGTCCATCAAATTCTTCTTGGTAAGCACGTCAACCAATCAGCGCACAGGCAGCCAAATACATGCCGACCCCGCGTGAAACTGTATCAAATAGCTGTACATTTCACAGATTATTACTGACCGTATCTCAACGAATCTAGCACTGTAGAGCGTATTTACTAGTTTTTTTAGCAAGAGAAAAGGTTTCCACATATTATAAAATGCTCTTCGATTTTCTACCAAAATAAAATATATTAGCGACCTCTGCGCTACGAAGTTGTTATTCAGCATCTAAATATTGAAGTCCACGCTTTCCCCGAGGAAGAATTACGTGATTTTATACATGAAGTCTAATTTTGGCATGATTATATTTGTACATGAAAAACACGAAATATATGTGTCTCTGTTGCTAGAATTTTCTCTTTTTTTTTCCATGAATAATGCAATCTGAAAATGATTTCGGATAACACATTTAATTATATGCATTTGAAAATACTTCAATTAAATAATGCATTTTGTTATACAAATGGTCATAACACATAATGTAAGAAGTACAAATGTAGGTAAATAACGTGTTTTGAGATTTCCAAACTATGCATACATATAGGTCTACATGCATGAATGACCTGACAAGTTATATCGCGATCCGGTATAAAAAGTACTCCGTAAAATTTAAAGAAAGACACGTTTTTATTCTCAGATATTCACTTTTACTTTCGCAAACTTTTCTGAAAGGAGGTACATGTAACAGTTTCGATTGAGTCCTTGATTTGTCGTAATTACTAAATATAAACGGTTCTCAATGCTCTCAAATCGCGTCAAGTGATTTACGCATGTCCAATGGGAATTCCACAATCCCACAATTCAATTTGTATATGCACTTGCTTTAAATGGCGGACGACATTCATCATCAATATTTGCCGTAATTTGGTTTTGAAAAAAAATCGTAATAATACTGGATTATCGGGTAATGGATAGAATTGGAAAATGCAAAGATCTATCAATAAAACATGTTTTTACATTGTACAGTATACTAAAAATGTGAAAATCTTAAAATGTTCTATTCTTTTTAGACCTCATTTGATCTTTTTATGCTATGAGAATTGCAGTATCTTGTCCCTAAAATGTCTAGAATTCGTTTTCGGTCGGGGGCTTGCCCCTCTGACCCCCCTACCAGGGCCTTGCCCTGGACCTACAACGGGGCCTAGGCGGCCCCCTTGTCCCCCAGCCGAATCGGTTACTATTCCAAAATAATCCTTTGTTGACAATCATAATGACAACCCTGCATAAGATGTCACAGACAATCACATGAGCCTTGTTATGGAACAACTTTGCTTATTAATGCCTGTGCATCCCTGATTAGCCTGTGCATCCCAGATTAGCCTGTGCATCCCAGATTAGCCTGTGCAGTCTGTACAGGCTAATCAGGGACAACACTTTCCGCAGAAACTGGATTTTTGTTTTGAAGAGACTTCTTTTAAACAAAAATTTCTATAAAAGCGGAAAGTGTTGTCCCTTATCTGGGACGACACTTTATGCACAAGCATTAAGCCCAGTTTTCCTAGAAAAAGGCTCAAACATGCAACACTGGGGTGGAAAAACAACTGGGTTACCTTGGTATCTATCAATCCAAGTGAAGTCTAAATAAAGCAGAAGAAAACACACACTAATCACCACTGAACATTATTACACAGTGGAGAAACATGACATAGACACAAGTATACGTAAAATACAGACATTTCACAAACATTTTATGATTTGTTTTCTAAAGTATGTGAAAGAAATGTGCAGTTTCTTCTTTATAAATGTTGTAAAGAAAATGATGGCTGGCAAAGACAGTTTATGCTAGTGTTTCTCAAATAAGAAAGATTTTTACATCTTTTTTAAACAATATATTAATGTTTTCCATGAAATACAAAACACGGACACTCAACCATCTTTGGTGGCCTATTCCAATATCATTAAATTTTGTGAACAGTAATGACATTGTCCAGCTGAGTTAGAAATAGGCAGACAAAAACTACTTCACAGGTATAGAAATTGGTGGACTGTAAATTGAAAATATATAAGAAGTAAAAGAATGTTCACAAGTATCTAGATATATCTACTAAGAAAAAATGGATGACCACAATTTCGCAAAACATGTACATATAATGTAAAACGCTACAGTGTGGGAAGTCATGATGAAAGATACATGTAATACATGGCAGAACTTTAAGTAACAATGGACTTGACAGAAAATTATTGAAAACATGACATCGCCTTAACAACATTTTGCGCATTAAGTTTTCTTTGAATCAGTCACAACTTTAGCGACAAAGGGACAGTTACCAACATGTGACCAAAAGGGGAGTTGACACGACACAGTGCAAAATGGGGTCTCAACCAGGAATAACCACAGAGGTCAAGCCTACGTGGATACAGACAGTGGAGTCTCGTTCTGTGAAAACTGGGCTTAATGCATGTGCGTAAAGTGTCGTCCCAGGTTAGCCTGTGCATTCCACACAGGCTTATCAGGGACGACACTTTCTGCCCAAATTTGATTTTCGGTAAGGAGGGACTTCCTTGAAATTAAATATACCATAAAAGCGGAAAGTGTTGTCCCTGATTAGCCTGTGCAGACTGCACAGGTTAATCTGGGATGACACTTTACGCACATGCATTTTGCCCAATAATCACAGAACAAGACACCACTACATTGCAAAATGGGTTCTCAACCAGGAATGAACACAGAGGTAAAGCCTACGTGGCTACAGACACTGTTTCATAGGCTGGAGACCTCACACAGGCATGGGTGATTACTCACCGGTACGTCTTCCTTGGACAAGAAGTTCTCCTGTTGGTTCAACAGGACCTCGGCCTGCTTGGCATCACGCAGGAACATCTGGGAGAGAAGTGTTAATCATGTCACAGTGTCTTGTGAACATTACTCTTGAAATCAACATTTATTAACCCTTTCCCACTTACGATATGTATTTTCATGCATTTGTAGTCCCTTAGAAAGTTATATTTAATTTACGAACTTTCTTACTAGATCCAAATCTTAGATACTGATAAGCAGCAAACAGCATAAAACCTGAACAGACTGCAAGTTACTCGCAGGCTGTTCTAGTTAAATGCTGTTTGCACATAGCCATTTTCGCTTTGCTCTAGAGTGGGAAAGTGTTAACTTGAGGAAATTGGGAAAAATGTTTCCATAAGTATTTACAAACATTTCTGTACATGAACTTTGTATTAAATCTATAGGATATAATTAAAATGAATGTATGATGCTTCTATTAATAAACTATTAATCAAACCATTAAACTATCCCTCTAAAAGAGACCTCACTTAATGATTACTTTTCAAACAATCCAAGGAGTCTTTGAATTCATTTGCTAATCTTGCAATGTTTACATCGTCTCATGACACACCTCCTAATACCTGACCTATACCCTTTACCACTTAGATAGGTATTTTGACACATTTGTAGTCCCTTAGAAAGTAACAATTAATTAAAGACCTTCCTTACTACATTCAAGTTTGATAGGGTTTAATTCCAACCCTTAGCAACTGATGAGCAGCAAACAGCATAAAACCTGAACAGACTGCGAGTTGCGATGTCGGGTCCAAACTTAGCAACAAAGTCTTTGATGTAATGCAATTATTATTCTTAAAGTGCTTTAATTTTTAATGGTGAGTGTCAGTCTAACTTGAAATTTAACTTATCCAATCCAATTGTAACCTGTTTTTGAGGGCAACCATATGCAATAGTATATTTTAAGTACATGATATTAATTGAATGACATTAAGTATTGCAGGAAGTTGGTGATGTAACGTATAACAAAAATCCATTTTTCTTCTTCATTACGTGCAATAATTATGTTACGGCCATCAGTAGGGTGTATATATGAAATGCCTTTAGTATCTTTTGTAGGCTCTACTTTAGATCTCTTCTTACTCTTAGTTATGTCTACGCATGAAGAGGTTATGAATACAGCCACAGCTATAAAACCATCTGACCAAGTAAAGTCTTTCTTTTTTTCACCATTTTGAAAATGGGAAAAAAAGCACATTGTTTTGAATTATATTGGAAAATTTGTGAATTGTTTTTTTTTTACAAACAGATACGTTTTAATTGGGAATAAAATCTTTTCAATATTATAAGAACTATGGTTCAACTTATAGAGATGGATAGGGAAAAGAACTAAATTTGGAAGTAAGTAAATAAAATATCTATATATACTTTTTGAGATTGGGACTGGGGCTTACCTGCAGGTTGAGATTCTGTGACAGCCCCTGCTGCCTGCTGTCCCACATCTGGAGCGGCTCCTTCCATCCATCATCCAAGGCACTCAACCACTGGGCCAGGAACATGTACTGGGGGTCGGTCTGACCCTTGGTCACATTGTCTCCAAACTCCTTCATCTTGGCGTATTTCATGTACGCGTCAATCTCATCCTGGAGTAAGGAGGACAGACAATTTGTAAAATTTCAATCAAGTATTGATTGGTTTTATATCATTAGAAAGGTCTTTTGAAAATAAATAATGGGGTTTATTTCATTTTGATAGCATGTGGCTTCAAAGAGTTATAGCTCTTTGAAATAGTTTTTTTTGGTAATTATTCTGGTTAACAGTGCTTTGCATGTTTACTCATAACTTATAAACTTAAATTGCTTAAATTTGCAAAACTCTTTGGAAAACCATTGAACATTCATTAAAATTGATATGAATATATCAATAAATTGCATATATTTTAATCATCCATTAAAATTGATATATATAATACAATACATTCCATATGTTAACAAGATGTGTTTGTGAAACACAATGTCCCCCTATATGATGTTTGACCTTATAGGATGACCTTGACCTTGTGAAGGATGACCTTGACCTTTCACCACTCAAAATGAGCAGCTCCATGAGATACACATGCATGCCAAATATCAAGTTGCTATCTTTAATATTGCAAAAGTATTCATAAAATAAGCGATTTGGGCCACATATATTTGACCTTTGACCTTGAAGGATGACCTTGACCTTTCACCACTCAAAATGTGCAGCCCCATGAGATGCACATGCATGCCAAATATCAAGTTGATATCTTCAATATTGCAAAAGTATTTATAAAATAAGCGATTTGGGCCACATTATTTGACCTCTGACCTTGAAGAATGACCTTGACCTTTCACCACTCAAAATGTGCAGCTCCATGAGATACACATGCATGCCAAATATCAAGTTGCTATTTTCAATATTGCAAAAGTATTCATAAAATGAGCGATTTTGGCCACATATATTTGACCTTTGACCTTGAAGGATGACCTTGACCTTTCACCACTCAAAATGTGCAGCTTCATGAGATACACATGCATGCCAAATATGAAGTTGCTATCTTCAATATAGCAAAAGTTATTGCAAAATGTTAAAGTTGGCGCAAACAGACAGACCAACAGACAGACCAACAGACAGGGCAAAAACAATATGTCCCCCACTACTATAGTGGGGGACATAAAAATATGGGCTGTCGGTTGTAGTGGCAGCCATTTTGTGAATAAGTTTTTTGTCACTGTGACCTTGACCTTTGACCTAGTGACCTGAAAATCAATAGGGGTCATCTGCGAGTCATGATCAATGTACCTATGAAGTTTCATGATCCTAGGCGTAAGCGTTTTTGAGTTATCATCCGGAAACCATTTTACTGGTTCGAGTCACCATGACCATGACCTTGACCTTTGACCAAGTGACCTGAAAATCAATCGGGGTCATCTGCTAGTCATGATCAATGTACATATGAAGTTTCATGATCCTAGGCGTAAGCATTCTTGAGCTATCATCCGGAAACCATTTTTCTGTCTCGAGTCACCGTGACCTTGACCTTTGACCTAGTGACCTGAAAATCAATAGGGGTCATCTGCCAGTCATGATCAATGTACCTATGAAGTTTCATGATCCTAGGCGTAAGCACATTTGAGTTATCATCCGGAAACCACTACTACTTCTACTACTACTACTTCTAGTCACTGTGACCTTGACCTTTGACCTTGTGACCTTACAAGAGCTGTTAGAGGACGGCCCGCTCAACTATTCGAGTGCTTGACAGTATAACGTAAGCCATCATGGGGATATTGTTCATATTCAATAATTTATTAGACGATCTTTCAAAAATTAACAAAGGAGGGTAGGGGGGGGGGGGGGGGGGGGGTAGGGGGGGGGGGTGAGAGGGGGGAATAATGTGGGGTGTGGTAATTTATAAGATGTTTAAAAAAAAAATTGGGGGGGTTGGGGGTAGGGGGGAGTGTGAGGGGGGTATAATGTGGGGTGTGGTAATTTATTAGATGTTTAAAAAAAAATTTGGGGGGGAAGGGGGGTGGGAGGGGGGTATAATGTGGGGTGTGGTAATTTATTAGATGTTTAAAAAATACTTTTTTTTGGGGGGGTAGGGGGGAATGAGAGGGGGGTATAATGGGGGGGGGGTGGTAATTTATTAGATGCTTAAAAAAAAATAATTGGGGGGGGGGGGGGGGTGGGGTGAGAGGGGGTAAAATGTGGGGTGTGGTAATTTATTAGATGTTTAAAAAAAAATTGGGGGGGGGGTAGGGGGGAGTGAGAGGGGGGTATAATGTGGGGTGTGGTAATTTATTAGATGTTTAAAAAAAATAAAAAAAAAATAAAAAATTGGGGGGTGGGGTAGGGGGGAGTGAGAGGGGGGTATAATGTGGAGTGTGGTAATTTATTAGATGTATAAAAAAAAACCTATTTTTTTTTTGGGGGGGGGGGTGGGGGTGAGAGGGGGGTCTAATGTGGGGTGGGGCAATTTATTAGATGATGTTTTAAAAAAAAAAATTGGGGGGGGGGGTGAGGGGAAGAGATTCTGGTAGGGGCGTGGGGTATTGTTTGAGTGAAATCCATTGTGGTATTCAGGTAAGTGTTGTTTTGTCAAAGTAATAATAAAATGTGATCATAAATAAAGAAGTTATGGCAATTTAAGCAAAATGTTCAATTATCTAAGTGTAAAAGGGGCCATAATTATTTCAAAATGCTTGATACAGTGGTCTGCTCTTGTTTGGGTCATGTTGGTAAACAAGTATGCAACATATAAAAGCAATGTGTCAAAGGATATAGGAAATATTTGGGGTAGTACGCAAACTTTAACTAGATTTATCAAATATATGCATATTCTAAGTATAAAAGGGGCAATAATTATGACAAAATGCTTGATAGAGTTGTCTGCTCTTGTTTATAGGTTGGGGTGATGTTGGTAAACATGTATGCAAAATATAAAAGCAATATGTCAAGGGACAATGAAAAATATAACAAATGATCTCACACTGACATGAACAAATATCCTCTATTTATTAAACAAGAAATTTAAACTTATTGCATTTGTTTCCCCTGTATATAAGAAAGATATAATAGTGTATTATCTTCCCTTTCCTGCTTATATTTATATTAATCAACAAAATTAAACATTAACACAATATTTAATATACAAAATATACAAAAAAATCTCATTTTCTGATAATATTTTTACTGATCCACTTTATTTTACTCAGATGATGATGTTTCATTGGACTGATAATTATAGATTTAGGATTACAGACCAGTTGCTTCAGTTATATTGTTCAGAGTTCACCCTGTTGGCCGCGTATGCGTTCTTGAGTTATCATCCAAAAACCATTTTACCATTTCGAGTCACTGTGACCTTGACCTTTGACCTAGTGACCTCAAAATCAATAGGGGTCATCTGTGAATCATGATCAATGTTCCTATTAAGTTTCATGATCCTAGGCCCAAGCGTTCTTGAGTTATCATCCAGAAACCACCTTGCGGACGGACCGACAGACCGACGGACCAACTGACCGACAAGTGCAAAGCAATATACCCCCTCTTTTTCGAAGGGGGGCATAAAAATCCTGTCTAGACAAAAAGTCTCGTCCCTAATTAGCCTCTAAGGACTGCACAGACTAATCTGGCTTTATCAGCTCACCCGAAAAAACTCATGTTGAGAATGTAAGTCGTAATTGTGTGTTGTATGTTAATCCCCTTTGTCTCTTTAAACGGTGTGGTAGTGTCGACAGGAACAGATTATATGAAGAACCGTAACCTCGATAATACGTAATACATTTTAAAACATACAAAGTGCCAACAGAAAACAAATCTTGAATTATTTGCTCTACCTTACGTTTTCTTCTAGTTTAGAAAGCTCCATATATGACAAAGTTATAAGGATTATTCTCAAGCGGTTGTAGCAAATAGTCAACTTAAACCATAGCTTTAAGCTATCTGGGGTGACGCTCTTCTCACATGAATTTAGCTCTGTTCTAAGAGTGCTGCTCAATGATAACAGCATTGACAGCCACATACCACAACGACACTCTTTGAGGCGTCCAGTACATGAATCACAGGGTTCTCGAAGCGCGGGAAAATCTTCACAGCAGTAAGGGTCCTGAAACACACCAGGGATTTGAAGAATGTAACTCAACATCACATTTCATCTTTAACTTCATTAATGCTCCCATCATTACACTAATTTGCCATTAATTTTTAAACAGCTCTTTCTACTTGCACTTACTTAAGAGAAAAACAGGAAAAATCGTACAATACACAACTCACAGCACATTTGGATTCTGTTAGAAAAACTACCGGGGTAAAAACCATGGATCTCTGGGTAAAAAGATCTTGTCAACTATAAATCTATCGAATGGTCTCTTCAAAAAACAAAATAATGGCAAAAATTGCAATTCACTCAAACAATAAATGCTTGTGAATGTATTTTATTCCCTGTGCCTAATAAACCTACATATATAATTGTTTTAAAAATCATTTTAAATGATAATTTGACCAAATTCAGAGATAAAGGTCAAAACAGTGATACATTTTTAACTTAGATAGATTTTCTTACAAATGAAATAAGTATTTGAGTGGCAAGGTTGACCCAAACAATGTTTGTTTCCTTCCCAGCCCTACCTGGATGTGGTGGCTCCCCTAATCAGCAGCGGGACCTTCATGTCAGCCTTACCTGGATGTGGTGGCTCCCCCAATCAGCAGCGGGACCTTCATGTCAGCCTTACCTGGATGTGGTGGCTCCCCCAATCAGCAGCAGGACCTTCATGTCAGCCTTACATGGATGTGGTGGCTTCCCCAATTAGCAGTGGGACCTTCATGCCAGCCTTACCTGGATGTGGTGGCTCCCCCAATCAGCAGCAGGACCTTCATGTCAGCCTTACCTGGATGTGGTGGCTCCCCCAATCAGCAGCAGGACCTTCATGTCAGCCTTACCTGGATGTGGTGGCTCCCCCAATCAGCAGTGGGACCTTCATGTCAGCCTTACCTGGATGTGGTGGCTCCCCAAATCAGCAGTGGGACCTTCATGCCAGCCTTACCTGGATGTGGTGGCTCCCCCAATCAGCAGCGGGACCTTCATGCCAGCCTTACCTGGATGTGGTGGCTCCCCAAATCAGCAGTGGGACCTTCATGCCAGCCTTACCTGGATGTGGTGGCTCCCCCATTCAGCAGCAGGACCTTCATGCCAGCCTTACCTGGATGTGGTGGCTCCCCCAATCAGCAGCAGGACCTTCATGTCAGCCTTACCTGGATGTGGTGGCTCCCCCAATCAGAAGCAGGACCTTCATGTCAGCTTTACCTGGATGTGGTGGCTCCCCCAATCAGCAGTGGGACCTTCATGTCAGCCTTACCTGGATGTGGTGGCTCCCCCAATCAGCAGCGGGACCTTCATGCCAGCCTTACCTGGATGTGGTAGCTCCCCCAATCAGCAGCAGGACCTTCATGCCAGCCTTACCTGGAAGTGGTGTCTCCCCCAATCAGCAGTGGGACCTTCATGTCAGCCTTATCTGGATGTGTTGGCTCCCCCAATCAGCAGTGGGACCTTCATGCCAGCCTTACCTGGATGTGTTCGCTCCCCCAAGCAGCAGTGGGACCTTCATGCCAGCCTTACCTGGATGTGGTGGCTCCCCAATCAGCAGTGGGACCTTCATGCCAGCCATACCTGGATGTGGTGGTTTCCCCAATCAGCAGCAGGACCTTCATGCCAGCCTTACCTGGATGTGGTGGCTCCCAATATCAGCAGCGGGACCTTCATGCCAGCCTTACCTGGATGTGGTGGCTCCCCCAATCAGCAGTGGGACCTTCATGCCAGCCTTACCTGGGTGTGGTGGCTCCCCAAATCAGCAGTGGGACCTTCATGTCAGCCTTACCTGAATGTGGTGACTCCCCCAATCAGCAGCAGCACCTTCATGTCAGCCTTACCTGGATGTGGTGGCTCCCCCAATCAGCAGCAGGACCTTCATGCCAGCCGTACCTGGATGTGGTGGCTCCCCCAATCAGCAGCAGGACCTTCATGCCAGCCTAACCTGGATGTGTTGGCTCCCCCAATCAGCAGTGGGACCTTCATGCCAGCCTTACCTGGATGTGGTGGCTCCCCCAATCAGCAGCGGGACCTTCATGCCAGCCTTACCTGGATGTGGTGGCTCCCCCAATCAGCAGTGGGACCTTCATGTCAGCCTTACCTGGATGTGGTGGCTGCCCCAATCATCAGCAGGACCTTCATTCCAGCCTTACCTGGATGTGGTGGCTCCCCCAATCAGCAGCAGGACCTTCATGCCAGCCTTACCTGGATGTGGTGCCTCCCCAAATCAGCAGCGGGACCTTCATGTCAGCCTTACCTGGATGTGGTGGCTCCCCCAATCAGCAGTGGGACCTTCATGTCAGCCTTACCTGGATGTGGTGGCTCCCCCAATGAGCAGCGGGACCTTCATGTCAGCCTTACTTGGATGTGGTGGCTCCCCCAATCAGCAGCGGGACCTTCATGTCAGCCTTACCTGGATGTGGTGGCTCCCCCAATCAGCAGTGGGACCTTCATGCCGATCCTCTGCATCTCCCTGGCCACGCGAATCATCTTGTCCAGCCAGGGCGTGATCAGACCGGACAGGCCCACTATGTCTGTAACATGAGGGCAGTGAACACTTAAACTTAACATAAGCAGAAAGGTGTTATCATGGTGTCATTGTAATTTCAAGCTGAACTAGACATGTGTCATTGACCATGAAACCCCCCGACAGGCCTAGCATGTGTGCAACATGAGGGCAGTGAACACTGGAGCTTGTCACAGTAAAGACAAATACCCCCCCCCCCCCCCCCACATAAACACACACAAACCCCCCATGATGACACATGTAGCAAGGTGTTCAAATATTTCAAAGACACTGATTCCCCCACAACACAGAAAATTCCAAAACATATTCTTAAGTACACGAAAAGAAAAAAGGCTACACTGGTGGTAGTCACTATTCCTTTCCTAACAATTCTTTACACATTAAGGTCATTCAATTGTGAAGTTAAAGCGCAAGTCAACCAACAGTAGAGGAGTTAAAAACACCACTTTCTGGACTTTATTCTATAGTGGAACAAGAGATGTATTCTTCAGAAACACAATGCCCCCTATTGCGCTGCTTTGATTTTTTTGATTTTTTTTACCTTTGACCTTGAAGGATTACCTTGAACTTCCACCACTCAAAATGTGCAGCTTCATGAGAATGCCGCTTTGAAAATTTTATTTTTTTTATTTTTTTTTACCTTGAAGGATGACCTTGACCTTGAACTTCCACCATTCAAAATGTGCAGCTTCATGAGATACACATGCATGCCAAATATCAAGTTGCTATCTTCAATATTGAAAAAGTTATGGCCAATGTTTAAGTTTTCGGACGGACAGACGCCATATATTTGACATTTGACCTTGAAGGATGACCTTGACCTTCACCTTTCACCACTCAAAATGTTCAGCTTCATGAGATACACATGCATGCCTAATATCAAGTTGCTATCTTCAATAGTGAAAAAGTTATGGCCAATGTTAAAGTTTTTGGACGGATGGACAGACGCCATATATTAGACATTTGACCTTGAAGGAGGACCTTGATCTTCACCTTTCACCACTCAAAATGTGCTGCTCCGTGAGATGCACATGCATGCCAAATACTAGTATCAAGTTGCTATCTTCAATATTGAAAAAGTTATGGTTAATGTTAAAGTTATCGGACGGACAGACACCATATATTTGACATTTGACCTTAAAGGATGACCTTGACCTTCACCTTTCACCACTCAAAATGTTCAGCTCCATGAGATACACATGCATGCCAAATATCAAGTGGCTATCTTCAATAGTGAAAAAGTTATGGCCAATGTTAAAGTTTTTTTAGGACGGACCGACAGACTGACTGACATACTGACTGACGGAAAGTTCAACTGCTATACGCCACCCTACCGGGGGCATAAAAACAGTAAAAGACCATAATTCTGCCAAATCTTGCCTGGGCTAAAATTCCTTTTTTTCAAAATCATCTAAACACTAAGGTCCTTTAACTGTGAAAGTTTTTGCGAGATCCTCCCAGGATTTCAAGAGAAATTCAAAACACAAAATTTTGTAACTGTAGATTCTAACGTTGAGAAACAGACTAAGTGTTATTATTCTTCCAAATATCATTGCTTAAAAAATTCCTTTTTAAACCTTCATCAACACATAACAGTTAAATACACAAGCTTCAGTCGACAATATTACATAGTGCAGAAACACATAAAGGGCCATAATTCTGCCAAAAATTGTTGAAGCCCAAACTCCTTTCTTAACCATCATCTGCACATTAAGATCATCAAACTGTAAAAGTTAAAATGCGGTCAGCCCAGTAAATAAAAAAGATTTAACACACAATGTTCGGGAGGTATTTACAAAAGTAAGAAGAAGACGGACAAGTGCAATGGGAAATGCCACCCTCCCCACTCTTGGAGAGAATGTTTAATATAGTAGTATTATACAATTACACATCTTCGTATCGTAAGGAACATAGCAAGAAAAATGGAGGAGTACTTTATCAGACAAGTTTTTGCGTAGACATACTGATTTTTTTTGCAAATTCTGTTTACCCGCTCATTGCTTGGCTAGGGGGAGACAAACAGTATCAAACTGATGTGTTTGTAGGAGAGCCAACTTTGACAGCTAGAGATCAAGCTTTTGTAAATGGAGTTACCTGAGAGTAAACAAGAATATCAGTGAAACTGATGGATGCTCCCCGATGATGCGCTTTGTCAATGTATGTGTTAATAAACACCTAAAAATCTATTATTAGCCTCAGAGACCTTGACCCAGTGACCTAAAACCTCATCAAAAGGTAGAGGTCCATGCAAGGTACCAACATGCCAAATATGAAAGAGATCAGTTAAGTATTGAAGGTGCTATGAGAAACTGTAACAAAAGAGTGATGGAAAAATCTATTATTAGCCTCAGTGACCTTGACCCCAGTGACCTCAAACCTCATCAAAAGGTAAAGGTCCATGCAAGGTACCTACATGCCAAATATGAAAGAGATCGGTTAAGTATTGAAGGTGCTATGAGAAACTGCAACAAAAGAGTGACAGAAAAATCTATTATTAGCCTCAGTGACCTTGACCCCAGTGACCTCAAACCTCATCAAAAGGTAGAGGTCCATGCAAGGTACCTACATGCCAAATATGAAAGAGATCGGTTAAGTAATGAAGGTGCTATGAGAAACTAACAAAAGTGTGACAGAAGAATCTATTATTTGCCTCAATGACCTTGACCCCAGTGACCTCAAACCTCATCAAAAGGTAGAGGTCCATGCAAGGTACCTACATGCCAAAAATGTAAGAGATCGGTTAAGTATTGAAGGTGCTATGAGAAACTGTAACAAAAGAGTGACGGAAAAATCTATTATTAGCCTCAATGACCTTGACCCCAGTGACCTTAAACCTCATCAAAAGGTAGAGGTCCATGCAAGGTACCTACATGCCAAATATGAAAGAGATTGGTTAAGTAATGAAGGTGCTATGAGAAACTGTAACAAAAGTGTGACATAAGAATCTATTATTAGCCTCAGTGACCTTGACCTTGACCTCAGTGACCTCAAACCTAATCAAAAGGTAGAGGTCCATGCAAGGTACCTACATGCCAAATATGAAAAAGATCAGTTGAGTATTGAAGGTGCTATGAGAAACTGTAACAAAAGTGTGACGGAAGTAAGGAAGTTAGGAAGGAAGGAAGGATATATGCTCCGCCGAAATTTTATTTTTGGGAGCATAAAAAACGGTTGTCTACCATATAAAATATGACTTGGATATTGACTTAATTTCCATACATTTCATAAAGTATCTATTTAGATTTCCATGCTGACATTTTGACATTAGAAAAACAGACCTTTCAAATTACAAGTATAGCATTTTAAAGAACTGCATAAAATATATTAAATATCATTTGATTTATGAGCAAAAACTTTTAAGTAATAAACCTACCAGCTTTTTGTTCAATTTCAGTCTGAAGGATTTTCTCACATGGCGTCATAACACCAAGGTCAATAACTCTGCATAAATCACAAATGATTACATAAAAAACATAAAATATATCTCACAACATCAAGATAAATACATCAGCAAAACAAATAATCTTGTAAGAGATATTTTGATGATATTTTAATAATTTAAACCTTTTCCCCATAAGAAGAAAAGTGAAAATGTCTTTTGCAACCAGCATAAAACCAAAACAGTAACTTGCAGTCTGTTCAGGTTTTATGCTGTTTGCTGCTCATCAGTTTCTAAGGGTTGGAAATGAAGCCTTTAAAACTTGAATTTAGTACAAACAAGAGCTGTCAGAAGACAGCACGCTCGACTTTTCGAGTGCTTGACAGTATAACGCAAGCTATCATGGGGAAATTGTTCATATTCAATAAAGTCATGGTAATATAGTCATATTCTTACTGGAAGAGGACCATAATTGAAACATATTGATCGCTTATGTTTCAAAGAAGTAGTACATTATAGTCAATTCTGAGTTCAGGTATATTTTCCACAATCTATTGAACATTTGGTAAGACATAAAACAAACAAATAAGGTTATATTTCAAGTTTGATAGCAATAGCTTGGGTGTGATGGTTGGACAGTCTTTCAAAAATATCATAATAAAAATAAATTATTTTTTTTACCATGTTTAAAAAAAATCTTTTTGTGTGGAGGGCTAGTGGAGAGAGGGAATAATGTGGGGGTGTGGTCATTTATTAGATGATATTTAAAACAAGAGGGCCAAGATGGCCCTAGTTCGCTCACCTGAGAGGAGTCGGTTCATTCAATCTTTACCAAACGTCAAACTTGACCTAGATATTGTCAAGACAAACATCCTGGGTAAGTTTCATCATTATTGAACCAAAACTCTGGCATATGACGTGTATTTGTTTTTGTAAGATTTGACCTGGTGACCTATATTTTGAGTTGACCCCCCCTTACCAAACATCAAACTTTGCCTACAAAAATAAATATTAAGACCAAGATTCATAAAATCTGAAACAAAATTGTGACCTCTAGTGATTTTGTATAATATAATGTAAATTTGGACAATCTAAGGGCAATAATTATGGCATTTATTATGTGATATATATAAAACCAATCTTTGTACCAAGTTTCATGATGATTGGGCAAAAAATGTGATTTCTAGAGTGTTCACAAGCTTTTTTTAACTATATAAATATAAGAAAACTGCCCACCCCCCGGCAGCCATGTTATTCAACTGACCGGAACCATTTTCAAACTCAACTCTCATATCAAGGAAACAAATGTTCTGACCAAATTTTCCAAAATTTCATGAAAATTGGGCCAAAAATGTGACTTCTAGTGTTCACATGTTTTCACTATATACATATTGAGAAAAATACCCCGCCCACTGGCGGCCATGTTTTTTCACCAATCTGGCCCATTTTCGAACTCGTCAGAGATATCAATAAAACCAATGTTTACACCAAATTTCATGATGATTGGGCAAAAATTGTGACTTCTAGAGTGATTACAAGGTTTCTCTAAAGCCAAATAAGGAAAACTGCCCCCCCCCCCCGGCAGCCATGTTTTTTTAACTGACCAGAACCATTTTCGAACTCAACTCTCATATCAAGGAAACAAATGTTCTGACCAAATTTCATGAAAATTGGGCCAAAAATGTGACTTCTAGAGTGTTCACATGTTTTCACTATATACAAATAGAGAAAAATGCCCTGCCCACTTGCGGCCATGTTTTTTCACCGATCTGGACCATTTTCGAACTCGTCCGAGATATCAATAAAACCAATGTTTTGACCAACTTTCATGATGATTGGGCAAAAATTGTGACTTCTAGAGTGTTTACAAGGTTTCTCCATGGCCAAATAAGGAAAACTGCCCCGCCTACTGGCGGCCATGTTTTTCATCGGACCGAAACCACTTTTGAACTCAATCAACATATCATTAAGGCAAACATTTTGACACAGTTACATGAAGATTGGGCATGAAATGTGACTTCTACAGTGTTTAAAAGGGTTTTCTTTTTTTTTTTTACTTTGTTACTCAGTTTTTGACCCAGCATGAGCCAGTTTCGTACTTGATCGAGATATCATTGGGACAAATCTTCTGAACAAGTTTCATTAAGATCGGACAATAAATGTGGCCTCTAGAGTGTTTACGAACAAATGTGGACGGATGGACGACTGACGGAAGGACGACGGACAAAGACCTGTCACAAAAGCTCACCACAGCAATCAGGTGAGCTAAAAATAATCTAGTTTGTCGAAATGGACGTATACATATAGAAATCCTACTTTCAGTTTTAAAATAAAATAAAAAAAAATTAATTACTTCAAAACTAGGCTATAGATTTCATGACAATTTTGCACGCTTTCAAATTCCATCTATATGTTTTGATTAACATGTATTTCATTTCAAGGTGTGTGGCTTTAAAACCAGTCCATATGTTATTCTGATGTGTGTTATTGGTCTAAGTTTTTTGACACTTTAAATTTGTGTACCCCTTTTTTGATCCAAAATAATTATTTATGTGAATCTTATTTTTTTAGACACCAAGATTTTCGAAAAATTTAAATAACTAAAAATGTGTTTTGTAAGTATTAATCTTATTGATATTTGTGTTAATCAGGTGACATGTTCACACGTGTATTTTTACAACCGTATGACGGAAGTAAAACCTTGTTGATGTATACATGAAGTCAGAGAACCATTTAGTTTGCTCTTTTTGGGAAATGTACTCGATACAGGTAAGAAGTAATGCAGTTGAAATGATCTTGGTAAGGTAAACAATAATGTCTGCCTAATGTATTCACAGTTTTTGTTTTCTATCATTTCGAGAAAAAAATAGTAACTCTTTGCGTTCATTTTGTGCCAATCCCGATAATCTGAATACTTTTGAACATTAGAATTGTGTTGGTTAATGCCTATTAAGTAATTTCAATTAAGTTATATAAGGAAACATAACATGCTCCCACTCAAAATCTAAAGTGACAATTAGGCTCCAATTGTATTGTATTACATATGAAGGTGTTAAAGACAATGGTGAAAAAACAATTCACAAAATAATAGTAAGCTTACAAACAGTATATAGAAGTATAATTTCAATAAATAAAGGTTTATACTACAGTATATTAATACTAATCTATTTGGTCAAAGGTAAAAAATAAAGTATTTCTCTGTTAAACTACATAATCATACATATTTACGTAAATGAAATAAGAATATTTTCGTTGAGTCTACACATTTCCTAAATGTGGCCTCTACACTGTTAACAAGGTAAATGTGGACGATACATTACCAACAACTGAAAATGCAATCATAAAAACCTCTCCAAGATCATGTTGTGCAAATATAAAAATGTCTTTTAAGAGGTGGACAATCACATTAAGAAAGTGGTCTAGTTCTTTAACAAGGCACACCAAGATTTCTTTATAACATATATATTTTTTAAATAAGCATTACCTGTCAGAAGCTTCTTCACCTCCTCCAACCTCTCCGTCTCTGTTTGCCTCAATACCCATAAGTGGTGTATCTTTAAAAGAAATTCTTTTAACTAAACATGTCATAGCCAAGGGACAAAATTGTCACAAAACCAGGTTTTCATTGTGAAAAAAAATCTGATAAAGGGAGACAACTCAAACTGAACTTTTGAAATGAACAAACAAAATTAACCCCCTTTGTAAGTTTGTTTTAAAATAAATCTATTTTTAGTCATGGCGACCTTGACATTGGAGATATTGACGTGATTCTTTCGTGCGACACACCGTCCCATGATGGTGAACAAATGTGCCAAATGATTTTAAAATCTCATAATGAATGACATAGTTATAGCCCAGACAAGCTCATTTATGGCTATTTTTTACCTTTGAACTCAAAGTGTGACCTTGACCTTGGAGATATTGACGTAATTTTTTCGCGCGAAACACCGTCTAATGATGGTTAACAAATGTGCCAAATGATTTTAAAATCTCACAATGAACGACAAAGTTATGGCCCGGACAAGCTTGTTCCGCCCGCCCGCCAGCCAGCCAGCCAGCCAGCCCGCCCGCATTCGCCAATCTAATAACCAGTTTTTTCCTTCGGAAAACCTGGTTAAAAATTATGCCACCCACAACAAATCTACCAGCCAGGTTAAGAAGATTTGCATCCACACACAAATCTATCTTTATAGAACCTTAATATATGGCACAAAAACTAAATAATAATTATTGTTATAGCTGCTTCCTTTATGATTATCTTAAGATTGTTGTTAGGCCGCAACAGTTTTTGGGTTAAAAGTGAACGAAGTTCCAAATGTTAATTGTACTCAAAAATGTATTGTTTTCAATAAAAAAAGTTAAAATGCTGGTTAATGTAAAATTATTTCATCAATAACATTGCAATACTTTAAAGAGATATGTGCCTCAAATAAATCAGTCAGAAGGACGGACAAGGGTAAATATACATATATTTATATATATATATATATATATATGCTCCTCCCCCCTCCTTGAAATTGGTGGCCTTCGATACTGTTGACCATATTATACTTTATGATAAACTGAAAATGATAGGGTTTTCCTCTGATTTTATTAGATGATTCGAATCATACTTATCTAGTCGTAAAAAATGTACTGATGTTTCTGGTAAACAATAATCATTGGAAAATGTCACTTGTGGTGTGCCCCAAGGCTCAATACTTGGGCCTCTGCTTTTTTTTACATATGTGAATGACATGGCAGGAGTTGTAAACAATAAGCTTTTATTATATGCCGATGATTCTGCTATACTGGAGTCTTGCAAGTCTAAACATGATATTGAGTGTTTATTAGCACAGGATCTGGAAAGAGTTAGAAACTGGTTAGTTGACAATAAATTGTCTGTACACATGGGTAAAACAGAATCAATTTTATTTGGCTCGAAACCTAAGTTAAAGAAGGAATCTAACCTTAATATTTCATGCAATGGTTCAGTCATACAGCACACTGACTCAGTCAAATATTTGGGAGCTACTTTGGATCAATGTTTAAGTTTTGAAAGTATGGTTACATCGGTCATTAAGAAGGCAAATGCAAGACTTTAGTTCCTATACAGAAAGCAAACGTTGTTATCATTTGATACTAAACAAGCAAATTCGTTGAATTGATATCCCCCACCAATATGCTTCTGGACACAATAGTGTTATATTTGACAATCAAAAAAGCATTTTTTTAAGGACAACGCCAAAACAATATCCCTCCGCCTATGGCGGGGGATAAAAAATGTTAATTATGTCCTTGATTCAATGTCATTTTGATTATGTCTGTTCTAAATGGTATTATGGCATTTCTCAGAATCTGAAGAACAGACTCCAGGTTACACAGAACAAGAGCATGAGGTTTATTTTCAGACTAGATCAAAGAAGTCACATCAATAAAGAATACTGTCTTCAGTTGGGCAGGTTACCTGTTGAAAAAAGAGTAGAACAAATTATTCTTAACCATGTTTTTAAAATACACTCAGGTTTTGCCCCTACATACTTAAATGCGAATTTTATGCTAGCCAGTACTGTTCATAACCATAATACCAGATTTAGCAAAGGGTCATGTTTCAGTATCCCTTAAGTATAAGGGTTTGGCAAAAAGTCCTCATATAAGGGATGTTCTTTATGGAACAGCTTACCAATTGACATAAAAGATTCACCCAATTTACAGACATTTAAGGTTGCAGTAAAAAAGCATATTTTAAATTGCTTATAGTTTTTATGATAAAGCCTGTAATCTCCCTGTGATGTTTTCGGAGGGATATAGTAATAGTCTCCGTCAGTCTGTGCGTCAGTCTTTGCGTCCGTCCGAAACTTTGTCCAGAGCATAACTCGAAATCTATTCAATGGATTTACTTTAAACTTAGAATATAAGCGGATGGCAACTAGGAGAAGTGCAGTGACCAAGAAACCATAACTCTACCTACATTAGTTTCTGAATTATCTCCCCTTTTATATAATTTCAAAGTAAATTTTTGTCCGGAGCATAACTCTAAATCTACTGAAGGGATTTACTTGAAACTAGAAATACAAACAGATGGCAACTAGAGCTTTGTCACAGACGTGAGGTATACCCCCACATGCCGCACTGACACAGACTATTTTGCATGCTGTCTTCACAAAATAAGAGAATCTAATTTATGGCAATTTTTAAGAATTATTATGACATTATCATTTACAGCCATTTTGACCTGTGAACTCTTGAATTCTTCCACATGACACCCCGTCCAATGACTGAGAACAAAATTAATGTACAGAGTCATTTTAAAATCTCACAAAGAATTACATAGTTATGGTTCAGACAAGATCATTTATTGCCATTTTTGACCTTTGAATTAAAAGTGTGACCTTGACCTTGGAGATATCGACGTAATTCTTTCACGCGACACACCGTCCAATGGTGGTGAACAAATTTTCCAAATGATTTTAAAATCTCACTATAAATGACATAGGTATGGCCCGGACAAGCATTTGACCTTAAAACTCCAAGTGTGACCTTGACATTGGAGATATCAACGTTCTTTTTTCACACGACACACTGTCCCATGATGGTGAACAAATGTACCAAGTCATTTTAAAATCTAACGATAAATGACAGTTATGGTCCGGGCAAACTTTCGGTTTAAAACACACTAAGTGACCCCGTGACCTAGTTTTTGACCTGGCATGACCCCTATTCAAACTTGTTCTAGACATTATCTAGATACAACTTGTGACCAAGTTTGATGAAGATCGGATGAAATTTCTGGACAGACCGACAGACCAAAAAATTGACTCCTATATAGCCCACATTACCAATAATGGGGGTATAACTAGGAGAAGTGCAGTGACCAAGAACCATAACTCTATTTACCTTAGTTTTTGAATTATCTCCCCTTTAAATAATTTCAAAGTAAATGTTTGTCCGGAGCATAACTCTAAATCTACTGAAGGAATTTACTTGAAACTTAAAATATTATCAGATTGCAAGTAAGAGAAAAGCAGTGACTAAGAACCATAACTCTATCTACCTTAGTTTTTTAATTATCTCCCCTTTTATATAATTTCAAAGTTCATTTGTGTCCGGAGCATAACTCTACATCTACTGAAGGGATTTACTAGAAACTTAAAATACAAGAGGGCCATGATGGCCCTGAATCACTCACCTGAATCATTAAGATCAGATGAAAACTATGACCTCTATTGTCTACACAATGTTTTTCTATGATTTGACCTAGTGACCTAGTTCCTGACTCTAGATGACCCAAATACAATCCCAATCCAGATTTCATCAAGATAAACATTCTGACCACAGTTCATAAATATTGGATGAAAACTGTGACCTCTATTGTCAACACAAGGTTTTTCTATTTATTTGACCTAGATTTTTACCCCAGATGACCCAAATACAATCCCACCCAGATTTCATCAAGAATTCTGACCAAATTTCATAAAGGTTGGATGAAAACTGTGATCTCTAATGTCTACACAAGGTTTTTCTATTATTTGACCTAGTGACCTAGTTTTTGACCCCAGATGACCCAAATAAAATCCCAACCCAGATTTCATCAAGATAAACATTCTGACCAAATTTCATAAAGATTAGATGAAAACTGTGACCTCTATTGTCTACAGAAGGTTGTTCTATTATTTGACCTAGTGACCTTGTTTTTGACCCCAGATGACCCAAATACAATCCCAAACCGGATTTCATCAAGATAAACATTTTGACCAAATTTCATCAAGATTGGATGCAAACTGTGACCTCTACTGTCTACACAAACAAATTGTTGACGGACGGACGCACGGACAAACGCAGGCACGCACAACGCACGCCGGACATCACACGATCACATAAGCTCACCGTGTCACTTCATGACAGGTGACCTAAAAATATGTGTCGAAGATAAACATGAACAGTTGTGGTTAAAATCCCATAGAAACAAGGGCTGTTTGTAAAACATGCATGCCCCCCTATATGGGCTATAAGTTGTAGTAGCAGCCATTGTGTGAATACGTTTTTTTGTCACTGTGAATGGTGGTGGTGGTGGGTGGTGGTGTAGTAGGTAGTAATTAGTAGTAGTGAGTAGGTAGTAGTGTGTAAGTAGTAGTAGTAGTTAGTAGTAGTAGTAATAGTAGTTGTAGTAGAGTAGTAGTATATAGTAGAAGTAGGTAGTAGTAGTGAAGTAGTAGTAGTGTAGTATAAGAAGATCGTCTTCGTCTTGCGTCGTCCGTCGTCGTACGTCGTGGTCGTCGATCGTCAGTCGTCGTCGTCGTGGTCCCCGTCGTCGTCGTCGTGGCCGTCGTCATTCGCCGTCGTCTTCGTCGCCCTGGTGGTGGTGGTGGTGGTCGTCGCCGTCCCTCGTCCGTACGTCGTCCCTCGTCAGTCGTGTCTCCCGTCGTCTTCGCGTAGTCGGTCGTCGTCGTAGTAGTAGTAGTAGTAGTAGTAGTAGTAGTAGTAGTAGTAGTAGTAGTAGTAGTAGTAGAAGTAGTAGTAGTAGTAGTAGAAGTAGTAGTAGTAGTAGTAGTAGTAGAAGTAGTAGTAGTAGTAGTAGTAGTAGTAGTAGTAGTAGTAGTAGTAGTAGCAGTAGCAGTAGCAGAAGCAGTAGCAGCATTACAAGACCAATACTTAAGAATGATCAAATGGGAAAAGGTAACCTAGCACTGGCAGTAAATATGGGGCTCATTTACAGGTCAGATTTGGAATCTCTGCTGTAAAATGAGATTTTGAATGAATTAAAGGGAGGCAAATCTGTAATAAAAAGAACATGCATAAACCGTAGTTGTTTCCCTTGTTTGAACCATGCTAAATCCTTACAAGTTTGGAAAGAATTGGATGAAAAATTTGGACTTCATTGCATAAACACCATTTTCTCAATTCAAGAGGAGGTAATTCTGTACTTCATGGACCAATAATGCTCATTTTTTGTAGGGTTCATGTCCTCATTGATATAAAGACACTGTGCAAATTTGGAAAGGATCGGACAAAAAATGTGGAAGATTTTTGAAAGTTTTCACAAAATAGGCAAAAACGAATAAACATGCAAAGTTCAACGAGCTCCTGCGGCCATGTTTTTGACGAATCAAATTTCTTTGAACAACTTTTTCAGGGGAGCCTTCAAAGGTCATCCCTGTGAAATTTTTGAAAATCTGATGAGCGGTTTCTGACAAGAAGATTTTTTAAGGTTTTTACCATATATGGTCATGGGGGTCATGGCGGTCATCTTGGTTATGTGATCAAATTTTTTTTAACAATTCTTTTGTCCCATGACCTAGGGATGCTCCACATGAAATTTAGTTGAAATTGGCTCAATGGTTTCGTAGAAGAAGATGTTTACAAATTGTTTACAGACAGACAGACGGACGGACGGACGCCGGACGCTGAGTGATCACAATAGCTCACCTCGAGCTATCGCTCAGGTGAGCTAATAAACAGATGGTTAATAGGAGAAGTGCAGTGACTAAGAACCATAACTCTTTCGGCCGTAGTTTTTTAATTATCTCCCTTTCTTTATTTTTTAAATATTTTATTTATTTATAATTTTTAATGATCTTTAATTCAATTTCATAGTAAATATTTTAGCTTTTCAATTTTAATATCTCCCTTTATCTTATTTTACAATATTTTAATTTGAACACTGAAGTATTCAGTGTAAAATAAATAGATGAGTTAAAGGAAAAATACAGTGATCAAGAACAGTAAATGTTTATAATCTTCTTTTTTAATTACCTCCCTTTCTTTAATTTCCATATATTTAATTCTCTACAGCATAACTCCAACACTATATAATTAATTGATCCTTGAAATATAAATAGATGACACAGGTGCCATGTTTTACAAATATTATTCTACTCTCTATAACAATTGTTGTCATTAAAGCAAACACATTTCGGCGGGGATTTGGCACTACTGTGACAAGCTCTTGTTATTATTAAAATGATGTGTATTATTATTCAAATGTTAATTTGCTTAGTTTACCATCTTTAAGAACAAAGTTGTTGTGCCTTGCTAGGACACGTCATCATTCACCAGAACCACAATGGAAATAAGGGAATTCCCATTCCCTGTCTGTGCTTTCCTGGGTATGTGAGTACATGCCCTGGTACACTATGATTGTAATTAATATTTAATTCATCAATTATACATTTTTAACAAATAATATTTAAAAAAAGCAATAATTATATATTTTTTACCAAATGATTGCTATCAAATTGCGTTTAAGCTCTAGTCTTTTAGCTGATCTGTGATATCTGCATTTGGATTTCATGATTTGTACCATGTGTACCATGCCATATGTATTTTATATACTGAAATAAAATCTCAGTTTGCGGTTAAGGAGGAAATTTTTAAATCCTTTTGGATTAGTGATTAGAATGAAATGCTGTTTCAAGCAAATTCTTCTGGACACATGACACCAGACGCCAGAGGGCCACCTACAACAATAGTTCACATTTGACCACTTTGTTTTCAATTGAGCTATAAAAAATTGTCATCTGCTTAATAACATGACTCATAGTTTGACACAAAGATTTAAATACAGTCAAACCTGAATTCAGCGGTCAGTCAAGGGATATGGCAAAAGTGACCGTTGTCCACAGATGACCATTGAATTCGGATCACAATTTTAAGATGGTTTGTCAGTTGGTAGTAGTGCTACCTCGTTACCCCACCCAGTCGTTTGCATACAGTGTTAAACAGATGCTCATTGCCGTTAACTAAGCATGATAACAGAATTTACTTACATTGAATAATACATAATTACATCTTATAGATTGATTTAATTTCATATTGTTATTAAACTAAAGCAATGAATTTATCAACGCTTGTATAATTGTTTACTCATGCATCTCGATCATTCAGTAAATAAAACTTGTGACGTGCTGTTGACGTCCGTACAAGTCTAAAAAGCGGATTCGCTTTCATAAACCGATAGTACGGTGATATTGTACCGTTCTAATTCAAAGAAAAAGACGCAAAAAGTTTGTTAAAATTTATTCGTACGCAAATACCACACAAAAAGCATTTTAATTCAACAACCTCATACAAAATACAACGCTTCAAACTCACATTTGCATTTGATTCAAACTTCTCCATAATTTCTCGCTTACGCCAGGGTTTTCCCTTCCTTTTATTTGAACAGGCCAAATAAAAATTTGAACCGGCCAAGCAAGGCACTCCTGCTAGGGGTGTCCGGGGGCATGCCCCCCCGAACAATTTTGAAAATCTAGACGCAAAATGGTGCATTTTGGGGGGGTTTGGACAGAAATTTTAGAGATGAAAATTACTTGTTTTTTTGTGTATCACTTATGGAATTTTTCTAATTTTTTAAAAAATTTGTGAGGGGAGTGCCAAATAATTATACTGTGCATAGTGTGCGATGAATTTTGAAACAAGTCAATAACACGTGTATTTGGCTAACACAGCATTGCAAACTTTATTCAACTAAAAGTATTGTTTGAATAATTTCTTTCATGCATTTTCATCGAGATTTTCATCAATACAAACCTTTCTGACGTTTTGAAGGCGCTGTCACACTGAAAAAATCTCTCAGGGTTCGTTTCATTTTGAGAAAACCATGTGGTTACGATTTTTGTAGTTATTTGCGTACTCAAAATAATCAGCCAATGAGAAGCGCCGTTTTGTAGTTATTTGCGTACTCAAAATAATCAGCCAATGAGAAGCGCCGTTATAAATTATACTTGTTCGGTAAAACGTACACACGGAAGTATAAAGAACATAAACAAAACGATGTTAAATCGATGTTTTCGCTTGTTTAATTTCGTCTTTTCTTAACTTTAACAATTACATCGATCAAAGTTGCAAAACCTCTCATTATTTTTTTTTGTTACCAGCATTTGAACCGGCCAGAAAATCGATTGAACCGGTCAATTTGGCCGGCGGCCGGTTCTTAGGGAAAACTCTGACGCTTAAGCACACTCTATACTTGCGTACGTCTAACACAGAGCTCACTTGCTATTACACGCGAACTTTTTCCAGATGCAAATAGTTTCAAACACTTGACTCGCTCCTCTAATTTGAGGAACTTAAGTTTACAACTTATTGTTATTCCGTGATTTATTATTCCGATTGCTTTTAAAGTGTTAATGTGGGGTTTGGTAATTTATAAGATGTTTAAAAAAAAAATGGGGGGGACGTGTGGGGATGGGGGGGGGGGTGAAAGGGGGTATAATGTGGGGTGTGGTAATTTATTAGATGTTTAAAAAAATAAAAAAAATTGGGGGGTGGGGTGGGGGGGGGGGGGGGTGAGAGAGGGGGTATAATGTGGGGTTGGGTAATTTATAAGATGTTTAAAAAAAAAAGTGTGGGGGGGGGGGTTGGGGGGTAGGGGGGTGGGGGTGAGAGGGGGGTATACTTAGGGGTGTGGTAATTTGTTTTAAAAAAAAATTGGGGGGTGGGGGGTAGGGGGTGAGAGGGGGGTATAATGTGGGGTGTGGTAATTAATTAGATGTTTAAAAAAAAAAATTGGGGGGGGGGGGGGGGGGGGTTGGGGGGTAGGGGGGTGGGGGGTGAGAGGGGGGTATTATTCGGGGTGTGGTTATTTATAAGATGAAAAATTGGGGGGATTGTAGGGGGGTGAGAGGGGTATATAATGTGGGGTGTGTAATAATTTATTACGTTTTAAAAAAAAAAAATTGGGGGGGGGTGGGGGGGGTAGGGGTGAGAGGGGTGTATAATGTGGGGTATAGTAATTCATAACATGTTTAAAAAAAATGGGGGGGGGGGGAAGGGGGGTAGGGGGGGGGGGTGGGGGGGTGAGAGGGGGGTATAATGTGGGGTGTGGTAATTTAAAGATGTTTACAAAAAAAAAAATTGGGGGGGATTGGGGGGTGAGGGGTAGGGGGGGTGGGGGTGAGGGGTAGGGGGGTGGGGGTGAGGGGTAGGGGGGGGTGGGGGGGGGTCTAATGTTGGGTGTGGTAATTTATTAGATGTTTAAAAAAAATCATTTTTTTTGGAGGGGGGTTGGGGGGTGGGGGTGAGAGGGGGGTATAATGTGGGGTGTGGTAATTTATAAGATGTTTAAAAAAAATTGGGGGGGGTGGGGGGGTAGGGGGGTGGGAGGGGGGTATAATGTGGGATGTGGTAATTTAAAGGTTGTTAAAAAAATAATTTGGGGGGGGGGTGGAGGTAGGGGGGGGTGGGGGGGTAGGGGGAGTGAGAGGGGGGTATAATGTGGGGTGTGGTAATTTATTAGATGTTTAAAAAAAAATTGGGGGGGGTGGGGGGATAGGGGGGAGTATCATGTGGGATGTTTAAAAAAAAATTGGGGGGGGGGGGGGGTGAGGTTGGGGGGGAGGTGGGGGGGGGGGAAGGATTCTGGTAGGGGCGTGGGGTATTGTTTTGGTGGAATCCATTGTGGTATTCAGGTAAGTGTTGTTTTGTCAAAGTAATAATAAATGTGATCATAAAAAATAACAAATGATCTCACACTGACATGAACAAATTTCCTCTATTTATAAAACATGAAATTTAAACTTATTGCATGTGTTTCCCCTGTATATAAGAAAGATATAATAGTGTATTACCTCCCCTGTCCTGCTTATATTTATATAAATCAACAAAATTAAACATTAACACAATATTTAATATACAAAATATACAAAAAATCTCATATTCTGATAATATTTTTACTGATCCACTTTATTTTGCTCAAAGGATGATGTTTCATTGGACTGATAATTATAGATTTAGGATAACAGACCAGTTGCTTCAGTAATATTGTTCAGAGTTTGCCCTGTTGGCCGCGTATGCATTCTTGAGTTATCGTTCAAAAACCATTTTACTATTTCGAGTCACCGTGACCTTGACCTTTGACCTAGTGACCTCAAAATCAATAGGGGTCATCTGCGAGTCATGATCAATGTACCTATGAAGTTTCATGATCCTAGGCCCAAGCGTTCTTGAGTTATCATCTGACAACCACCTGGTGGACGGACCGACAGACCGACATGAGCAAAGCAATATACCCCCTCTTCTTCGAAGGGGGGCATAAATATGGATGAGACTGCTTTTATGTTGTTTTTATACCTGCATCACAGCTCTCCCTTGGCCCGGGGCCATGCCCATTTACTCCATTACTGAAAATGATATAAAAAGTACATCATCATTAAATAGACATAACTGAGTTAGTGTACGAAAAAACTATACATTTCATCTTTTTTAAGTGCTTTTTGTTTGTACATTTTTTGGCAATCAATTTTTTGGCAAACAGCTATTCAGTAGATATATTCAAATATTGTTTACTTTCTTGCCCAGGATATACATTTTTTTACTTGTTAGCCTATATTGAAGCTGATATAACAGTACAACAAGGGACAAAATTGTCACAAAACCAGGTTTTCATTGTGAAAAAAAAATATGATAAAGGGAGAAAACTCAAACTGAACTTTTGAAATGAACAAAAAAAATTAACCCCCTTTGTAAGTTTGTTTAAAAAAAAAATCTATTTTTAGTCGTGGCGACCTTGACATTGGAGATATTGACGTGATTCTTTCGTGCGACACACCGTCCCATGATGGTGAACAAATGTGCCAAATGATTTTAAAATCTCACAATGAATGACATAGTTATGGCCAGGACAAGCTCATTTATGGCCATTTTTGACCTTTGAACTCAAAGTGTGACCTTGACCTTGGAGATATCGACGTAATTATTTCGCGCGACACACCGTCCAATGATGGTGAACAAATGTGCCAAATGATTTTAAAATCTGACAATGAACGACATAGTTATGGCCCGGACAAGCTTGTTCCGCCCGCCAGCCAGCCAGCCAGCCCGCCAGCCCGCCCGCATTCGCCAATCTAATAACCAGTTTTTTCCTTCGGAAAACCTGGTTAAAAATCGGCATGCAAGGTCTGTTTTACATATACATACAACAAATATACATTATTAGATCAACTGTCTTTTCTATTAGTAACATAATGAGTCAACATTGGTTGGCAAATAAATCATGAGATTCAAAATAAAGAATTATAAATACCTTTCTGGTCCATTCATGCTTCCTTCACAACCTACAAAAGCAAAGCCCAATAAATATTTAAACAAGAGCTGTCACCATAGGATGACATATGCACCCTATAAACGCTTTGATAGAAGTGCACTAAGTGACCCAGTGACCTAGTTTTTGACCCAGCATGACCCATATTTGAACTTGACCTAGATATTGTCTAGATACAACTTCTGACCAAGTTTGGTAAAGATCGGATGAAAACTATTTGAAATAGAGAGCGGACACGAAAAGTGTGACAGACTGATGGACAGTGCGAAAACTATTTACCCCCTTTTCTTCGAAAGGGGGCATAAAACAAACTGATGACATGTTTAGTTTAGTTCATTTAATTTATTAATCTATTTGCTTGATAAATTTGAAGAACATACTTGTGCTATCATATATCACAAAACTGCAGCTTTCTGTCATGCCTCCTTCAAATGCATTATCTGCTTTGAAGTGCACATTTTGCAAAATCAGTAAATAAAATAAGTAACATTTAAATGTTCTTTTTTTATATTAAATCCAAATAATGTCTATAAATTCAAGAGTTGAGGTTTACAAATATTAATTAAAACATGTCTGTAGATGACATATAGGTTCTTTTTGTTTGTATTTCCTGCACTTTTCAGCAGTATATCAGTCATATAAAATGTGTCACTCAACATGCACTTTTCTTGGGTAGGTTGGTTTACCAGTACTCAAAGTGCTATAGGTAGCATGAACTGATAACCACAAAACTTGAATCAGAGACAGGAAGAGATTAATAAGATTTTGCATGTCCCAGTGTAATTTATGAAATAGATGAATTCATGATGCATGATTGCCATCCAAACATATATTATTGGCCCTTGCTGAGAATCCCACTCTTGATGTGTTGCCAATTCAATACCAATTCAATACCAACTCAACCTACTGGACCCACTACAAGTAAAAATCTTTGGCCTAAAGCATACATGGCTTTAAAATGAGCATATAAAAGATTTTTGATGATTTTAATGTAAGATCACATTATCATATAAATATATTTTTACCCACAGTGCCACCAGTGAAAAAAATTGTTTCAAATGTCCATAAACATGACCATATGACCTTAGGCTGAAATTAACAATTTCTTTAAATGTCACTGAATTATTTTTATGCAAGCACTTACTTTGCTTTCAACACTAAAATTACAGCTTGTCATTATATTCTGAACAGACACAAACAATAATTCACTCACAATTCATCTACAAATCATACATATTTGTTTTTATAACTTTAATACTTGAATTAATTTATGCTTGGAATATTAACAACAATAATAAAGGGCAATAACTTTGTAAATTATACTGAAAACACTTATGGTCCATGTACTTTTCTCAACCATCCATTATTATGTGAAGAACAATTCTATACAAACCATCCTTGGAGGGTTATGTTCCACAACACTGAACAGAAATTAACCATTCATAAACAATGCAAAGGGCAAAGTAATGGTGGTGTTTCTTGACATTTACCCTCAAATCTATACATCATCATAATGACTCCCTTCAAAGGCTTTACAAGTAATGCATGCTTTAACAGCTAATTTATCAAATCAACTTACCTTGAGTGACCATTGAGATCAGCCAAATTATTAACCGAACAAACAGCACCACATAATGAAATGATGGCAGGACCTTTACCGCCTTCTCTGCGTGTAGGTCATCTCCTTGAAATAAAAATTAGAGCTATTGAAATGTAGTGTACACTTTTTATTTTATATTACATGAATGAAAGTTACTAAAATCATTTTAAACAAGAGATTGCCAAGCAATATGGTCCCCTACTGGTGAAATTTTTTATATACATTTGTTGCCATAGAATTCTTCATGTAGGAACAAATGAAATGACGTGCATAATCTCCATATTGCCATCTATCCATGTTTCAAGTTTCATGAAAAAATATTTAGAACTTTTAAAGTTATCGCAGGATCCAGAAAAGTGTGACTGACTGACTGAGACTGACTGAGACTGACTGACTGACAGACAGACAGACAGACAGACAGACAGACAGACAGACAGACAGACAGACAGACAGACAGAGCGCAAACCATAAGTTCCCTCCAGTTTCACTGGTAGGGGACAAAAAGAATCTCATTAGACCAACATACAGACTCCATATTGGAGCTGGATAACAAATTTCACAAGTGAACAATCAACCAATGATCGCCTTCTTTGATAACTGACATTTGGACGTCTAGAATTACACACTTTGATTTTGGAGTCTTAACGACTCAGTACCTCTTATTCACGCAAGAAGTGAATCATATCGATGCTCATTTGTCCCAACAGCTATATGTGAGTGGAATGCCCTTACGCCTGACTTGCAACAATCTCCCACGTTAGCCTCTTTTAAAGCTTCTCTTAGCAGGAACCAAACAAAGTCGTCTGAATTATTCAACAATGGTTCAAGAGTTGGTCAAATCCTACACGCCTTGAATGCAGTTCCCTAAATAATGACCTATTCCAAAGATCACTAGTAGACAGTCCTCTTTGCTTATGTGGAGAAATTGAAAATGCAAACCATTTCCTTCTACATTGTCATCACCACCAACATCTCCGAAACAATCTGTTTGGAGATATCCCATGCCCTCTTACAACAAACAACCTACTCTTGGGATGCGAATACCTCAACCCTGAGCAAAACAAAACAATAATTCTCAGGGTTCAACGATATTTAGTGTTGTCGATTTTGGGGTCTTATTGGTGAAACATTTAGCTGTTTTGGACAACCTTAGTGGCTTTTCATCAAATAAACGGTGTTTAATTATAGATGGGCGCTTCTTGCTGGCAACCACAACTACACATTGGTTGAACTTTCATGCTGTTATTCAATACACCTGTTAATCACCGTTGGATACCTTATCTTTTATTAAATATATTTAGGACCAAACAAAAACATTTTCAAGCACCTGTGACCAATTTCTTAAACAAGATCAATGTCAAAGTAAAAGTTGGATGATATTGTTGGAGTAGCATTTGTCATAAGCACCAACAGTGTAAGTATTAATGAGTGAAGGTGATATTGTTTAAAGAAAAGTGAAAAATCAACTTAAAATGTCAAATAAAGATGGCCTTTTTTATTCCAAGTGTAAATTTGGTCAAGCTTTGAGGTGAAGAGATGTGTAATGATACTGTGTGGTGGAATGTGTTAATATCCAAGTCTTAGAATTGCTTCAATTGGCTTCAATTGGTTTCCAATAGAAAAGTATGAAAAATAGCCCTTTTCGAACCACACTATTAAAGTGCATTATTTTATGAGATGACATTCTGAAAAAAGGCCAGACAGGCAAATAACTAGACTAAAACTCTTTGGAGTGGGTGAGCTAGACACAGAAATTTGCTACCAGAAATGTTACTTGTGTTTAAAGGTCACTATTTCTGTGTTTCAGTTTCAGTGACCTTGATTAGTCAGTATCGATTTTTTTGGACACAAGGCTTTATTGTGGAAATCCAGAAAAAGGATGGGATCGACTACCCTGCAAATATGCTTCCAGAAATTGTTGCTGGTTTGCAGTGTCACTTAAGAAGCATCTGCAATAGTTAAATCTGAAACTGCAAGTAGGAAATCTAATGTCTTTGATCATGAGAATTAGCAAATAGAATACATATCAAACTTTGGCAATGAATAACAAGAAGGCCAAGATGGCCCTAGTTCGCTCACCTGAGAGTAGTCGGTTCATTTAATCTTTACCAAACGTCAAACTTGACCTAGATTTTGTCCAGACAAACATCATGGTCAAGTTTCATCATTATTGAACCAAAACTCTGGCGTATGGAGTGTTTTTGTTTTTGTAAGATTTTACCTGGTGACCTATATTTTGAGTTGACCCCCTTACCAAACATCATACTTTGCTTACAAAAATAAATATCTTGACCAAGATTCATAAAATCTGAAACAAAATTGTGACCTCTAGAGTGTTTACAAGGATTTTGTATAATATAATGAAAATTTGGACAATCTAAGGGCAATAATTATGGCATTAATTATGTGATTTTGCTCATTATCAAACTTGACTGAGATCTTTCAGTAACTTTCATAAAGAATGCTGGAGAAGTGTGATTGCTAGAGTGTTTACAAACCAAATGTGGACGAACAGACGGCGGACAAAGACCAATTCAAAAACCTCACCTGAGCAATCAGGTGAGCTAAAAAGTGTGTTTCACAGATCTGAGCCATTTTCCAACTTGTCCAAGAAATCAATAAAACCAATGTATTGACAAAATTTCACGATGATTAGGCAAAAAAATGAGACTTCTATAGTGTTCGATCACAAGGCTGCTCTCTAGTCACATAAGGAAAACTGCCCCCCCCCTGGCGGCCATGTTTTTTTGACCAATCGGGACCATTTGCGAACTCATCTGAGATATATGTAAAACCAATCATTTCACCAAGTTTCATGATGATTGGACAAAAAGTTCGACTTCTAGAGTGTTCACAAGCTTTTTTTTACTATATAAATATAAAAAAACTGCCCCCTACCCCCCGGCAGTCATGTTATTCAACTAACCGGAACCATTTTTTAACTCATCTATCGTATCAAGGAAACAAATGTTCTGACAAAATTTCATGAAAATTGGGCCAAAAATGTGACTTCTAGTGTTCCCATGTTTTCACTATATACATATAAAGAAAAATGCCCCGCCCACTGGTGGCCGTTTTTCGACAATCTAGACCATTTTCGAACTCGTCCGAGATATAAAAAACCCCAATGTTTTGTCCAACTTTCATGATGATTGGGCAAAAATTGTTGTGACTTCTAGTGTGTTTACAAGGTTTCTCTATAGCCAAATAAGGAAAACTGCCCCGCCCACTGGCGGCCATGATTTTCAACGGAACAGAACCACTTTTGAACTCAACCAACATATCATTAAGACAAACATTTTGACAAAGTAACATGAAGACTGGGCATGAAATGTGACTTCTACAGTGCTTACAAGGTTTTTCTTTTTTTTTGACCTGGTGACCTAGTTTTTGACCCAGCATGGCCCAGTTTCCAACTCCATCGAGATATCATTGGGACAAATCCTCTGACCAAGTTTCATGAAGATCGGACAAAAAATGTGGCCTCTAGAGTGTTTACAAGGTATCTCTATAGACAAATAAGGAAAACTGCTCCGCCCACTGGCGGCCATGTTTTTCAACAGACCAGAACCACTTTTGAACTCAACCAAAATATCATTAAGACAAACATTTTGACAAAGTTACATGAAGATTGGGCATGAAATGTGTTTACAAGGTTTTTCTTTTTTTGACCTAGTTTTTGATCCGGCATGACCCAGTTTCGAACTCAACCGAGATATCATTGGGACAAAGCTTCTGACCAAGTTTCATGAAGATCGGAAAAGAAATGTGCCCTCTAGAAAACACACTGTATTACTATGAAAAGATTAATAGTCAAAGGGGAGTAACTACTGTAAACTTAAATGCAATATTTAGAAGAGTTGTCTCGCATGTTACAGGACCTTAATTCATTATTGTTTACAAGCCTTTTTATTATATAAATATAAGGAAAACTGCCCGTCCCCCTGGCAACCATGTTTTTCAACGAACCAGAACCTTTTTCGAACTCAACTCTCATATCAAGGAAACAATGTTCTGACCAAATTTCATGAAAATTGGGCTAAAAATGTGACTTCTAGTGTTCACATGTTTTCACTAGTATCTAAATATAGAGAAAAATGCCCCGCCCACTGGCGGCCATGTTTTTTCACCGATCTGGACCATTTTCAAACTCGTCCGAGAAATCAATAAAACCAATGTTTTGACCAATTTTCATGATGATTGGGCAAAAATTGTGACTTCTAGAGTGTTTACAAGGTTTCTCTATAGCCAAATAAGGAAAACTGCCCCGCCCACTGGCGGCCATGTTTTTCAACAGACCAGAACAGCTTTTGAACTCAACCAACATATCATTAAGACAAACATTTTGACAAAGTTACATGAAGATTGGGCATGAAATGTGACTTCTACAGTGTTTTTTCCTTTTTTTGCTTCTGACCAAGTTTCATGAAGATAGGACAATAAATGTGGCTTTTAGAGTGTTTACGAACAAATGTGGACGGACGGATTGACGGACAGACGACGGACAAAGACCGGTCACAAAAGCTCACCTGAGCAATCATGTGAGCTAAAAAATCTACCAAACCAAGAGGGCCATGATGACCCTTAAATGCTTACCTGGGAACCAAGTTTTGAAGCCTTGTGATAAAATTAACCTGATTAAAACATGGACTTTATATTGTCAAGATAAACATTCTTATCATGTTTTATTAAGGTTGAGTCATAAATGTGGCTTCCAGAGTGGAAACAATTTTTTTTTTAAAGATTTGACCTGGTAACCTTATTCAAAATAACAGTTTCAAAATTGTGGCCTTAGAATAATGCATCTGGACATTCAAAGCCTAAAACCAAAGCTTGATTATATAGAAATTGAAGCTCAAGCATACAATGTTCTTGTATTTACAGAGACATGGCTCAACGCTTCAATCTTAAATCACGACTTAAACATACGAAACTTTTCACCACCAGTCCGTTGCGACAGAGAAAATCGATTAGGGGGCGTGGTTGTAATTTACGTCAAAGATGGTATTCAATACCATGAACGATATGACCTGAAAATAAAATATCTAGAGGCAGTATGGCTAGAACTATCTATAAACAAACGTAAACTTTTGATAGGTGGAATATACAGCCCTCCAAATTCCAATAACAGTCACTGGGATCTTCTCGAACAAAATATTGATCAAGCTTTTACTGCATCATATGATAACGTGCTAGTAACTGGTGACTTCAACATCAATATAAAAGGCAATGAATCTAATAAAATGAGTTGACTTATCCAATCATATAACGCAAAACAGCTAATCTCATCCGATACTGACTACACTGAAAATTCCAGCTCACTTATCGATCTGATATTTGTGAAAAATACATCGCACATAATCGCCAGCTTTGTAGCAGACCCAATTATTCCTGGACTTATACGGTTCCATTGTCCTGATGTTGCTATCCTTAAATTTGATAAACCATATCCTACCTTGTTCAAACGTCGCATTTGGATTTACGATAAGGGTAACTACACTGCATTTAGAGAACAAGAAACTGTCGGAGACGGGTGATGCTCCCCAAAGGTTTTTTATTTGTCACAATGTTGCACTATATATTCAGATAAAAGGAAACGTCTTGAGGGGCATAACTTAATACAAAATAATACGATGGATGATTTAGCAACTTAAAAATTTCAAAGGGCCATAACTCTCTAAATAAATCATAACCAGAACCCACTAATAACATGCGCATCTCCTCAAGGTAGTTAAGCTTCTCATAAAGCTTAATTGTATTCCAGTCAGTAGTTGGGGAGAAATAGCCCGGACAAGAATTGAACTATATGTACAGTTAATAGAAAATTTCAAAGGGCCATAACTCTGTGAAAAATCATCCGACCATAACTGGCTGATAATATGCACATCTCCTGTTGGTAGTGAAGCTTCCCATAAAGTTTCATTGAATTCCCGCTATAAGTTGCTGAGAAATAGCTCGGACAAGAATTGCACTGTATGTACAATGGAAAATTTCCATGGGCCATAACTCTGTGAAAAATCATCCGACGAGAACCGGCTGATAATATGCACATCTCCTCTTGGTAATGAAGCTTCCCATAAAGTTTCATTGAATTCCCGTAATAAATTGCTGAGATATAGCTCGGACAAGAATTGCACTATATGTACAATGGCAAATTCCAAAGGGCCATAACTCCTTGAAAAATCATCCGACGAGAATCGGCTGTTAATATGCACATCTCCTCTTGGTAGTGAAGCTTCCCAAAAAGTTTCATTGAATTCCGGTCATTAGTTGCTGAGAAATAGCCCGGACATGAATTGCACTATATGTACACTTAATAAAAAAAATTAAAAGGGCCATAACTCTGTGAAAAATCATCTGACCAGAACCCCCTGATAATATGCACATCTCCTCTTGGTAGTGAAGCTTCCCATAAAGTTTCATTGAATTCCGGTCATTAGTTGCTGAGAAATAGCCCCGACAAGAATTGCACTTAATGTACAGTTAATGGAAAATTTCAAAGTGCCATAACTCTGTGAAAAATCATCCGACCAGAACCCGCTGATAATATGCACATCTCCTCTTGATAGTGAAGCTTCCCATAAAGTTTCATTGAATTCTGGTCATTAGTTGCTGAGAAACGGACAAAAATTGTGCACAGACGGACGGACACACTAACGGAGGGACGAACGGACAGACGAAGCGGCGACTATATGCTCCCCCCAAAATTTTTTGGGGAGCATAAAAATTAAAGCTAGTAGATTGGCCAGATGTAATCGCTAGTAATAACTGTAAGAATGTTGCTGACATAATATCTGAAACTATTATTAAAGCTGCCGCTGAAACAATACCAAACAAAATTGCAACTATCCGACTAACAGAAATACCATGGCTTAATAATAATATCTGTAAACTCATTAGAAAACGAAACAGACTCCATAATAAAGCCAAGACATTAAACACGGCCACAGCTTGGGCTATCTTCAGACAATTCAGAAATCAGGTAACAAAGGCAATACAAAAGTCTAAATTTGATCACACACAAAAACTGATAACACAAATAAAAACAAACAACTTAACTTCAAAATCATGGTTCAAATTAGCGAAACAATTAATACAGCAAAATAACAAATCAACAAGGGCTGTTTGTAAAACATGCATGCCCCCAATATGGGCTGTCAGTTGTAGTGGCAGCCATTGTGTGAATACGTTTTTTGTCACTGTGACCTTGACCTTTGACATAATGTAAGTTATCATCCGGAAACCATTGTACTATTTCGAATCACTGTGACCTTGACCTTTGACCTAGTGACCTGAAAATCAATAGGAGTCATGTGCAAGTCATGATCAATGTACCTATGAAGTTTCATGATCCTAGGCGTAAGCATTCTTGAGTTATCATCCGGAAACCATTTTACTATTTCGAGTCACTGTGACCTTGACCTTGTGACCTAACAAGAGCTGTCAGAGGACAGCGCGCTCGACTATTCGAGTGCTTGACAGTATAACGAAAGCCATCATGGGGAAATTGTTCATATTCAATAATTAATTAAACGATCTTTCAAAAATAAAAAAAGGAAAAAATAAAAATAAAAAAAATAAACTGGGGGGGGGGGGGGGGTGGGGGGATAGGGGGGAGTGAGAGGGGGTATAATGTGGGGTGTGGTAATTTATTAGATGTTTAAAAAATAAAAAATAAAAATTTGGGGGGTGGGGGGGTAGGGGGGAGTGAGAGGGGGGTATAATGTATAATGTGGGGTGTGGTAATTTATTAGATGTTTTAAAAAAAAAAATTGGGGGGGGGGGTGGGGTGTGGGGTGCGAGGGGGGTGGGGGGTGGTATAATGTGGGGTGTGGTAATTTATTAGATGATGTTTAAAAAAAAAATTGGGGGGGGGGATGAGGTTGGGGGGGGGGAAGGGGCAAAATATAAAAGCAATATGTCAAGGGACAATGAAAAAAATAACAAATGATCTCACACTGACATGAACAAATATCCTCTATTTATTAAACATGAAATTTAAACTTATTGCATTTGTTTCCCCTGTATATAAGAAACATATAATAGTGTATTACCTCCCCTGTCCTGCTTATATTTATATTAATCAACAAAATTAAACATTAACACAATATTTAATATACAAAATATACAAAAAAATCTCATATTCTGATAATATTTTTACTGATCCACTTTGTTTTACTCAAATAATGATGTTTCATTGGACTGATAATTATATATTTAGGATTACAGACCAGTTGCTTCAGTTATATTGTTCAGAGTTCGCCACGTATGCGTTCTTGAGTTATCATCCAAAAACCATTTTACCATTTCGAGTCACCGTGACCTTGACCTTTGACCTAGTGACCTCAAAATTAATAGGGGTCATCTGCGAATCATGATCAATGTTCCTATTAAGTTTCATGATCCTAGGCCCAAGCGTTCTTGAGTTATCATCCGGAAACAACCTGGTGGATGTGCAAAGCAATATACCCCCTCTTCTTCCAATGGGGGCATAAATATAATACCTACACTCATTCATAATAATATTGAAGCCTCTTCTGACGTAGCTAAGTGTGAACTTCTAAATGATTTCTTCTACTTATCATCATTTGCTGATGACACAAATCATCCCCTACCATCTACACAAAATAGCTAACCATAGCCTTTCAAATATTTTTATATTGCCTCAGGACATCATTGATGCAATTCATCCCATGGATCCATCCAAAGCTAGTGGACCTGATCTACTAAGCCCAAGACTCCTACGATAAGGCTGTAACGAACTTGCCCAACCGCTTTCAAACTATTTCAATAATCTTTTAAACGCATCCATATTTCCACAAACTATCGACCAATATCTCTTCTCAGCTGCGTTGGCAAACTTATGGAACGTTGTGTACACAAACATTTTAACAATTTCTTACCTCCAATAAACTTCCGACTTCTTATCAATCCGGTTTTATCAAAGGTGACTTCACTACAAACCAACTTACTTATATCTACAATGACATCTGCAAAGCTATGGACACTGGCAAGGAAGTATGAGCAGTCTTTTGCGACATTTCCAAAGCATATTACAGAGTTTGGCACCGTGGACTACTTTTAAAGCTTTCATCGTTGGGCATCAAACACGAACTTCTAAACTGGTTCAAATCCTATCTCTTACACCGCAAACAACGCGTCCTCTATGCGAACTCTGCTTCCTCATGGTCAAACATTTCAGCTGGTGTTCCCCAAGGTTCGATTCTCGGGCCCCTGCTTTTTCTTGTGTATATGAATGATATTATTGATGATATTAACTCAGAAATACGGTTATTTGCTGATGATACAAGTCTGTAAATAATTGTCGAGCGCCCACATTAGCCGCACAAAATCTTAACAATGATCTAGAGTCCATTCATGCTTGGTCCATGTCCTGGCTTGTCTCATTTAATCCCGCTTAAACCGAATCAATTATATTTTCCAGAAAACGAAACAAACCCACACATCCAACACTCTATTTTGACAATGTACCAATAACGACAGTTGAACAACATAAACACCTTGGCTTTTCTTTGTCAAACGACGCCCGATGGGCAGCACATATATCTGCAGCTATAAACAAAGCCTGGCAACGTATCGGCATTATGAGGTCTCTGACATAAATACTGTCCAGGTCCATCCTCGAAACAAGAGCACGGGCTTGCGGGTGCAGACTCCTCATCTATTTTCTTTTTAAAGGTGAAGGGACTCTCATTTTCAATCACAAAGGAGGGAGGGGTGGAGTGAAGAGGGGTGTATAGTGTGGGGGCATGGACATTTATTTAAAAATGCAAAAAAAAATAAAATCGGGGGGGGGGGGGGGGGGGGTGGGGGGGGTGGGGAGGGGATTCTTGGGTGCGATGGTTTGAACGGTATTTCAAACATATTTTATTTATTTAAAAAAAAAAAAAAATTTGGGGGGGGTGGGGGGGGGGGGGGGTGGGGTGGGGGGGGGGCTATAGTGTGAGGGTGATCTTAAAAAAAAAAAATTAGGGGGGAAGAATCTTGGGGGGGGGGGGGGGGATTGGGGGGTATTCTTGGGTGCGATGGTTGGACGGTATTTCAAACATAAAATAATAAAAATAAATATTTGTGTTTTTTAACCGTTTAAAAAAAAAATGGGGGTGGGGGGGGGGGGGGGGGGGGTGGGCATAGTATAGTGTGAGGGTGTGGTGGTCATTTGTGAGATGATCTAAAAAAAAAAAAAAAAAAAAATAGGGGGGGGGGGGGGGGGGAAATTCGGGGGAGGGGGGTAGGTGGGGGTCGGGGCGGATTCTTGGGTGCGATGGTTGGACGGTATTTCAAACATAAAATAATAAAAATAAATATTTGTGTTTTTTAACCGTTTCAAAAAAATAAAATTGGGGGGGTGGGTGGGGGGGTATAGTATAGTGTGAGGGTGTGGTGGTCATTTGTTAGATGATCTTACAAAAAAAAAAAAAAAGAAAAAAAAAAATTAGGGGGGGGGGGGGGGGGGGAATTCGGGGGGGGGGGGGGGGGGTAAAGTATAGTGTGAGGGTGTGGTGGTCATTTGTGAGATGATCTTAAAAAAAAAATATTTAGGGGGGGGATTCGGGGGTGGGGGGGGTGGGTGGGTGGGGTGGGGGGGGGGGGGTATAGTATAGTGTGAGGGTGTGGTGGTCATTTGTGAGATGATCTTAAAAAAAAAATTGGGGGGGGGGGGGGAATATGGGAGTGGGGGGGAGGGGGGGTATTCTTGGGTGCAAGGGTTGGACGGTATTTCAAACATAAAATAATAAAATAAATATTTGTGTTTTTTAACCGTTTAAAAAAAAAACAATTTGGGGGGGGTGGGGTGGGGATATAGTATAGTGTGAGGGTGTGGTGGTCATTTGTGCGATGATCTTTAAAAAAAAAAAAAATTAGGGGGGGGGGGATTTGGGTGTAGGGGGGGGGGGGGGGTGATTCAAGGGGGGGAGGTGGGAGGGCACGGGGGATGGTTTGGGTGGAGTCTATTGTGGTATGTCAGGTAAGAGTAGTTTTGTCAAAGTATCAATCAAATCTAATCTTAAATAAAGAAGTTATGGCATTTTTAGCAAAATTTAATAATTTGACCTTGATAGTCAAGGTCATTCAAAGGTCAAGGTAAAATTCAACTTGCCAGGTTAAGTAACCTCATGATAGCGATAGCATGAAAGTATTTGAAGTTTGAAAGCAATAGCCTTGATACTTTAGAAGTAAAGTGGATCGAAACACAAAATTTAACCATATATTCAAAGTTACTAAGTCAAAAAAGGGCCATAATTCCATAAAAATGACAACCAGAGTTATGCAACTTGTCCTTTTACTGTACCCTTATGATAGTTTGCGAGTGTTCCAAGTATGAAAGCAATATCTATGATAGTTTAGGAGTAAAGTGGACCAAAACACAAAACTTAACAAAATTTTTAATTCTTAAAGTCTCTATAACGCTCAAAATCAACAAAAATTGCGTTAAGTATTTCGTAGAATAAAGTTAACACCTTAACAATCAGTGTTCCTTATAGCAATAGCCAAAAGTTCAACGCTAGATGTGGTATGATTACACAGATTTTTGTAGATACAAAATGCTCGTTTTTATTTATTTGCGGCCACAATTATTTCCCGCGAATATATCTATTCATACGACACACGAACACCATTTTAGTGTTCATGTGTCGTATGAATAGATATGCAAAACAATAATAAAAACGAGCATTTTGTATCTACAAACATCTATTGTACCAGACCACATCAGGCATTGACATTTCGGCAATTGCAATAAGGAACACTGATTTTTAATTGGTTAAGTTTATTTCACGAACAATTGTACGAAATTTTCGTTGATTTTGAGTAGCAATGTTACTTTAATTTAAATTAATTAATAATTCCGTCCAAATGCCAGTCAGAGTTACATAACTTTGCCTGCACAGTCACCTTATGATAGTTAATAACTGTTGCAAGTATGAAAGCAATAGCTTTGATACTGTAGGAATAAAGTGGACCTAAACACAAAACTTAACCAAATTTTCAATTTTCTAAGTATAAAAAGGGCACATAATTCTGTCAAAATGCCAGTCAGAGTTACATTACTTTGCCTGCACAGTCCCCTTATGATAGTTAGTAAGTGTTGCAAGTATGAAAGCAATAGCTTTGATACTTAAGGAATAAAATGGACCTAAACACAAAACTTAACCAAAATTTTCAATTTTCTAAGTATAAAAAGGGCACATAATTCTGTCAAAATGCACGCCAGAGTTATCTTACTTTGCCTGCCCAGTCCCCTCATGATAGTAAGTAAGTGTACCAAGTTTGAATGCAATAGCATTGATACTTTCTGAGAAAAGTGGACCTAAACGCAAAACTTAACCGCACGCCGACGCCAAGGTGATGACAATAGCTCATAATCTTAAAAAAAAAATAGATGAGCTAAAAATGTATGTTCATGTTATCATACCGCTGCTCGAAAATGGAGACGCAGTCTGGGGTAACTGTTCCAACGAATTAATTGCAGAATAAGAAGCTGTTCAAAATGAGGCAGCAAGAATATACACCGGCGCCACTAAATTTTGTAATATTAACTCCCTGTTAACCAATCTTAAATGGGAAACCCTTTCAAAAAGGAGGCAGAAACACAGACTCATTCTCTAATACAAAATGAAACACAGACTATGTCCAGAATACCTCTCAAATCTCATTCCACTCAACCCTCAAAACCGCCGTGACCTCAGAAATAACGACTCAGTACCTCTTATTCACGCAAGAAGTGAATCATATCGATGCTCATTTGTCCCAACAGCTATATGTGAGTGGAATGCCCTTACGCCTGACTTGCAACAATCTCCCACGTTAGCCTCTTTTAAAGCTTCTCTTAGCAGGAACCAAACAAAGTCGTCTGAATTATTCAACAATGGTTCAAGAGTTGGTCAAATCCTACACGCCTTGAATGCAGTTCCCTAAATAATGACCTATTCCAAAGATCACTAGTAGACAGTCCTCTTTGCTTATGTGGAGAAATTGAAAATGCAAACCATTTCCTTCTACATTGTCATCACCACCAACATGTCAGAAACAATCTGTTTAGAGATATCCCATGCCCTCTTACAACAAACATTCTACTCTTTGGATGCGAATACCTCAACCCTGAGCAAAACAAAACAATAATTCTCAGGGTTCAATGATATTTAGTGTTGTCCAAACGCTTTTCATAAAATAACTGGAAACAGCCCACCATATTTGATGTCGAGTGTCCTTCCTTATTGTTCCTCGTCCTCCCACTTTTTTAATTCTCTTCATGCTCTATCTTTCATACATTTAAAACACTTCACCTCGTTCACACTCAATGTTAAAACGTTTTATCAATTGCCTAAACTGGCTACATGTGCTAACATCTTAAGGACATCTATGGAAAAGAATTCGTATTAGTTTTCAGTAACTTGTTTTCTAATCCATTATTGTATGAATGTATTTCACATGTCATGCTCAAATTGTCATTATATTAATACATACTGTTTAAACCAAAATTGTCCTAGATATTGCCAAGATAAAGATTCTGACCAACTTTAATTATAAACTCGTCTAAACTTATAATAACTTACCACGTATCCATTTCCAAATTTCCTGCACATCATCCTTTGCATCTGCAAAATAGCATGTTTATACAAATTATTAAATTAAACCTAGGTTAATCCAAAGCTGACTACATCTTTATTTTTCATTTTTACTACATCACAAATGTTTTCCAGAATGACACATAAGAGTATTATTACCTGATGTCTTATATAAATATAAATGATAATTAATTATTTTTTGCTATTTCCTCGTAGAAAAAGAAATTTGCAATGTTTTAAACTGTTACCGGTGAATATCCAACTGTTGACAGGTCAACAGTTTGAACTGTTGCCCGCTGGAATAATGATGTCATTTCGTCGAAAAAATGACGTCATTTTACAGTTAAACAGTCAAAATTATTTTATCGATTACTGTTGTGTGTAAATAAAAATTTAGTTTGCTGTTATTTCTATGTTGGAAATTTGATCAGGTAATAAAACACTTATTTCATGGATGCTTGGTGAACAGTAAAAACTGTTTTCCCTCGGTATCAGGGCTGACATTTGGAACTGTTGCCCTTGGCCTATCAGCCTCGGGCAACAGTACCAAAGTCATCCCTGATACCTTGGGAAACAGTTTTGACTGTTCACCGCGCATCCATGAAATAAGTGTATACTCATAGCATGAACTTCTGCTGAAATCCCCTTTGACAGACATATGCAGTCTAATGTGACAATTTAATGTTTGTTTTCTGTTTGCTAAATTGCAAATTAGTCTTATCAATTTGGCATCTGTTAGGAAACCTTGTTTGTTTTTTTTAAAGAAACCTTGTATGAAAGTTGAGAATATTTGACATGAAGAGAGATGGAATTTTGCTTCACTTCACAACACTTTCTGATTATCTGTTGTCTACTATAATTTCATGAATTTGCAAAAAACCACGGAAAGAGATTGACTGAGCAGAGGAGCTCACCTTAACCCATGTTTAAATGATCTATTTATCAAAACACGTCTGCTTCCATTATGACATAAACCTTTGTTTACCTTTGCGACACAGCATGCAGCAGAGCAATGTGATGAAATTCACTGGAAGGTAGTTCAGAACTAGGAGAAACTTCAACACTCCATTCTTCACTGAAAAAATAAATATTTCTGCAATATTTTTTCTAACCATATGATCCAATATACTTTTTCTGAAAGATGGGAGCATTTATAAATCTGATCCTTACCGTTTTCATAAGGAAAGCTCTCTTTAAGTTATTTTATAACAATTAATTTTTTTGAAAGACAAATAGCTTTTAAGTTATGTGTAAGAAATAAATAAACAATCAATTGAAATATTCTTTTTTGTTTCCTCGGTTATGCAGATTCTGTATTTAACAGGGACTAGTATTCATAGAACATGTATTTAAGAAACTGGTTTCACTCACAAACTAAATTACAAAGTGTGAATATAACTTGTGTTAAGTTTCTTACCAGCAATTGTCTTTTTAGATAAAAAGTGTATTATCGCCCCACCTGTGATGTCCTTCACAATTAAGACACCTGAGATAAAAACAAGAATATCTTTGAAACTGATGCTCCTTGATAATGTGTTTTGTCAATGAACAGGTTTATTAAAGGCAAAGGAGTAAGAAAGTGAGCACTTGCCAGGTGCGTTAAATTATTTTTTTAAAGCCACTCACTTTGCAGGGCTACTTGCTGAAAAAAATGGCTTGCCTTTGCTTACTTTGTTGTTGCCTCTAACAACTCTTTGGTTTTTCAAAAGTGAAGAGTGACTATAAATCTGTTTTGACATTTAGTGGGAACATGAACACTGTCATAAATAATGTTAATATTAACCAGGTATGAACAAACAAATTCATGATATTGTTTTGAATAGTATGACTGCAAAATCCTGGTTTCTTAAAACAACGGCTAGGATGTACATACATAAATTAGAAGATTTCTGATTTTTGCCAAAAAATAATGAGATTTGCATTTGTTAGTCGCTAATTGCTTACAAGATGTGTCTGTAATATATCGAGTAGAGACTAGAGTAGAATGTGGGCCTTGTTTGTCACATGCAAATTACACTGTAACTCCAATATAAAGCGCTCCGTTATAGCGCTGAATCCAATAAGGCGGAGGGTGCTTGGATCCCATTTTTTCTCCAACCTTCCATTTTATTTCTGATTCAAATCCGTATAATGCAACTTCATGTATTTTCAGACAATTCAAAGATGGCGGCAATCACAGTTATGTTGATTGCTTTATTCAACCGTCCGTTAAACCGATTATAATCGCCTCGAGGTTAAATAACACCGACAGCTAATTGTTGTTAATCTGTTGTGTAATGTCAATAAAGGTGTGAAAAACTCGCGTGTCAGTGTTTATTACATGTATTCCACATTAGAGCGGTTCAGTGCGATAATTTCCATAAGTTAAGTGCAAGCGGGAAAGTTTTACAATTAAAGTAATTCAAAACGATTGAAACATTCTTACTTTGATATGGTTGCAGTTTGACTATATTAAATGAGCGGCTGTGAAATATACTGCCCACTGTATAAAACAACTTTTTCTGTCATTTCATTATCATTCTAGTATCATGTCATTTAATCTTTCAGTTCGTGTATAAGAAATTAAATAATGCAGACGATTTATTTACATGCGAACGCAGTGTACCGTTAATTGTTAACAGGGTTTCACTTTCATTTTCGCGCGGTTTCAGAAAGTCCCCGGGAAACACGTTTTTTGCATGCGTATGACGCAAAAAAACAATTTTTTGTACATGAATCGTATTGCATTCAATCTAAATTTAAAGTCGCTCGTCCAATGAAAGCTCTGCCCCATAATGCACTGTACTTTTAACACTTCTGAAAACGGCATATATGCGTACGGTTGTGTTTACGAATTTCTTAAACATATATCGTCATTTATGTTCAAGATTATTATTTTTTAAGTGATGTTGCAATTTTATTGGATTATCGGATAAATGTGCATATAAGAAAAGCGGTATGTATACTGTTATCGATACGATTCGGCTTATATGCATGTATTTGCGTCAACACAGCATGGCAATAAACATGACCTATATTATAGGCTATTCTATACCTGTTTTTTTATAGCGCCCTGCAGTAAATGAGCTCAAAACTTATAACGCGGATCCGTTATAACGCTGTTTCGCAGCTTGGACCCCATTGACCGCGCTATATTGGAGTTACAGTGTACCAGTCTTTTTTTATGACTTAAGGTAGCGCACTTCTAATGGGCACATATCCAAATATAATCTAATTAATTATTTTCTTAATCAGCATCATTTCACTGAACTACATGCAAATTTGTAGGTAGGCTTTCCATGCTTTTTTAAAAAATATACCGATTTTTTCAAAACCACCCCCACGCTCGGCTTTTGTCCAGTTTATTTTCACCCCTGGGGTATATAAAAGTTCCATAATTCATTCAAATTTCCAAATATTGGCATGCATTTGGTGTGTACAGATGCTGTAAAGGTGTTTAAAGTTTAAACAAGATGAAAAAAGTATTCTTTTACAGATATTTATTTTTTACAAATTTTTATCTATGGAAGATCGCCATGAAATGTAAGTGATTTCAGCCAAGTAAAAATTGGGTCGGTTAAAAACAAAGTGTCATAAAATTCAAAATAGTATCATTTAAGTCATATTTTAAACTTAGTTTTTATAGAAACACTATATACAGCAAAAAAACCAAGAAATAGACAGATTTACCGTTTACTTTTTGAAATAAAAATAAAAATGCAACATGCATGGTTCGTATTTTCAACAGTAAATCCCCCAATTTCGCCATAACGTTGTTTTAATTTTAATAATTGAAGAATGTGCATAAAAATTGCAACATATTTAACAATACATATAGCTTATATGCCATATTAAATCAAATTACGTTAGAAAATAAATAAAACGCGTCGCAAAAAAGTATACGTCGTCGGCAGGATTCGAACCTGCACAGGAATATCCCAAAAGATTTCTAGTCTATCGCCTTAACCACTTGGCTACGGCACCTAATAGTAGGCTCTCCAACCTTCGAAGAAATCGCGGGAAATCATTAGAGGTGCGCTACCTTAACATCCTTATATGAATTATGTGTTATTTTGTATAATTCTCTTAAAAACTCTCTAAATCAGGTGTTAATCACATGTTGTAATTTATTGTCTTTGATTCGTATCAAGTTGGCAGATAAAAATAAAATACATAGTGAGCATGAATAGGGGTTAACAATTAACACTTATGCTTCCTAATATTTGTAAATGAAGTTTAAGCAACAATACAGCTTTATTGCATTAACTTTCTACAAAAAATGTCATTTTTAGCTCAATTATTGTAATGCAATCTCAGTAGTGATTTGATTGTAAAACAGAGTTTGTTTATAACTAATGATGATAATATCAATATGGTAACCATTGTTTCGCCTGTTTCCGGCTCCAATTTTGTAAGCATTAGGACCAGGACCACGTTCATAGGCCGTCACAAGGATCAACACCCAAACTTCCAAAAGAGTTGGACAATAGCTCCACAGCATCCAGCAGCTGCTCAACCACCTGGGTTTATTTGTAGACAGTCGTGCCACTGACCACATCTGGAGTGGGTGCCTTAAACCCACCTCGATTCTTCTTGCTCATCCTCTTGGGGATCCATTGGAGCCGCTGCGCAAGTGGACTGAACATGGCTATATATTTTCATCCTATGGTGCATTGCATCCACCATCGATGTGGGTAACTGCAGGCTTACATGCTTGTCGACATCCTTGTCAAGCAAACCCTAAAAAAACTTCGCCGTTGCCTGCTCAGCGGCATATGTGTAGGGCATATCACGAAACGCAGTGGTTGACAGCGTTAGCGACCGATCTGACCGATCGTCTAGGGACTCGCCTACTTCCTGATGGGCAACATGGAACCCCTCCACAGTGACGGGTAGCTCCCTGGCGCCAAAGTGCTCCTGCAGCCGCTGAATAAGCTCATCGTAAGGTACCGTCCCTATCCATTCAGTGAGCAATGCCTAAAAGTCAACCGCCTTTGCAACCTGTAAGGCACCAGCCCAGACAGTCAGCCTATCACTTCAAACCAGCCATTAATCTTGGCGTACCGCTCAAGTTTTGCTTTAAATTAGGGATGGCAAAACTATTTGAATAATCGAATAGAATATTCGATTGAATCGTCAGTATTCCAATGGCAGAGTTGGCATTCGAGTATTGGCAAGTTTCCTATTTCAATCGATTTTATGCTTTTTAATTAATTACCCACAAGTTGCTTACTAATTACAACAACAATTACAACTAATTGCCAACCGAAATTCAAAGGGATAAACATGTTTGATAAGACGCTTGTCGTGTCAAACTGATAAGGTGCTCTTATTAGCATCAATTGTGCAGTCGCAATATACACACCCAAAGAAAGGGCGTCAACTTGTTTGTCAATTTGCTGCCAATTAGGGCCTTAAAATGACTTGCAAACAATAGTAAAAATGATGTGATCACAGTTTGAACAGTCATTAAATGTTTTAAGTAGTCCAAGTTGACAAATGATATAAATGTGGGTTTGAACAAAAAATATGCAGTCGTCACTAAAATTATTTGCAATGAATTTTGCATTACCCTTTGAAATGATACTTTTTATACACACAGACATGTTATCACTATTATTAAATTTATGGAAAATTCAAATGTAAATGATAACTATTCTATGACTTGTTTTTATCCTTTTATTTGTGTCCCATTTGAGTGTCGGTCATATATTCAGTTCACAACGATAAGATTACTCTATAGCAAAGATAACAAAAGCAACAACCTTCTAAGTAATCGGCAAATGGTTACCCGGGTGTACATTGTCCAGGGTAATCATGGAACTTAGGTTGGAAATCCATGGTATAACATGGAATTCCATGGAAATCCCTGGAATTTGAAACAGTTTCCAGGGTTTTCCAGGGTTTTGTTCTAGAAATGTCCATGAAACGTGGACTTTTTTTCCAAGCATTTTCCAGCCTTGGATGGAAAAGCATGGAAAAGGAATGGAAAACGCTGGATTTAGGCTGGATAACCATGGAAAATATTTCCAGATAGCATGGAAAGTGGAACATAGAATTTTTTAAGCATGGAAAAGACTCTAACATTTTCAGCTGACCCTGGAAAAAACTTAGACTTTATAAGAGGAGAAAATAACTTATAAAAATGCAACACATTTTATTCAAATTAAATCAGAGTTCAACAATTTACACAACATATGAATAAAACATAAAACAATGTGCATAGTTTGGGCAGAAATAGTAGTAGTTATAGTAGAAGTAGTAGTAGTAGAAGTAGTAATGCTGGTGCTGGCAGTAGAATATGTTGTAGGAGTAGAAGTAAAAGTGGTTGTTGTATAAGTTGTACAAGCAGTTAAACTACTGATAATTATACTATTGGTGCAAATTTAAGTGACAGTAGCAGTAGTAGCAGTTATTATTGTGTTGTTGTTTTAGCATTTACAGGAATAGTAGCAATAATGGTAGCAATAGTAGTATAAATAATAATAACAATACTAGTAGCAGCAGTAGTAGTAGTAGTTAAGGAAGTAGCATTAGCAGCAGCAGCAGTAGTAGAAGTAGTAGTAAAAGTAGTAGTAGTAGAAGTAGCAGCAGCAGCAGTAGTAGCAGTAGCAGCATCAGCAGCATCAGTAGCAGTAGTAGTAGCAGTAGTAGTAGCAGTAGTAGTTGAAGTACTAGTAGTAGTAGTAGTAGTAGTAGTAGTAGTAGTAGTAGTAGTGGTAGAAGTAGTAGTAGTTACAGCAGCAGCAGCAGTAGTAGTAGTAGTCGCTGCAGCAGGAGTTGTAGTAGTAGCAGCAGCAGCAGTAGCAGTAGTAGCAGCAGCAGAAGCAGCAGGAGTAGTAGCAGCAGCAGCAGTAGCAGCAGCAGTAGCAGTAGTAGTAGTAGTAGTAGTTGAAGCAGTAGTAGTAGTTGAAGCAGTAGTAGTAGTAGTAGTAGCAGTAGTAGCAGCAGTAGTAGTAGTAGTAGTAGTAGTAGTAGTAGTAGTAGTAGTAGTAGTAGAAGTAGTAGTAGTAGTAGTAGTAGTAGTAGAAGTAGCAGAAGTAGTAGTAGTAGTAGTAGTAGTTGTAGTAGTAGTTGTTGTTGTTGTTGTTGTGGCTGTTGTAATAGTAGTAGTAGTTTTGCAGAAGTAGTAGTAGTAGTAGTAGTACTAGTAGTAGAAGTAATAGTAGTAACTTTCAAAGCAATGTCTACAAGTTTAAATTCCTTAACCCTGTTCAAGGTGTATACACACTCAATATTTAACTACAGTCCAGGTTTGCAATTAACAAACTATCTGACAAGCCTGTGTGTGAGTCAGATATGTCTGCGGCTAATCTATTGGTTATAAAATATCACAGCCTTTTCTGATTGGCTGAGTTCAAATACAGAAAGTTTACATGTTAGATTGAAATTCTGGAGTAGGCGTATTGTAGAAAATATGCAGGTTAAACTTGTTGTTAAAATGAAGTTAATGTAATTTCACAAACAGTAGAGTTAATGAGTTTTTCCATTAACAAGAATTTCTTAAAATAATAATGTATGGATATCATTTTGAAAGTGACATGAAATGTTGTTAAAAAGTGATGCATACAAGTGTTTCAGAAGTCTGTCTAGGAATAGAACAACAACTGAAGGTTTGTGCTTTTCATTATTTCTAAATATTCCTTTAAATTTATTCTTCTTATGTCATCATTGTAGACCTTTTTTATGTGACATTTTAGGTAAAAGTATGGCAAATATAGAAGTTTAAAAGCAGCTGTCACACACATTTTCACTAAGTGCAGTTTGCAGCTTGATAAAAGAAGTCCTATATTAGTAGATATAGGAGATATTAATAAGCTTGAATGTAGTATCGGAAGTTTATACTGCATGGCTAGGGAACTGAGGCTAAGGGAGTTATGTGCTGTGCATGATGAGAACTCAATGCTCATTAATGCTGTTAATGTTTATAAATAAATTAATTAAACCAATAGCATTGTTTTTTAGGTTTCACTGTGCATTTTCATACCAATAGAATTACACATCATTCTAATTATAGCAACAAGGGCCACATTGGCCCTGAATCGCTCACCTGAACAAATTGAATAGCCTTAGGCCCAATGGTAATTGACAAGAAACAAATTTTCTTGAACAAATTTTTAGGGGAGCCTTTAAGGATCATCCTTGTAAAAAAAAATGAAAATCCGACGAGCCCTTTCTGACAAGAAGATTTTTTAAGGTATTGACCATATATGGGCATGGCGGCCAGCTTGGTTATGTGACCAAATTTTTTTTTAACAATATTTTTTTTTCGTGACGTAGGAATGCTCCACATGAAATTTGGTTGAAATTGGCTCAATGGTTTAGGAGAATATGATCTGCTCAGGTACGCTAAAAACTTAAACATTGAGATAAAAGGAATTTTTGCTTGTTTTGAAGAGATTCCTCCTTTTTCTCAAAATTGACAAGATATCATCGACTAAACAGGCAACCCATGTTTGCATAAGGATAAATCCTTTTTACCAATCAACATATTTTGGACTGAACAATTTCTCAATTTCCCACGATGATTCAACCCTACCAGAGCAATTTCCTAAGCAATAATCACCTCCCATTTTATGGTTTGATTCCAAAGATTTTGTTTCTAAACATCAATTGGGATTTAAATCTTCAAGTTTGGGGGAAAATATACTTTTTGCAATCAATCATAGCAATTCTTTTTCACCCAATTTTAATTTTAGAATTTCTAATTGATGTTTTCAAACAATTATTCGATGTACAAACAGGTTTTCTTGCTTATTATCAGCTCTAGATTAAGAGTACACTATAATTATTTCTAAATCTGCCATCTCAAGGAGATAATTCTGGACTTAATGGTCCGATGTTGCTCATTTTCGACAGGGCTCGAGTTTTGATTGATATGAAGACACTGTGCAAGTTTGGAAAGAATTGGATGAAAAATTTGGACTTTATTGCATAAACACCATTTTCTCAATTCAAGGGGAGGTAATTCTGTACTTCATGGACCAATAATGCTCATTTTTTGTAGGGTTCGTGTCCTCATTGATATAAAGACACTGTGCAAATTTGGAAAGGATCGGAAAAAAAATGTGGAAGATTTTTGAAAGTTTTCACAAAATAGGCAAAAACGAATAAACATGCAAAGTTCAACGAGCTCCTGCGGCCATGTTTTTTGACGAATCAAATTTCTTTGAACAACTTTTTCAGGGGAGCCTTCAAAGGTCATCCCTGTGAAATTTTTTGAAAATCTGATGAGCGGTTTCTGACAAGAAGATTTTTTAAGGTTTTTACCATATATGGTCATGGCGGCCATCTTGGTTTTGTGATCAAATTTTTTTTAACAATTCTTTTGTCCCATGACCTAGGGATGCTCCACATGAAATTAAGTTGAAATTGGCTCAATGGTTTAGTAGAAGAAGATGTTTACAAATTGTTTACAGACAGACAGACAGACAGACGGACGGCCGGACGCCGGACGGTGAGTGATCAAAATAGCTCACCCCGAGCTATCGCTCAGGTGAGCTAATAATAAATTTGTACTAATCATACCAACAAATTTTGTTATGCTATGCTTTGTGATGTATTAACTTCATTGTAAGTTATTATTTAAAGACCATTTTACTAAATATATAAAACAATACTTGAATTATTTTCTATATACATTTTCATTATGTGCTTTAACTGTAGCTGACCAGTTGATGGAAGATACTGCAGAGTTTGGCAGGGAAATAACCCAAGACAGCAAAGCGGCTCTTTTGGCACATTTACCAAGAGGACTAACATGGCCACAAATTCATGGTAAATATTGTTATGCCCCGGGCTCATATAAGTAATTTAGTGTTAACCACCTGAAAGTATTTTGTCTTTTTGGTATCCAATATTTTGGTCTAGTTTCAATTACAGATTATTTTTATATGAATTAGCAAATTAGCATAACTTTCATATAGCAATATCTGAATATAAAATTCCTATATATGTTTGAGTTTCCAGATACATGCTAGTGTACCCCGTTTTGGGGCATTTAAGAAAACAACAATATAAATTTCAAAATAAAAGAGAGTCATATAAAAATATAAGTTAAATCACCAATTTATTCACTTGAAAGTCTCAGTTTTCCTGTGTGGTTGCCTGTTTGCAAGTAGATTAAAGCCCGCTTGCAAACTTTAAGAGAATAAATTTCAGTAAATGGAAAAGAAATAATCGCTAACTACTTAGGATCGTAAATGTTCGCTCAAATACAAAAAAGCCAGATGTACCGAATTGAGCAGTGATATGAAATATCTAAAATAGATTAAAATATGAATGAGCATTGAAGTATAGATATTCAATCATATGATTGCTGCACATTTACTTTTACAGATGAATGTAAAAAACTTATGACTTTCTTGTAATATTGTTTGCTTTGTTTTTCTTTCAGAGATCATGCAGGAGCCGTACAGTATAACAGCAGTACAAATTCTATAAAAGATCCACGACCTACTGAAGCCCAGCTAATTAACAAAAAAGTTTTTAAAAACTGTAATTTTATCCCACCTGGGTACTTATAATTTACTAAGCTGCCTACACAAGTTTTAGACTTGCAATTATATTTTAAATTGTCACTTGGAAAGTAATACATGTACATGCATTATGTTCTGAATTTCTTTGAACAATAAAATTATATAAAAGTATTTTAATGAAATCAAGCACCTAAATTGCATTAAAGTGAAAGTAGCTGAGAAAAAGATGTGTTTGTAAAACACAATGTCCCCCTATATGACGTTTAACCTTGAAGGATGACCTTGACCTTGACCCTTCACCACTCAAAATGTGCAGCTCCATGAGATACACATGCATGTCAAATATAAAATTGCCAGCTTCAATATTGCAGAAGTTACATTACATGAGCAATTTTGACCCATATATTTGACCTAGAAGGATGACCTTGACCTTTCACCACTCAAAATGTGCAGCTCCATAAGTTACACATGCATTCCAAATATCAAGTTGCTATCTTCAATATTGCAAAAGTTTTCATAAAATAAGCGATTTGGGCCACATATATTTGACCTCTGACCTTAAAGGATGACCTTGACCGTGACCTTTCACCACTCAAAATGTGCAGCTCCATAAGTTACACATGCATGCCAAATATCAAGTTGCTATCTTCAATATTGCAAAAGTATTCATAAAATAAGCGATTTGGGCCACATATATTTGACCTCTGACCTTGAAGGATGACCTTGACCTTGACCTTTCACCACTCAAAATGTGCAGCTACATGAGATACACATGCATGCCAAATATCAAGTTGCTATCTTCAATATTGCAAAAGTATTCATAAAATGAGCGATTTTGGCCACATATATTTGACATCTGACCTTGAAGGATGACCTTGACCTTGACCTTTCATCACTCAAAATGTGCAGCTCCATGAGATACACATGCATGCCAAATATCAAATTGCTATATTCAATATAGCAAAAGTTATTGCAAAATGTTAAAGTTGGCGCAAACCAACCAACCAACAAACAGACAGGGCAAAAACAATATGTCCCCCACTACTATAGTGGGGGACATAAAAATAGTATCCTTGTGCTCATGGGCAGCTACATATATTGTGACATATATGAAGCAGCTAAAATAACTTAAATTTTTCATTTTGTTTCTTGTATATCGTTTGTACAGGGTTCGTGAATTGTTACTGTATATTACTTGACTTGCTTGTATTTTGTTACTTTGAATACATGTTGTGAAGGTTGCATTATACTTTTTAACTTTTAAAGTAGCGCCTGTTCTGTTATGTAAGGGCCTGATTTATGATAATGGACCTAGAGGCTTTGTAAGCATGTATTAAACAACACTTGTTTGATCTGAATAATTTGTTAAATAAATGTAACACAATTTGTAATCTGATGTTATATTTTGATGAATTGTGAACAAAATAATACATCGAAGAAACTAAGGCATTATGTTGATTTTTTGTTTAGTTTTAATCTAACCTTAAATTATGATTTACTTAAGCTGTGAATATTGTATTCATTTAATACATGAATATTGTTTTTAGACCAGAAATTTCTTTTTCTATTCAGTGACCATGGTAAACGCTGGACAATTTTCCATGTTATACCAGGCATCCATGGAATATTAAACATGGTAAAACCCTGGAACATTTTCCAGGGTTTTCCAGCCAGCATGGAAAAAATACCGTCCGAATACTCCATGTAATCTGGAAAACCCTGGAAATAAATCCATGGTTTTCCAGATTACATGGAGTATTCGGACGGTATTTATTCCATGCTGGCTGGAAAACCCTGGAAATTGTTCCATGGTAATTATTCCAGGGAGCCTGGAAAACCATGGAAACTATTCCAGGCTATTTCCACATACCATGGACAATTTTCCACCCTTTTTTTTAAATATTGACGCTGGAAAAGGCTGGAAACTTAGTCCGAATACTCCAGCCTCATATTTTCCATGGATTTCCATGGAAAACCCTGGACAAAGTACACCCGGGTACAACCAGGGACTAATACAAACAATTTTAATACATCCCTGTTATACATTGCAGAAAATAGAAGGTAATACATTCCAACTGTTTAATGCGAATTTTCGAATATTCTATTGAATGGATGTGCGAGTATTCGAATACCGATATAGGTATTCGATGCCATCGCTACTTTAAATACAAACCAATTGCTCCTCACATCATATAACCCACTATTTGGCAGCCTTGTCAGGACATCCCGATCCTACTGGGTCGGGGTTTTACTCAGGACAGGAAGATTGTTAAGGACAGGGTGGGGGTGCGTCGCCTCTATGGGAGTTTCACTGGATATCGCCTGCACTTTGTGACCGTCAACGGCGCTCTGGTGCGTACCTGACAAATTGGCCGTGGAAGGGGCCTCTAATGAAACAGAAACAGGACTACATGGACTAGATGGTAGCTCTCTACCGGGCCTTTCCAAGGGCAAACCTAGCGAATTGAGCGGGACGCGGACGCTTGATGCCACATCAGCAACATCAAACAGTATCGGCATGCCTGTTACCACCACATGGTCCGGCTGCAACAACAGACGCTTGGGGAACAAAGGCTTTACAAACTGCTATCATTGCTGGTCAACTCCTGCTGGCTGTTACCAGTGGGATTCCTATAACAAGACACCTCACAGCTGTTTACTGCGGTGCTATCAAAGCTGGACAACTCCTGCTGGCTGTTACCAGTGGGATTCCGATAACTAGACACCTCACGGCTGTTTACTGTGGTGCTATCAAAGCTGGACAACTCCTGCTGGCTGTAACTAGTGGGATTCTGATAAATAGACATCTCACGGTTAGTTACCGCGGTGCTATCATATCTGGACAACTCATGATGGCTGTTACCAGTGGGATTCCGATAAATAGACACCTCACGGTTGGTTACCATGGTGCTACCATAGCTGGACAACTCCTGTGGCTGTTACCAGGGGGATTTTAATAACTAGATACCTCACGGTTGGTTACCGCAGTGCTACCATAGCTGGACAACTCCTGCTGGATGTTACCAGTGGGATTCTGCTATCTAGACACCTCTATGTTGGTTACCGCGGTGCTTCCATAGCTGGACAAATACTGCTGGCTGTTACCAGAGGATTCAGATAACCAGACACCTCTCGGTTGGTTGCTGTGGTGCTTCCATAGCTGGACAACTCCTGCTGGCTGTTGCCAGGGGGATTCCAATAACTAGACACCTCATGGTTGGTTACTGCGGTGCTATCATAGCTTGACAACTCATACTGGCTGTTACCAGTGGAATTCCGATAAATAGACACCTCACTGTTGTTTACTGCGGTGCTATCAACCGGAACCACGTGGCCGATGGTCGGGATGACCTCACCACTCGTGTCCATTTTGCTGACTTCCTGATCAGCGGCCATCATGGGGCCTACTGCAGCCGCCTCCTGGTTGGCCTTATGGTTGTCTAAAGGTGTATTTGATAATTATCTATTGTTACCCCACCAGTAACTCAAATCTGTCATATTTTAGCATGGCAATATTATACAGAATGATACTGACGTTAATGACTTTGTATGAATAATACTAAAACACAATTAAGGTGCTCCCTGATTTAAAAATGGGATCTCCCTGATTTGAAAATTGGATCTCCTTGATTTGAAAATGGGATATTTTGGGCAAGTGCATCAGATATCATCTCAATTCAGCAAGTCAAGCAAGCACGAAGAGTTAAACACCTTTGAATTGATGTATGAAAACAAGAGTGCCAAACAGACCCAAGATACGCCCGTTTGAAGGTTTTGGACAACATGATAACTTTACCATGACCAATATTTGAACTTAACCTACATATCATCTAGACAAAACTTCTGACCTAATTTGGTGTAGATCGGATGAAAACTACTTCAATTAGAGAGCAGACACCATGCTAAATCCTTGAAATGCACAATGTTACCCCGTGACCTAGTTTTTGGCCCAGCATGATCCATATTTGAACTTGACCTAGTTATTATTGAGACACAACTTCTGACCAAATGAGTTGAAGATTGGATGAAAAGTACTTCAATTAGACAGCAGACACAATGATAAATCCTTGAAATGCGCTAAGTGACCTTGTTACCTAGTTTTTGACCCTGCATGACCCATATTCGAACTTCACCTAGATGTTGTCTAAATACAACTTCTGACCAAGTTTGGTGAAGATCTGATAAAAAATACTTCAATAAGAGAGCGGACTCAACTTATGGGATTGTTTACCCTCAGGACTTTGGTTAATAAACCATTGCCCGAGCACACTGCTTAACATTAAAACTCTGCATTTAAAAGGTCGAAAACGGCCATAAAATGGACAGCCCGATTTTTCTGGGCAGTACCATTGATACAAATATAAAATTTTAAAGTGTTGGTGCGATGCTTTAATAAAAATCTAGTAGTTTAAAAATTAGCTTTACACTGGCTGAGCCTAACACTGTTAAAAAGCGGCGTTTTTATTCGTTAATAGACTACTAAAACGATGGCGCTGATTGGCCGAAATTTCTTATTAAGAATTACAAGTAGGTCAATCCGTTTAAAAATAGAAATTTTCCCACGGCGGACGACCTTGATATTGCACTTTACAAAAAGTAAACAGTAATATTTTCTATGTAGGAAATATAAAAATGAAAGAAAAAGGATGAATACATCCAAAAGAACTTTGACTTGTTTTATAGTTATAAATTACTATGTTTATGTTATGTTACTGTACTTCTTATTAATTATTATTATTAATATGATTTTGTTATTGTATGTTATTGTTTGGGTTTTTTAAGAAGGAGAGAGAGAAAGAATAGCCCAATTTTTATAAGTAAAGATGGTGAAAACACACATACTGTTGTATGTGGCATCATCATTACTAGACCCACTGTTCAGTATATACTGCAATGGGTTTGTTGGAGTCTTTAGACTTTGTGATCTGTGGTTTTATTGTTAAAATTAACATAATAATACTTTTAATTTAATGTTTCTAGGGATAGGAAAGATTACACGAAAGTGTGATATGTATAATATATGTAAAAATTATTAATATTTTAGGTTTTTTCAGATCACAAAGTGGTTCAACATTGCCACTATATATCTACATAAATAATAAACCTATAGATAAGTGTAACTTGGTTTTTGTGTTAAATGTATAATGCTAGGAGCTCTAAGCGATGGTAAGATATAGAGATTTGTAAACCTTCATTAATAGGGGAAGGTAGAGCCTGTTTAAATAGCTCTCATAAGAAAAAAAAAGAAAAAAAAGGGGGATTTGCATGCAAACATGCAATTAAGTAGTTTCTAACAAACAATTGAGATTGGTAATGCATTATAGTTGTAAATTATATTTTTAGTATTACGATTAGCATGTATTTGTAAGTGTGCCACAATGTTGAACGCTTGCAGACAGGGAATATAGCCGTGATGCTCCAACCTAAGACCCTGTCTGTATGGAACTTATAGAGGATTGGGCTATGAAAGAAGGACGTCCCCCCAGAGTGGCGTTTAGACAATATTTAAAAGAAATTTAATGATAATATTTATATATTTACAGGTAATAGCTTACGTGTCGCCAAACGGTTACCTCTTTAGGGCCACATAAAAAACAATGGTAAAACAATGTACTTTACAGTTAAAAATTAGTCAAAGCAAACCAAGTTTATACAAGAAGGCAGATTATGTACAGAATGTACAATATTATATGCACTTATTGATAGGTAAAAAAACAAGTTGCCACCCTGGGGGGTTAAAAGAAGGAGTTTGGAAGTGTAGGTAGGTCACAGTGGTTGGGTAGGGGGTTTCCAGCAGGGGCAAATCAACTTGGGTTTATGTAGGGGAGGTAATTTTGTATGGAAAAGTATTGATGGTTTTGTCCCCTAGACCAGAGGGAGTGCACGGTAAATGGAACTAGGAGGATTACACATGGTAATTAGTAGATAGAAAGAAAGAAATAATACACTCTAATGTTTAATATACTGAAATATTATATAAATATGTGGGATTGGTAAACTAATTCATACAACAATGCAGGAAATAACCCACAAAAAGCTATCATCCATACTATAGAAATTAATATATAGGGGATGATGCAAGTTAAAAGAAAAGGTACAAGAACACCTTATTTACTTACTATACAAAATTAGTAAGTTTCTCAAGATTAAGATAAAAATTGTACAACAGTACTTTATTTGTTATGATTGTTGATATACCGCTTATAGGGAGAGTTACAATAATCCCATAAATTGAAAATACCCTTAAAGGATAATATGGTATTGCAAGATGTACGTGACCCTGCACCGTGCACTCCTGTCTGACATGGCTCTTCGAGTTTGAAGGAGAAGGGGGGTGTCAGAGGGAAAGGGAGGGGTGCAATGCAGCCAACATACCCAGGTTACTGGTCAGCCTCGTCCTTTCTTTTACATAAAAACTGCCATAAAATATGTATATATTAAGAAACTGAATAATGTAAATGGTGGACTCACGTCATATTCTCATAAAAAATGTATTAAAACAAGGGCTGTTTGTAAAACTAGCATGCCCCCCTATATGGGCTATAAGTTGTAGTAGCAGCCATTGTGTGAATATGTTTTTTGTCACTGTGAACAACGGTGGTGGTGGTGGTGGTGGTGGTGGTGGTGGTGGTGGTGGTGGTGGTGGTGGTTTGAACCATGCTAAATCCTTAAAATGCCTATTTCCAGTAACTGTGACCTTCACCTGTGACCCTGACCTTTGACCTAGTGACCTCAAAATCAATAGGGGTCATCTGCGAGTCATGATCAATGTACCTATGAAGTTTCATGATCCTAGGCCCAAGCGTTCTTGAGTTATCGTCTGACAACCACCTGGTGGACGGACCGACAGACAGACAGACAGACAGACAGACCGACATGAGCAAAGCAAGATACCCCCTCTTCTTTGAAGGGGGGCATAATAAAGAAGACCAGGTCAATACCATTGGCCTGATTTAGAGAGCGGACACCATGCTAAATCCTTGAAATGCACTAAGTGACCTCGTGACCTAGTTTTTGACCAGGCATGACCCATATTCAAACTTGACCTAGATATTGTCCAGATAAAATTTCTGACCAAGTTTGGTGAAGATTGGATGAAAACTACTTCAATTAGAGAGCGGACACCATGCTTAATCCTTGAAATGCACTAAGTGACCCTGTGACCTAGTTTTTGACCCAGCATGACCCATATTCAAACTTGACCTAGATATTGTCTAGATACAACTTCTGACCAAGTTTGGTGAAGATCTGATGAAAACTATTTGAACTAGAAATGGTGCGGCAGAGGCGGACAAGTATTCCCACGCCGCAGGTTTGACCCAGGAGCGCCCCAGGGTTGGTAATGGGGCAATGCATAGTTGAGATTGACCGTATTGTCATAAGAGAAGTTCAGTATCAATTAGAAGTGAATCGGTGTAGAAATGAAGAAGTTAAATAAAAGGCAATTTTGGATGGGTGTGGCCTATGTGGGCGGGGCGCCCCAGGGTTGGTATGCATAGTTGAGATTGACTGTATTGTCATAAGAATAGTTCAGTATCAATTAGAAGTGAATCGGTGTAGAAATGAAGAAATTATAGTAAAAGGCAATATTGGGTGGATGTGGCCTATTTGGGCGGACCGCCCCAGGGTTGGTAATGGGGCCATGCATAGTTGAGATTGACCTTATTGTCATAAGAGAAGTTCAGTATCAATTAGAAGTGAATCGCTGTAGAAACAAGGGCCGTTTGTAAAACATGCATGCCCCCCATATGGGCTCTCCGTTGTAGTGAGAGCCATTGTGTGAATATGTTTTTTTTGTCACTGTGACCTTGACCTTTGACCTAGTGACCTGAAAATCAATAGGGGTCATCTGCCAGTCATGATCAATGTACCTATGAAGTTTCATGATCCTGGCCATAAGCATTCTTGAGTTATCATCCGGACACCATTTTACTATTTCGTGTCACGGTGACCTTGACCTTTGACCTAGTGACCTGAAAATCAATAGGGGTCATCTGCGAGTCATGATCATTCTACCTATAAAGTTTCATGATCCTAGGAATAAGCGTTCTTCAGTTATCATGCGGAAACCATTTTACTGTTTCGGGTCATCGTGACCTTGCCCTTTGACCTAGTGACCTGAAAATCAATAGGGGTCATCTGCGAGTCATGATCAATCTACCTATCAAGTTTCATGATCCTAGGCCTAAGCGTTCTTGAGTTATCATCCGGAAACCATTTTACTATTTCGGGTCACTGTGACCTTGACCTTTGACCTAGTGACCTGAAAATCAATAGGGGTCATCTGCGAGTCATGATCAATCTACCTATCAAGTTTCATGATCCTAGGCCTAAGCGTTCTTGAGTTATCATCCGGAAACCATTTTACTATTTCGGGTCACCGTGACCTTGACCTTTGACCTAGTGACCTCAAAATCAATAGGGGTCATCTGCGAGTCATGATCAATGTACCTATGAAGTTTCATGATCCTAGGCCCAAGCGTTCTTGAGTTATCTTCTGACAACCACCTGGTGGACGGAACGACCGACCGACGGACCGACATGAGCAAAGCAATATACCCCCTCTTCTTCAAAGGGGGGCATAATGAAGAAGTTATAGTAAAAGGCAATTTTCGGTGGGTGTGGCCTATGTAGGCCGGGCGCCTAGGGTTGGTAATGGGGCCATGCATAGTTGAAATTTACTGTATTGTCATGCATAGTTGAGATCAACTGTATTGTCATAAGAGAATTTCAGTATCAATTTGAAGTGAATCGGTGTCAGGCCTTTTTCTGCCTATCCCACGGGTCTGATAGTCGGACCCATTCCCAAGGACAAATATGGATGTTTTTTCCCAATTAAAAAAAAAAAAAAATTCCCAATTTCCGACAGAAATAATCGAAGCCGAAAAATGTGTTTCCTGGTAGGTACCGTGTTTTAAATAATCGGGTGCCGTGTTTAGGCGTGCCAATGGGAATTCCACATAGAACACCCTCTAGAAAGGCTTTTTTAAGATTAAGCCTGGTAACCTGGTTTTTTATGCATCTGATTCAGATCAAGATACAGCCTAGGATTTGCCAACATTCTGACCTCTCATCAAGATTTGATTGAAAAAAATGACCTCTAGAGTGGTAACAAGCTTTTTCTAAGATTTGACAAGTTGACCTAGTTTTTTAACGCATCAGACTCAGATCCAAACTTGGCCTAGAAAATGGCCTAGAAATTGTTAAGATAACATTCCAACCAAGTTGCATCCCAGTTCCATTAAGATCAAGTTACAAAGGTTTTTAGGAGTGATAACAAGGTTTACTAGAAATGGCGCGGCAGAGGCAGAGGCGTATCCCCACGCCGCATGTATGACCCAGGGGCGCCCCATGGTTGGTAATGGGGCCATGCATAGTTGAGATTAACGGTATTGTCATAAGAGAGGTTCAGTATCAATTTGAAGTGAATCGGTGTAGAAATGAAAAAGTTATAGTAAAAGGCAATTTTGGGTGGGTGTGGCCTTTGTGGACGGGGCGCCCCAGGGTTGGTAATCGGGCCATGCATAGTTGAGATTGACCATGTTGTCATAAGAGAAGTTCAGTATCAATTTGAAGTGAATTGGTGTAGAAATAAAGAAATAGTAAAAGGCAATTTTGGGTGGGTGTGGTCTATGTGGGCGGGGTGCCCCAGGGTTGGTTATGGGGCCATGCATAATTGAGATTGACCGTATTGTCATTAAAGAGGTTCAGTATCAATTTGAAGTAAATCTGTGTAGAAATGAAGAAATTATAGTAAAAGGCAATTTTCGGTGGGTGTGGTCTATGTAGGCCGGGCGCCCAGGGTTGGTTATGGGGCCATGCATAGTTGAGATTGTCTGTATTGTCATAAGAGAGGTTCAGTATCAATTTGAAGTGAATAGGTGTAGAAATGAAGAAATTATAGTAAAAGGCAATTTTTGGGTGGGTGTGGTCTATGTGGGCGGGGTACCCCAGGGTTGGTAATGGGGCCATGCATAGTTGAGATATACCCTATTGTCATAATACTGAATAAGAGAGGTTCAGTATAAATTTGAAGTAAATCTGTGTAGAAATGAAGAAGTTAATGTAAAATAACCTAAAACAAGAGCACCGCCTTGCGGGTGCAGACCGCTCATCTATTTTCTTTTTAAAGGTGAAGGGACTCTCATTTTCAATCACAAAGGAGGGAGGAGTGGAGTGAAGAGGGGTGTATAGTGTGGGGTTGTGGACATTTATTACATTATCTTCCAAAAAAGCGAAAAAAAAAAAAAAAAAAAAAAAAAAAAAATCGGGGGGGGGGGGTTTGGGTGCGATGGTTGGACGGTATTTCAAACATAACCGTTTTAAAAAAAAAAATGGGGGGGGGGTATAGTGTGAGGGTGTGGTGATAATTTGTGAGATGATCTTAAAAAAAAAAAAAAAAAAAAAAAAATCAAAAAAAAAATTGGGGGGGGGTGGGGTGGGGGGGGGTGGGGTGGGGGTATAGTGTGAGGGTGTGGTGGTCATTTGTGAGATGATCTTAAAAAAAAAAAAAAAAAAAAAAAAAATAGGGGGGGGGGGAGGGGGGGAGGGGGGGGGAGAGGGCACGGGGGATGGTTTGGGTGAAGTCTATTGTGGTATGTCAGGTAAGAGTAGTTTCATCAAAGTATCAATCAAATCTAATCATAAATAAAGAAGTTATGGCAATTTTAGCAAAATTTAATAATTTGACCTTGAGAGTCAAGGTCATTCAAAGGTCAAAGTAAAATTCAAGTTGCCAGGTACAGTAACCTCATGATAGCATGAAAGTATTTGAAGTTTGAAAGCAATAGCCTTGATACTTCGAGTGGATCGAAACAAAAAATTTAACCATATATTAAAAGTTACTAAGTCAAAAAAGGGCCATAATTCCGTAACAATGACAACCAGAGTTATGCAACTTGTCCTTTTACTGTACCCTTATGATAGTTTGTGAGTGTTCCAAGTATGAAAGCAATATCTATGATACTTTAGGGGTAAAGTGGACCAAAACATAAATCTTAACCAAATTTTCAATTTTCTAAGTATAAAGGGCCCATAATTCCGTCCAAATGCCAGTCAGAGTTACATAACTTTGCCTGCACCGTCCCCTTATGATAGTTCATAAATCTTGCAAGTATGAAAGCAATAGCTTTGATACTGTAGGAATAAAGTGGACCTAAACACAAAACTTAATCAAATTTTCAATTTTCTAAGTATAAAAAGGGCACATAATTCTGTCAAAATGCCAGTCAGAGTTACATTACTTTGCCTGCACAGTCCCCTTATGATAGTTAGTAAGTGTTGCAAGTATGAAAGCAATAGCTTTGATGCTTAAGGAATAAAATGGACCTAAACACAAAACTTAACCAAAATTGTCAATTTTCTAAGTATAAAAAGGGCACATAATTCTGTCAAAATGCATGCCAGAGTTATCTAACTTTGCCTGCCCAGTCCCCTCATGATAGTAAGTAAGTGTACCAAGTTTGAATGCAATAGCATTGATACTTACTGAGAAAAGTGGAACTAAACGCAAAACTTAACCAAAATTTTCAATTTTTTAAGTATAAAAAGGGCACATAATTCTGTCAAAATGCACGCCAGAGTTATCTAACTTTGCCTGCCCAGTCCCCTCATGATAGTAAGTAAGTGTACCAAGTTTGAATGCAATAGCATTGATACTTTCTGAGAAAAGTGGACCTAAACGCAAAACTTAACCGGACGCCGACGCCAACGCCAACGCCGACGCCGACGCCGACGCCAAGGTGATGACAATAGCTCATAATTTTTTTTCAAAAAATAGATGAGCTAAAAATGAGTGAAAATCTCTGACCCGGCCCCACCCAAACCCCCATAACTTTTGACCCAGGGGTCAGATCAAAATTTCAAATAGTGCAGGGTTGCACATATGCTCATAGCTACCATGTGTGTAAGTTTCAAGGTTCTAGTGCTAGACAGACAGACAGACAGACGGACAGACAGACGGACGGCAGAGTTAACCACAATATCCCCACGCTTTTTAAAAAGCATGGGGATAATAAAGATTTCAAAGATATATATTGTTGGCAAGACAGACAATGGGCAATACAAAAGCAACAAATTAAAACTGATACTTTGCGGTTTTGTAAGCATATATATTCTAACATGTAGCTCAGCTCAAGCTTCCAATTTGTGAAACAGAGCAAGCCATTTAAATGGATTTGGAAAATTAGGACTAATAACAACTATCTCTATACATTTCTGAGCAAAAAGATTTGCATTAAGCAAAATGTATAAACCTTAGCATAAACAAGGCTTTTACAGCATTAACAAGTAAATACATGGTTGTCGTGGTTTAGTGGATACGGTGTCTGCCTAGCAACCAGGAGGTCACTGATCCTATCCCCACTTTAGGAGCGTACTTTCAATCTTCCCCAAAGACACTACGTACTAGTTCTTAGTCCCAGGAAACGGACTCGAGAGCGTTTCAATAAGCCTGAGGATTTTAATTCAATTGAGATCAAACAAATTTTCCCAAAACAAAATTCATTTTAATTATTAAATACTTACCTGCTATCCTTAGCTACATTTTCCAAGGTGGGTTTATTAATCAGGAAAAATTCTGGATCGGGAGCTGGCCACCCTGTCCCAAAAACCAAATCTAGATCAGGCAAGAACATAGTGCAATGCAACCTTAGTCTAAACCGGAACCAGAAACGGTGTTTACCATAAAATCAATTATCTTTAATACATCTTCACATATTAGTCAAAGAGCGGGACGGGAGGTGGGACTTACCAATAGCGGTAAGTATTTAATAATTGAAATGAATTTTAAGAAAATTTGTTTTAATAGCATAAATACGTTACCTGCTATCCTTAGCTAAATTTGCAGCTGCGGCGGGAAGGTTCGCGTATATCCCCCCATCACAGCACCACCCGTGTGCAGGGTTTAACCCATCACAGCACAACCCGTGTGCAGGGTTATCGGCCAAAGAACGCAGTATCATGTCCTCATATGAGAAAGTAAACTATGCCATAGAAGACACCACAACAGGCCCCAACAAATTTAAATTGTCTTGTTGGCACTCCAGAGAACAAAGATAAAAAGAGGAAAAGGTGGTCGGATTTCTCCAGAAAGCAGCTTGGAGCACATCAGAGAGTGGGGTGTGATTAATATACGCCCACGAAGCCGATAGAGCTCGTAATTCATGCGGTCTGATCTTAAACAGGGATGAATCCCCAGATGAAAGAGAAGAGTAAGCCTTTTTTATAGTTGAGGCTACCCTACAAGAAAAAGAAGCTGCAGACACATCGCCCCCCCCCTTTTAAAGAGTCTCTTGCGAGATTCTCGAATGAACTTAACTCTGTTTAGGGAGAACTTCAAAGCCCTGTCTGGGCATAGGACTCTATCTTCATCTTCATGTCCACAATTTTTAGAAAGACTTGGGACCTTAAATGGTTTAGAAGCCATTGAGGGGAGTTAATTTTAAGCAAGAAAACCTGGCTGACACAACAAAGTGACGGAGCCATCGGAGGAATCAAAACGAAGATGGCCATCTTCGATAGAAAGAGCATAAATTTTACTTCTCCCTTTGGCTGAGAAGTAAGAAGGAAAACGGTCTTCCATGTAAGAAACTGTAAAGAAGCTTTCTCAAGAGGTTTATAAGGAGCCTTATTAAGCGAACAAAGAACGCAAGCCAAATCCCATTTAGGGGTAAGGGAACAAGAAACAGGACTTTTGAGTTCCATGTCTCGGATCAGTTCCGAAATGGCTGGGTCATGACAGACTTGTGATGACTTACGAAAAGCCAATGTATGCGAAATCATAGATCTGTATCCTTTGATGGAGTTAAGAGAAAGTTTCTTATCATCAAAAAGATTATGAAAAATCCGCAATGCGTCTAGCAGAGGGATTGAGGGGATCAATTTTCCCTCGAATACACCAGTCTGAGAAGAGCTTCCAGCGAGCATCGTAGATTGTTGGTGGATTTTCTCCTTGCAGAGACAACAAGTGTGGAAGCCCTGACAGAAAAACATTTCTTCTGCAGGGATTGCCTGATAACGACCAGACGTGTAAGTGGAACATGTTTGGATCCGCATAAAGTCTGCTTCTCTGAGATAGATCTGACCTGTGAGGAAGTTTCCTGGGATAGTCGCACAGGAGACTGAGAAGGTCGTTGAACCAGGATCTCCTGGGCCACCAAGGGGCCACCAGGAGGATCCGGCAAGAGCTCAGCTTGATCTTCGCCAAGATTTGGGGAATGAGAATGAGTGGGGGATAGACGTAAGCGTCCAGTTGGTCCCATGGGAACGAAAGCGCGTCTACCATCCACACTGCTGGATCGTAGACTGGACTCATGTACAGGGGAAGTCTGTGGTAGTCTCTGGTCGCAAATAGATCGATGATCGATCGACCATGGGATAACCGAACGTGAGAAAAATCTGGTTGGTCACATCCTTATGAAGTGTCCACTCTGATGGAAGTAACTGATGTTTGCGAGACAAACTTCCTGCCAGGGCATTGAGATGACCTGGTATGTGTTCGGCCAGAAGGTAGATGTTGAGGCTCTTGCAAAGAATGAGTAAGTTCTTGGTTTCCAGATACAGGGAGTGCGTGTGTGTTCCCCCCTGTGCCTGGATGTAAGCCACGACTAATGTGTTGTCTAATGACACCATCACACAGGAGCAGTTATTAGATTTACCGAAAGCGCGCACTTTCAGTTTCGGTACCGAAAGCGCATTGTCAGTACCGAAAGCGCACTGTAAAATGTAAATTATGGAAATAATCAGTTGACCAAATAAATTTTCAATTAAAGAATAACGGAAAACATGTTTATATATGCATTTTTCATGGAATATTTCGTAGAAATTCGATCTTAAGCGCGTTACATTTTGTCAATTAACGCTGTATCTGTACTGAAAGCGCAATGTCAGTACCGAACCCGCATTGTATAATGTAAATTACAAAAAAAATCAATTAAATAACCAAAAACTTGTTTATTAATGCAGTTTTCATGGACTTGATCGTATAAATTCGATCTTAAGCGCTACATTGTGTCAATTAACGCTGTCGCCCACTAAAACAGCATGCCGCAATGATGGCGAAAATCAATTGCGTGACAATAAACACATAAATAAAGCAACAAACGAGTCTTTTTCTGATTATTTGATGTTTTGTTAACCAACCTACAACTGAATGCTCGAGTAAGCAAGTGCATAGAAATATAAATTGTATCAAGATTATCACTTTTGTTGAAATTATGATCAGTCTACGTCGTATTTGCTCAATCATAATTTAATATTATAAGTCGTATAGTCTGTGTAATTAACGTCATCAACAATGCCATCACAACCGTTTAAGCGATTCTAATTGAGAGCGAATTATGAAAAAAATTTGATTACAAACCAACACTCGTTAAGTCATTTAAATCGTTACTTGTAGTATTTATTAAATTATTTTACAATTGCGCACTACGGTATGTTTAAAAAAAGTAATAAGAAGCGTTTGAGATCGCAATACTTGTTAGCATCCGTAAAGGATTAAGATGATGATACATTATTTGTATTTCATTTCATTTTTTTCTCAAAAATTAAGTATACGGTCCAAACATAGCGCCGTTCACGATTTAACTGAATACAACAATGAAGTGATTTTCTGGAAAAAATACATCTTAAACAAAGTGATTATTGATTTTCAACCATTTCCTTCACAGTTTATGTATGGAACGCATGAAGGCGCTATTATTATTGCGGACAGATGACAAATTCAGTTATCAACGGCATAAGACACACATTTGTAACGAAGTACCTGATATTATACAAAAAGCAATATACCGGTTGTGATTTATTTGCAATCGCATTTACAACTTCATTTTGCTTTCTTAAAGATATATGTTTAGGACTCATACTCGAAACGACGAAAATATGCGTAAACAGTATCTTTTTACTTTCGTGTTCGGTTCAAGCAACTAAACATAAATCAAATTTATATTTTGTTACAAATATTGATATCGATTAAAACAAACAAAATTTCTATTTGCTTATACAAAATGTTACGCAAATGTATAACAGCGTCAGTAACGTAAGAACAAACAAGGGCTGTTTGTAAAACATGCATGCCCCCCTATATGGGCTATAAGTTGTAGTAGCAGCCATTGTGTGGGTGGCGGTGGTGGTAATGGTGGTGGTAATGGTGGTTATTGATACAATGCATTACAAAAATGCAGTTAGCCTTACATTTGGTAAAATTTAAATACTAGTATATTACAAGAGAGGCAAATGCTGTAACACAAGAACATGCATAAACAGTAGTTGTTTCCCTTGTTTGAACCATGCTAAATCCTTAAAATGCCTATTTCCAGTAACTGTGACCTTCACCTGTGACCTTTGACCTAGTGACCTCAAAATCATTAGAGGTCATCTGCAAGTCATGATCAATGTACCTATGAAGTTTCATGATCCTAGGCCCAAGCGTTCTTGAGTTATCGTCTGACAACCACCTGGTGGACAGACCGACCGACAGACAGACCATTTCCAGTACTTAACTGTGACCTTCACCTGTGACCTTGTGACCTCAAAATCAATAGGGGTCATCTGCGAGTCATGATCAATGTACCTATGAAGTTTCATGATCCTAGGCCCAAGCGTTCTTGAGTTATCGTCTGACAACCATCTGGTGGACAGACCGACCGACAGACAGACCGACATGAGCAAAGCAATATACCCCCTCTTCTTCGAAGGGGGGCATAATAAGATAGTAAATAACACTGTGGTAGAACATGTTTTTACATTTTTAACATTATTAAAGCGGTTTTTAATTGTCATTACTGCGTTTTAGAAGTTTCAACGTTGAAATGTGACGTTTCAGAAAGCGAATCTAGCTTACATATTATGAAATGACGTTTTTTATGTTGCCGGTGTGTTTTAACAAATATAATTTTACTATCATTGCTTGATAGCATTGTTATTATTTTAGTGCAGTCAGACGTAATAGCCGCCGAAATGTACACCTACTACGTTTGTTAAGTGAAATGTCTGTGCGCTGTTATTTTGCTAGATTTCATATAACGTCTTCCTTATGAACTGCATAATGCTACAACTTTGATACAAATCTTTCACACTCAATTCACCATTATTGTTGAGTTAATCATAACGCTAAAACGGACTAACTAATGTACATGGAGAAAGTAAATAAAAAACATTTTCTGGAGCAAGACGTTGAAAAACAAAACATTACATATCAATTTTGACTTTCATTGCAACCAAATTAAGGTTCAATGATGACAGCCAGATATTGCTCTCTATTAATTGAATGTTTGAAAAATTCGTTAGATTTTGATCTCGAGGAGTTGTAAATAACTGAGGAAAAACTGGTATGACTGGTGCGGTATAAATCGCAACGTTTAGCTTTAATTAATGTATTTTTATTTTATATATTATTTGATTGAAGGTATTTTGCCTTAAAATCGATTATTATTTTTAAGGTAATTAATCTTGTTCAATCCGAACGCTTCGGACAGTGAATTGTCCGAGGATTCCCGATTGTAATCTTGTTATTGAATCCTATGCAAATACTAATTTTAATAATTTTATAGATTTTTATAAGTAGGCTTGTTTTGTTATGTAGTCACGGTGATGGTCGAAACAAATCTATTGCTATTCCTGATTAAACATAATTCTGTTTAAGGTTGCTAATTATAAATGGACACAACAATATAGCAATAAAGCAGCCATTTGGGCAGTAATCCTATTTTTCCAATACAATGTTAGTTGTCGATGTATTGAGCTGATAGGATAGTGATCATCACAGCAGGTTGCTAATACACAACGTAGACTTCCACTGTTTTATTCGGTAGGTGAACAATATGAACTGATAAATGTCGGGCGATTGATTCATGTAAAATAAATTGTGCGGTGTATATTTTCCTTTTTTGAACATCGTTACTTAAAACGACTTATTGCTAGAGATTGGCATTATTTTCTTTTATTATGGGAATGTAGCGTATTCGTGTGATTAAAACGCCTCGAAATCGGACTTTGTACAATGATCAATCTGTTTCTCAATCAGCAGATGACGAAACTGATTTTTACATTCGTCAGGCATCTAATGATAATCAAACTAACGCTTTTGGCGACAGTTTTCTGAAGTTATGCATATCTCGTGATTTACGAATATGTAACGGTCGAATAGGGAGCGATGCGAGTGTTGGTAAATTCACATATTTGACGAAATATGTTAGGGGGAAAGCGTGGTTAATTATTTTTAAGGCAGATTTTTGTCAAGGTTTTACCGAATTTTCAAATCACGCACCACTAACATTTGATTTAAAAATGAATGCAAATAAATATATTCATGTAATAAACGCTGAAAGCTATAACGTTAAATGAGATAATAATTATAGCGTTTAAACGGATACAAGAGTTAATCGCTTATGCCATGACCTATGCCAATGCAAAGATTAATTTAGTTAGTTATAGTAGACATGCGATGCTTATAGCAAAAAAAGATTATTCGTAGATCTATCAGTGCAGACAATCTAAGCGTAATTTTAACAAAAATCAATTTCTTAAAATGAAAAAAATGCGATTTAAAAACCAAGAGAATATAAGAAACTTTTTTAAAAAGAAGTCATTAAATACCACGGGTGATAGATAATATTGATATAGATGCCTCTTTGAACTTTATCTTCTTCAAGTATAAGTGACGAAGAAGAAGACATGTACATGTATCATTTTCTTAATTAATTTAATACTATTTTGCACACGCACTGGCATATGACGTAGATTGTACTGGCATACTGATGAACTGACTGTAGAATGATAAGTTCTTTTTATTATTTCAATATCGTTGCCTTTAATTAATCCTTAACATATAGGCAGCGGAATTCTTTGTCACTGACTCGCTGCAGAGTATCGATCTAGTGAAAAATACGGCATCACCGTTTATTGGTGAACTTAGCCTTCTGTTAGTTACCTTCACATGTATCCTTTACCTTCGTGAATACAAAAATATTTGGTGCTAAACAGTGTCAAAGATCATCCTCCGTGCACAGTAATTTTGTTATATTACACTCCCGATCCTTTTGGAATTTGAAATCGTACTTGTCACGGGATTAAACCCTCTGGTAGAATTGCCATTCTTTCGCTTTGATCTTTATGTTTCATCTTGACCTTAGGAGCTTAATTTAAGGCACGGGTGTTTTGTGCGACACATGTCTCTACATGGTAATCATTTGTGTCAAATTATTTTAAAATCACAAAAACATCATGAACGAAACAAATATCGAGTGATAAGGACATGCGTTTATATGCATATACATACAGGAGCAGTGATAAATACTGTTAAATGTTCTACTAACTTAGTAGAATTTTATGAATATTCACATTTGCTTAATACAAAAAAGTGTTTTCTTTCCCACAGTAATTTTACCTAAAGAACATATTAAAAATGCAAGAAAATACATACCTTACATTTTGATGACCTGAAGTATGGCTGACTTAAAAAACTGATTAATTCAGACACGCATGAATTATTCCTATAAGGTTCCAATAAACTTGGTAAATTTGTGGTTACTATTGAGTTAATGACGACACAATTTAAGCTGACAGAATAGTATCAGTTTTTAATTGTGTGTAATTTAATTCCCACCTCTCGCTTAACTCAACGTTTAATGGCACGCGCACTTAACAAAATAATCGCAACTAATGCGAGCTAGAATTAATATGTGACTACTTGCTATACAACCAGTATCATGCGAAAATGGATCTTATTTAATTGTGGTTCCCTCTTTGGACTTGTGTTGTCTGTCGACTTTTAGAATAATGTGTCAGTATTAAATGTATTGCTTCAGATTCACAAGCTTTTTTCTAAGAAATGAAATATGCAAATGTATCTTATTTATATTTTTTCTGTTTCTTTAATGTATCTTATTTATTTGTGACTATGTGCTTATTTTTTTTTTAAGAAATGAGAGATTCAAATGTGTATTATTTATATAAGACTACATCCTATACTGCCAGTGTCATGGGAAAATGGATCTTATTTCTTAATATCCACCTTCACACTTTATTCTTTATTAGCGCCGTCTTTAATTAGGTTATCACTATTTAAAGAACAGATTACTGTGAAATTAATAAAAATGTGCAACGGTGATATTGATCCATTCTCGTTGTAAATTTTAAATGTACACAACAATTGACATGACGCCTTATCTATGATCGCTCCGCCCACTAGAATTGATCCACCAATCAGCAATCGATTAATCGGGCGCACTCGTTAGCAACGACCTGTCCGCCATTTTCTAGACAAGCTACATGTTTAGGTTCACTTTTATTTCAACTAGTTTCTTTTGTTTTCCTCTTCAAAAAACGATTAACAATGGTTAAACGGTGTCAATGGGGATTATGTAACTCGGGCAATCGATATCCTGACAGATTAGTTGGTGACATTGAATTTATTTCGCTTCCAAAGCCAAAAAAAGATCTTGAGAGATCTTTGGAAATCGAGAAATTCACGGTGTGGGGATCCTCTCCCTTTCGTTGACTTCTGAAAATACGGAATTTGACGTTGATTTCATCGTTATTTCCCCTAACAATAACTAAGCATTATTAAGTATGTATTATGTCACGTGTGCATGTAAAATAATTGAGAATTTTGGTACCCAATTTGTGTAACTTTACGAAATGCCCGTTAAAAATTGCGTTTCTGTGTGTGTCAGAAACAAGTGAAAACCATTTTGTTATTATTTTAATAAAGACGTATCAATAAATGCTATTGTAAAAGAGTTATTATTACTGATATTAGTTAACCAATAAATGCGGTAACTTGGGGAAGTCGGTACCTGCGCAAGCGTCTGATATTGGTAGCCTTATTAATTTATAATAGCCTGACCGTATTCCATTTCGTACAACGCTAATTTTATATCAGACAATGTCCAAACTTACTGTGTTGTTTTTGCGCTTTAAATTATAGATGATTAATATCACTTTTATACCCAATAACATGTGGGATTGAGGAACCCACTCGGCGTCAGAAAGCGCGTAAAACTTCACCGAATTCCCAGTTATAAAGCGCTATTTCGTGTCAAATAAACGGGTAGGGGGGAATGTTTCGGTAATAATTTTGTAAATAACACGGGTAAATACCGGTGAAGTGTTAATATATTGCAAATACCACCATTACACGTAATAACGGGTTTGATTTTGTTAAGCGCGCAAGCGTTTGCGAGCGTGTTTAATGTACCGATTTACCTGTTATAAATAGCTGATGTTCTCTTAAATCGTATATTTTTTGCATTTGCAGAATAACTAAATGGCATCAACCCCTTTACAAGTGTAATATGGTGTTAAACAAGTCCATAAAATCATCCGGAATATCGCGTAAATCTATATGCAGTCTATAGGCAAAGAAGCCATTTTGGTGTTAGCTTGTCTAGGTTTTCTTCCCGCTGAGCCACGTGATTAAGTGGGCAGAGCGATCACTGATAAGGTGTAATGTCAATTTAGCAATAAATGAAATCAGTTATTTTGGCAGTACACTGTAACTCCAATATAGCGCGGTCAATGGGGTCCAAGCCACGAAACAGCGTTATAACGGATCCGCGTTATAGGTTTTGAGCTCATTTACTGCAGGGCGCTATAAAAAAACCAGGTATAGAATAGCCTATAATATAGGTCATGTATATTGCCATGCTGTGTTGACGCAAACACATGCATATAAACCGAAATGATCGATAACAGTATACGTACCGCTTTTCTTATGTGCACATTTATCCTATAATCCAATAAAATTGCAACATCACTTAAAAAATAATAATCTTGAACATTAATGATGATATATGTTTAAGAAATTCGTAAACACAACCGTACGCATATATGCCATTTTCAGAAGTGTTAAGAGTACAGTGCATTATGGGGCAGAGCTTTCATTGGACAAGCGACTTTAAATTTAGATTGAATGCAATACTACTCATGTACAAAAAATTGTTTTATTGCGTCATACGCATGCAAAAAACGTGTTTCCCGGGGACTTTCTGATACCGCGCGAAAATGAAAGTGAAACTCTGTTAACAATTACCGGTACACTGCGTTCGCATGTCAATAAATTGTCTGCATTATTTAATTTCTTATACACGAACTGAAAGATTAAATGACATAATACTAGAATGATAATGAAATGACAGAAATAGTTGTTTTATACAGTAGGCAGTATATTTCACAGCCGCTCATTTAATATAGTCAAACTGCAACCATATCAAAGTAAGAATGTTTCAATCGTTTTGAATTACTTTAATTGTATAACTATCCCGCTTGAACTTAACTTATGAAAATTATCGCATTGAACCGCTCTGATGAGGAATACATGTAATAAACACTGACACGCGAGTTTTTCACACCTTTATTGACATTACACAACAGATTAACACCAATTAGCTGTCCGTGTTGTTTAACCTTGAGGCGATTATAAGCGGTTCAACGGACGGTTGAATAAAGCAATCAACATGTGATTGCCGCCATCTATGAATTGTCTGAAAATACATGAAGTTACATAATACGGATTTGAATCAGAAATCAAATGGAAGGTTGGAGGAAAAATGGGATCCAAGCACCCTCCGCGTTATATTGGATTCAGCGTTATAACGGAGCGCGTTATATTGGAGTTACAGTGTAAATCCTTTTTTCCAGTACAGTAGCCAGGTGCCTGTGTATTGAGCTGACAAGATAGGGATCATCACAGCAGGTTGCTAATACACAGTGTAGACTTCCCCTGTTTTATTATTGTATTTGTTATTTACCTGATTGGAATAATTGAAGTGTATTCAATCGGGTCTGCTGGCGTTATGTTTTAGGTCATTTTATGTGAAAAGCTGGGTTTCGGACATAATTTCAATCGTTTTGCTTTTATACACAATGTTTGAAACAATGAATATATTGGTGCAATAAAACATGATTTATAAATCAAGCTGACAGAAGAGTTTCAGTTCTTAATTAAGTGTATGGTAATTTAATTCCCATCTCTCGCTTAACTTAATGTTCAATGGCACGCGCACTTAACAAAATTATATAACATCACGTGTTACATTTATATTTCTTTTTATAAATAATGCACAAATATTATATGTTATACTTTGTTTTTTTTTTGTTTTTTTACTCAACCAGAAAGAAATAATAAAACATTGTTATAAATAAAGCGCTTTACTTTTGCAAAATGCTACATTAAATAAGGAAATATCGTATTGTTTTTGTTACATGCTTCACATATTTATAAAAAAGCAGTTTTTTGTAATACAATCGGAATTTGACCTTAAATTTGATGCAATCCACAAAAAAAAAATTAGCGGCCAAGCGCTCGGCCGCTGATGGTGTATTGCAATATATATACAATTATGATAAGAAACAGTAGCAGACAACAGGCATCTGGTTGATAAGAAGAACTGATATAATTATTGGACGTGAATAACATCACCAACTAAAAATGTTTTGAAATAATAAATTTGCCCAGAATAATTGTATAACATTATTCATCTAGCGGCGAAGTGCATTTATCTGTTGTACTGTTTAGTAATACCATCATTTTTAAACTGATAAAGGAAATGAAGAAATATCGTGTTTTTTTTTGTTAAGTGTACGTGCTTGAATTAATTATTGTATCACATGTGCCGCATTTAAAGATACTACATCCGCACATCAGACCAAGATAGATATATTTGACATAAGACCTCACCACAGTGAGGCGTTATGAGAGACAGTAATGATAAGGGTGAAAGGTGACATTGACGCACAGACTGAACAAAGTTCATGTTATGTTATGTACGAACGAAAGGCCACACGAACGTACGGACCGACGGACGTAGGAACAAAAGGACGGACGTACAAAGGAACGAACGAACGGACGGATTAGCGAATTGACAAATGAACAGACGGAGGGATGAACGAAGAAGGGACGGACGGACGAAGGAACAGGCGGACGAAGGAACATGAACGGACGGACCAACGCACGGACGGACGAACAAAAGACGGGTGAACAAACGGACGCACTAAGGAACGAAGGAACGGACGGACGCACGAACAAACGGACGGACAGATGAGTTCCCCATACAGATCAGCACTAAAGACGGACGCACGAACAAACGGACGGACAGATGAGTTCCCCATACAGATCAGCACTAAAGGCGACCGCGACCGCAGAAGTGCCTGTGCCCATTACACTAGCACCATTGGTGTGATTTGTGAATGTTTCCTTTTCCCCCCCTCAGTTTCTATTTCTTTTCCCCTGTAACATTGCTTATGTTTCTTTCCATCAATGTTAGTGGACTTGTATATACGTTGCATTCTGTATAATGTTTTTCGGACTTGTAAGTTGCATTTTTGCATCTTGTTTTGTCAATTTACTACGACGTCATGACATAATGTCATGCGTAAATATATTATTTATCGGGATAGGGCTTCAATAAGGTTTGCCTTTCAGCCCAATTCCATGTCAGGTCATGAAACTTGTGCATATGTTACTATGTCGTAATAAATAAGTTTAAACCAAATAACGTCACGTAATATTCACAACAGGTACCATAGTGGCCAGAACAGAAATCAATTAGTAAGTAGTGTGTAATCTATATTTATATTGGATAATTACATATATGTATTGTCACGAGTAAAGATGAATTATAAACAAAACAATAGTGCCCATCACACAAACATGATTATTATTAACAAGATTTGGGTAGATTTGGGTATCCTTATTATTATTATTATTATTATTAGCATCTGTGCTCTGGCGTTATAATTTGTTAACATCTTCATGGATTGTTCATGGAGTTTTTAACACTCCAATAATTGATTTTTGTGTTCTTATCATTGGTTCTGTATTGTTAAATGTTACATGTTGCAATGTTGACATCGAAATGATATTAAAGACAACTAAAGCTATTTTTAGCGTTTTCCTGTAATACATATTTCAACTGAAGTAAATCATGAATACCATGGCATGATGGCAACATTTATAAATCAAATAATGAGTTTGCAATTCAATAAATTTCAACAATATAGCAAATGTATCTCAAAATATCAACAATTCACATTTTAATATGTGGCTTAAAACATTTGTATTAACAGTATGTATCTAATTCTCCTTATATTGTATACATAACGCATATATTCAATGCGCTTTCGGTACCGATACAAAAAGCGCGCGCTTTCGGTAAATCTAGTAACCCCACAGGAGTCCAGACGATGTGATTGGAAATGAGATGAGGCTGAGTGGTTCCAGGTGAGCGCCCCAACCTTCCCTGCTCGCATCCATTATGAGATGTAATATAGGTTGTGGGCGAAGAAGCAGTACTCCTGCCATGAGAGTCTCCTTGTCTAGCCACCACTATAAGATGGGGGACTAAGGTCGGGAGGATTGGAATCTGTGTTAGCAGATTGTCTGGAGACCATTTCCAACAAGCTGAGAGGTAGAACTAAAGAGGACATAGGAAGAGACGTCCCAACTGCACAAAGTCTGCTACTGAGCTCAGGATACCATTGAGAGAGAAGAATTCTTGAGCTGTGATATGAGATTGAGAGAGAACCCATTTTATCTTCACAAGGAGGTCTGAGATACGTTGACGTGAGACCCTGACCCGATTGATGTGGGTAAAAAAAATCCTTCCCACGAAATCCTGGGATGGAATGAGGTCTGATTTGTCTGCATTGAGTCCTAACGGGAGGAGTACTTTCCAAGAAAAATCTAGGTTCCGCAGAAGCAGTTTACGATCGAGTTGGTGTAAGAGCCAGTCGTCAAAATACTGAAGAAGAAGAGGTATGCACCGACTGCAGCCATGAGTTTAGTAAAAACTCGTGAGGTGGTCGCCAATCCAAAGGGCATAGCCTGAAACTGGTAGACCTGGCCTCGAAAGGCAAGGTGCAGGTAATTCCGATAGTTGGGATGGATCTGAAAATGGAGGTATGCATCTTCCAGGTCCAAGGACACCGCCAAATGCAGGGGTTTGATGGAGTTACGTATGAAAGCAGGAGTCTCCATCTTGAAAGTCGGTTTGACTACCGTAGGTTTCCACGTATAGCGTGCTCCCGTGTATAGCGCGCAGGCTGTTTTTTAAATGCAAAAATGGAGAAAAAAATATTTCATTATATTCAAGACAAAAAAACCACCAAATCGGACCGTAAATGGCCGCCATTTGACTATTGCACAATCCAATAATCCGGGTCATTGGAAAGCTTATTTAAGCATTCAAAATAGGAAGCGTCATTATGATTAGGAGCATGGGTTGCATAGCACTATACTTTTCTGACAATTTTGTAATTTTCCAGCAAAAGATTAACAGTCCACGTGCATTTCGTGAAAAACGTGAGAAAATAAGAATTAGTGTACATCGTGTGATTTTTCCTCGGGGAAAGCATGGGCATTATCGGTAAATTTGAATGTCGCATGGGAGACGGGGATACAGTTGTTGAGGTACAACACTGTTGAACGTTCAATATTTATACACACAAAATGCAATTGCATATCTTCACGTTCTCAAGTGTCAATTAGTGTCTCAAATGTCAATTAGCGTGTTAACAAGTCGTGGCACATATTACTCAATAACATCTGCCAATTACGAAGTGCAAAATGACCCCCTTTCACACCTACCGTTACCTGCAAAAAAGACCTCGTTCCACCTACCCTTGCCTGCTCTCCGGAATGTCGACAACAATCCCCATCGGAATTCATCAATAAAGAAGTGTAAAAACACAAACAAAGAAATGTCCGCAAGTTTATTCAAACAAATTTATTTTTGACCAAAACTTCTTCTACCGCATTCATATCTACCAGTAGCTACTTCTTGTTGTTTCGACAATGGCCCCTAAGTCTGTACGATTATAGGGTGGTAGTTTTCTGGAATAAACACATGGCGGCCATTTTGATTATTTACGATTTTTTTATATTTTTTACCAATGTAGCAGCCAGGATAGCGTTGTATCAATGTGTAGCGCGCACCAGCTTTTTAATTTGAATTTTGGAGGTAAAACACTGCGTGCTATACGTGGAAACCTACGGTAGATACGTGTTGAACACTTTTAAGTCTATGACCGGTCTACAGGAGCCGTTTTTCTTTAGAACCAGAAAAAGACTGTAAAAACCTGGAGAATAAGGATTGAGAACCCTTTCTACCATCTGATTTTCCAAGAGTCTGAGAATAAAGTCTTGAATTTGAGGATGCGGAGATACAAGATCTATGGGGACGCGAGAAAGTGGAGGCCTCTTTTCGAATTGAAAAGTGAGGCCTTTTGTAACAAGGGAATGAACCCATGCGTCTTATGTTATTTGGAGCCATCGATTTGCGAAGAGAAATAGTCTGGCCCCTACTCGTACCTCGGGCATTGGAGGTGGTGCGGTAGAAAGGGGAATACCCTAGCGCTGACTTAGGGGAGGTCTGCCCTTGCCGGTCAAAGGTTTGAAAGTCTTTTGATTTGGATTGTTTTTCCCTTATTCCAAGACTCTTTACCAGACTAATTCCGAAAGGAAGAAGGTCTGTTATAGGAATGTTGGGGGCCGGACGTGGAGTAGAAGGGAGCCTTTTAGAGAAAAGGTTGTTCTTCTTAGCATTCTAAGCTGCCGGGGGTTTAGATGCTTAAAAGCCCCTTGGCGCTGGCCAGAGTTGCTATGCGCTCAAGAAGCATGGATCTGGTCTTCACGGTCAGCCATGATAGCCGCTTGTATCCTTCCTCAAAAAAGGGAATCTGCTGAGAGGAGCCGTTCTAAGCGAATTCACGCCTGGTTCAAACAGAAATTGTTTCGGACATTGAAGACGCAGCATTATGTGATAACAAGACTATCAGTGAAACTGATGGATGCTCCCCAATGATGCCCTTTGTCAATCCATGTGATAATAACCACCTAAAAAAATCTATTATTAGCCTCTGTGACCTTGACCTTGACTCCAGTGACCTCATCAAAAGGTAGAGGTCCATGCAAGGTACCTACATGCCAAATATGAAAGAGATCGGTAAAGTATTGAAGGTGCTATGAGAAACTGAAACAAAAGTGTGATGGAAAAATTTATTATTAGCCTCGGTGACCTTGACCTCAGTGACCTCAAACTTCATCAAAAGGTAGAGGTCAATGCAAGGTACCTACATCTTGATCTACCTAGATCTGTAAAGTATTGAAGGTGCTATGAGAAACTGTAACAAAAGTGTGACGGAAAATGTATATTATTATTAGCCTCGGTGACCTTGACCTTGACCCAGTGACCTCAAACCTCATCAAAAGGTAGAGGTCAATGCAAGGTACCTACATGCCAAATATGAAAGAGATCGGTAAAGTATTGAAGGTGCTATGAGAAGTCCATGCAAGGTACCTACATGCCAAATATGAAAGAGATCGGTAAAGTATTGAAGGTACTATGAAAAACTGTTAAAAAAGTGTGACGGAAAAATCTATTATTAGCCTCAGTGACCTTGACCCCAGTTACCTCAACCCTCATCAAAAGGTAGAAGTGAAACTGATGGATGCTCCCCAATGATGCGCTTTGTCAATCCATGTGATAATAACCACCTAAAAAAATCTATTATTAGCCTCTGTGACCTTGACCTTGACTCCAGTGACCTCATCAAAAGGTAGAGGTCCATGCAAGGTACCTACATGCCAAATATGAAAGAGATCGGTAAAGTATTGAAGGTGATATGAGAAACGGAAACATAAGTGTGACGGAAAAAGTATAGTATTGTTAGCCTCGGTGACCTTGACCTTGACCAAGTGACATCAAACCTCATCAAAAGGTAGAGTTCCATGCAAGGTACCTACATGCCAAATATGAAAGATATCGGTAAAGTATTGAAGGTGATATGAGAAACTGTAAACAAAGTGTGATGGAAAAAGTATATTATAAGCCTCGGTGACCTTGACCTTGACCCCAGTGACCTCAAACCTCATCAAAAGGTAGAGGTCCATGCAAGGTACCTACATGCCAAATATGAAAGAGATCAGTAAAGTATTGAAGGTGCTATGAGAAACGGTAACAAAAGTGTGACGGAAAAAGTATATTATTATTAGCCTCGCTGACCTTGACCCAGTGACCTCAAACCTCATCAAAAGGTAGAGGTCAATGCAAGGTACCTACATGCCAAATATGAAAAAGATCTGTAAAGTATTGAAGGTGCTATGAGAAACTGTAACAAAAGTGTGACGGAAAATGTATATTATTATTAGCCTCGGTGACCTTGACCTTGACCCAGTGACCTCAAACCTCATCAAAAGGTAGAGGTCAATGCAGAGTACCTACATGCCAAATATGAAAGAGATCGGTAAAGTATTGAAGGTGCTATGAGAAACGGTAACAAAAGTGTGACGGAAAATGTATATTATTATTAGCCGCGGTGACCTTGACCTTGACCCAGTGACCTCAAACCTCATCAAAAGGTAGAAGTCAATGCAAGGTACCTACATGCCAAATATGAAAGAGATCGGTAAAGTATTGAAGGTGCTATGAGAAACGGTAACAAAAGTGTGACGGAAGGAAGAAAGTACGGAAGTAAGGAAGGAACTTCAAACTGGCAACTATATGCTCCCCGAAAATTTTAGGGGAGCATAAAAACTGTGTCATCCGTGAAAGATGAATTAATAAGTCACATAGTTCCTCTGGAACAGAGTCCAACAGTTCACAAGCCATCTCTAAGATTGTGGCCGCCATGAGGTCTATCTGGTTAGCAAGACCTATGCAACGGTGTTCTCTCAGTTCCCAATTCTTCAACATGGAGTAAGGAACTGAAATAGGCCTAGAAGCAACTGGCATATTAAGCAAAAGCTTGCTAATGTCCGGATCTGGACCCGGTAGTTTGGAAAGTCCAAACCGGTAGTAGGATCAGGTACTGGGGGCTTGTAGCTTTAACTGCCTTCAAGTTAACGCTCAGTCAGGTCCTTAGGGACTTTCCATGGCGATGGAGAAGGCTTATTAGAGGGTTCCAGGGACTGGAAAACCGACATTGTAGTCGAGCCAATAGGAAGGTGGAGGTCGACGTGAGACGTCGCCTTGCTAATCCTGTTGGGATCATGTTTACGGGCCAACTGTTCTCTGATGGAGATCGCAGAACTTGTAGCCGACATCGAAGGGCGAGGGCAATAGTCTTCACCTAGGGTATGTAACCTAATTTCATAGACCTGAATAATAGAGGCCAAATAGGATTTGGCCTCAACGTTGGACTCTGAGCTCGTTTCAGTCGAACCAACTGCAAGATCAGTGGTCTGTATGTAGTCGGTGGAGGAAGAAGTAGGAATACTAGAGGAATGTATTCCATTAGCTTCTAGTGTCATTGGATCATTATCCTGCACTAGAATGGAAATATCTGGGGAGGATGGCTGACCAGCAACAAAATCAGCAAACTGATTTATGTAAACCTGCAGAAACCAGTAGAAAATCAGAAATGATAGGCAAAAAGTGTCCTGGAGATTGCTGAATCCATAATGTATTATTATCGAAAGCGGTAGCAGAAGGGGGTATACGACTAGTAAATGTAGAAGATACCCGTGGAGCTGAAAATGTAGTCGTAGTATCAAGGTGAACCCTTGATCCTGGAGCCTGAGAGAAAAACGTGTGTGGAGGTCAATATGGGAACCGACACACGTGTACAAGAGACACGAGATTCCATTAAGGAATGAGAGGAGGTACGCTGAGGGGACCGGTGGTTCCGAGAGCTCCTACGCGAGTAGTAGCTATTTCTCTTACCTCTGCGATGCCGAGACACTGTTTGGCGATGCTGGGAACGAGGTCTCCTGGAGTAACGCCTCCCTGATCATTGGCGTGATCATTTACGAGAAGATCGACACAGAGAACTGCTCAAATAAGAAGAGCGTTATCTATGTCTACTCCGGTAGTGGTTAGGGCTCTTAAACGAATAAGAAGAATTCTGGGATGAATAGTAAGAGGAGGATGAATGGTCGGAGACATCCGATGATGAACATCTACGACTGTGGTGAGAACGTTGTGTCAACATCCGATGACACTTGTGCAGTAACTCCCTCACTAACAGAAGGTAGCCAGACAAACTAGAAGGAACTGTGACCAGAACGGTCCTTAGTTCACTGTTGACTGGAAAGGTAAAAAAATGACTGGTGACCGGTGATTGGTGCTTAATGACCGATGCACGATAACCTGTGCTAGGTGACCGGTACCCGGGTGACCAGTGTCAGGTGTCTTACCTTGACTGGTGCCCTACCTTGACTGGTGACCGGTAACCAGTGCCCGGACCGGTCACGTCACAGGGCAAAGACCAATGTATGGCGGTTGCCATATGGTCTGACGTCAACCGACAAAGGGCTAAAGCCTAGTGGTCGACGTCTTGCCCGGTACCGGGCAAAGTCTGAAGTATGGCGGGAGCCATATGGTCTGACGTCGCCCGATGCATGGCCAAAGTCATGTGATTGACGTCTCGCCCGGTAAGTTCCACTGGAACAGGTCCTTCTGCACGCTTGCGGCTCTGGAATGTTTCTCTACGTTGTTCAGCCATTATGTGCTAGAAGAATAATATCTAAAACAAACAAAACAAAAATCCAGAAATAATACGGAGAATAAATTGAAAGTCAAGTAATTAAACTTATTCCATCAATATACCCACGAAGATACAATAAACAGAACGAAATGTTATCGATTTAAAATTCTACAATATGGAGGCCTGTTTACTATACAATCTGGAAAAGATGATTTATTTTATGGTGGACACCGTTTCCGGTTTAAACTAAGGTTGCATTGCACTATCTTCTTGCCTGATCTAGATTTGGTGCATGGGACAGGGTGGCCGGCTCCTGATCCAGAATTTTTCAAGATTAATAAACCCACCTTGGAAAAGGTAGCTTAGGATAGCAAGTTACGTATTTATGCTATTAAAATAAATAGGTTTAAATTAAGTAAATAGTACCCCTACCAATGAAAATACCTATCAATTAAAAAGTGTGCATTATAACCTTTATTATAGCTTTCTTCTGTGTTTATGTATTGTTTCATGATAACACCCCCCCCCCCTATGCGATTGAACAAATTTCCTCTAAAGTAAATCTAATGAGAGTGTTTTGACCATCAGGTTTCAGTATACTGTACATTAAATTGATGATTGACGAAACATATGTGTGAGATTTTTAAATGACATCTGTGTGCTGTTTGCACCACTTACCTTGAGTAATACCAACTGCAGTGTTACCAACTCCCTTAGTCTCAGAGAAGGCTGAAATCAACAAGAAGAACATGATTGTTCTAAAGCAGCAGTGTATGAACTAAGCATTTACAATTATATTTACAATTATATTTACTTTATGTAAAATAAAGTATGTAGATTACACTGTGTGTACAAATACTGTTCGTCAGAAACACAATGCCCCCTACTGCGCCGCTCTGAAATAAAATTTCTATTTATCATTTGGCAAGTATAGATATCATCTCCCTTTAAAGCTTATTACTTCCCTTGGATTTTGTCCAATCCAACCGGGGGGTCTGTAGACAGTAAAAAATTACCAAGTCAGACATCACTGACAACCACGGCCTGTGGTTTATCAAAGAGATCATAGCCAGAGTTCATCATGTATCTATGGACATAAGTCCACAGGTATGTGATGAACATCAAAGAAATTATGATTAGATCATTTAAAAAAATAATTAAAAGCCACTACCGTGACTGTAGATTCACCACTCAAAATGTGCAGCTCCATGAGATACACATGCATGCCAAATATATAAAGTGGCTATGTTCAATATTGAATAATTTTCTCCCTTTTTAAAGCTTATTACTTCCCTTAAATCTGTATTTTTTATCGTAGCCCGTAAAGGATGACCTTGACCTTTTACCACAATGTGTTTGTCAGAAACACAATGTCGTCTACTGCGCCGCTTTGATTTATTTAACAAAAATATATACGTGGGCAGGTCAGATAAGTATGTCCATTTAAAGCTTACTACTTCCCTTGACTTTGATTTTTCAACCCTAGACCTTGAAGGATGATGTAAACCTTGAAATTTTATCACTCAAAATGTGCAGCTCCATGAGATACACATGCATGCAAAATATCAAGGTGCTTTCTTCAATATTTAAAAAGTTATGGCCAATGTTAAAGTTTTTTCGGACGGACGGACAGACTGACATACTGACTGACGGACAGTTCAACTGCTATATGCCACCCTACCAGGGGCATAATAAAACTGTACTAAATATTGAAACAACAACACAAATTTCAAAAACAAGCCTTTTGCTTATATTGATTTGCAAGATCCAAGTCTTCAAATCCTATAGCGTAATAGATAATTTTTTGCCCATGGGTGTAAATACCCCCACTTTTCAAAGCATGGGGTAAATGGTCAAATTTTGCCTTGCTTGAAGGGTAATTTGCTTAAAGTAAAACAAGAATATAGCCGGGGTACAGACACACTACTTAAATCATGTTAAACACAATAAACCATTAACTATGTGTATTCCTTCATAGTAGTAGGTCTTTTTTATCAGCCTTGTATTGTTGGCAGATTTTACATTTAAGACGAGCTTCTTCCTAATCCTCCACCACCGTGAGCCACAGAAAACCTTTTTCCAACTTTCAACAGTTGTTTTATAAGCGTTTAAGTGTGTCCTTTTTGATTTGAAAACAGAAGAAATTAAATCATTCAGTATAGGCAGTACAATGTTTTTACTCGCTACAACTTTTGCCATATAAAAAGAATCAATCTTACTTTGAGAAGTAATTTGTTTTGGCTTGAAGAAGCCATGCTTACCTCTGCATGTAAATAAACACATGAGCGCTTGACTGTCTGATAAACAAATCAATAGTAAATTTACCATGCGTCTAGATGATACAGAGTATACATACCGACTGGCCAACTATTTCTACAATCCAGCGCACAAATTAGCTCTAATTTTTACGATAACCAGTCTCATATTTTGGCGAAAGACAATCAGCTGTTTATATTTTTGTTTACATTGTATGCAGAGAATTTACATCATTTGCGTAAGTCCAGATTGGCTTGCTTAAATGTATGCACAGATATGATAAATTTAGCGCACCTTGATATTTTTTATGCGTATATTACGCTGATAGGCAGCTTATCTAAAACGCTGATCCTAGCTTTGGAATATTAGTTTTAGTTTAAACCTTACTATTGTAAAGCACCATTACTTATTGTCAAGTGTTACTACTGTTGACATTTGTACTACAGACATGTGATTGTAAAGCATCAGAACAGCTGCCATTGTCAGTACATAAGTTTGAATAGTAATGCTGAGAGATAGCTGAGAGAACAAAATAAGACATGTGATTGTTACAACTGACTTCCCCACTACAGACACTTTTATCTATCAAGTTCTACCAGTGATTGTACAACTGACGTACACTACACAGACATAAGACCATAAAGCAAATTGTACATTAAAGACCACTTGTGACTTTCCCACTACATACATATGAATACCATTTTAACATAAGTAAACAATTAACTTCCTATGCAGACAAGTTGTCGTAAAGCATATTTTTCCTGGTGTATGTAAAACAGATTTTCCCACACCAGAAAAATACCATATATCATGTTTGACCGGCGAGTATACTGCTAGCTTGCCAGCTACAGACGTGATATCATATAGCAAGCCTCACCTATGGGAGTACAATTAGGTTAGTCAGAGTTCCATATAACAAGCCTTACCTATGTGAGTACAGTTAGGGTAGTCAGAGCTGCATATAGCAAGCCTTACCTATGTGAGTACAGTTAGGGTAGTCAGAGCTGCATATAGCAAGCCTTACCTTTGTGAGTACAATTAGGGTAGTCAGAGCTGCATATAGCAAGCCTTACCTATGTGAGTACAGTTAGGGTAGTCAGAGCTGCATATAGCAAGCCTTACCTATGTGAGTACAATTAGGTTAGTCAGAGTTCCATATAGCATGCCTTACCTATGTGAGTACAATTAGGGTAGTCAGAGCTGCATATAGCAAGCCTTACCTTTGTGAGTACAATTAGGGTAGTCAAAACTGCATAAAGCAAGCCTTACCTATGTGAGTACAATTAGGTGAGTCAGAGTTCCATACAGCAAGCCTTACCTATGTGAGTACAGTTAGGGTAGTCAGACCTCCATATAGCATGCCTTACCTATGTGAGTACAATTAGGGTAGTCAGAGCTGCATATAGCAAGCCTTACCTATGTGACTACAGTTAGGGTAGTCAGAGCTGCATATAGCAAGCCTTACCTATGTGAGTACAATTAGGGTAGTCAGAGCTGCATATAGCAAGCCTTACCTATGTGAGTACAGTTAGGGTAGTCAGAGATCCATAGAGCAAGCCTTACCTTTGAGAGTACAGTTAGGGTAGTCAGAGATCCATATAGCAAGCCTTACGTTTGAGAGTACAGTTAGGGTAGTCAGACCTCCATATAGCAAGCCTTACCTTTGAGAGTTCAGTTAGGGTAGTCAGAGCTGCATATAGCAAGCCTTACGTTTGAGAGTACAGTTAGGGTAGTCAGACCTCCATATAGCAAGCCTTATCTTTGAGAGTACAGTTAGGGTAGTCAGAACTGCATATAGCAAGCCTTATCTTTGAGAGTACAGTTAGGGTAGTCAGAGCTGCATATAGCAAGCCTTACCTTTGAGAGTACAGTTAGGGGATAAAGAGCTCCATATTGGAAGCCTTACCTGTGATAATACTGTAATGGTAGTCAGAACTCAATACAGCAAGCCTTACCTTTGAGAGTACAGTTAGGGGATGTAAAGCACCATATAGCAAGCCTTAACTTCAGAGTACAGGTACGGTAGTGAGAGCTCCATATAGCAAGCCTTACGTTTGAGAGTTCAGTTAGGGTCGTCATGGCTCCATATTGCAAGCCTTTCCTGTGAGAGTACAGTTAGGGTAGTCAGAGATCCATATATCAAGCCTTACCTTTGAGAGAACAGTTAGGGTAGTCAAGAGATCCATATAGCAAGCCTTACGTTTGAAAGTACAGTTAGGGTAGTCAGAACTGCATATAGCAAGCCTTACCTTTGAGTGTACAGTTAGGGTAGTTAGAGCTAAATATGTATTGTTTGTATTTATTTTGACCTTGCGGTCAAGGATAACCCATGAAAGTGCAAGCACTTATTTCCAATGGGGTCCTTTGGTTTTGCTGAAGAGACAGCAAGCAGAAGAGACAGTATTGGGATACAAGGAATCCGGGTGCGATACCCTAGCTCTTTGCGAATAGATAACTTGGTTCTTTTATGTACTCAGTGTATAGCACTGATACACGCGAGAATTACCTGGGTTTCATACCAGTACATCTCTAGTTGGGTGGGAAACACTTGAAGCATTTCTGAAATTTCCAGTGCCCTGGCCGGGATTTAAACCAAGGACCTCTGGAATGGTAGACCAGAGTGTTACCACTTGACCACTGCACCACCCTATATAGCAACCCTTACCTATGTGAGTACAGTTAGGGTAGTCAGACCTCCATATAGCAAGCCTTACCTTTGAGTGTACAGTTAGGGTAGTCAGAGCTACATATAGCAAGCCTTACCTATGTGAGTACAGTTAGGGTAGTCAGACCTCCATATAGCAAGCCTTACCTTTGAGAGAACAGTTAGGTTAGTTAGAGCTGCATATAGCAAGCCTTACCTGTGAGAGTACAGTTAGGGTAGTCAGAACTGCATATAGCAAGCATTACTTTTGAGAGTACAGTTAGCGTAGTCAGACCTCCATATAGCAAGCCTTATCTTTGAGTGTACAGTTAGGGTAGTCAGAGCTACATATAGCAAGCCTTACCTATGTGAGTACAGTTAGGGTAGTCAGAGCTGCATATAGCAAGCATTACCTTTGAGAGTACAGTTAGGGTAGTCAGACCTCCATATAGCAAGCCTTATCTTTGAGTGTATATTTTAAATAATATATATATTAAATAAAATAGCTTACTGTGTATGACACATGTCGTTGCAGACATGCTCCAACTGCCAGATGCCTCACATGTACGTACAGCTTTTCCACTCAGAAGGTAACCAGTGTCACAACTGTAGGTGGCTGTCTCATTCATTGTTGTAGCTCGATTGGAGTGGGTAACAACGCCATTGTTTATTGTAAGAGGGCCACAGTCTAGAAATGAACAAGCAAATTTGTTGAATTGATATCCCCCGCCAAAGAATTTTTGTTTATGGATGGGTGTAAAACTAAAAGAAAAGGTGTAAGTGAAGGGTTGTGCCTGATTATTGAGAACAATTACATCAGGACATTTTGAGAATCCATTTTAGTATGGTAGAATCCTTACCAAATAAGGCATATTTAATCAAAATGTGCGATTTTGACTTTTGTGTTTTACTTTGACCATGACCCTAGCAACCTGGATTTTATATTTGGCACTCTGCTCATGTAGATAATGGAGAACAATTGTGGACAGTTATTACAGAATCCCTTGATGCATAGTAAAGGAATGACTAAATAATGAATAATTCATCAAATTTGTGACCTTTGACCTCAATGTGTGACCTTCACCATAGCCCCTAGGATTATGGGTGTTGAATGTCGAGCACCCCCAGATGATTGAGGACAACTATGGCAAGTTTCAAGGCTCTGGCTAATGTATTAATGGAGATAATGCTCTAAGCTTAAATTAAAAAGCATTTTTTCAAGATACAAAGGGCCATAACTTCGTTATAAACAGATGGTGTACAATGCCATTTGGCGTGCATCATCCTCTCATCCATATATATACTCTTACCTAGTTTCAATGAAATCTGCCAAAGCACTTCCAAGATATGGCTCTGGACGGACGGAAAGACGGACGGACAACGCCAAAACAATATCCCTCCGCCTAAGGCGGGGGATAACAAGAGATGTGTTTGTCAGAAATTTTCGTTTTTTGACCTTTGACCTTGAAGGACGACCTTGACCTTTCATCACTTAAAATGTGCAGCTCCATGAGATACACATACATGCCAAATATCAAGTTGCTATCTTTAATATTGCAAAAGTAAGTGCCAATCTTAAAGTTTTTGGAAGGAATCACAGACCAACTGCTATATGCCACCCTACGGGGCCTTAAAATTCTCTTCTTTCCAATCATTCACATATTAAGATCATTCAACTGTGAAAGTTTGAGCGAGATTCACCAATTAATTAAGGAAGACTACAAGCTTTGAGGGCTTATGTATGCACATTCAGATGGAGAGACAAGTGCAATACTTATTGCCTCCCACTCTCTAGCTTTTTTTCTGAATGTTGCCTTTTACAAAGAATTATTTCTTAAAGCCAAAACACCCCAAACAATTCCAACTGACAGACATACTTTACAGCATGACAGACCTGATGGATGGGGTTTTACATTCCCCTCCAGTGAGACCGATATGGGACTTACAAGGCAGGTACAAGGTGTGACACATGCCCTCAAAACATATGTTAGTCATGTGGGTAATGCATAATAATTGAAAAAAAATATCACTTTAGCCTATTAACAAGGCCAGTATGAATTCAACTCAACAATGACATCAGAGCAATCGAAGAACATACCTGCAACAACAAATATGTTAAATATCTGTCGCCCTACGTGACTGGTGGTACATTGGTAGACTGATGTTTCGTTTTCCGTAATGTTAAAAGTGATCGTCCCATTTTTTCTATTGAGAACATGAGCGAAAGCAGGATCGCATAAATCCGTTGGACAATGGGTGAGGACTTTGTTATTCCGGTTCAAACGCACACTCACAAAAACCTTACAATTCAGGTAAACGATTTCACCTGGCCTAATTGTAAGGTTGGTAACTGAAATAGAATAAGCAATGCTTTACTTAAATTGCACACAATACATTAGTCAGCTCTAAAAGAAGGGTGAAAACGCCGATCAATTAAACAAAACGTTTATTCTCTTTAAAATTCCCTTCATCTGGCCACTTGTAATATTGCATAATTAATGTGTAATGTTTCATAATAATATCCTTTTAGAACAGCTTTATAAAGGTTTGTTGTTCCTAATATTAACAAGAACAGTCGGAGACAGGTGATGCTCCCCAAAGGTTTTTTTGTCACAATGTTGCACTATATATTCAGATAAAAGGAAACGTCTTGTGGGGCATAACTTTGGGCAAAATAATACGATGGATGGTTTAGCAACTTAAAAATTTCAAAGGGCCATAACTCTCTAAATAAATCATCTAACCAGAACCCACAAAAACATGCCCATCTCCTCAAGGTAGTTAAGCTTTATAGCTTCCCATAAAGCTTCATTGAATTCCAGTCAGTAGTTGGGGAGAAATAGCCCGGACAAGAATTGCACTATATGTACAGTTTATAGACAATTTCAAAGGGCCATAACTCTGTGAAAAATCATCCGACCATAACCGGCTGATAATATACACATCTCCTGTTGGTAGTGAAGCTTCCCATAAAGTTTCATTGAATTTCCGTAATAAGTTGCTGAGAAATAGCTCGGACAAGAATTGCACTATATGTACAATTGAAAATTTCAAAGGGTCATAACTCTTTGAAAAATCATCCGACGAGAACCTGCTGATAATATGCACATCTCATCTTGGTAGTGAAGCTTCCCATAAAGTTTAATTGAATTCCGGCCATTTGTTGCTGAGAAATAGCCCGGACAAGCATTGCACTATGTTTACAATGGACAATTTCAAAGGGCCATAACTCTGTGAAAAATCATCCGATCAGAACCCGCTGATAATATGCACATCTCCTCTTGGTAGTGAAGCTTCCCATAAAGTTTCATTGAATTCCGGTCATTAGTTGCAGAGACATAGCCTGGACAAGAATTGCACTATATGTACAGTTAATGGAAAATTTCAAAGGGCCATAACTCTGTGAAAAATCATCCTACCAGAACCCGCTGATAATATGCACATCTCCTCTTGGTAGTGAAGCTTCCCATAAAGTTTCATTTAATTCCGGTCATTAGTTGCTGAGAAATAGCCCGGACAAAAATTGTGCACGGACGGACGGAAACACGAAGCGGCGACTATATGCTCCCCTCCCCAAATTTTTTTGGGGGAGCATAACAAGACAATTGGCCACAGTAATAAAACAGATGTGTGCATACCATAATTACTCTAAGTTTTCGGTATGGAAAATATTAAACAAGAGGGCCTGAAAGGCTAAAAGTCGCTCACCTGAAATACAAAGGAACTGACCTTCTCAGTGCAGCCCCAAGATATTATTAAAACAAATGTTCTAACCAAGTTTCATGAAGAGTGAACTATAAATGTAACTTTTAGAATGCTAATAAGGTCTTTCTATAGCCATATTAGGATAAATTCTCCGACCCCACACGGTAATATTTTTCAACTGACCAGAACTATTTTCTAAGGGATCCAAGATATCATTAAAACAAATGATCTGACCAAGTGTTATGAAGATTGGACAATAAATGTGACTTTAAGAGTGTTAACAAGTTTTTACTATAGCTATATAAGGAAAAATGATCCGCCCCCTGGAGGCCATGTTTTTCAACCAACTGGAACCATTTTCGAACTCGTCCAAGATATCATAATTGGGACAAATCTTCTGACCAAGTTTCATTAAGATCAGACAATAAATGTGACTAAGTTTAATTAAGATCAGACAATAAATGTGGCCTCTAGAGTGTTAACAAGGTTTTACAAAAGTAATATATAGCCATATAAGGAAAATTGCCCCGACCCATTGCGGCCCTGTTTTTCAAGCAACTGGAACCCGGATTGTCAAACTCATTCAAGGTATAAGAACAAATGTTCTGATCAAGTTTCATGAAGATTGGACAATAAATGTGCCTTTTAGAAATGTTTCACAAATTTTTACTTAAGCCTTATAAGGAAAAATGACCCGCCCCCTGGGGGCCATGTTTTTCAACCAGCTAAAATCATTTTCGATCTTGTCCAAAATATATCTGAAACAAATCTTCTGACCATTAAGATGGGACAATAAATGTGGTCTCTCGATTGTTAACAAGGTTTAACTATAGCCATATAAGGAAATATTCCCCGCCCCCTGGAGGCCATGTTTTTCAACAGACCAGAATCATTTTCGAACTCAATCAAGATGTCATTGGGACGTATGTTTCATGAAGATCGGACCATAAATTTGGCCTCTAGGGTGTTAATATGGTTTTACTATAGCCATATCAGGTTAAAATACAACCTGCCCCGTCCCGAATGACGGACATGTTTTCGACCAACCGGAACCATTTTTTTTAACTCGTCCAAGACAAATCTTCTGACTAAGTTTCATGAAGTTTGGGCAATATATGTGTCCTCTAGGGCATTAACATGGTTTTACTATAGCCATAAAGGGAAAAATGCCCCACTCCCTGGTGGCCATATTTTTCAACCAACTGAAACCATTTTCGAACTCGTTTAAAATATCATTGGGAAAATTTTTCGGACCAAGTTTCATGATGATCCGACAATAAATGTGTCCTCTAGAGTGTTAACTAGCCTTTACTATAGCCATATAAGAAAATACGCCAATCCCTGGGTTCCATGTTTTTCAACTAACTGAATCATATTCAAACTTGTCCAAGATATCATTGGGACAAATCTTCTGACTAAGTTTCACGAAGATCAGACAATAAATGATACCTGTATGGGAAATTCGAAAGTACATAATTGTATGTATGTGTGTAATATGTAGACTTACTGTAGGTAACTGGTTTGTGCTGAACAACGTAGATCACTCACCCGTGTCCTGTGTGACCAGTCCCAAACTCTGGGGTTCAATCTGCATAGCGGTCCCACCTTCAATGTTAAGCATGAAATATTTAATCAATGACCTTTGCAGTTTCTAAGAAGATTGTTGTACTTATTTTCTATATAGAGTCTTCATATCAGGTGACAACATGGGCGTTGTCAGTTTTGACCCAAGGCGCATGATTAAAACAATCTTTGCACAGGACATAAATCTGCTGTTTCATAGTAAATGTCAAATATCTGGGTCTTATGTTTTCAGTGAAGATTTTTAAAGTCGCTACCTTAAACTTGCTTAGCTTGAATTTAAAGTTGGCTCGTAGTCTCCTAAAAGGATCAATTGTTTATTGCTATATACACATATGTTTGTTTATTGTTTGGATCTTATTCATGACATTCAATTTTCTGATGGCATGAAGTGTTCCTCAATCCCGGTAACAATTTTCTCACCTCCTTCAAACTCATTTCAAGTTGCAAAAAGTTGTTAGTTGATTAGGTGAACTTGATATGTGTCACACACAAATTCCTTTTAAAGTTGTTGCTTAGTTGATAGTGACTAAATTGTCAATTGGTTTGAGTGCCATTTACACTTTGTATACAAGCTTGGGGTTTTGTAGAAAAAGCATCATGTACCGGTTATTAAAACTAATTCATCAATACCACACAAATATACATCATACCATTCTTGAACAAAATAAACTAAATAGAATGTGTTGAGAAATCTGTCTTTCTGTGTTGTGAACATGTTTGTTGAATTGTATATTCATTATGTGAAATTATGTTTTGTAAATAAATTGAAAGTGACTATGCATGTCATGGTTTAAATACATTTAGTAGATGACTTCTAGATTATATTTCACAACAAATATTACACCTCTGGACCTTGCAGTTGCCAAGAAGATCTTTATAGTTATTAACTACTTAAGTGTAAATAAATATTTTGACCCCTAGGGGATGGTCAGTATTGACCATATATAAAATTTAACCCCTGAGCCTTGCCATTAATCAGAGAGAATTTTCAGAGTCTTTTAGGGTAACTCACCCTCGAGTCGCTTAGTGGTACGATTCTATATTAACAAGCTCTTCGATAAAAGCCGGGACTCAGCTGGTGCTGCTATTTAGTACCATATCTTTTTTTAAAATAAATATTTGGTTCCCAGCTAATTTTGATTAAATAATGGTTGAAAATCAATACTCGTTGAATTCGCCCATGAGTTGAACACCTTTGCCCTAAACACAGGCACATGTTTGTCTTAAGCAGTGATTGGGTTATCCTTTCCCAAGATGTATTACAATTCCAATATGCACAGTTACAGTGCTGTATTGAATTTATAAATTTCTTAATTTGTCCACGTGCTGATGAATATGAGCTTTTAAAAGGAAAACAAATAGCATGGTCAATTTAGATCTCTATTCGAACATAACAACAATGGGACCATTTGCCAGAATAATTCATTTAAATAGTAAAACAATAATTTGTACTTACTGCAATACCCTGGAATTATTGCGCAGATCAGCATAAAGGACCACAGGATCATAATTGTTTTCTGCATTGTTACACTGCAAAACAAAAAACTTATGGCCATGATTTACCTGAATCGCTTACCTTACTCCACATATGACAGTTGAGGAAGAAGACTTCTACAGTTTCCACTACATACATATCGGAAAACATGTAACCATCAGGGCTAGGCCAATTTTGAACCCATTAGAATTATTTGCTCAAACTTTGTAGAGGACCATCATACCGAGTTACACAACAAATATTAAACCTCTGACCCTTGCGGTTTAATATAAGAAAGTTTCTGAACTTATTTACTACATAAGTCTACATAAATCATGTGACCCCTGGGGAATGGACTTCCGGGGCGTTATTTGAACAAATTTAGAAGAGGATCACTAGATGATTTTATGCACCAAATATTTAAATCTTGTTGGTTGCAAAATATTTTTCAAATCTATATTTACATGTAGCTTATTTGTGCAATGGATCTGAACTGTTAACAAAAACGTTTGAAAGAAAATCATCCAAATATCATTCCTGTGAAGTTTTGTAAAATTATCCACAGCAGTTAATGAACAGATGAGTCTGGAAGAAAAAGTAACAATGTTACAGAATCACTCATTGAATGATTGATGACTGACATTACGGACCTTGTAACCCTAGAGGCATGAAAACAAATACTAGCATACATTCTCAAGGCCAAACTTTTGGGACTTCCAGTTTTTAGGAGATTTTAAAAATACAATAGATTATATTAAAGTGAATAGCCGGCCGATTTCTTATATTATTGGGAGTATTCATTTATACAGTGATATTCTCATCTATTTCATTGTAATAATGATATATATTTTTATCTTTTGTAAAATTGTATAATATGTTACCAAACTGTTACATTTGATTGATCAAAAAAGACTAAGAAGTTGATTACGTCGACTATTTTCTAGATAATGTACATGTCATGATGCACTTATTATTTTTTTATTTGTGTCGTCAGGCACCAGTCTATGCTTCAACAGTGTGCGCAAATGCCAGTCTGAGTCGAAACCAGTTCTGACAGTCTTGCATTTTCGGATTTTGGTCCTGTGCAAGCAGGTTTTTTTTTTAGAACAAGAGGGCCATGATAGCCCTGAATCGCTCACCTGACTCATTAAGATCAGATGAAAACTATGACCTCTATTGTCTACACAATGCTTTTCTATGATTTGACCTAGTGACCTAGTTCCTGACTCTAGATGACCCAAATACAATCCCAATCCAGATTTCATCAAGATAAACATTCTGACCACAGTTCATAAATATTGGATGAAAACTGTGACCTCTATTGTCAACACAAGGTTTTTCTATTTATTTGACCTAGATTTTTACCCCAGATGACCCAAATACAATCCCACCCAGATTTCATCAAGAATTCTGACCAAATTTCATAAAGGTTGGATGAAAACTGTGATCTCTAATGTCTACACAAGGTTTTTCTATTATTTGACCTAGTTTTTGACCCCAGATGACCCAAATAAAATCCCAACCCAGATTTCATCAAGATAAACATTCTGACCAAATTTCATAAAGATTGGATGAAAACTGTGACCTCTATTGTCTACAGAAGGTTGTTCTATTATTTGACCTAGTGACCTTGTTTTTGACCCCAGATGACCCAAATACAATCCCAAACCGGATTTCATCAAGATAAACATTTTGACCAAATTTCATCAAGATTGGATGCAAACTGTGACCTCTACTGTCTACACAAACAAATTGTTGACGGACGGACACACGGACACACGCAGGCACGCACAACGGATGCCGGACATCACACGATCACATAAGCTCACTGTGTCACTTCATGACAGGTGACCTAAAAATATGTGTCGGAGATAAACATGAACAGTTGTGGTAAAAATCCCATAGAAACAAGGGCTGTTTGTAAAACATGCATGCCCCCCTATATGGGCTATAAGTTGTAGTAGCAGCCATTGTGTGAATACGTTTTTTGTCACTGTGAATGGTTGTGGTGGTGGTGGTGGTGGTGGTGGTGGTGTAGTAGTAGTAGTAGTAGTAGTAGTAGTAGTAGTAGTAGTAGTAGTAGTAGTAGTAATAGTAGTAGTAGTAGTAGTAGTAGAAGTAGTAGTAGTAGTAGTAGTAGAAGTAGTAGTAGAAGTAGTAGTAGTAGTAGTAGTAGTAGTAGTAGTAGTAGTGGTAGTAGTAGTAGTGGTAAAAGTAGTAGTAGTAGTGGCAGTAGTAGTAGAAGTAGTAATAGTAGACGTGGTGGTGGTGGTGGTGGTGGTGGTAGTAGTACTAGTAGTAGTAGTACTAGTAGTAGTAGTAGTAGAAGTAGTAGTAGTAGTAGTAGTAGTGGTAGTAGTAGTAGAAGTAGTAGTAGCAGTAGTAGTAGAAGTAGTAGTAGTAGTAGTAGTAGTAGTAGTAGTAGTAGTAGTAGTAGTAGCAGTAGCAGTAGCAGTAGCAGCATTACAAGACCAATACTTAAGAATGATCAAATGGGAAAAGGTAACATAGCACCGGCAGTAAATATGGGGCTCATTTACAGGTCAGATTTGGAATCTCTGCTGTAAAATGAGATTTTGAATGAATTAAAGGGAGGCAAATCTGTAATAAAAAGAACATGCATAAACCGTAGTTGTTTCCCTTGTTTGAACCATGCTAAATCCTTACAAGTTTGGAAAGAATTGGATGAAAAATTTGGACTTTATTGCATAAACACCATTTTCTCAATTCAAGGGGAGGTAATTCTGTACTTCATGGACCAATAATGCTCATTTTTTTTAGGGTTTGTGTCCTCATTGATATAAAGACACTGTGCAAATTTGGAAAGGATCGGACAAAAAATGTGGAAGATTTTTCAAAGTTTTCACAAAATAGGCAAAAACGAATAAACATGCAAAGTTCAACGAGCTCCTGTGGCCATGTTTTTTGACGAATCAAATTTCTTTGAACAACTTTTTCAGGGAAGCCCTCAAAGGTCATCCCTGTGAAATTTTTTGAAAATCTGATGAGCGGTTTCTGACAAGAAGATTTTTTAAGGTTTTTACCATATATGGTCATAGCGGCCATCTTGGTTATGTGATCAAATTTTGTTTAACAATTCTTTTGTCCTATGACCTAGGGATGCTCCACATGAAATTTAGTTGAAATTGGCTCAATGGTTTAGTAGAAGAAGATGTTTACAAATTGTTTACAGACGGACGGACGGACGCCGGACGCTGAGTGATCACAATAGCTCACCTCGAGCTATCGCTCAGGTGAGCTAAAAAGGGGAAGACGCTGGACGCTGGGTGAAAGGGGAAAATTAGAGTGCGAAAGAGAAATATGTGGGGAAAAAATAAAAACTGTTTTAATCAATGTCTATAACTCATCTACTCTGATTTCAGGTTTTTTTTCACCACTGTGTGTGCCTCCGGTAAATGGAGGCATTCCAAAAGCAAAAAAAAAAGGTCCCCATTCCCAATCAAATCTAGATGACATTTTTCCCAATTACAAAAAGAAATTTTCTGTCAAAATCATAAAAAAAACATTAACAAACAATAATGACATTTAGAGTGACTTCCCTTTATCCATTACGTTATATAGCATGCGCTTAACAACTAAGATGTAAGCACGTTTACTTTGAGGATTCTTCTACCAACATTTACAGCAAAAATGTGCAAAATGTTCCGCATGACTTTGCAAAAATTAACAGGAACCGCAAACTACACATTCTTATCCAACTCCGTAGACACTTATTTCAATTTTAAAGTGTTTTCGCGACCACCGCAAATGAGCTAGTATTGTGATGGATATTTAAGCAATCAAAATTAACAATATTTTCGATTTAATGCTTATATAAATGCTAAAAAAGATGTTTTGGTGAAAAATGATATTCTTGGAGGGGAAATTTAATCTTGAAAGGAAAAAATTCTGGTAGAGGAAGACGCTGACTATTGGCGTCACTTTCTTAGTAAAAAAACAAAACCTGGCAAGGAAGATGTTCTGAGCTTGTGTTCCATAGATTTTAGAGCAAAACTTGGATTAACGAAAAGTGTGTGTAATTCAACGATGGAGAATACTTTTAAGATACAATTAACACTTTTTCATTATAAATTTATGTATTGAATGTCACAGATTGAGTGTTTGTAATTAGGAAACCTGGGTAAAACAGCTAGGCCTTAAAAGCGCACGAGTGTAGTTAAGAGACTGGTTGGCACCGTGTGACGTGTGAACTGCTTGGGTAACAAGTAATTCATCAACAACAAAGTAAGGGTTAACAGCGCTGTCTTTATGACTTACTTATTCGTGAGTAAAAACTTCGGCTTGCAGATTTATTTTTTATTTATATTCATTGATAATCTTATTACAGTCTTCACGATAGTTCATTTTATCCACTAGCCATTCGGGCTACTGGAATGGTGAAGACAAGTAGCCCAGCAGCAAAATTACTAGCCCAAAGTAAATTTGTTAAAATATACACCTTGCTAAAGGGTTTCATCTTTCAATAGCAGATAATCTATTAAAAAGTAAAATTGTATCCAGGGTATGTTAACTGTAAAGTCTATTGCAAAAACAATTGCAACACAATAAAACAAGTCAAGGTAATTATATCCTTTATTAATAATAAGTATTTAACATGTGATAAACAACGTCTTCGTTCATATCATCATCACTGCCATCCTGGAGATCCTCTTCGTCAGAAGCCATATCCTGTAAAACAAGCAACCTGATAGTTATTTTCCAAAAGTTTATTTGACAAGTGAAGGCATACATGGCATACTTTTATCATACATGTTGACTTTTTTCTTATGCTGTGTTTTTAAGCATAGCTTATTAAACTATGTCTTACAGAAGTAGCTTCTCCTTCAAAACTGATTTTTAACCACTTTTCTTGAAATTCACGTTACCATGATTTTTCATAGTCATTTGTTGACTTATGATCAGTAGTGGGCAGTTTCTGGCCAGGCTTCGCTCCAGCTACGTATTTAAGCAGGTTTTTTACCTTATATAACAGATGCCGAATATCGGCGTCTTCCCCCACCAAACAAGGCTGTTTTTTTCCCTTTCCAGTCCAAAAATTCCCCCTAAAAAAAAACATTTTTTTTTAATAGAAAGATATGTCTCATTATTATAATATCTCAATTCTATTTTAATTTAATCTTGTCAAACGTGCTTAATTATGAAAAAAAGCAATGAATATAGTGCAAACATGTACAAATGTTATAATGAGAGAGTAAGTATTTTTCCCCCAAAATAGAAAATCGTGCGTATATTTCCCCCACATAAGGGCTAAAGGCCCCATTCCCCACAACCCCAAAAAACCCTGTTATGCATTATGCAGCCAAATGCGCGTAGGGACTGTAGCGGATCCGTGGTCTAGTGGTAACACACTGGCTTCACAATCCAGAGATCGCTGGTTCGATCCCCCGCTGCACCTGACCTACTAACTCGTCTTTCGCAGGAGACGTTAAACCGAGGTTCAGTGTACTAGGTGCTATACACCGGGCACTAAAAGACCCAGGGTCACCTCTGGAACGGGGTGTCTCCTGTATCTTGCACTATCCCCCGTAACCAACTAACACGTCTTTCTGGGGGCGATGGCCATATGGGAGACAATCCCGGTGCACTCGATAAAAAACAAAAACAAACACAAAAACAGCGTGTAGGGACTTACAGCTTTGGAAATAAACACACACACACGGTTACAAAGTAGTCCAAATTTTTGACGCTCTTAAATATTAAGCTACTTTTTAAAGAATTTAGCCCATATAAAAAGTCTCTCTAAATTCTTTGCGCGTCTTACAAATAAGACTAGGTTAGATCTACAAAGTATAACGATCGTGGAGAGACGGGCGGCACGAATTACCCAAATCTACCAAAATCTACCGAAATCTTCCAAAATCTACCTAAATCTACCCCAAATCTACCGAAATCTACATAAAAATAATAATTTTACATCATGTTTGTTTGATGGGCACTATTGTTTTGTTTAATGCTTCATTCTTCTCGTGACAATATGTAATTTTCCAATAAAAATACTTAAAATCAAATATAGGTTACACACCACTTACAAATTGATTTCTGTTCTGGCCACTAGGACCCAATATCCGATACCCAATATATTTTGGTCATAAATGTTGTCGTTGTAGTATATGTTACCGTCCTGAATATTTGTTTCACATTCACGTTCACTTGTTTGTTGCCATACTTAACATTTGCCACAATAAACTCGAACTGTCTGCCTACATGTATTCAACTACCCAGATCTACCAAAATCTTACAATATCTTCCCGTCATTGACCCAAATCTAAACAAAATTTATACAAATATTTTTTTTACATCACATTTGTGAGATGGGCACTATTGTTTTTTTAATTCTGCATCTTTACTCAGCTCGATATGTAATTTCCACATGCAGGTGATTAGCGTGTTTCTATGATACCTTGTTACATATATATTTAATTTTATTTTTTTATGAAAAGTTAATTGTTCGTTATAATTTGATTATTTAGCATCCAAAATGATGTTTTCACTCATTAATATCATAGCCACACGCTATCCACCAGTGTTATTCCCAATAAACATCTAATATAGGTTACGTACCACTTCGCTAATTGATTTCTGTTCTGGCTACCCAATAAATTGTGGTTATACATGTAATCGCTGTAGTATAAGTTATTGTCCTTTAGATCAAACGTGTTTTACATTTTTTTATTTGTTTGTTGCCGTATTCAACAGTTTAAACAATCAACTCAAACTGTCTGCCCATTAAACTACCTAAATCTACCCAAATCTTACCAAATCTACCTAAAATTGACCTAAATATACACAAAGCTTAAACAAATCATGTTTGTGTGACGGGCACTTTTGTTTCTAAATGCTTTATCTTTACTCGTGACAATATGTAATTTCCTAATAAGAAATTACTTGAATAAATATGGTTTACACACCACGTAAAAGTTCATTTATTTTCTGACTATTCTGCTACTGAATAAATTGTGGTCATGCATGCTATCGTTGTAGTATATGTAAATGTCCTTTAGATCAAACTTGATTTAGACTTTTTATGTTTATTTGTTTGTTGCCATACTATCCAATTTCAAAAATCAACTCGAACTGCCTGCCTATTCAACTACCTAAATCTACCAAAATCCTCCCAAATCGCCCAAAATATACACACATCTTGTAAAAGTAATTAGTTAACATCATGTCTGTGTGATGGGCAATTTTTTTTTAATGATTCATCTAACACAATTGATTCTCCCTCTGCTTTTCAAGGCATATGTCACTACTTATGACATGTACCATAAGGGCTTGGGACCTTCTAGCTTTTATATAAGCAAAACACACAAGAATTGATCACTGTGTAATGCTCAATAAAGGCTAGGCAGCATTAAGATGTGTTTTTTTTCATTGTTACTCTCACAGTTGATATTTAAAGTCCAAAGCACAGAAGAGGATGATTAAGCTTCTAGTTGTACTGTCTCCGGAACTCCCCTGCCTGCTCAGCCTCCAGCTTCCTCCTCCTGTAGTGCTGTGTGGAGTACGGCTAGTAAGGTTCTGCTGGGACTGAAATCGACGAAGTCAGTGCCAGGTCAGGGGCGGGAGCAGTCACAAATCGTACTAATGGTGCCGGTGCAACGGGCACCGGCACTTCTGGCTTGAACTTATCTGTTGGAATAATTCGTATATTACAGGTACGGTATGACAGCTTCTTGTTGTACTGTCTCCGGAACTCCCCTGCCTGCTCAGCCTCCAGCTTCCTCTTCCTGTAGTGCTTTGCAGAGTACGGCAAGTAAGGTTCTGCTGGGACTGAAATCGACGAAGTAAGTGCCAGGTCAGGGGCGGGAGCAGTCACAAATCGTACTAATGGTGCCGGTGCAACGGGCACCGGCACTTCTTGCTTGGACTTCTGTTGGAAGAATTCGTCTATTACAGCTGCAGTATGGCAACTTCTTGTTATACTGTCTCTGGAACTCCCCTGCCTGCTCAGTCTCCAGCTTCCTCTTCCTGTAGTGTTTTGCAGAGTACCACAGGAAGGTTCTGCTGAGACTGAAATCGACATAGTCAGTGCCAGGTCAGGGGCGGGAGCAGTCGCAATGCAATTGGCACAGGTAATTTTGGCTTGAAACTTTCGTCCGTCTGTCCCTTCTTTCGTTCCTCCGTCCGTCTGTTCGTCTTCCGTTCGTTCCTTCGTTATGCCGTTTGTACGTTCGTGCGGACGTTTGTTCGTCGGTCCGTTCGTTCGTCCCTTCGTCCGTACGTTTGATCGTTCGCCCGTCCGTTGGTCCATACTTTTCGTTCGTCAGCCCGGTCCTTCGTTTGTTCGTCCGTTCGATCGTCCGTTACTTCGCAAAGTATCGATGCAGTTTACAAATTGATTCCGGTTGAGGGTCATATGGCACATATCGGATTGTCTTGTTAATCTGGTTCTTGGAACAATATACCCCGTTGTGTTTGTAGACAGGTTTAATGCCGCTGCTTTCGGTATATGCCCAATACTGGTTTACAGTGGTACCAGCCTCCCATATGCCACAGTCGTCAACAATTTCAAACCTTGATCTGACGCTTCCAGGGTGCTTCAGTACGACATAGGCGTTTATTTTGTCACCGCACGGAATAGAATTAATTTTCGTTTCTGTCTTTAAAATCTTAAATAGTTCCTCATTGTTGAGAAAATTCGAACCGGGTAAATTTGTAATGTCACTGCCGCTATCTGAATGTCCGTTACTGGTTTCTGCAGTAAGGCGTTCCCGCGAATGCCCAGAGGTTGTGGTCGGGGAGCCGCCATTCGTTGTTTTTCTTCGTCTCTTAACTGTAGATCGCCTCGCTGGGAATGTTGTTAAAAATGTTGTCTTCGAAGTCCATCGTGTCGTCAAGATGCTCTTCAGATGGGCGTGTGTCCGATAGGACTTCATAGCGGTTACCGCTACACACCGAAGTCTCTGACCTTGGACGCTTCGGAGTGGTAATGCACCGCTTTGATGGCACTGCCCATACCTCTGCTTCGTTGATATCAGCGTCGCTTTTGTCGTCCCTCACTGGCGTGCTGTTAGTTGGTGCCTGTTGCTGCGTCACTGCACAAAAATGGTTGACTTTATAATACTCATCTCTGACTGACACACGTCCCATCGCGTACCACATGATGGTCAGCATGGCCTCCTTGTCACAGTGGTCATGAGTGAACACTGTATTGAGTGCCTTGTATGCGTATTCCTGATCTTTGTTGGCAAACGGATAAATCAGCTTGATTGGCTTGGAAACAACATCCGCCAAGGCGAGAATTGTCCACCCGTCCGAGTAACAAGTGACTATTGCCGAATCCATGCATGAACGCTTGTAGTTTTCCGCCAACTTGTCCAGTTTTTCTGCGAGATGGTGCGATCGGTAATTGCGCTCTTTCTGTACCATACTAAGACACGTGTGGTAACGCAACTCCATACGCCTGGCTCATCAGTGTAGATGTCCAGAATACTGCTGGCCACGAGATCCTCTGCGGGGAACGTTTTAACAGTCCCCGAAGGCAACTTGAGTCGTACTCCAAACATCATCTCCCTCGACACCGCAGCTTTCAGCGCCCCGATGTTGTTCGTCTGTGCGGCCTTAAAAAAAACACTTATTACTTTCGTGCGTTTAAATTGTAGTACGATTATTACTTTCGTGCGTTTAAATTGTAGTACGATTATTACTTTCGTGCGTTTAAATTGTAGTACGAACATTTTGCATTTTGTATGGTTATTATGCATGTATACAATAAGCAGATTAAATTGCTTCGGAGTTCATGTATACAAATATTGAGACAGCACGTAGTTGTAGGTAAAACTCAACTACGCATATGATGTGTTTGTAAAAATTTAATTATTGCATGCGAAAGTCAAATCTTTGTTTACATTTATTACTTTTAATTTAAATGGATTTCAAATGGGCCTTTTCACGTTTTGGTAAATTGACAAAATTAAATCATGTTGTTTCAGCTTCGTAAATGTTCGTTGATATTTCTGAGGAAACATTAATACTGAACATTAACCATGCTTAAGTGAATAAATTATTTGTTCTGTTCTGCTCTGCTTTAGTTTCTGGCGTTACCGATTTACTACTGTTGTCCCTTAAAAAACTTATCGCTATAATTATTATCACATGTAAAAAAATAGCTCTTATTGTTTATCTCATACAGATATATTTTGAGATTCGATTTTTAAACAAATCGTGCATGATTTGAACATTACGGTTGTCACCACGGGACATCAATTCATTTCAAACGTATCATTTGCGAATTTGACCTTAAATTTGAAATTTTAAGTCCGGTGCGTATGGTTTGTGGTAAGTAAAGCTAATATAAATAATTGCATAGTGATATAAATAATGCTCACTGTATAGGTAACGCATCTACTAGTACGCTTTGGACAATTCTATTGCGCGCGCTTTCGGCAAATTAAGTCCCTCAAAAAATGGGAAGTAAAAAACGTACATGGACTAAACATAGCTTGATAAATTTGAGTTATCGAAACATGTTTTAATTGCCCAAGTCAACACAAAATAATAACGTCTTGGGGTGACGTTCCCTCTCAACGTTAAGTATATAAAAGACAAATACAAATATATAAGCAATATATTAACTTCCGATGTATAGCATTATCTAAATTAGGATGTTTTTTTTTTCTTTCTGTATATTGAACAGCGAATGGATAAACCTCGAACGATGATTCTAAACTTAGACTACAGTTTACAACTGTTCGTCAATATACTGTTTCTATTACATACCTTCTTAAGGCGACTCAACCCCTGTGAGTAATCGAAGTTGCAGTTATTGACCAAACGGCACCGCTTGCATATGTAGTCCAGATCGATTTCACCCCACTGATTGAGTTCCATCTCAGATACATTCTCACAAACACCATGGTACCACTGACTGCACGTTGCACAAAACAAACAAGCACTGACACATTTCAACTTACAGTCGCCACAAGGATACCTATCGGCACGTTTACGCGTAAATTCCATTTTGTTACTAACGTTGATACCTAATTAACTAAGAAATATTGCGATTCAAAGTAGACAAATAAAACAAACTTAGACTTGCACGAAAAACTGTTTTGGAAAAAAATGCACAAGTCACTGAATGTCACACTAGAATGAAAATAAATAATCCAGACGCAAAAGAAAGTCAAAACGTTTCGAAATATTATATATTTCTCAACATACGCTATACCGCATAAAGCGATAATGTACAGAAATTTCATGGTCTTATATAGCTGCAACAGCGTGTCATGTTAAACTTTCTAATATACGGGAAGTACCGGTGTTTTCTTTACTGGAATAATACTCCGGGTGACACGACTGGTGCCTTACCTGGTAAAAACTATAACGAGTGGGATCGGGATGATGGACCCTATTAGCTGTTATTCGAATATATGTGTGAATGTCACAATTGTAATCATTGGGATCTGTCATTCAGATAAACATGGAATATGCAAGTTGATTTATTTAAGTGAAATTATTTGTGTCAACAAATGGCGTTTGTGGGTGTGTGATTTTTAAACAAGACATTTAAAAAAGCTGACATACATTTGTTATGGAAAAGTATTGTGTTGTTGTTTTTTCATTAAGATAACGCACTATTCCAACTGAATCGTTGTAAATAATAATGTTAATAATAATAATATTTTTGTACATATATCTCATAGACGAGTTTCCTTTGACAGTAAATGTCGCATCAAACTGAACTGAATTGCCGCTTCTAACTGTGAACATTTTGTCGGCCTTTCTTTTATTTCAGATTTCACTGTTACAAACATGATCAGTCGGTACTTGAAACAACAATATAACTGTTAAATTATCAGAACAGAACAAATATTTTATTCACATTACGCACATGACAGCTCATCGTGATTCATATCATTAGACTTTTTACATGCTTGGAAATATTAGTAATTAAAATACTAATAAGTATTTGTTGTGTGTTCATATCAACAATGAATTGAGTATAAACAACATGTTTACGAAAACCAGTTTAAACAGGCACAACAAAGTGCATTCATTTTATAATGTTCAAGTTAACAAATATCGGTAACAGTCCTAAACAAAGTACATTCATGTCATAAGAAACGGTTAATAAATGACAATAATGAACGTTTCGTTACAGAAGAACACATGTATATCTTTTCTTAAAGCATATTAGACAGTAAAGTGCTCACTTCCTATGAGTCTCTGTATTATTATTATTTAAAAGTTTACAAAAAAATATGTATACTGGTACTTGGTATTAATGAGAAGTGTGGAGTTAAGTATTTGGATCTTTCTTCTTAATAAAACGAACATATAAGTAACGCTCCATTGGTCATTGTCGGCTCGGGTACTACTTACATGTACCCCGGGTACTCTTAAGTATACTTGCATGTACCCCGATATTAGACTGTACCGGATTTGTATTCACGCCCGAAATCCGATGTCGTAAAACGCGCTATCGATTACCATTTAACGATATCGTTGATATTAAACAAAATTCTCTTTTAAATAAAACTGCTGCACCATGCGTTTTGAGTATTATTTTCGATAATATAGGGGGCATTTAACAGAAATTTGACATACATGTGAACATTAATTTAAAAAACAAATAGCCGAGAACGACCGATTCAGCGTTGACATTTTCTGGTACGTTTTAGTTTGATTACCGTGCACGGGGTACATGTAAGTACACTTAAGAGTACCCGGGGTACATGTAAGTAGTAACCGAGCCGACAATTACCAATCGAGCTTAAGTAACAGCAATATTCGTCTTCTTTATCATTGAGATTACATAAAGCCTAAAGTATTTTGTTTTGCTAATGTTATGATGTCCGCCAGTTTCAATAAACAACTTATGCGAGATTACCGGAATTAACCCCTTCGGAAGAAACCATCTTCCCTAAAAACGGCATAGCGGAACAAACCCCTTTTATAATATGCATGCATGGAACCTTTATTGCCAATAGCATCTAAATTTCAGAGACCTTTCAAATAAAGGTTTGAGTTCTGTGTAAACTAGTTATGAGGTTGATAAATCGAGATTAACCGGTTATATTGTCGTATGCTTCTAGTTGTTCGGCTTCCACTCTTTAAGTTCTCAGTAAACCGTTTATAAATAAAGCCCTCCATTATTTAAAACGGTGCTAATTAATTGTGGAAGGTAGAAGATAATAAGCGCGTTACCAACTGTATGTGTCAATTTTACACGTACTTGAGAAACTGTGTGAACGGGCCAGATTTGTGAAGGTGATAATAATTATTAATTATGAATGGTTGACTTCGTATTAACAGCAAGACTCCAACACAGCTAGCTATTCGATGTAACGCTGTATTAAAAGTCGGGTGGTTGTAGAGAATAAGTGACAGAAACAATTTTCTTTTCACAAAAAACACATAGAAATGAAAATCAATAGCAGCATATTTTTTAGAAACCACAAATGATATATAATAATGCATCATCATATTAATTCAATGCGGATGCTAACAGGTATTGCTATCTCAAATACTTTTAATAACCTTTTTAAAGTTACCGTAGTGCGCAACTGTAGACAGACAGTTTACTAGAGTCTCATTTTTGCACACACAATTGATTATATGATTTAAACATGTGTCATTTACTGAAATATAATTAAAGGTAGTTTAGTTAAAATGCATACAATAAAATGTACAAATCCACTCAATTTGAGTTACAAGAGACTATGGACAGATTTATCGTGATATAAATATCATTTAAACATGTTAAAAGGTGCAGATATATACGTGCAAAAGTACCATACAAATAGTGTTTACGATTTATTAAAATGTCATTGCAGGTTTTGGCTGTGTATTTAACAAAGGACTCATTAGACATTATATTACATAGTGCCCATCACACAAACAAGATGTAAAATAATTATTTTTATGTAGATTTGGGTAGATTTGGGGTAGATTTCGGTAGATTTGGGAAGATTTCGGTAGATTTGGGTAGATTTAGGTAATTCGTGCCGCCGGGAGAGACTAGGTTACAAAGTAAAACGATCGTGGAGTCTAGAATGGATTCTTTTATTTTGCTATATAGGATACCGCTAAAGTTGACCGTAAAGAGGCGGCCTCACCGCAAAGTAGTCGTATTTCCAAGATGTCTGTCAAGTCCGTCAAAGAATGCCGAAGGGAACGAATTTTTCTCGACGGTCCAGAATGGGCTAAAGATTAAATAAAATTATAAGAGTGAAGCAAATTGTCGTCAATTGAATTGGAACTAAAAACTGTTGCGAAAATTCAGGTAGGCTAAAAATAAAAAGTCGTTTAAAATCTGATGAATCTTTCTATTTAAATGTTTTCATGTCATTTTAAATACATAATATTGATGAATCAAAGCAGCACAAATTGGTTATAAAATGTAATAAATTAAAGATTAAGGCACAGGGGTGCCTTGGGGTCAAAGTTCTTTGCTGAAGGCCTATATGTTAAAAGGTAAAGCTATGTTTTGCACGGTCACACGCGTACCCCCATTTTGGCATTTGTAAATATACAAAAACAGAGTGACTGAGTCTGCAGCACTCTGGATCAGCAGACGATTTATTTCATAAATCAATCTCTGGGTTAATGGTCGCCATCTTTCGAACTACTTTCAAAAGTACAACAACAACAATAACAGTAGAAGACAATTTGAATTGCGAAAAGTTGAAAAATTGAGTACATGTGTCACGGTTATTGAGTGAAATAGTGTTATTTTCAACTGTGTATGAAGCATGTGAACTGGTAGTGGAATAACCGAATTGTTGGTGGAAATGGAATTTAGAAATATATCTAATAATTGAATTCATCATCGTGTAGAATAATCATCAGCATCATTTCTGTGGAACATTGCACAATTAAAAAAACAAGTGTTTCATAGCTATGGTGCTTTTGACATAGTTCACTAACCATCAAGACTGAAATGATTCATGCACACAGGTAAAGTAAATAATTGAATTTGTGCAGAATGTTTATGTTTTACAAATTATTATTTAATTTGACCAATTTATTTTAGATTGATTGCACTGAAACTCAAAGTCTAAAGCTTAGTAAGACACTTAAGCCAGTTTTCTGAGAAGAAACAATACTTGTTCAGAGTATAGCAGGATCATGCGGCCTCTGGTTTATTTATTTGGCCTCGGCCTTTAACCTGGGTCGCTTTGATTTCAGGTGTTTAGCCCCCATATCAACAAGGCTCTCGACCCTATATGTAGTTATTCATATTGTTTAAAGATTTTGAGAACCCTCACTCGGTGCCAGTGGGGATAAAACAGGGACCTTCTTATAGCTAGATGAATGCATCAAATATGCCAGCAACACTTTATAATCAATAACTTTATAATTGATGATTCTGTTCTTTTAACTACATTACTCATTTACCAAAACAATGTGAAACACATTTTTATGCCCCCAAAGGAGGGCATATAGTGATCGCACTGTCCGTCTGTCTGTCCATCACACTTTGCATTTAGGTTTCGAAAAAATGCTCATAACTTCTATGTCGCTTCAGATGTAACATTCATATTTGGTATGCATGTGTATATGGACAAGGCCTTTCCATACACACACACATTTTGACCCCTTTGACCTTGAACTTAGGGTCGGCTTTTAGGTTTTGAAAAATGCTCATAACTTCTATTAAAGCGTTTATCGGGGGCGTATGTCATCCTACGGAGACAGCTCTTGTTTTTGCTACTGTCCTCTGCACAAACTATGATATATCTGCATATATGCCTCCAACCAATCAGTAAAACTATTTGTCACTTAATTACAGTAAACTTATTGCATGTTAACTTTTCAACAATATATATATACATGTATATATAATTATATATAACAGATCTTGAAAAAAACTCACATCAAACTTCAAATTGTTTTAGTAAATTATAGGCTTTAATAGGTATTGTGACATTGACACCACTCATGCATGCGACTATACAATTATACAACTATGGAGCACATTATTTATGAGAAATTCCAATACATCAACATATCGTCTCAGATTTAAGGCAGATAATCTATTGATTTTTTGCTGCCATTTTTACTATTACACATTTTTTCATTTTATGTTATGATGCATTGATCTTGTTTCTAAATTAACCAAGCAATCATGTTAAACTTTTGAAGAAAGATGTTGTCTGATAAATATAGAAAATATAATAACTACAAAGTGAACAAAATTCAGTTGAATACTGTGACCAACAAAGATTTGCCAAAGAGCAATTCAGATCATGATTTAAATTAAATACAAGTAATATGAAAGTCTGCCTATTGGATCCCAGTTAAGACTTATTTGTCAAATCTGCACATTAATTTTCCCTTAGCCATGTAGAATTGGGGATTAAATACCATCAAGTCATGTAAAAAGGAGCAGGGTATAGCACGCTGCTATTGATTTCTTGAGCTTTCACATGAATTTTACGGGTAATTTTCATACAACAAATGATATTATGTAGTGTAATGATAAAGCATTATGAGCACAAATTATATCTCTTACTAGTGGTGCAAAAATCATTTAAGTGTCACATTTCAAAAGAAAATTTATATAAAAAGGTATTATTAATTGTTTAAACGTTATAAAAGGTTATTTCAATACACTAAAGCATTTAATTACAAGAACAAGTGCATTTTATGTCCATTACAATACATGTAACAGTATTGGCATTGTATTTATCTGCATTTGATGTGCATTTAATACACTTAAAAATGCAGACAAGACACACTTCTAACAGAAACAAATGTATTTTTTTCTGCATTTTTCCAGCATAAATACTCTTCAAGTGTATTTTTTATCATCCCAAATACACTTTACCAGGAAAAAGGTATGTTAAAATGCATTTTTAGTTTGTTTTAAGTATATTTTCAAATGCATTAAGACACTCTTTTCTTTTGCAAAAAATGTTGAACAAAAACTTGAAAATATTTAATATACTAAAGTGTAGTAATAATTAAAGTTTTGTATGAGCATCAAAAACAGTGTCAAATTCATACCAGTGCCTATTTAGTAGCAGTAGGCCTTATATGGTCTACTTGTGGTAGAAATAATGCATTTTGTATAATACAACATACATAAATTAAAAAATATAGCTGCCCATACAGTTCAATACAATGTTCAATTAACTACACTATGCAAAGTTGAAATATGACATCAAGCTTGGAATAATCTTTTCAATAATGAATAATATGCTGTTTTAATTTATAAGTGAAATAGACACTTGCATATAAAAACTGATTTTAAATCAAAACTAAATGTTTAATTTGATTTTTAGCTCCACTGGCCAAAGGTCCTGTGTCCATCGTGCATCCATGCATAAACTTTTCCTTTAAACATCTTCTCCTAAACTACTGGTCCAATTCTGATGAAATTTCTTAGTAATGTTCCTGGGGTGTACCTCTTTCAAATTTGTTCAAATTATGCCCCTGGGGTCAAATTTGACTCTGCCTTGGGGGTCACAAAATTGAAAATTTGCTTAAATAAGGCCTATTTTGTGAAAACTTTCAAAATCTCCCGTCCATAACCATTGGGCCGAGGGCTATCAAATTTGGTAAGTAGAGACATCTAATAGTCCTCTACCAAATTTGTTCAAATTATACCCCTGGGGTCAAATTTGACCCTGCCCCGGGGTCACAAAATTGAACATATGCTTATATAGGGTATATTTTGTGAAAACTTTACAAATCTTCTCGTCCATAACCATTGGGCCTAGGGCTACCAAATTTGGTATGTAGTGGCATCTTATAGTCCTCTACCAAATTTGTTCAAATTATGCCCCTGGGATCAAGTTTGACCTTGCCCCGAGGGTCACAAAATTGAACATATGCTTATATAAGGCCTATTTTGTGAAAACTTCAAAAAAATTCTTGTCAATAACAATCCGGCCTAGGGCTATCAAATTTGGTATATAGTGACATCTAATAATCCTCTACCAAATTTGTTCAAATTTAATCCCTAGGGTCAAATTTGACCCTGCCCCGGGGGTCACAAAATGGAACATATGCTTATATAATGCCTATTTTGTGATAACTTAAAAAAAAATCTTGTCCATAACCATTAGGCCTAGGGCTACACAATTTGGTATGTAGTGACATTGTATAGTCCTCTACTTAGTTTGTTCAAATTATGCCCCAGGGGTCAAATTTGACCCTGCCCTGGGGGCCACAAAATCAATTATATGCTTATATAGTGCCTATTTTGTGAAAATTTTAAAACTCTTCTTGTCCTTAACCATAAGGCATAGGGCTACCAAATTTGGTATGTAGTGACATGTTATAGTTCTCTACCAAGTTTGTTCAAATTATGCCCCTTGGGTCAAATTTGACCCTGCCCGGGGTCACAAAACTGAACATACGCTTATATGGGGCCTATTTTGTGAAAACTTTAAAAATCTTGTTGTCCATAACCATTGGGCCTAGGGCTACCAAATTTGGTATGTAGTGACATCTAATAAACGTCTACCAAATTTGTTCAAATAATGCCTCTGGGGTCAACTTTGACCCTGCCCCGGGGGGTCACAAAATTGAATAAACGCTTTTAAAGCGCCTATTTTGTGAAATCTTTACAAATCTTCTTGTCAAAAACCATTTGGACTATGGCTACCAAATTTGGTATGCAGTAACATCTTATAGTCCTCTACCAAGTTTGTTCAAATTATGCCCTTTGGGTCAAATTTGATCCTGACCCGCATGTCACAAAATTGAACATTATATACGCTTATATCTTTCTTATTTTGTGAAAACTTTAAAAATATTCTTGTCCTTAACTCTAGGACCTAGGGCTACCACATTTTGTATGTAGTGAGATATAGTAGTCCTCTACAAAGTTTTCTCAAATTATGCCCCTGGGGTTAAATTTGACCCAGCCCAGGTCACAAAAGTGTACATGTGCTTAAATAGGGCCTATATTTAAGAATTTGCACATGCAGAGAAATTTGTTTCAGCCTTTTTTTCAGCAGTGGAGTGATACAGGGCCATCATGGCCCTCTTGTTTAAATACTCTAAAAATGAAACCATGTTCATGCTTGCATGAACACAGTTTATAAATGCTGTCAGAATAATAAAAATATGCAATTACTATAAATACAAATGCCAGGGAAAAGTGCTTTCTGTACTAAAAAATTCGAATAAATATTACAATAATACATTTTGAATACTTTAGTATGTAATTAACAGTTTTTGTCTGAGAAAATCACTAAATTTTATATATTTATTCAAATTCACATAAATCATATTTCAAAAACACATCATTACTTCAAATCCTTTCACACAATACTGAAAAAAAGCACAGTTTCTGATTGTTATTGATTCTTTATTAATTAATACATGTACCATTTTTTAATCTTGATGCATCCTCAATTGTATAATGCACATCTTAATCTGTTTTAACAATTATAATATAAAGATTAAGGCTGACTCAGTAAAATAATAATCCATGATTTCTGCAGTACTTGCAGACAAAATAGAAATACTGCTGTGATATTATCTATCTATCAAATGGGATATTAATTTGGCTTCAATAGAAAAAAATCAAAGCATACACATGTATAAAATGTGTATGTATATATTAGTTAAACTTAAATTGATTGACCATCGATAAAAGATATTATAATATATGTATGTATATATATATATATATCCTTGTAAAACTAAAAATTAAATATGTATGTTTCTATTACATCATAAAGGACTTTTATTTTCAGACAAAGTACAGTGAAGCTTAAAACAGTATCCAATTGTAACAGTCAATTTTGGGAAAATCAACCTTATAATTATTTTCTGTGTTGGCCAATGTCATAATTGGTATAAAATGTATATTGAACTGGAAGTTCTCTTTATTTTAAATGATAACATTTGCTTGGTCAGCCATAATTGTCACAATCAAGTGGTCTTTTTACACTGTAGTTTTCTCACTGACTATGGGTTTGTTCTGAGAATGAGCCACACAAAGTATCGTTGGGGAGATGAGTTGTCAATTTTATGTTTATCAGTCTTTCATAATCCAGTATACCTGTAAAAGGGAATTTGTAACTAATAATCACACAATATACACAATTAAAATTGTATGCATTTAGATTTATTTAGTACTGCACATTAATCATTTTCCAAAAATATGTAGCAACATTACATTATATAATGCTGCAATACTAAAGTAATTTACTAATTAAAGGTCGCTGATGTGTAATGGATGTGGTGTCCACCGAATGATCTGGAGGTCACTGGTTTGATCCCCAGTGTGGGAGCATTCTTAAGAAATCTCCAAGAGACACCCAAGTACTGGTTCTAGGCCCAGGAAACGAACTCAAGAGCATTTCACATACATGTACGTAGTTAGTACTTTAAATTTAATCGAACTAAAAAAGGGTTAAAACTAACAACTGAAACCCTTATTAATACATTTTATTTTGAATCAAGCAAATGTGGAAATTCATTAAAAATAATGAGTAAAATTTAAAAATTCTACTTTAAAGTAATCATGATAATTTAGATCATTTTCAGAATATTTAATGATGATAATGATACAATTGTATATTCCCTAAATGATAAAAATAAAACATGTAATGTTAATTTATGAAAAAAAAAAAACGTTTTAATTTTATCAATATCATGGTAATTACAACTAGATACAGGCAATTAGATCAGAAACGTGCATTAATTATATTAACCCATTCATGCCTAGCGTCCTGAAAAAAAGGACATTGCAAACAGCGTAGACCCAGATGAGACGCCGCATAATGCGGCGTCTCATCTGGGTCTGCGCTGTTTGCTTAAAGAAATTTCTGTAAGAAATATTCTAAATATAGAAATAAATACACCAGACACCCCTACTTTTGGAAATAAATTGATCCAATTTAGAAGGATGGGTGAGTCCACTGGGCATAAATGGGTTAATGAACAACCCAGACATTTGTAGTGATTTATGGTCACTATTTCATTTGATTAACGTTCTATACGTGACCTGTCATAAAAGGTATTTTTTAGCCAGTACTACAATCGGCAATGATAGTCTGTATTGCATACATATTCCAACGTCTATTATCGATTCGCTTCCTCAAACTGAACAAATATTTAATGTTTACATCGCGAAACGTAATGCATCCAGTTTCACTTTCGGTTTGGTTGGTTTTGTAAACACCGTAATTTCATCTTAAAAATTGGATGATAGGGTGATTAAATAATAATGGAAAAGTAAATCACTTGGATAATAGGTCAAAATGCAACACAAATGAACGTTAATAGTGCTCTTAATATCAAAGTTTCGGTAAAAAGTTTGGCGCTAGTTCAACGCGCATGTATACAGCCTCATAACATTAGACTGACAACCTTTTGGGTAGTAAAGTAGTTATACAAGGCAATATGGCGACCGTTAGCCACGGAGGAATCCGAGATAGCCGATGTATCACGATTGAGTCTGCAGTTAATTACTTATAGCCACACAACTTATTTGACATAGTAAATTTAATTATAAATAAGAAACATATTTTATCTATGCAAATTAGAATATATATGGTGGTTACAAGGTAGAAATCCATATTTTTTTTGGTTAAAAACTTCAAAATAATCGCATTTGTCAAAATGGACGTATAGGAGGTTTTGGTGTGACGTCACAGGAAGGGGTTTTCCGTTACTAAAAATAGATTGGCCGTCAACCTCTCGATCGCGGCCAATTGCACTGCATACACTTCACAAATCAATCGTACATTGTTGGCACTTTTAACGCATTTTCATAATGGGAAAGGAATGTATTGTTGTTGGCTGTACTAACAGAGACACTGATAAGCAGGAAGGCCTGAAGTTTCATAGACTTCCAAAGCAGGAATATAGACGAAAGTTGTGGTTGCAAGCAATCAATAGAAAGAATCCCAGTACAGGAGAATTTTGGATTCCACGGGATGATGGAGCGCGTGTTTGCAGTGAACACTTTATTGAAGGTAAAGTAAAGAATTTTCTTTCGTTAACAATATCTGATTCTATAAAATTTAATCAATTATTAATCTTGCTTTTCAATATTTTTATGGAAGTTGTAGCTGTATATCGACATCATGAAATTTCCGCTCGAATGGCACATAGTAAAATGCCTACATGGGGCAAAAAGGTCTTGCTCATTCATGTTGTAAAATATCTCAAGCAAATACTATTATAACAACTTTAAATGTATGCAGGAGTGTTTAAACAAGTTTTCTTTTTTTATACTTTAGGGAAAAGTGATGATTCTAAGAGTCCTGATTATGTCCCATCTGTCAACATGGGATACCACACACCACTCCGAAGCCTGGATCGGTATAACAGACTCCTGGGTCGCAAATCAGTGCAGCCTGTCAAGCGACAACTTCCCTTCGAAGACTCACAAAGCCGGGCAACAGATACAACCGCTGCAGAGGCTCTGCTAGACCTGTCATCTTCAAGATCCCCATCCCCAGATGAAAATGGTAAACATCCTTTTTTGTATGTGTGTTGAAATTCAGTTGTCTTTATGTGTGAGAAAATAACATCCCAGGTGTGTTATGTTATGTTACATCACTTATACATAGAATAATGGATTTAAATAACATATCATGCATTTAAAAACTAATCACATTAGCAAAATTCTTTAATGTAATTATTTATCTCTGATTCTGACTTGTTTCAGACCAAGGTAATGGCCACGAGACCTTCATCAAGTTGCTTGCCGAAGCAAATATCAAGGTCAAGATGGTGACCCAAGAGCTCAACCGACTCACTCTTGAAAACCACAGTCTTCAAACAGCGAGGTTTTGCACCAGGTATACACGACTGAACGAAGAGGAAATCAAGTTCTACACAGGACTGCCTTCCAGTGCGGCATTTGTGTGGCTTGTGAGCTATGTAAGAGACGTTCTCCCTAAATCAAATTCTTTGACAAGTGAGGATGTTCTTCTACTGGTTCTTATGAAAATAAGAATCAACCCGCCACAGAGGGACATTGCATTCAGGTTCGGGATCTCAGAGACAACATTAACAACTTACTTTGATGTCGCTATACCTGCCCTTGCTAAAAAGTTAGTGTTTCTAGTGAGGTGGCCAGGTAAAGAAGAACTTATGTCTTGTCGGCCACAATGTTTTAAAGAAACATTTCCAAGATGTGTGTCAGTAATTGATTGCACGGAGATATTCATTGAGGCCCCAGCTGACTTTGAAGCCAGGAATGCTACGTACAGTACGTATAAACACAACAACACTCTGAAATACTTTGCCAGTATAACACCAGCTGGAAGTGTGTTGTTTGTGTCCAAAGGCTACCCTGGAAAAACGTCAGACAAGATCTTGACAAATGACTGTGGATATTTAAACTTCATCGAGAGCGGTGATGTTGTGTTAGCAGATCGCGGGTTTCTCATTGCGGATGAACTGAATGAGCTTGGTGCAGAGCTTGTGATACCCGCATTTACTCGTGGAAAGACACAACTCAGTGCGCGAGAGGTTGAAAGGGGGAGGAAGATTTCCAACGTACGAATACATGTTGAACGGGCTATGGAAAGACTAAAAAACTTTCGAATCCTGTCAGACAAGATGCACTCGAATCTGGTTCCACATGCAGACAGTATATTTACAGTTTGTGCTGCGTTGGTCAATCTGCATCCAAATTTAGTAAACTGACCTGCAAAAGCCAAGAGAACACCTTTGGTATCTAGGGTACTAGGGTATTGAATAAGGATTTAACGTTACAACTGAAGCGATATAATTAAAATCTGTTGGGCACGCAGTTTTTATTTAATTTAAATCATTGACTGCTTAAATTATAAGACAGCCTAAAAAGATGTGCACAAGGATCTAATAAATTGATTAAAATACATGTACTTTGCAGGGTTCCCGCTGTCGATCGCCATTGGCGCCAATTGCGACAAAATAAAAAATCTGGCGACAAAATTTCGTAAATGGCGATTTTAAAAAAATCGGCATTTTTCTGCGTTCATATTTTCTTAAAATGACAAAAGACGCTGTGTTTACCAGCCGCTTTACGGCAGTCGTAATACTATAGATTTCCATGGTGTAAGCGATACAGCTGTAATCAATGGAGCGTGGTGCTGACTGCCGACTACCGCAAAGTGGCATGTTATGGTGATAATTGCGATTATCTGGGGTGTTGTTGCAAGTTATCTTAATTGGTCGGCAGTTTTATTGCTTCAGAGATAAGGCACTATTGAAATATACCGAATTTGCGCTTAAATGTGAAGTGTTTGTCACAGTGTTCGAAGCAGATTTAAGACCGTTAAATTGACAACAATGACAATCAAAAAGGTAAGTATCGATTGTTTTTAGAAAAATCGGTGTAATTATAGAAAATAGTAAAACATTTTACATCTATTGGTTCTATTTAAACGGTGACATATTGCTGTTTCACTCGTCAAAATGGCAAGTTCAGAGTGTAAAACGACTTTTAGAAAGTGAACATTAGATGCTGCTTATTTTGAGACTCATTCAAAATGCAAACGTTCCCACCGCTATTATTCACCAGCTAACAAACAAAAACCAAACAAAGACAGTTGTTTATAAGAATTTCATTTCCTTCAATATGATTTCCAACACACAATCTATGCTGTGTGAACTCTTTATATCCTCAACACTTATCAATTCATTCACTACCGGATGTACCTTAAAAAAAAGGTTAACATAGTTTAGCACATGGAAATCAATTTGACATTTGATATACACAAATGCTTATTTTATTTGACTGTTGTGTTAAGGGCTCTATGTAGTAGATCATATGCTAGCACACATTTATATTATTTATATACTTCACATTCATTGATTATTATTAGTATTATATTAATATTATATTTCCCTTTTTGTATTTTCAGAATACCATAAAGCTTCTGAAGCACCAAAACTGTGGCAACATATTCAGGCTGCTAAGAAGGTGTCAATCAACAAGAGTTACAACTGATTGAATGTGCCTTTATTTAATTAACAATGTTAAATGTGTTGTTATTATTAATACTACTGTTATTAAATCAATTCCTTTAACATACTGTAAATGCTCAGTTTTTGTTTGTATTATAATAACATGATCTTCATTGCCCAAATGTAGCCCCAGTGTTGCGACAACTTTTTAAATTTGGCGAAAGTAAGTGGCGACAACTTTTGAAAGCCCAGAGGGAACCCTGCTTTGATTCATATGCTTTGTGAATACAATAAATCTAAATTGTGTTCTTCACAGTTGCATGGAATATAAAAGGATGCTCTTATTGTGCATGTGCTTCTAACCATACTTTGTTTTGTTGTCTCATACGATTGTTTGAAATAAAAGTGCGGTTTTAAAGTCACGAAAAATGGGTTTTTATAGATATTAGCACATTTTTTGAAGAGGCATGTGTACAGATGGCTAAATTAAGCTGTTTATGCAAATGTTAGCTGTCTTTTGTAATAATTTTATACATAAGGCTGCATAACAATTTGCAAACAAGTCCCTTTAAAAATAAATTCTTAGCCTTTATGTGCGCTACATATGTATAATGTAATTGCATTGATGAAACAGCGATAGGTAGATAATACAATGTATGGTGAAATATCCAAACAGTTTGATAGCACATATACACATCATAATTTACATTTAATAAATAGCTTTATCTAATATCATGCATACATAAATACAATATTTTGAAAACTGTATGTCATATGGGTTATATTAGCAATGCTGCTAAATGCGGGGCATAGGTATACCGATCACTAAACCTATGTTTGAACTGAAAACAGATTTAAAGCACATTAGTATAAGAATTATGTTGGAACTTGTTTCTAGTACAAGAATAAAGCATAATTTATTCTAAATTAATAATTTAATAAATGAACAAAATCTGTTAATAATATAATGTAAGTCAAATGGTATTCATATTGAAAGGGTTGACAAACACCAGACAGATTTATTCTGCTTATCACAATTTTCACACAAAAAAATAGAACAAAACAAATATGTACAGACCACGGCTTATCACAGTTTGAGTAAATTATGTAACGAAACAATTCAGTTACATGACTATATGAGTCGTGTTATGAGAAAACTGGGCATAGCATGTGCGTAAAGTGTCGTCCCACAATAGCCTGTGCAGTCTGCACAGGCTAATCAGGGATGACACTTTCCGTCTTAATTGGATTTTTGCTAAGAAGAGACTTTATTTAAACGAAAAATGTCATAAAAGCGGAAAGAGTGCGGATTGCACAGGCTAATCTGGGACGACACTTTACGCACAATCATTATGCCCAGTTTTCGCAGAACAAGACTCATATCATAACTAAACTTCTGTGCCTTATATGTCACGACTATTCATTATTCAAGTTACTATTTACACAGAGCACAAACCCACTTGCCCCTGGGCTTTCTTTTAATGTTTACACAACCATAATGGTACCAACCCTTCAGGCATTGTTCATTGGAGCACATTATCATCTTACCATATTCAGGTTCATTACAAATGCACCAAAGCACATCACTCTCTTTGTGTTTAATAGCAGTTGTTTCCTTGTTTTTAAGGCACTGAGTCAATATCTCGGGCACAAGGTGATTCTTCAGAAAATCTTGACAACATTTATGAAGCTTGTCAATAAACACATTGTCCCTGAAAATGCGTACAATTAGCATCGAGTTTCCAGAGGCTGGCTGTGTCATGATGACAAAGTCACAAAATTGTACCTCAGACACGAACAGTTGGAATTGCACTTGTGTGTAGTACTTGTGTCCAGTTTTAAGCTGCATGTTTCCATCAATACAAAAGTCCTTGTCTGATATTGCAGCTTCTTGTATTGTGGCTCCACGGTGCTTGAAGGGACACGATCTCTAGGGTTCCTGTTCCGCAACAGCTACAGCTGATAACTCCATCCGCTGAAGCACCAAAAAAGGGACATGTCTCATACACCATAAAACCCGACTGCACGCAATCAAAGTTGGTATGCTGACTTTGGAGGTGCTTGGTGTACAGGTCCCTTGCAACGCTCTCATTGTCCAGTCCCCACTTGATGCTCTCCTTGTTGCTCAAGTTGTAAGTCTTGTACCCAATGACCCGCATGACCAGATTGTCTCTGCAGGTTGACTCCCTCAAAGTCAATACTTCATGGGCTTTAGAGGCTGTTATACGACCCTTCCTGTGATTGTACCAAAGTGGAGAAATGTTCTGGGTCTTGGTCTTGTTGTATAGAGCGATGACCTGTTCTTGAGTTACCTTGGTATTGGCAATCAGGTCGTCCACTGCCCTAAGGACTTCAGTTGGTGTCATCTCTTTACCCTCTTCTCTGTACAAGCTCATTGGCATAAATGGCAGGGGATCTTCTTTAGCTTGTGGAGGTTTCCTTTGCCCTGGGAACATCTCGGGAATCAGGTTGAAGAAGGACGCGTTGGGGCAAGCCTGATATAATGCGATCAGTATCTCTTCACTTGGAAGTGGGTCCTTGCCGGATGGTGTTACTGATGCAACCGTCTTCTTTCTGTTTCCGAACAGATGCTGCATGTTGGTTACCGGAGCAGGATCAACCTAAAAATTTAAAACATATGTCAACCGAAAAGCTAAATATGTTGCAAGATTTAGTTGCATAAACTAATGATGAGTCTTGTTCTTCAAGACCCAAGGTACATGATAGTTCCCCAAGGCTCCACACACTGACACATGATAATGACTACTGTTGTTTTGTGCATTTCTTAGTTTCTTATTCTTTTTTTGACAATAGACAGTCAGAACAATATTGCATATGGGATAATTTACTCAAATTTCACAGTAAATGATGATTAACATGGCCATAAACATTATGATGAAAATCATGGACCCTGAATTCATTGTTAAAATTCTTTATCCGTGAAATGATTGTTGATTATTCATTTTTCATAATTATCAGTAATTGCACCTGTTCTTTGAAATGCTGATTCCACATTCTGCCCACATCTGTTGAAGACTTTTCCGTAAACTTCCATCTCGCAGCAATCTCCATTTTGAATAGTATCGCTGCAACGTGACTGCATGTTTCTCCCAATCTAAAATGTAAATACTTGTTATTGCATAGTTCAATATTAATGTGTTATTTATACACAAACTTTAGCTCATGGATCCAACTGGCAACATACCACGTGTAAACAGTATGAGACCATAATTATACTAAAGGTTTATGGATACAATAAACTGTGTGCTGACTTTGCAAAATGTAAGTCCCAAAAAGAACATAGACAATACTGAATAGGTTATTGAAACACCAAAAATCAAGGACAACATTTTAACTTACCCTGCCATGCAATTAAAATGAGCGCAGTAAACATCTCCAGAATCCTTCTTCAGGCAAACCCAGGCTAAGTGGGGTTCATCTCGAGTTCTCATTGATGGCGTGACAGCTGCACGAAGGAAGCAATACGGGCTGTCTGCGACATCATAGTAGTACACCACTTGCACGTGACCGCTTTCCACATACCTGATAATATGCAATTAAGATAATTTGAACACAATATTTGAACATACTTTACAACTTATCACAGAAAGCCAAAGTAAGTACAAGTGCCAAGAGTTGAACAGTTGCAAATAACTTGACATTATGCAGCATGTTTTAAATCAATAAACTAAGTATAAACAATTTGCTTGATCTTTTATGTAAAGTTAAATTTGAATTTTGATTGAGGTGCCTAACTAGGTACATTTATAAGTAATATTTGAATTGTGATCGAGGTGCCAAACAAACTAGGTGCATTTATGTAACACTAACACATATAAACAAATAACTTTAATTAAATACCTGTAAGCCTCCAAACTTTTGTAGTTTCGCATTGATGTCGGGTTGAAAATGGCTGGGCTGAGAATTAGGTACATGTAGATCTGTCCGAACTCAATAATCGGCCAGTTAGTCACATCTCTGCTCCATTTTTCAATCGGGATTTTGTAAGGGTCTTGAAGTGATTTCAGACCATTCTCGTACTTGAGTTTAGAGAAATACCTCAATCTGGCTTCAGTGTCTAACCCTTTCACATAAATCGACACGTCTGACAAATTTTCCCGTACTTTTTCTTCCATGACCTTATCACGATGCGGTTCATCTAATGTAAACAATGGCGAAATGGCCGCTGTGTTGACGGCCAAGATTAGAGCGTGTGCAAAAGGGGAGCCAGACAACTCGCCCCAAAGCCAACTCGCCCCAGGACAAGTCGCCCCGAAAATCTGGACAAGTCGCCCCAAATATGTTGGACAACTCGCCCCAATCGAAAGGATTGTTTTATATTGAAGATCGTTAATAAATTTTCATACCAAAAGCGGGTATTTAGGCGTTTATATTGTTTTCACTATCGGGAAAATAGTAAATTACGGATTTCCCATTATCGGGGATAATTCTCGGTAAACAGCAAATTACGGAAATTCCCATTATCGGGGAAACTTCTTAACATTTGGTAACAGAGCGTGGTTTCAAAATTGAATCAGCGATGGATCCAGTTGAATATTTTTATTCAAATTTAATTGGACGCTTACAAAGGTCAGCTTAGGTGAAAACAAAGACCTATAAAAACGTCCGTCTTTCCGTCCGTCCGTCCGTCCGGCACTCTTGTGTCCGGAGCCATATCTTGGAAGTTCTTTGGCTGATTTCATTGAAACTTGGTATGAGTATATATATTGATAAGAGGATGATGCACGCCGAATGGTTTTGTACACCATCTGTTAATAACGGAAAAACGGTATCTTGAAAAATGCTTTTTTAGTATCAAATATAACACTTTTTTGTCCTGAATATATTGGCGGGGGATATAAATTCAATGAATTTGCTTGTTTATAACAGCAGTTAGTCAATAAGAAAACAATATGTACGCGTGTTAAATTATTAAGTTGTTATTTTGTTATTGTGGAATTGTGCAACTAATACATTAGAAAAAAGGAGAGAAAACATGTTGTGTGTAACCGGTGTAGAGAATCAACGAAGTATACAGTCAGACCTATCAACCAAAAAATGAAAAGGTCACTATAAGCAGACAACTTTCTGTGAATGAATCAGAAAAGCCTGACTAGCAGATACACAGTTACATGTACATTGGAATGTAATGCTCTAGCAGCCGAACACTACAATACACGGTCTGTATAGTGTTAATTTTGCATGAATATGCACAGGTTCACCAATTTCTCGACTCCTTCAGTCGTATTGAAGTATTAAAGAATTTTCTATTAATTCATATTTAAGTTTAACATGCAGAAAACCTTGATCCGTATGTTATTAAAAACTCTTTAAATAGTTTTGCGTATAATGATACTGTAAATGAATAAGGAGACCTTACAAAAGTCATTTTTTAATAACAAGTATTTTAAAAATAAAATAGAATTAAAAACAAAATCAAAATTCTTTTAAAGGTTAATACAAATTATTAAATAAATATAAGTTTGACATGTCATGTTTATCATTCAGGCTATCATTCACGCTATCATTAATACTGAACACTTTGCTAAATGTACGTTATGTCTATAATTATAAAATTGTCATCATGTTTTCATAAAAATGAGGAAATGTGCTTCAATCAGTAGACAAATGTAGAAAATTAGTCTAAAGCTACCGACAGAAATACATTAAGTACATTTTTAATTTATACTTTTAACGATTGAGTTACCGTTTGACATTTACACCAACCTTAAAACAAAAATATATCTTAACTTTCAAGTTCTTTCACAGCTATGCAAACAAATCTATTTATGAAGATACTCTTCGTGAAGATGATAAGTTACCTATTAAGTTTCCTTTTCCGCCTTTCACAAACACGGTGTTGGGCGCGTGGCCTATTCAAACACTATCAATATGTACTTGGCACACCCTCAATCAGAATTGTACGACATTTCGGACAAATTACAACATGGACGATGCTGTGAGAATTTATATTAATATTGGCAAATGCGATGAAAGATGTTATAGTTATTCGGAATATCAATAATTAAAGTACCGAAGTATAAGATGTTTATTAAGCAAAAATGAGAATGTTTAATATGTGGTACCGTTTACCCGTGGAATAGTTATTTTCATCCTTGTGCCCACAGGTGGTTCCTTTTGATTGAATTGTCTGACGCGACTCTTTACGGGAATATTTTTTCCAGTTGTAAATACGTCAGAGATAGATCGTACCATGAAAGGCGTAGTGTACTCGATACAAAATAATGTGTAATGTGGTATAAAACAAATGCTTAAAACTATTCTAGGTTTCAACCTGGATTTGTTTGTAATTCGTGTCTTTGTCATTTCGATCTTATTGAATCATTAAGCGAAATAAGATATTAACTCGGTATAACTTTGTTATATACGAACTGAATTGGCTAATATTTCTGCTTTCCTTTATCATCAGTTTTTCATGTTTTCAAAAGAAATAATTCTTTAGAACCATTGTTGCATTTCGCCATTAAAATATTTAAATAAATGTTTAACGATTTTTACTTAACAAGTTTTGGAAACAGCGCACTGTTCGTTTGAAAGCGTTAATTTTCAATTTATTTTACCATCTCCCTTTAACTGGTATGAAACATCGCACATGCACAAAATAAACATACACTTCGTATAAGTCCACGTATCTCGTGAGAATTCTATTTACTGTAAATGCAGTTTATGTTCTCCTTGGTTATGAAACGGGGGTGGGGGTGGGGAGGGATGGGGTACACTTCGAATTTCGACGCAAAAATGACGATTGCATGACCGAAACAATCAGGGATTCATGAAAGGTGTAAACCATGTGTTTTAGAGGTCGCCTTTGTGTCGAAATGCATTCGATTTAGAAATCGCGTCATACGTCTTCAATAAATGTTTTATTCCTTAAGGAAAATGTTCAGTATTTAGGAAGAGGGTAATTAAATAACAGCAGATCACCCTGCGCACAACGCTTTAATAAGATCTAGAATAAAGGGACACTAACCTTTCACAAATCATGACAATCTTCACGCAGGGTTATCGTTCCTTACTCCCACTCTCTGTAATCACGAGAAAATCCTTTTTTTTGTTATTCCATTTCTTATTTTCGTAATATATATTTATTACGTAATATATTTCGCAGAACATATGAAATACATAATAATAAGTATATTTGTTTCACTTTTCTTTCGATATAATTATGGTACAAAGCATCTATGAAGACTATCATGTCATTAAATTTCTATAATGCGAGTAAGAACTTTGTTGTGTTAGCATTTACATTAAGCATTTAAAAAACGCCCATGAAAGAAGCCATTAAAACTTTGACCTTTTGCCATAATTTAAAATAATTCGTGCTTTCCTCCAACCCACCATAGTAACGTACCCATTCAAACCACAGCTTTCTTTGTCTTTCGACATCAAAATATAATTTGAATAAAAAACAAAGAATGAAAATCTATGTAAGATCCAAAACTGCATACAATTTCTTGAATGGATGTGATAATATTTGTGTCAATTAAACTGGAAAAAAATTGGCTTTAGTATTTGTATAAATTCGAAATTTGTGTGCGCGTTAAAATCTGTTGGTCACACGCACAAGGTTAACCGCTACTGCAATCATTGGGTACTACCTGTAAAAAGCTGCGCTTACGATTTTTTTTTATTCCGAATGTTTATCGAGATATTGTTTGTTTAAACAGTCAGATATCGACGGTTAAAATTAATGTTGTTTATAATATCACTGATTGGCTATTATTACCATTGTGATTTGACAATGAAAATAAGCTCCTTCACGAAACGCATGCTTCAGAATATAATCCTAATTACTTTATGGAAGTTTTCCATCACAGATTTTTGCGTTTATGTATTTTGTTTTTTTAACATGAACGCCTTTTGATTGTCTTGTCCGTAAGCAGTGATTGAAAATGTACAATTGTATTTATTGTACTTTTTGTATATTTGTCTCTTTTCGTCATTTTTTTTTGTTCTGCTATGCAAACTAGCATTAATTGTTTTTTCTTTTATAATACTTAATGTAACAGATTGCTCCACTTGTGTTGTTTTCCCACACCCGGTCTTTTGCTCTGATTTAAAGGTCCCCATTATGTTGATAGTTTTACTTAGTGTGTATCTTTACCCACATAGATGATTGACATAACGCAATATCGATCAACAATTGGGGGCTGTTATATATGTTTGCAGCGATATCTCACAACTTAGATTAAACACGTGAATCCATGGAAATACTTGTTTCGTAACATAATAACATGTATTTTCAGTGTTACATCAAAGAGTTTGCATCTGTTCACGTGGCGTTATATTTATACCATGTACGCATGGTTTCACTTTATATACGTGCTAAAAGACGTACAAAATGTATACAATCAGCACCGTCCTTTTACATCGGCAGATTTTAACTCAATTACTTTACATTTTCGTGCGGATGACCTTGCATGTACTCTATCCATCATTAAGTACACAATATAATTGCTCTTGTTACTGTCGGGTGACATTTAACTCAATCCTGGGCCATCTCATGTAACCCCTCAAGAAGATTATGCAATAGCGGACAACTTCAGTGCCTTCAGCGCTTTGATTTTTAATTGAAGGGATGCAGCATTGCGATTTGCAACGAAATAAACTAAGTATTCAGCGTAAAAGTATCCTATCTTTAATAAAAAGACGAAGCGTTTACAGCTCTTATATACTTAAATCTCGAAATTAATACACTTTGTCTGTGTACATTTCTTTTTGGCATAGTGTCAGTATATATATCGATCTCACTTTTAAACGGTTGACCTTCAATATATTTGAACTATAAGTTCTTATTGTGAGCTTTGTAAAAAAAAGTTCTTACTTGGGTACAATAAAGGTAAGATATTGGATGACTAATAATGTAAATCAAATCAGCTTGAAACTTGTTTTATATTTTTCCATAGAGCTTCTGATAATATGGGATCAAAAACTATTTTACCGACTCAAAAAAAAGTTAATACCATTTGTACATCAATTTTTTTTTCATAAAGGTTTCGACAAAGTAGCGGAATTTGTGGTTTAGGATTATGGTATTGGGTGTAATAAAACAGCTTCTTAAAGGGACTGTAAACCACGAATGATGAAAAAAGAAAAGTTCTTAAATATCGTATTTTTTTACAATTGTTAGTTTATATTGAATAAAATATCACGACTGGTATATTACATTACTTAAAAAAAAATCATATTTTCAGTATATTCGGTTATAAAATTTGGAGATGCGAAATTGAAAGTTTATCGCGAAAATAGGTGGCATTACGATTTACACACGATAAATAACGCAAGAAGATTGATCATTTTTCATATAAAATATATACAATTCACTACGCATGCATTTCTGGTCCTACCACGTGTCGATGATGATCAATCTACTGGCGTTATTTATAGTTAACTGGTAGTTGCCTGGTAGACATACCCAGTAAAATTTATTACCAAATATACTGATATAACGAAAACTTAACAACTTTTTTAAAAATAATGTAATATACCAGTCGTGATATTTTAAACAATTTAAACTAATAATTGTAAAAACATGCGGTATTTTAAAACTTTTCTTTTTCTTCGTCGTCGTGGTTGACAGTCCCTTTAACAGATGGATCCTATGAAATACATTTTTCATTGCAGTATGATAGTACTGTCAGATTTGTAAAATTCCACGAAAACATTGTAATTTAATTAATTATAGACCATCGGTGTTAAAACCACACATTACATGACAAATAATGTTTTTTATTGGCATATTGTTTTATATGCGTGTTAAAAAAATCATTTTATGAACTTTGTGCGTAATATTCCTCTAATGAATCGGATCTTGGATGACTCACGTGTTACTAAAATTATGCATATAATACTTTTATAATACTTATTCGCTTAGAAACACTATTTGTAACAAAATTAGCTAATAAAGAGATTTGAAGAACTTGTGCGTTTGTTTCAACTTTAACATATACATATCGACTTTTATATAATGTTGGCTTAATTTGGGATACCAAGTTTTATCTGTATTTTTTTTAATTCTCGACGAGTTGAATACCCGGTCAGCAAGTCGTGGTCATAAAGCATGGCATTGTTTAGTGTGCAGGATCACGTTACTTTATGGGGTTCCCAATTACATGTACAAGTTATTGGATCTAACGACACCGGTTAGTGGTGCTTTTTTAAAATAACTTTTAAAAACAATTTTTCTTACGAATTTCAACGTGTGTATAATTTCCCCCTTAGATGTTTATGCAATGAAAACTATTTTTAAGATGTATATGTTATATATCATATTGTAAACTGCCCAAAGGGAACCAGCGATGGTTCGGCAAACGTATGTTTCAGCCAACGAAAAACGTAAGTGTTTATGTAATGTTTCATTTATCATAAGAAATTAAGTTTTGGCATTTTAGTTTTTCGTTTCCATAATGTTTTAATTAAATATGCCTTTCCGATACTTGTATACAACTACAATACTGTACTGAACACTGCCTATATGGGTTAGCCCAGATAAATCCTAATTATCCAGGCGTGTGGGTAACAAGCTGCTTTAATGACTGACATTTAAAGCGTCCAGTTATGGTCGGATTGGAATGCTATTTGTTCCCAGATAACTGGATAATTACATTAACGAAGGTAAAGTAGTAACTATATTTAACTTAACATAATAAAGTGTAATATTTACTATATAACATATGTATTTACTATATATTAAGGGTACAATTAATCCATTATCGCTTACTGCATTGTAATTCAAAACGACAAAGTTTACGCCGATATCGAAAAGTTTACTCTTAATTTTGAAGGACCAAACATGATGTCCATTATCTTATGGGCAAATGCAAATAAAAGTAGAGATTCCATAATTATGGACAAACCTTTTGTACATAAGTGGGTATTTTCGATTGATCGGAAGAACACAAGTTGACATTGTGTATTATCTTTCGTTCATTTGTTTCGCTTCTTCTTAACTCTTTATTAATCAAAGTTTTGTTTAAAATTACTCAAATCGTATGTACTCGATAAAAATATGCATACTGAACACGAACAGTATTGGCATATTCAATGTGATCTGTTTGCCTTTGACGCCAACGAAAAAAATATCGACATGTTGGTCGACAAACTTAAATGTTCATTTAAGTGTCTTCAGCATTAAAAATAACTTCAAATAAAACATGTGGAACAACTTGTTTAGTTCATTCAATGTAAAAATAGTATTACTCATATGATGATTGTTTAAGGTGAATCATGTATTTGTCGCCAGCATCTATAACGACAGTAGTTTATGATAAGTAAACATAAGTCACAATTGATACCATGTATATAAAACTATGAAGAAGAAAAAAGTTGCCACATTCTTGAAAACATAGATTCTAATCATACTGTAATGCCGGTCCGTCTGGTGGCCGTCAGACGGTGCCAACATCACATATTTCCTACTGAATAAAGAAAATAAAGACTGCATAAATTAAAATAACGCTTTTTATTAACACAAAAGTCATTTCTCTAGACTCAAGTTTCATATTTCTGTTTTCTGATATTATTCGTTTCTTAGCCTAAAAGAAAATCAAGTCATCTAACCTCGTTATCCATGTCCCTTTCCAATGAGTGCCAGAACGCAACTGCCACCAAACGACAGTTTGGCCCTATTTATACTCGTAGTAAATACGCATGTTTCAATGAATGACGTCACATGACTAAGCAAATCTTAAATGAATGACATGATTTAGCACAATTTCAATGAATGACGTCATTTAATAGTAAACATTCAAGATGGCGGAAAAGAAAAAATACCGCGAAATACTTGCGAGTTAAATGTAATTTATGACAATGGTAATCATTATAATATGATGAATTAATAAATAATATGCAAAGAACTTATCAATATATCATTATAATGATTATACTAGTATAACCTTTAATAATTACAGAATAAACAATGATTTACTCATGACATTGACAATCGTACTATGTGTACATCGTAACTGACTATTTAAAGGTAATAATAGGCATTGACATAGGTCATAGCAATACGCATTGCTAAGAAATGTTTTAAATAATGGTACAAAATGATGGCCTAGACTAGGTCAAAACTGGCGAAGAAAATGTATTAAATAATGTTACGAAATGATTGCCTAGACTAGGCTTATGTCATTGCGTAATGACGGGATACCATGTATTATCTTGAGTATATTGACCGTATTGTTCGCTTGACCAGCAAACGACCTTGATCAAAGATCTAGAACAATCTATAAATATAAATGACACATTAGTTGAACTATTTGGAATGAGCTTACATTCGTCAGATAAAACGTAGTTTGTGATTTCGGACAAACATTGAAGCAGTCCGTAAGGCGACAGTAAAATTCTTACCATAAGGTAAGCGTTTATTTCACCTATTATATTTAAAGCCTCTGACATTGAAGTGAAATTCATGTTAATCAATACATACAGATGCAATTTGCAAGTGTGCAAAATTGTCATTAAATCTATAGCCTAGTTAGCAAGTAATTTATTATTTTTCAAACGGTACCGCTTTTAAAACCGAAAGTAGGATTTCCATACGTATACGGCCATTTCGACAAACGCGATTATTTTTAAGTTTTAAAGCACGACAAAGACAAATTTCTACCTTATAACCACCAGATATATTCTAATTGGCATATACAATTTATAGCCTAGTTAGCAAGTAATTTATCATTTTTCAAACGGTACCGCTTTTAAAACCGAAAGTAGGATTTCTAGACGTATACGTCCATTTCGACAAACGCGATTACTTTTAAGTTTTAAAGCGCAAAAATACGGATTTCTACCAAACTTGTAACCACCAGATATATTCTAATTGGCATAGATAAAATATGTTTCTTATTTAAATATAAATTTTCTATGCCAAATAAGCTGTGTGGCTTTAAAATGTGCACAGAAAAGTGTAGACAGGGTACATTTGTACTTGAGAATATTGATATAGCTATGGGTGGTAAATATTTGGAAAAAAATGTGAAAAATCTTGCGTAACCATATCATATTGGTCAAATTGATCCATTTTGGGCCAATTGAGTTGTGGATCTGATGGATACTGGTGATAAAAATGTTGATTAAGAAAAAAAGACGTTTATATTATTATTAGTAGTAGTAGTAGTAGAAGAAGTAGTAGTTGTAGTAGTAGTAGTTGTTGTTGTAGTAGCAGTAGTAGAAGTAGTAGTAGTAGTAGTAGTAGTAGTAGTAGTAGTAGTAGTAATAGTAGTAGTAGTAGTAGTAGTAGAAGTAGTAGTAGTAGTAGTAGTAGAAGTAGTAGTAGTAGTAGTAGTAGTAGTAGTAGTAGTATAGTAGTAGTAGTAGTAGTAGTAGTAGTAGTAGTAGTAGTAGTAGTAGTAGTAGTAGTAGTGGTGGTAGTAGTAGTAGTAGCAGCAGTAGTACTAGTACTAATAGTAGTAGTTGTAGTAGTAGTAGTAGTAGTAGTAGTAGTAGTAGTAGTAGTAGTAGAAGTAATAGTAGTAGTAGTAGTAGTAGTAGTAGTAGTAGTTGTTGTTGTTGTTGTCGTTGTCGTAGTAGTAGTAGTAGTAGTAGTAGTAGAAGTAATAGTAGTAGTAGTAGAAGTAGTAGTAGTAGTAGTAGTAGTAGTAGTAGTAGTAGTAGTAGTAGTAGTAGTAGTAGTAGTAGAAGGAGTAGTAGTAGTAGTAGTAGTCGTAGTCGTAGTAGTAGTAGTAGTAGTAGTAGTAGTAGTAGTAGTAGTAGTAGTAGTAATAGTAGTAGTAGTAGTAGTAGTAGTAGTAGTAGTAGTAGTAGTTGTGGTAGTAGTAGTAGGAGTAGAAGTAGTAGTAGTAGTATTTGTAATAGTAATAGTAGAAATAGTAGTAGTGGTAGTAGTAGTAGTAGGAGTACTAGTGGTAGTAGTAGAAGTAGTAGTAATAGTAGTAGTAGTAGTAGTAGTAGTAGTAGTAGTAGTAGTAGTAGTAGTAGTAGTAGAAGTAGTAGTAGTAGTAGTAGTAGTAGCAGTAGTAGTAGTAGTAGTAGTAGAGTAGAAGTAGTAATAGTAGTAGTAGTAGTAGTTGTTGTTGTTGTTAGTGTTGTCGTTGTTGTAGTAGTAGTAGTAGTAGTAGTAGTAGTAGTAGTAGTAGTAGTAGAAGAAGTAGTAGTAGTAGAAGTAGTAGTAGTAGTAGTAGTAGTAGTAGTAGTAGTAGTAGTAGAAGTAGTAGTAGAAGTAGTAGTAGTAGTAGTAGTAGTAGTAGTAGTAGTAGTAGTAGAAATAGTAGTAGTAGTAGTAGTATGAAAGGAGGCAAAATGTTAGCCCATTCGAGAAACAACTGAGGGAGCTGGTACGAGATGCACATGGTGTTCTAATTAACGATCTCTTCTTCCCCCCATTGAGTAGCCGGCGAAGATATTTCTGTAAGAACTTTGTTCAGATTTGCCGGAACACTCTTATGCGACAGATCAATCGCCTGTGCCCTTTTGTTGCCCGATAACTTTTTTTAAGAGATGGCATTCTTGAACATTAAAAAGATAACAAATTCAACAAGATAAAACATGCCCGCAATTTATTGCACAAAATTACCCATTATTTCCTATGGCTTATACGCAAAGATAGTTGATATGAACGTGCGAAATCACTGATTCAAACGAGCGTCAGACGTATACCCTTTGCAGGAATGTTTAACCTTCGCATAATTAATGCAACCGATGTGCGTCTTACACAAATGCACGCACGCCAAAACGCCTCATGCAGACCCACCTGAGTCAGTTCAGAAATAACTAACGCGCGTGAAATGTGAGCTTACCGCGAGTATACAATCGTACTACATAGATTCTCATCAAACGCATCCATTTCTCTTGTGAACCCAAGTACGTTCGTCTGGTCTGCGGTTTCCGTATGAGGCAGTGGGATTTGACCAAGGCTTTACGCGTTAACTGGAGAACGCTCTTAGTGATATGTTAACAATCTCATTGAGCTGCATGTCATTTCAATATCAACATTTTAATACTTATTTTAACAAAAACAACAAGCACATTATCATTTAAAAGCCCTTACGAAACAACAGGTTTATAATCTGCTGGTAAAAAATAATACAAGTATTTGACTTCGTGCAGTTACATGTAGATTTCCATCCGTAGCGGCTACATTTTCAGAAAAAAAATCCATTGTAAAACCGAGTCCGATCACTAACTGCTTATGTATCAAAAATTGCTTGACTAAATCGACTTTTTTGTATTAAATACAGTTATTTCAATAAACGGATCACCTCTTATGAGTTAAAGGCGTGAACACAACGATTTCTTTAAGGCATTGAGACAGCAGGTAAACATACTTTTTGAAATCTGAATAGAAAACACAATTTCTTGTAAGCAAAACAATGTTTTTTCTTGAAAAGTTACCAAAAACTTCATTAAATTGCGCCTAACAGGTAACGAATTATTTTATTATTATGTAATTTTCTAATTCATGAGAATTGAATACATTTACCAAATTTAATAAACAAACCATGTTATTTTAATGTCATCTCTTCAAACTAAACCATAGAGTGAAATCTAAGACGGTGTCAAACTTGCGTGAGTCATACGTAGAATTGTACTTCTTAAGCCTACTCGATTAGTTTTAGTTCATTAATCACAATGCAGGCAGCTCGTAAAGATTTATATCTTTGTTATTTTGTTAAGTAAATTGACCCTCTTGAAGCATCGGGAGGCGAGCTGTATTTTCCTTCGGCGCGCATGGGGCTTAGCTGTGGCCTTAAAAACAACCGACGGGAAACCAGAATTTATTACCGGTTTATCATAAAGTGCCAATGCATGCAATGTTCAAGAACGATGAAGCCAGACATCCCACTTATTATTTGAAACGTTGGCATCTCTATAAATATAGAGATTACATTGTAACACATTTCTTGAACCATAGTTTGTGTGTGTGCGTGTGTGATTAGCCCAGTTTAACTTGTGACAACTTATTAATGTGGTCTCTATTTATTGTTTTTTTTTACGGACTTCACGGTGGCGAATGGAGAAAATAAAGTTGACTGCTTTTGTAGCTCAGCAAATACACATCATCAAAAACGAAACACACGGACATTAACATTTTTATTATCATATTAATGAAGTTAAAGAAACAATCGTTATGTCGAATATTTCTTTTAAATACATTCACAAAATAATTACCCGTATGATCGGTTCTTAAACACTTAACTTCTTCTTGACCTGGATTGGTACGTTGCAGGGCCTTTCGGCATCGGCGCAACGGTAGAGATGGTGGTTAGTCCCACTGTTGGACAGTTGACCTGAAACTGCCAACTGTGGCTGCGCGCACTACACTTTTTTTGTAGATTGTTCCACTCTATAGTGTCTTAGGGAAAAAGGTTTATATATAGTGGGGTTTTACACTTGATTGGTATGCAACACTTAAGAGTTCTTGTTAGAGTAATTGTCAACGATGTTATCTGCTTTAAAGTCTGATTAAGTCTAAGGGGTAACTCTGCGTTTAGATTGCCTGACTGGGGTTAGGCATGGCTGGTATCAGCCCCTCAACCACCTTATGCAAGAAGATCAGTCTGTTGGCCTTTTTTCTCTCCTGGAGGGGTGGGATCTTTATACGTTTCAGTATATTTATCACGCATGTGTTGTGTTGTAGTCGTATAGTCACCAGTGATGAATCTTGCCGATTTATTTTGGATCTTTTCAACTTTGATTACGTTTTTTTGAAGTTGTTGATCCCAGACAATTTAGCTGTATTCTAGAGTAGACCTTACTAAGGTGAAGTATGCTGATTTACGACTAGGGTTCCGGTCAGTGTTTCAGGTTGCGTCTAAGGATACAAAGTGTGGAATTTTCTTTTTTGGTGATCTTGTTTATATGTGGCTCCAAGTTAAGTCTTCTGATATAGTTACTCCGAGGTATGGGTTTTCTGAGACTTGTTGAAGGATGTGGTTATTAGATTGGCAGAATTTTGAGTTTTTCTGTTTGATGGTTAGGATATAGCTTTTAAAGGCATTGAATCTCGTGCCTCATGTGTTGGCCCAGATTTCTAATTTGTTCAAACCCTGCTGTAAGATATCATGATCCTAGCGATTTCTGATGGTGCGGTAGAATAAACAATCATCTGCGAATAGGCGGACTGAGGACTTTACTGTGTTGGTTAGATCGTTGATATGGCAGAGACTGTGCCCTGTGGTACTCCGGAGTCGACGGTTGCCGGATTCGATTTCTCTTCTTCCACAACAACTTTCATGCTCCTGTCTGTAAGGAAGTCCTCGAGCCAGTGTTTAATGTTACTATTGATGCCATACTGCTCCAGATTAAGTAGGAGCTTTTTATGTAAGACAGTATCGAATGCCTTGCTTGATGTATATTTAATGTATTCGTTTGGTATTAATATTTCTTGGACAAAAGACAATGAAGGCAATTGTATGTTGCGCGTGTTTATAAATAAACCATCTTTGTGAAAAAAACATGGATGCTCATGGGCAAGTGCGCTTCGGAATATAAATAAAAAGCCTATTGTAAAAATCACACCAACGCACCAGAAAGAGGGGTAAGATAATAAACAGTATTAAAATGTTGATATGTCTTAAATGTAACTGTATCGAATTTTTCGATCACTGAATATCGAAGACTCACAATAGAAAGAATTTTTCTTATTCTATATATATTTGTTCTAGAGTTGTACGTTTTCCCGATTTAATCTTAATATCAGTCCCGAAAAGAGATGTAATTCTATTAAAAATATAGATATGATTCAATATTGCAATGCATGTAATGACTCACAGATTCTATAAATAGATCAGTTTTCACAGTGTTTCATTATGTTAAGGTTATTTTCCACAAAGTAACGAATTTTCAGAACAGAACAAAAGCGGCAAAAGATGTGTTGCAGTCGGTAACGCTACAGGATATACAAAGTCAGTTTCAAGATTTCTGAGTTTCTATAAATCTCCATAAATTTCAGAGACCTGCAATAATAATACATACATTTGCAAAACAATTGTAAAAATTACATCATACACAGAAGTAACAAAATGATATGCTAGGAATATTCTTGTTCAAAAAAGAGGGCCGTTTTAAATCGCCAAGTGTAAGCGCTATAAATGCATATCAAAATATAAATAGTATTATTAAAATGGGGTCGTCAAACTATTAACAGTAACACGGTTATACAAATGGGTTGAATAAGCAATCAGGATTTCACGAATTTATATTGCTAATAACTCTTAAATCAGATAAGGTAACCTAAATAAGAGATACACAAATCACGGTGCGGTCATAATACAGAATGCATACATGCTTGAATGTTTGGACAGGTAATGTCTCTTTCAATCAGTTACAAACGAATATGCAAGCGAAGTCGTTGCCATATAAATCATCATAGATATTCACTAGTCAGCAAATTAACATACAATGCTTACTTACATCTTATCCAAGATACATTGTTTCTGAAAAATCATTTTTAAGAACATCCATCGAGGAGTCGATCATACAGATAGAGCGTTCCCTAAGTTTTTAGTTTATGGTAAGAAGGCTCGTGAACAAAAGCTGTGGTTGACATGAGTTCTGCGGATATTGTAGGAATGACGAAGTTGATATGCCATTCTTTCATCAACGCTAGATGGTATCAGTGCACACAAATATGGGGGTGTTAGTGAATTATACATCTTGTAGAAGAGGGTCAATTTTTATTATTACATCAGGCATTGGTTTACCGGGGGGGGGGGCACGAGGGGCACGTGCCCCCCAGCGGCTGAAGACAATTTTTTTAATTTGTGTGTGTTTGTGAAACCAACTTGGCCAGATGTTCTGATTTCCCCGATTTCCGACAAAGGAAGTGCCTCCCCTCCCTGCTTTTTATCTTAACAACCTTACAGTCTACTATCAACAGGGGGCACCTTTTAGACGTTAACACTCAATTATCACCGTAGCAAAAACTCTTTGCGGCCGTAGATTTAAAGCGTCTAGATAACAGTGAGCGTCTGTCATTAACATTCAATTAGCGTCTGGTTGATCTTGAACGTTGTTTTGAAGGCAAGTATACCAATTAACAGTGTATTGTCATAACCATTGGGACGTTATATATGGAGACGTTTCTTGTGGTATATAATACAGCGTTTCACAGCATTGTCTTCAACATTGAAGCGAAAGGCAACAACGCTGGATCGAATTTTTGGTCCATCCAAAAAAACAAAAAAACACAGAGACAGACTCGGAGCCAAAGTTATTGAGCCTAAGGTGAGAACTTATTTTTAATAAAGTTGGTATTATAATCCGTTAATTGCGTTAAGTTTATTCAGTTTGTTAAATTTATTTACTCTAAAATATTGCAATGAAAGAACAAGAAGATTGAGTTTAAATTTATTAACAACTTTCTTTATACTGATAGTATGATAAATAAGACAATTCAATTAAATATGCATGTTCTGCTCTATATAAGCATTGTAGAAATTAATTTAATGACAGTAATTGAACTTTATGGACTATTTTATCCACTTTTTTCAGCATTTGAATTTTCAATTAATAACATACATATTTTATCACGCTTAATATAAATAATGGTTATTGAAATAATAATCGGACCAACAGTATAATTAAATATTTTGAAAATTAATATATTTGCAAAGTAAATTTAACTGAATTTTGCATTTCTAAAAACTCTTTTTTTTGTTTGTTTCAGAACACATCATGAACATGACTGTAAGAGCCAACCAACCAGCCCAAGTGAGGTTTAAGCTGCCAGCCCCCTACCAATTGGAGCCACAGATATAAGTGAGTTCGCAGAACTTCAATCACTTACTGATGATCAAAGGTTTGCGCTTTTAACTACAGTTTGGCCAGTGCCAGTAACATTTCCAGCCACAAGAACAGAAGTTTTGTTCAAAATTGGCTCACTTTGTATACTGGTCTTGTGTACAGTGCAAAGACAGATGGGGCATTCTGTAGATATTGTGTTGCCTTCTCAGATGGAACTCGAGGTGCTCTAACCAACAGCCCTTTCAGGGACTGGAAAGACGCAAAATCTAAATTTAATGAACATTTCAATGGTATTACTCCACCCCTTCAGACTTCAAAAAATGGTGGCAAAGGACATAATAAGCATCAGCAGTGCAAAGTTCTAAGTGAGGAATTTTTTTAACAAAATGAACAGCCGATCAAACGTGCACCTAGAAATTGACCGTGCATTAGCCGAGCGTGTTGCAAATAATGCAAAAGTAATTGAAAATGTAGCAAAGACAGTGTTGTTGTGTGGTCGACAAAATCTAGCACTGCGAGGAGATAGGGATGACTCCAAATACTTTGGGGAAGGAACCAACACTGGGGACTTCCGTGTTGAAAGTGGGGATGAAATTTTGAAAGAACACTTCATAGGTCCAAGACGATACAAAACGAACTCATAAGTTTGATTGGGAGTCAGATCCAAGACCAGATTGTTAATGACATCAACAAAGCTGGCGGATGGTTTAGTGTATCTGCTGATGAAGTTCAAGATGTGTCAAACAAAGAACAACTGGCAATCTGTGTTCGCTATTCGAATTATGATGGTAAGTTTATGCCGCAAATCTATCCATCTAAACTGTATACTAAATTACTAATACTTAAAACATTTATCAAGCAGTGCACTAAATTGAACTTTTGTTCTCATATAACTGTCAACGTTCATTCGTATTTAAGACGTGCATTGTGGTTGATTGTATGTTCTGTATTGTACAGATGATGTACAAGAACGATTTCTCTCCTTGCAAGAAGTTAGTGGGGACAAAAGAGAGGAGGCTCTTTCAGATAAAATTTTGAACATCATCACCAGTTTGCGGCTTGACCCGACCAAGATGAGGAGCCAATGTTATGACGGAGCAGGTACACAATGCAACAAGAAATAGTTAATAGTAATTAAGACATTTTAATAAACAAAAGAAGTACAAAGACATTTTAATAATCAAAAGTAACGTGTCTGTACGGTATATTTTATTTGATTTAAACAATGAATAGTTACTATCTTTGAGTAAATTAATTTATGGCCAGTTAATTGCTTCTTTTTAAACTGGATTAAGTCTGGAATAAGTCCTAAGTATCATGCAAACCTATGCTGCGCATAATACTTTTATGATCAAATGTAGAGTGGTTTAATTTTGGTATTTTACTATTGAGTGAAAAACTATAACAAGTTTTTATGCCCCCGTAGGGTGGCATATAGCAGTTGAACTGTCCGTCAGTCCGTCTGTCTGTCTGTCTGTCTGTCCGTCCGTCCGAAAACTAAAAGATTTGTCATAACTTTTGCATTATTGAAGATAGCAACTTAATATTTGACATGCATGTGTATCTGATGGAGCTGCACATTTTGAGTGGTGAAAGGTCAAGGTCATCCTTCAAGGTCAAAGGTCACCAAAAAAATCAAAGCGGCGCAGTAGGGGGCATTGTGTTTCTGACAAACACAGCTCATGTTAATTACTGCTATTCCTTTAAACAGGCAACATGATGGGAAAAGTTAAAGGTGTTGGCTCTAGAATTCTTCAGCAGTATCCAAAAGCCCTTCCATTCTGGTGTGCTTCACATCTTCTGAATCGCTGCATTGTTGCTGCCTGTGATGTAAAGGAAGTCCGTAACATGATGGGTATTGCAGATAAGGTAATTTAAAACGCTTGAAATGTTTTGGCATATTAAATAATAATATACTTGTACATAACAATACTACTACAACAAAGTGTGTACATTTTTTTCCTTTAAATGCATAATGTCTTATTCAATATTAAATTTATGTATACATTATTTAATGATTACACTTTGCATCATAATTACAGTGTTGCTGGTTCTTCAACAACTCAGCGAAGAGACAGACCTACCTTGAGGCAGCTCTTGAGCAGATGCCAGACCAGCCTCAAAGAAGAAAACTAAAGGAATTGTGTAGGACCCGCTGGGTACAGCGCCATGATGCCTTCGAGGTCTTCCTAGACTTCCTCCCAGCAACGATTGATGCCATTGAAAATATTCTGGAGAATGAAAGTCGCCCGGACTCACTGACTGATGCAAATAGAATTCTGAGCGCCATCACATCATTCCCATTTATTATTGCCCTGGTGATTGCTCTGCGTTGCTTGGCGTACATCAAGTCTCTCAGCATTGTTCTTCAGGGTAAACTTTTGTTCACTTTATAGTTTTCTTATCATCAACACTTTCAACTAGCTTGATCTCCGAAATATATGTTTTATTGAATTCGTATGGCTAGTAGCTTGCACAAAACTCTTATACAATTAGGGTATCTAAACTAAAGGTACAATTCAAAACAGTTGTAGAACAACTTATTTAATTATAATATTCTCTCTATGATTTGCATACATTAAAAATGTTATTGAAGCAAATTCTACTTTCACAATTTAAGACATTTATTACTTTCCCATAGTATTATTTTTCGTTGTCCAAATATTTATTCTAGTACACATGCTGTTTGTATTTATAGGCAGAGAACTTGATGTGGTAGAGGCCTTAAAAAATGTCCGCCATGTGAAGGACACACTGCAAAACAAGCGTGACTCTGTTGACAACTTCCATGGCTGTCTGTATGAGGAGGCTGTGGCTGTAGCCAAAGCTGTCGGAGTGGACCCTTCAATCCCAAGGCGATGTGGCAGACAGGCACAACGAAACAACATCCCAGCAGACACTCCAGAAACATACTACAAGAGGGTTTTAACCATTCCATTCCTGGACCACCTGCTGCAGCAGTTTAGTGAGCGTTTCACAACGCTTCATGAGAGGGCTTCTTCTGTACTCCTCCTTATTCCATCAGTAAGACAGGACCTGGACAACACCAGTCTGGAGTACTACTTAGATGACCTCCCTTCATCAGGAACACTTTAGGCAGACATTGAGTGCTGGAGACGTAAGTGGGTAAATGATCCCAACCCCCCTTCAACATTAAGTGCTGCATTAAAAGTATGCAATAGACAGATTTTCCCAAACATTTATACAATATTAAAAATTGCAGCAACATTTCCAGTGACAAGCTGTGAATGCGAAAGGAGCATTTCAACGTTAGGGAATGTAAAAACAAGCTGTCGTTCAACAATGGGGGAAGAAAGACTCACTGGTATGTGTCTGATGTCAGTGCACAGGGACATTGATGTGAATGTTAGTGACATTGTCAAGCAATTTGCAAGACAGAATCCAAGAAAAATGAAACTGCCTTGTATTTTGGAGTCTGATTTAAGCAATGAAGACAAAGACTTGTGTTAAGTTAAAGAGAGTGATAGCTTGTACATTTTCCTGATGACAGTTTGAAAATTGTGATTTTTTGTTTGTTTGTATTTGTTACTTGTTGAACAATTGAATGCCAATCAAAATTGGAAATAAAAAAATAACATTATTTATACACAGCATTTTCTTTTACTTCTTTATGTTGAAAGCACCATTATAAGTATAAAAAGTCTTTATTTTGCTCAGGAAATAGCCCAAAAACGCACCACAGACGATCTAGGAAACAAAATTTTTCCAGGACCATGCCCGGACCCCCCTAGATATGCGCAACAAATCTTGCCCCCCACCCCAACTGGGTCCTCTCTGGATCCGGCCCTGAGTAATTTTTGCTTTTAACCTCAAAGTGTTGTCTTAACCTTGTAGGTAAGGAGGTTGTTTGTTACACATAAAATGCTGTCTCCTATTGGTTGTAATTTTGGTAACTTATAGCAAAATCCATAAATATATGGCAAAGATATGGCAGTGGAAGTTATTTTAATCCTGTTTCATTACCACAAGCGAATTTTGACCACTTCATGTAACCTTAAACACTGAGTGATAGAGCTGGATGCTACATGGACACGTCGTCTTAAGATACAAAGCTTTCTCAAAACCCATCGTTATAAGATTACGTTATGGCTGAGAGAGACAAATACTGTGTGACTGTCTTATTTATATTTAATACGTGTGTGTAATTTCTAATCGATGTTCGATTGATTTTAGACCGTGTTTTGGATCAGTGAAATTTAACATTGGTGACACGTCACAACTGTTCAAATACCGGTTTATGTATGCACTTTGTGTGTGTGCATGTCATTTAATCTCCTTTTATTAGTGAGCGAGGAGTGCATACAAAAGTACTCCAAGTAAGTTGCGTTATGTTGATTTTTTTGTTTGTTAAATCGTGTTATCCATTAAACAAACATTAACAAACACATACATGAACATATTTTTAGATCGAATAGTCTTTTAAAAACAATACTGAGAATGGGTTGAAGATACCGGATATGATTGGTCGTACAAATTAAAAAAGAAATGCCAGCGAGTCATTATTTGTGAGTACCGTATGTACGATTTTTATTTAAACATGTATTTCTTATTATATCTGGAACTTCTGTACATGTTTTTATTCATTAACATTTATCGTTTTATTTGTTTAAAAAAGTATTGTTTATGCTTGTTTTAAAACAGACTGGTAAATTCGTTAACCGGTAGTCCAATAATTTACACGAGAAAGTGCTCATTTGTCAATGAATTCAACAAATGGGTGTAAGTCCGCATTATGGAGACCTCGTTGTTTACGCATCAACCTAATTTTATGGCGATTTTTATTGCGTCAATCAGGCATTTTTGAACACATGTTTTAAAGCCTGTCTAATTTAACATCGGGCGACACATATAATTTCATCTGAACAATGAGCTCACGGCAAATACACAGTTATAAGCATTGTGTGCAATAACTGAAGAGAGTGTGAAAGGTAATACGTTAATTATTAAAATCAATGATGTTCAATTTACATATAGCTTGGTGCTTAGCCATTTCACCTCTTTAAATATCGTAACCACAACACAATACCACAACCCAATTTAACTATATTTCAGTACTAACTAGACACAGCTGGAAATTGCAGTTATCATTAAAAATCCTTCCCATCTTTCGTGAATTTATTAAGTTAATGAGGTAGAAGTGCTCTTGGTCCTCACATTATGCACCATAATGCGCGAAAGAACCTCATACACTTCGGAATACACACGCTCAGGAACATATTGACTTGCATTTGCACGAACTTAATGCTAATAATAACACATAGTATGCTTTGATTAAATCTGAATCGGCTTGCATAATTGAGCGACGATTGTCTTCAAAATCTAAAAAGGTTGAGGTTTGTTGAATCTTGCTGTTTTATCATGATATATGTAAAACCCAACATTAAATCATTGCACATCATTAAGAGTTTCGAAAGTAATTTTACAATTACTGTAATTTATTGAATGAGTTGAAGATCATGAATATGAAAGTCGAATAGCATTAATTTAAAATATACATCCAGTTATTATTGCGAGTATGTATGATTTTTATATCAGTTTTCATTTCTTTATTATCTTTGTAACGTTTAATTCTATGTTAATTGATAAACGTTTTCTGATTCGAAAACGAAAATGGTAACAGTCCGCTATAAAGCGGACAGAATGGCAGAAATATGAAACACATTATTTTGAGTATCAAGTTCGTTTTAAATTGATCCAATAGTTTCGCATGAGAATGCTCTCATTGGTCAATATAAGCAAAAAGTGGAGGAAATAGACATTTTGGACGTTGATTGTTTACGCATCAATTTTGAAAATGATTTCATGGGGAGTTGTATTGCGTTAATTAGGATTTTTGACACATGTCCCAGATGGAAGAGTATATCCGCCAGTACATGAATGTTGTTAAATGACATTCTTATTATACCCCCATTACCATTGGTAATGGTGGCTATATAGGAGTCACTTTGTCGGTCGGTCTGTCTGTACCGAAAATTTCATCCGATCTTCACCAAACTTGGTCAGAAGTTGTATCCAGATGATGTCTAGGTCAAGTTTGAATATGGGTCATGCCGGGTCAAAAACTAGGTCACGGCGTCACTTAGTGCGTTTTAAATAGAAAGTTTGTCCGAACCATAACTATGTCATTATCGTTAGATTTTAAAATGACTTGGTACATTTGTTCACCATCATGGGACATTGTGTCATGCGAAAGAAGTACGTCGATATCTCCAAGGTCAAGGTCTCACTTGGAGTTGCCCATAAATGAGCTTGTCTGGGCCATAACATTGTTATTTATTGTGAGACTTTAAAATCATTTGACACAATTGTTAACCATCATTGGACGGTGTGTCATGCGAAAGAATTACGTCGATATCTGCAACGTCAAGGTCACACTTTGAGTTTAGAGGTAAAAAATGGCCATAAATAATCTAGTCCGGGCCATAACTATATCATTCATTGTGAGATTTTAAAATTACTCGGTACATTTGTTCACCATCATTGGACGATGTGTCCTGCGAAAGAATTTCGTCGATATCTCCAAGGTCAAGGTTACACTTTGAGTTCAAAGGTAAAAAAAGACCATAAATGATCTTGTCCGGGCCATAACTATGCCATTCATTGTGAGATTTTAAATTTACTCGGTACATTTGTTCACAATCATTGGGCGGTGTGTCGTGCGAAAGAATGACGTCGATATATCCAAGGTCAAGGCCACACGTTGAGTTCAAAAGTCAAAAATGGCCATAAATGAGCTTGTCCGGGCCATACCTATGTCATTCATTGTGAGATTTTAAAATGACTCTGTACATAAATTGTGTTCACAGTCATTGGACGGCGTGTCATGCGAAAGAATTCAATAGTTCAAATATTATGTGTCAATACAGCATGTGTGGGTGGGTATACGTCACGTCTGTGACAAACCACTAGTTTTAATACAGAACATGCATTCTGTTAAATGACAGTTAAAATAAGAATGTCATTTAAAGGGATCTTTTCACGCTTTGGTAAATTGACAAAATTGAAAAAAGTTGTTTCAGATTCGCAAATTTTCGTTTTAGTTATGATATTTGTGAGGAAAGAGTAATACTGAACATTTACCATGGTCTAATATAGCCATTATATGCATCTTTTCACGATTTTAAAACCTAAAAATTATAAAGCGTTGCAACGCGAAACGATTGAATAATTTGGAGATTTCTGTTTTTGTCGTTAAATTTTGTGAAACTACGAAGATTGCTTATATAAGGTATAAAATACGTCGAGGAAGTGTACTCGGCGGAATAGCTCAGTAGGCTAAAGCGTTTTTACTTCAGGACTCTGGCAGGACTCCAGGGGTCACTGGTTCGAAACCTGGTCCGGGCAATGTTCATTTCCTTTTTATAATTTTATTCTTGATTTTTTACTGGAGCTTTTACGATCCAATGTTTACATTTTTCGATATAAAGCATTTAATGAATAAGTTAAAAAATGCCAAAATCTGTGAAAAGGCACCTTTAACAGCATGCATGTTCTGGCGGATATTCCCTTCCTTAGTCCCACAGCCGATCGTGGTTAACATCGAACGACAAATATAGTTACAACTGAAGTATGAGCTCACATCAAATTTATGTTTGTAAGCATTGTTTGCCATAACTGACGAGCATGTTAAAAGAAAAAGTTAATAGTTAATTGAATACTATAAATGATAATACCTTGTAATTTAGACTCGTGCTTAGATATAACACTTCGTCACAAATTGCATATTAACCTTTTTTTTGAAGGATGTTTGATAAGACTGAATGCGGCGCATGGTACGGGACTTCTGGCTGTTGAAGAACGATGTAATCAATTCTATACTCACACACTAGATGTACTCGCAGTTTATATTCAGTTAGTGCTTAACTGTAGCACGAACTCAACATTTTAATTACTATCAACATTCTATTGCATTCCATATCAGTATTGATAGCATATTTGAAATTCCTATATTCCATGTTGCATATTACATTACTTAGTTGTATATTTCTTAGTTACTTAGTTGTATATACTTTCCCCTCAATCAACGAATATTTTGTTTTTCAAAAATGCATGGTATTATTGCATGAGATCAACGCTTAAAACAACAGTATGCGTTTTTTAAATCCGGTTTATGCTACTACTACTACTGCTACTACTACCATCACGACTACTACTACTTATTATTTTTCGATTTCTATTGATGATAATCAACACTCGAACTTATTTTCAAACATTTTTCTTAACATGGATTTGCTATGTATTAGATATATGACTTTAGACTTTCGTCGAATACCGAATGATGTGACTTCATTTTGGTTGTCACCATAATGATAATGTACATTCATTTCCTTTATTAAGTCAATCTTTTTTATTTGAAACTACTGTAACTGCTAGTAGTTAGACAAATGATAGTCATTTCTTGAATATATTCATAGAAAATAGTTACCGCCAATTCCACATAACGGATAAAAGGTAAGATAGCTAACATTTGGTAATTGTTTAAGTGAGTATGACGCTTTCGTTACATAAAGAGGGGGCAAATATATTACATATTTTACGTTTTTGACGTGTCGTAAACCTCGTACTTGGTCCGAGTTTACTGGGTTCTCAGGGCGTTAATCGTCAGGTTGCCGATAACACTCATCAAACTTATAAGAAATGGAATCATCTTCATCTCTGTTCTTTAATAAACTATCTTAAATGTCGGTAAATTTCCCAAATGTCCATTTCTAGAAACTATCTTCACTATCTTCAATGTCCAAAATATTAATTAATTAATGATAATTACCAGTGACACAGATTCTTTGAGCAGTCAACATTTAGTTTTCGGAATGCTGGTGAGCCCTGTTCAGCATGTTTCATACACTTTCAGGCTAGAAGGACATTGGCCAATTGTCAACATCCAATAATATCCTTCAATACATCTATTCTGAGCTTATCTCAATTTTAATTGGCTGTTGTATAATCTCAGAGGAGTGTTGAGAGTGTGATTGACAGATAAGGATCTAAGTCAAGGCATTTCAGCCACTCCCTCTGTGACTCCTTAGCTTAGACAAAGGAAACATGACAAGTAACTAAAATGTATGTATTCAAATAAAAGTTAAAATATACAAAACAACAAATAGCATATCCATGTTCCTCTAACAAAATGCTTCATTTTGAGTATAAATACGACATATATTGGTTATCAGATGACAGACTTGTGTTATTAATTAGTTAAAGGCAGTTGAGACATTAAACATCATCTAAACACTACTCAGAAAGAAATGAATTACAGCATGTACACAAACAAAGAATATAAACATGTAAATGCAAAAATGACACCCTATAGTAAAAATATGCTATGTTTTTCACTGAATAATCCATGCCCGTCAGAATTTCAAGATAGTGTTAACACCGCCTTTTAAAATTCCTATGGTGCTTTATATCTACATTTTAGGTTAGTTAGTAGCTTAAACTCCAGCATTGTCGCGAAATGCAAGTAAATTTACATTAACTCATGCCAGTTTTTCTATGTAAACTCGGCTAATTTCCTCTGCGTATAGATGTCAGTTCATATGTCACTGCTATACCAACTTGAAATAATCCAGCGCTCTACAGTCTCTACCTCTTTTATGTTTCGCGAACAACTAATGTTGTTACTGAAAATGTCAAGTCGGTTCGGCTTATCTACTGAAAGCCTAATACCTGCAACCCATACCGTATCCGCGCGAGAAAGAGTTCTATAATTTATGCAAGAGGTTTGAGTTCTCCAACCATTTTCATTCACAAATGGAAACATTATATGAATATCGTGTTAAATGTAATAGTTTCGAACGGAGCTTATACAGAAAAGAATCAATAACCAATGATTGTATTATACCTGTCGCGGATGAGATTGTTTATGAATGATTAAAATAGTCTTCTTTCTGCTGCGTCTTCATGACGTAGTATTTTTGCTCAGCTCATTCATAATCTGAGGCTATTAATAGATGCGGCTGCCGATAAACAAGGGAGAGTCCAATTGCACGGCAATCTCCACGCAGAGTTGTCGTTCCTTGCTCTCACATACACCTCACTGACGTAGTACAGGTCATTCATAATCCGAGGCTAATTTCCTAATAGATTCGGGAAAACACTTGTTTATATTCTCAATTTATAAAACGTTGAACATGAGTTCAACAATAACTTCAGGGTATCGTATCGATAAACAACAACAAAAATGCTTCATAATCGCTTAAACCGAATATAACGAACAATTAATTATAACAATAATACAAATGATCTGTTTCGTAACCTCGGTCATGCTTCTACAGCGGGTATTTCTGGGAAACGTTCTTTTGTTCTCAATAGACAGCGGCGAACTTTTGTATTTACGGGTGCTAGCAACGCATTAGTAGAAGGTCAGTAGAAGGTTAAGCTTGTTTATATTCACAGTTCTCAATTTATAAAACGTTGGACATGAGTTCACCAATTACTACAGGCATAATTTAGACAACATCAAAAATGCTGTATAATCGCTAAAACAGAAAACAACTAAATATTACAAGAAATATCTTTTAAAAATGTAGTCGGCGTATACGCTGACTTTGAAATAAAGTTTGCAATTTACTTTTCTAAATAAATAATTAAAATGAAAACAAAAGTTTAACTAAGTGTGTTTTTGTCCACTTGTAAGTTGCATATTCACCGCATAAAAATGTGTGTTAAAATAGCATTGTCAAACTACACATTAGTGTAAGTAGATAAAAATATACTACGAGAGTGCACATCATATGTGTCCTCACATGCCTTATTATGAGTATATTTCTTCACTATCGAATTATATCTTATGTTAATATTTGATTTAAACGCAGTTTTCTTTCGACACATTAAAATCACACGTTCATAGTTGCGTCATGCGAAAATTGGTCTAATGCTTTTCGGCCAGCGTTTGTTAAACCCAACATGTGCATTTGCGCAGTCAGGTCAGAGGCGATGCTGTTCGCAATAAAATCACTCAATATGTTATGATCTCATTATGCATCTCCTGACCAGACTGAGAGATGCGCCGGCTGATAGGGCTATATATATGATGGGCGCATATGGTATAATACCTATTTTCGTATGCCGAGGGTCATTAAAAATCTCATTGCTGATTGTAAATGGTACATTTTAGCACAATGCTTTTTGATACAAAATTGAATTCAAAATGGCAAACTTGTTAATAATGGCAGCCTATCCTGGCCCCGTGTTCACAAAACATTTTTTGCAACTGAAAATCGATTTTGCTTGTCATTGAAAATGGATTTCCATTGTAGTTGATAGGCAAAAAAGAAAATCGATTGCAAAATCGTTTTGTGAACACGGGGCCAGACGTTCAGGAACGATTTTCAGACGTGTTGACCAAGTACGGCAAACATTGTGGTTGGATAAATAAACGATTTCCTCTTATCGTGACACTTTACTATTTCGGTAATGATTGTTTTCTCATCTTGAAAGCAAAACTGGTATTCTGCGAGATGGATTTCAACGCCTAATTGTAACTGGGCCACAATTTGTGTCGTTTGAACATACAGAGAGTAGTCCGGAATTCCTTACACTGAGCAGTGCTACATCCTTTGCACTGAGCACAGACACAGTGATGTAGCCAAAGTTCAGAGGTTGTTTCTCGAATCAGCCTATGAAATATTCGAAAATATTCATGCGTGTCTGTTGGCGTTATGTAAAAGTCATTAAGATGAAAAGCTGAGTAAAACAGCTACGCCGAAAAAGCGCATTAGTGCTCTATACCTAGGTCAGAGTTGTTGACACCGTGTGAACTGCTCGGGTAACAAGTAATGCATGAACAACAATGTACGGGTCAACAGGGCTGTCTTGATGACTACCTTATTCGTGAGTAAAAAGTATTGTTCGCAGATTTATGTTTTAATTTATTTTCATCAATTATCTTATTGTTTATTTTGAATTTGTATATAGTGTCAGCAATCAAAAGTTCTGTAAAGGGAATTTTCATCATGAAATTATATTCTTAGTGAGGTATTCGATATTCGAACAATATTCATTTAATATGATGGTGATTGTCTTTATATTCAGTTCTCATTACCATTTTTATCATACTTTCTATGCTTTCAGAACGTCCCAAAAGAACCATGTTGTTGTTTTTTTGTCTAAGTTATCTCTATGAAATAAATTGGATGATAAAAAGTGCACACAAAGCTCGACCCGTGCGTTATGACATACTCTTTATACATTTGAATGGCGTGTGTTCATTTCAAACTTGCGATTAATTTTGAAAAATGAATTGCGTCTTAAATTATGCAATAGCGAACAACTTCAGTGCCTTCAGCGCTTTGATATAGTTTTTTAGGAAGAGTTGAATTAATACCAGCAATCAGCACTGAATAACTAAATTTCGTAACAAAGGACCATTTAAGTGAGAAAAGTAAACAGTCTGAGCTATCTTCAAAAAAATAAGAGCATCTGTTCATTAAATGGCCCCGCGAAAGGATAACTATGCTAATCGCCAAAAAAAATTAAATAGATACAAGCAGTGTTCGGATAATAAACGACACAAAGCAATAAACAAATATAGACAGAACATAATTGGTCTTAATTGAAGGTCTTAATTGGTTGGTTGGTGTTGGTGAAAGAAAAAAATATCAATGAAAGCAAATAAAGCGAATGTTTTTTTAGGCGCAGTTTCTAGCTTCATCACAAGCAGATCGATTATGCAGATGTTAAGCAAGATTTCGTGGCTTATTTCGCATTTTTTGTTATTAATGATCATATATCTATAGATACAGAACAGGAATGCAAGGCGAATGGAAATGAAATAAAAACATATACCGTAAGTCAACCGGCCACACGCGATTATCCGACGACGATGATGATGATGATGATGCTGATGATGTTCTTTTTTCTTGCTGAATCGCAAAGAGAACTACTTCATGCTTCCGACGCTGCCAGTAGCCAATCTCGCGTTCGCTCGTTAATGTTCGAATTTCGTCTCGGAAAATCCAAATGAAATATAATGTCCCATACAACATTAAACACGAGCATTTTGTATCTCGTTACATCGATGTTACCAGACCACATCCAGTATTAAAATTTTGGCTATTGCAATAAGGAACAAGGATTTTTTTTATAGGTTTCCTTTATTTTACGAAGTATTCGTTTATTTTGAGTGTTCATGGATCTTTAATGTAAATGTAATAACTGTCTGTATATTGCACGTTTTCTATTTCGAAAAGTTTATGGCCTACTGGCGGGATATGTTTATTCAAATTTAATTGGACGCTTACAAAGGTCAGCTATGGTGAAAACAAAGACCTATAAAAAACATATGTATTTTATAGGTCTTTGGTGAAAATCTGGTTTAACATTTGCGCCGAATTGAAATAAAAATTAAATATAAATTTGAAAAAAACATCAACTGTAATATAACTTAATCAAAGCTAGCGATTTACGCTTGAAAATAGTTTAAAGGTTCAATTGTGAAATGTGACTTTGTGTCTAAAAGGAATAATTCTAAAAAAAACAAGGGCAAATACAGCACTGTATACAGTACATAAACTATTGAGATGGCGGGCTTTTATTTTAATGGTATAAAAAGAACTTGACAGCGCATCAAAATGATGGACACTGATACGTCATACTGTGATAAAAGTAAGGAAGCAGATGAGATGAGATGAGATGAGATGAGATGTTGGAATATTCAGTTTCGGAAATAAAACGCAACTGAAAACAGTTGAAAGGATAAAACAATTTGCATATTGGTGAAATTAAGTGAAAAAGCTAGTCCAGCATCACATACAATTACAAAAAGAGTTCTTTTCAATATGGTGAAATTAACCATGTGTCAAAAGAAACACATGCGCACAAAAAATGTTTTATTAAAGCTTTCGGGAAAAAACAATACATGCAGAGGTTAAAGCTGACAATTATCTTTTCTTATGAAATGCAATAATATTAATGGACGATCTACCACGCAACTACAGACGAGTCATGAATACGTTAAACAGTTGTTAGACTACTCTTGAACTTTAATCAAACGATTGATTGGGCATAAATGCAGTTACTGATGCGAGTTAACTGGCCACCCCTAATGCTTGTGTTAGGATAAACTTGGCTTATTGACTCCATATCTATGGATATCTGTGAAAAAGTCATTGCTGCACCACTTTTGAGTAATCCAGCACATTTTCTAGCACTTTTCAGTATTAAAGGACAGTTTAATTATCCCCCGCCATAGGCGGAGGGATATTGTTTTGGCGTTGTCCGTCCTTCCATCCGTCCGTCCGTCTTTCCGTCCGTCTGTCCGGCACTTTTGTGTCCGGAGCCATATCTTGGAAGTGCTTTGGCTGATTTCATTGAAACTTGGTATGAGTATATATATTGATAAGAGGATGATTCACGCCAAATGGCATTGTACACCATCTGTTAATAACGGAGTTATGGCCCTTTGTATCTTAAATATGCTTTTTTGAGTGTCAAATAAAACACGTTTTTGTCCAGAATATATTGGCGGGGGATATGAATTCAATGAATTTGCTTGTTTATAACAGCAGTTAGTCAATAAGAAAACAATATGTACGCGTGTTAAATCATTCAGTTGTTATTTAATGTGGAATTGTGCAACTTATACAATAGAAAAAAAGGAGAGAAAACGTATTGTGTGTAACCGGTGTAGAGAATCAACTAAGTATACAGTCAGACCTATCAACCAAAAAATGAAAGCGTCACTATAAGCAGACAACTTCCTGTGAATGAATCAGAAAAGCCTGACTAGCAGATACACAGTTACATGTACATTGGAATGTAATGCTCTAACAGCCGAACACTACAATACACGGTCAGCATAGTGTTAATTTTGCATGAATATGTACAGGTTCACCGATTTCTCGACTCCTTCAGTCGTATTAAAGTATTAAAGAACTTTTTATTAATTCATATTTAAGTTTAACATGCAGAAAACCTTGATCCGTATGTTATTAAAAAAACTCTTTAAATAGTTTTGCGTATTATGATACTGTAAATGTATAAGGAGACCTTACAAAAGTCATTTTTTAATAACAATTTTTTTTTTAAATAAAATAGAATTTAAAAAAAAATCAAAATTCTTTTAAAGGTTAATACAAATTATTAAATAAATATAAGTTTGACATGTCATGTTTATCGCTCATGCTATCATTCACACTATCATTAATACTGAACACTTTGCTCAATGTACGTTATGTCTATAATTATAAAATTGTTATCATGTTTTCATAAAAATGAGCAAATGTGCTTCAATCAGTAGACAAACGTAGGAAATTAGTCTAAAGCTACCGACAGCAATACATTAAGTACATTTTTAATGTATACTTTTTACGATTAGTTACCGTTTGACATTTACACCAACCTTAAAACAAAAAAATATATCTTAACTTTCAAGTTCTTTCACAGCTATGCAAACAAATCTATTTATGAAAATACTCTTCATGAAGATGATAAGTTTACTATTTCGTTTCCTTTTCCGCCTTTCACAAACACCGTGTTGGGCGCGTGGCCAATTCAAACACTATCAATATGTACTTGGCACACCCTCAATCAGAATTGTACGACATTTCGAACAAATTACAACATGGAAGATGCCGTGAGAATTAATATTGATATTGGCAAATGCGATGAAAGATGTTATAGTTATTCGGAATATCAATAATTAAAGTAACGAAGTATAAGATGTTTATCAAGCAAAAATGAGAATTTTTAATATAATGTGGTACCGTTTACCCGTGGAATAGTTATTTTCATCCTTGTGCCCACAGGTGGTTCCGATTGATTAAATTGTCTGACGCGACTCTTTACGGGAATTTTTTTTTTCAGTTGTAAATACGTCAGAGATAGATCGTACCATGAAAGGCGTAGTGTACTCGATACAAAATAATGTGTAATGTGGTATAAAACAAATGCTTAAAACTATTCTAGGTTTCAGCTTGATTTATTTGTAATTAGTGTCTTTTTCATTTCGATCTTATTGAATCATTAAGCGAAATAAGATATTATCTCGGTATAAACTTTGTTATATACGAACTGAATTGGCTAATATTTCTGCTTTCCTTTATCATTAGTTTTTCATGTTTTCAAAAGAAATAATGCTTTAGAACCATTGTTGCATTTCGCCATTAAAATATTTAAATAAATGTTTAACGATTTTTACTTAACAAGTTTTGGAAACAGCGCACTGTTCGTTTGAAAGCGTTAATTTTCAATTTATTTTACCATCTCCCTTTAACTGGTATGAAACATCGCACATGCAAAAAATAAACATACACTTCGTATAAGTCCATGTATCTCGTGAGAATTCTATTTACTGTAAATGCAGTTTATGTTCTCCTCGGTTATGAAACGGGGGGTGGGGTGGGAAGGGATGGGGTACACTTCGAATGTCGACGCAAAAATGACGATTGCATGACCGAAACAATCAGGGATTCAAGAAAGGTGTAAACCATGTGTTTTGGAGGTCGCCTTTGTGTCGAAATGCATTTGATTTATTAATCGCGTCAAACGTCTTCAATAAATGTTTTATTCCTTAAGGAAAATGTTCAGTATTTAGGAAGAGGGTAATTAAATAACAGTAGATCACTCTGCGCACAACGCTTTAATCAGATCTAGAATAAAGGGACACTAACCTTTCACAAATCAAGACAATCTTCACGAGTTATCGTTCCTTACTCCCACAATAAAATCCCTGCAATCACGAGAAAATCCTTTTTTATTGTTATTCCATTTCTTATTTTCGTAATATATATTTATTACGTAATATATTTCGCAGAACATATGAAATACATAATAATAAGTATATTTGTTTCATTTTTCTTTCGATATAATTATGGTACAAAGCATCTATGAAGACTATCATGTCATTAAATTTCTATAATGCGAGTAAGAACTTTGCTGTGTTAGCATTTACATTAAGCATTTAAAAAACGCCCATGAAAGAAGCCATTAAAACTTTGACCTTTTGCCATAATTAAAAATAATACGTGCTTTCCTCCAACCCACCATAGTAACGTACCCATTCAAACCACAGCTTTCTTTGTCTTTCGACATCAAAATATAATTTGAATAAAAAACAAAGAATGAAAATCTATGTAAGATCCAAAACTGCATACAATTTCTTGAATTGATGTGATAATATTTGTGTGTGCGTTTGAAAACAATCAAACTGGACTGAAGCGTTTCACCCGTCATGCCGGCTATCAAATTAAAATTAAATTAATAATTCTAATTATTAAACTAACCTATTTTTATTCTTTCCACACATTCATCATTTATACGCAATAATGCAAACAATACAAACAATTCATGCAGAAATACAGTTCATCAACGTTCAAAAGTTAATCATAGTTAAAACAAAGTTTCGAAAACAATTATACACTTTCTTGTCTAAACTCGTTCAACAGTTTGTGTTCAGTATGAGGCAAATGCCTGTATAAAACACTACGGTAAACAAACACCCATCACCACTATAATTAAATTCACTCACAAACTTCACTTTCACTATACATATAATTCAGAGCTCACTTTCATAGTATTATTCACTTACGTCTAATGTTAGTCGGTTAATGAAAACAAACAGTTTAAATCCATTTCGTCAACTTTGATAAATCACTTATAACTTCCATTAATCACAACACACGAAGTCACTTTGATTAAAAGACTAGCTGAGATTTGTCATTTAACAAATTCACTAGGTTCACTCATCACTTATTAAAACACTAACTTGTTGTTGCACAAATTCACTAAGTCCTATTCTTTTTTAAACCACTAACTCAAATTACCACTTAGAGAGAAAAATACTAAGTCCCTTTGCCTTAGTAATCACTCAGTTAATAATCTCACTTAGTTAAAAGAACTAAACAAACTTCACTAACTTAACATTCCCAGTTAGTGAAACACAAACAAAATCACTAATTCAATATTTTCATTTAGAGAAAATTACTAAGTCCCTTTTACTTAGTAATCACTAAGTTAATATTCTCACTAAGTTAAAAGAACTAAACAAACTTCACTAACTTAACATTTCCAGTTAGTGAAACACAAATAAAATCACTAATTCAATATTTTCATTTAGAGAAAATTACTAAGTCACTTTTACTTAGTGAAATTTCAACTTAGAACATTAAACTCACCTCCATGATAGAGTTAGTCCGCTAAATGAAAGTTTGGGGTTAGTGAATTACTAACTTGCCAGATCAGTTTAGAGAAACAAGCTGTTTGGTTTATTGTGTACCCAGATGTTTTGGGAGATTAGTTCTTTAGGGAAAGGCCAACAATGTGCCAGTCCCCCCGATTCTGAGGTGTATCTTGCACATATTGTTAGCTGCCTAGACAAACATCCAATCAAATGAGAGCACTGCTATTCTTAGTATCCAGGTAAAGATAAGCACTGGTCAGAAGAGATGCTGACCACTGATGTAAACTACCCACACTCACAGAGAATTTAAAGCATGATAGTATTATCATACAGTGAAACTATACCGGATCTATCATTTATGAATTTAACAGTTATTAAAAATTGTAATTTAATGAATCATTATTGTAAGAATTAAAACAAAGTAAACAATTACAAGGCAGGCGTTAGAGGACAAAAATTGCACTTAATGTTGTAAGCAACAAACTAAACAAGATCTTTGGCAACAAAAAGCAGCTTTATATGCGGTTTACAAATCATGATATGTTGGCTGTAATCGTTCATGCAAATATTGTTGTGTTTTTTAATTACTAGTGTAAAGCTGATTTTGATGTGAAAATAAGGTAAATAAACAAACATCTATCGAGATTATTGAATTGTTGCACTTCCAGTTGGATGCCATATTATTTCTTTATTTAGACGATAAAGTCCTGATGATTAATTGGGAGCCTTTTTATAATGAATGCTCACAAGCAATAAACACGTCCTATTCTTCACAATTTGAAAATAGTTAACAAACTTTTTTCCTCAAATTTGACAAAAACTTTACTGTACAATTCACAATTTTCAAAGATATTTAAACATGTTTCTAACAATTAAAAGGGTAATAGTAATCTGTTTTAATTAAGTTTAATATCTAGAACACATGAACAAAATATTACTCTGCGAATTTCACTTTTTTTATTAGCTTTTAGTGGCAATTGGAATGCTAATACTTCCTGTACGTATGGTAGTTCCTTTTATCTGTGGTTATCACACACTATGAAGAACCCAGGAACAAGTTCTGGAAACTAACACTGTCACCAACATGCGGACATGCAACGGACGGACCATTTTCTGCTACAATATAGTCAAATATTTTTTTATATAATATATTTCCCTGTTTAAATTTAGTAACGTCTGCAAAGTCTCTTTGGACAAGTACCTTTGCTTTTGAGAGAGTAACATTGGCAGCCTCTAGCTTCAGTTATCTAAATACTTTCGAGTCCAAAGATAAAACATAACGTGATCCGTGTTTTTGTGAGCTTAATGCTTATGAATAAATAAATGGAACGGATATAAGCTTAAGAACAATCCGTAAAAATCTTCCAGAAGATAAATTTATGTTCGTTGTAGGTGCGCATTGCTTTTGTCTCAGGGGCTAATTGAATTGATAGTCACATTTTGCTATAAAATCTATTTTTAAAAAAACTGAAAGAACGTATATTATTACATAATAAGTCAATCTGTTTAATATTAAGTCACTAGAAATGGTTTAAAATGCAACTGGCCAAAATACCGATAGATCTAGTATCTAGCTGACTTATAATCAAATTTATAAATACAAGTAAGACTTGCGCCGAATGAAAAAATTTTCACATACGAAACACAACCTTTAAATATATCACAAAAAAATGTGAACCCATGGTATGACATTTAAGCATTCTTCATTTGTTACTATATATATTCAACATTTCTTGATGCGTTTCGGAATTCCTTAAGCATTTCCAAAACCCTGGCTAGTTACTAGGTGAATATTTGATTAGGTTCCATTCTTAATAAAAAAAATATTCAAAAACAGAATTAGTGAAGCAGTGTAAACAGACATTTAATCAGTTACGTACATGTCAGACGGACGTCAACCTAAGCTGGGCGCGACCTAATGTGACCCAGATCACAATTATGAAGGCTTATAGGAGGTTTTGGGGATTTCGATTATGACGTCACGTTTGTGCACGCTCGAATTTTGGCCGTCAACACTGCGGCCATTTCGCTATTGTTTGCATTTGATGAACCGCATCGTGATTAGATTATCATAACAATCTCTACTTGACACATATTTGCGACCCTTCTTAAGAACAACAAAATACTCAGAAATTGAAATTCTTTCAGAATAAATTCAATTCAATGAACGAACACAAATAAGGACGAAAATAAACAACAATATATTGATTTAATGTATTCAACATATAGAAACTGATTTTAACCTATATGCCTGTAAAAACTTACCTTGTTAAAGATTAACTAAATCCTCTTGATAAATGTAACTGTTTTTACTTAATTGTTCACACCACTTTGGACACTCTTTGTTTCAGCATTTATACCCAAGTGTTTAATTGCACCTTTGTTCATCACAAACCGATTATCTCGTTATAATCGGGTACTGTCCAGACAATTACTAAGAAAACAGAGTGTCATAAACCCGAGGACATATACCCTGAATAAACCACGTGTGTCTGGTCATTAAACACAATTTTACGATACCTCCAGGTCATCTCTTGGCATATTGAGCAGTCATTTATGCCAAATACTTAACAGTTGCTTTAATAAAATATTTGAACATATTTAAAAAAATATACATTTGTCATAAATGGATTAACAGGAACTGTACAGGGTATATATATTAGCCAGTTTAAGCATAACAATAAAGTGTTTAAGAACTATAAATTTGAAATATTGTACTAATTTACTGCTACACACTTAACGTATTTAACTGGTACCTGCAAATGTAAACTCTGCTATCACGTGTAAAGATCGTGCGTTACTGCGGTGTTCGAAACATCATCATGAAAACAAGCAATCACGTTTGATCACAGTAGGGATATAACATACTTGCGTAAAATAAATTAAATGTATAGATTTATTGTATCATAAAATGCTAGATTTCTATCGCTCATTATCACTAGTAAAGTGTTTCAATAAACATTTAAAACAGTTCAATTTTCAAAATATGCAAGTGTTTTTTTTTCTCCATTTGAATGCTAAAATTTATTAATATTTTCATTCAATTTTAAACGAAACGAAAATTCATTCAATGTAAAAGAAAATTCAAACTACATTGAAAGATTGTAATGTATTGCACTTTTTTAGGGCTTTGTTGTTTAACTGATTCATTGCACCTCTAACAATAAATTTCTATCGCTGATGAAAAATAACACTATCGCATCCACACCACTTAATTTTTATAATTATAATCAAATTATTATATGTTTTATTATTTTTAAATTATCATTTATTTAAGTCTTACTTTAAGAAAGAATACGGGTATTTATCGTTTTGTTTTGTGAAATTGTCAGTATTTAGTCTTCCGACGATCTTTACTCTAATAATAAATGGCCGCGATCAAGAGGTTTGACGGCCAATCTATTTTTAGTAACGGAAAACCCCTCTTGTAACGTCATGCAAAAACCTTTTTGACGCACGTCAACAGCTGTGAAGATAACACCGTTACGGACATAAATACTTGATTGATAATGTTTTTTATTTAAACTTGATTTAAATGAATTCTTTTGCGTTGTTTCATTCTATAAAGTGATCGTGAGTTGCTGTTACATCAATTCCAAATCGTAAGTGACTTTATCAGAGCATTAAGTGCGTAACGGTGTAAATACACATTTTAATTACGTTTTACAACTTTAAGAATTTCTATAAAATGTTTGGGTACTTGTTTTTATACTAAATTCTTCTTTCATTGGACACCTTTTTGAAGACTTTATGATGTTAAAACACGTTTGCAGTTTTTGTTGAATCTTAATGTATGTAAGTCTTTTTTTGCGGCGTAACGGTGTTGTCACAATTGTAACGGTGTGGAAAGGTTATCTTATACTTTCATATTTTTGTTTATTCGCATCGTGTTTTTTACAAGAAATAATTGTCAGATAAGTTCCATATAAAATTTGCGATGTTGTTTGAAAGACAATCGGTGATATGAATACGAATTTTATTCACACCATATTGTGTGTATGAATTTGTTCACATCGTTACGATGTTGTCAACACCGTTTCTCATTCAGCGTAACGGTGTGGGACGTAACGGTGATGACATTCAGGCATTCTGACAGAACTGGTTCCAATTGTATTCATCCTCTATTTTTGCCTGATAAATTCCATGTAAAATTTGCGATGTTGTTTGAAAGACAATCGGCGATATGAATACGAAGTTTATTCACACCAGAATGTGTGTATATATTTGTGCACACCGTTACGATGTTGTCAACCGTTACTCATTCAGCGTAACTGTGTGGAACGTAACGGTGATGACATTCAGGTATTTGATCATCCACAAACAGCATGCTACTTGTCTCAAAAAACACATGACGCACACATTATTTTGAGGCATCTAAGAATACATAATATTTGAAAATCATAAAAGAACAGAAGGTGGAAATAGCAAACAAAATGGAAGAACGGTGTTGACACAGAATAAAAGTACGTTCAATATTTTACTTACTTTTTGATGATTTTCACATTTTCGCGCTTTGTTTATTGCTTCATTATGACGTGAAAGATTGACAGAATGTTTATTCTTCGGAAATTTTTTATCCCCGTATCATGCCCGTGCGGTAGATGAAATTTTCTTCGTAACGGTGTCGACTTGAAAAATTACGGACAAAGCCATAACCGACCAATACAAATTATTCTGCATATAAAGCTACTAAATGTAACTGTTATTAAGTTAAGTTTAAATATATTTAGCTCCACCTGGTAAGTTTATTTTATTTTCGTTTGACATTTTTTTTATAAAACAATCAAGAAAATTACCTTTAAAGAATTCGGACAACACACCGTTACTAAAATACATGGGAGTTAGTTGCTTCGACAAAGCATAAAACTGCTTTAAGCGTATGATCTGCTAAGAATTCTTATCTAATATTTTTAACACACTATTTAGCATTGTAATTATGAAAATAATCTCCGTTAATTTCTACCATTTATAAAATTGTTGAATATGGACCGCAAATGGAACCTAATCAAATATTCACCCTACTACCATTAACTATGATTTCCTTTCTATCTATCACTGTGCGACTTTTTTTATCCCCGGGGGTGGGGGGTAGGGGGTAGGTAACTTCCTATATACGGGTATATAGGTGTGTGCCAAAAATATGGGGGGTGTTTTTCGACTAAAATTATAGATATGGGTATGGTTTTGAGCAATTTAGTATAGATATGGGTATTGAAATCAGAAATTTGCTTGTATATAAATGCATATAGATTTGAAAGTATCAGTATCAAAATGGGTACGATAAATTTCATTCTTGTATATAAATGGCGATCAAAAAGTAAAATTCGCCCACCTGTATCCGCAATCACATAACCTGTAAATATACAGGTGTAACTTGGAACATTACTGTCTCTCCAGGGAGTAGAAACCAGACTAATAGAGATCTGGAACAAATTGATTAGTTCTACCAGCATGATACAGTGTTATAATATCCCTGGGTACAATATGGTCATGATATAATGATCATGAGATCAATAAATTTTATGATAAGCCATTTCTCTCAGCCAAGCACTGTATGTATGTGCCTCTCACAGTGATCAACATTTTTTACCAAACTGAATACATGTGTACACGGAATTGACTCTGTCATTGTTACATCTTGGATAATAATGTATATTATCAATTAATAAAAGATGTTTACATCATTTACAACATATTTATATGTTGTAAATTTTAAGTTTACCAGAATGTTCAACAGTTCACACACATGTTCAATATCTTAGCGCACTTTAATGCATACGCAGTTTAAATTATTTCATTTGTTTATTTCTAATATTCATAACTTTAAACATGCTTCGTTTAAACATACTATACTCAACATTTGCTTATTTTGCTGTTTGCATTGTTTTTCCTTACAATATTAAAAGGGTGCGTGTGTCCAATCCAATCGTCGCAACTCGTCTCATACGCGTAAAGCACTTTGATTAACTTATGGAATTTCTCTTGAATATCCGGTTTATTTTTTCATAAGCTGTATATTTAGATACGATAAAGGAAAGGACTAGTTAGTTTTAAATCATCATTGAAAACACAAGTGTGAGCACACTTTTAACAAAACCGTGGATATTGAACGTATAACGTGTGTCAATATACATTATTAATCAAAGTTTGTACAATTGGATACACTAAATCCAATCCAGTCCGGACAAGTTAATCGCCGGCAATGTGGAGTTTACCGCTTGTTGTTAATTGGGTAACCAAATATCGAGTGAACGGCGCGTACAAATTAAAGTTAATTGGGAAACCAAATAACGAGTACATGGATTGCGCATTTTACTTGCACAAAAGTAATAGTTATGAAGCAGCAATTATTGGTGAATCTGGTGATTCTCTCGTTCAAGGATTAAGGATAATTGATTATTAACGTATAAGCTATGGTGTACTGCTAAAATATGACGGATACAACCACGAGTAATATGTAATATATGTTGATATTTAGGAAATGGACTTACGGGCTGAATATTACCAAAAAAGAGGAAGTTTTAGAAATGTTAGTCTCGCACATGTCTTTGATGGACAGATAACATGTCTTATTTTGATCGACATGATGAAAAATATGACATTATCATTGTCTTAATTTGTGTGTATGCATCATGTCCTTTGTGATTACCTATTTACGCCTCATGTTTTATTGTCGCTCGTATACATGTTTGCTTATTGAATATTAGTTTGATTTTGTACATGTTTATAAGCACTTGAATTGTACATATATTATTTGAATGTTTATGCAAATTAATATCAACTAAAATTGTCTCGAATAATAAATATCAACCTCGCATCTAAATTTTGTAATATGTTGTATACCAGATTGCATGGTTTTAAATTTAACGTACTATTTTGATATTGGATCTACTTTTGCAAAATGTAAGTACTCGTTAAGATTGCATTGAATAACACTATAAACTATTTTAAGGCATTAATTACATTTGATCACCCGTTTCACCGTACATGCATGAGTTTGTATGTACAGAATAAATGCAATGTTGAGGTTGCTTCACTAAGTTAAAAACTTGAAGAATTCCGACCAAGCTGTCAGTTGTCAAAACAAGATCCTATTACAGCTTAAAGGTTCAGTTTCAAGTTCGACTTAGAATATTGCTTATTTCACAGCAAATTTTGCTAATGCAAAACGATTTTTTGATCACAGGTAGCTATATGGTTGACAGCCCGTATTAGAATTGTATTGAAGCGGAAAGTTGTTTTTTGCAGCAAATCAGCAAATAATGCAGAAGCGTTTGATACCGTCTTGATTATTATTTGTTTTTGTGGTTTTCACATTAAATATTAGTTTAAATTTATTTATTTTAGATCGATTGCATTGAAAGCCGTTTCCTGGGACTATAACCTGTCATTGGTGCCTCTGGGTGGAGTTTCAAAAAAGTTCCCACAGTGTGGACTTAATTTTAACTCGATATGCTAGGTCAAATTAATTATAAAGCGTTTGACCACTTAGAAAGTCTTATTATTTGACCAATTAAAAAGAAATGGCTCAGAACACTTTTTCTAATGATATATAAGATGATATATAAGATGGTTCCGGTCCGTTGAAAAAAGGGTGTCGAGGCAGTTTTCATTAGATTGCTTTAGATGTTACGTTTGTTCTGGTTATAAATCGTGCATTTAGTTAATTCTTCGGGTTGTAACTGAAAATATTTACCACAAATATTTCACCACGACATTAAAATGCATTGAAGCTGCCATTGTATGCAGGAAAAAAACACAAAAAGATGAAAGGCCTAACACCCAGATAACAATGAAATGCTAAAATGGGTTGTTTTCTTTTTTCGAACATACATGTTAAAACGCATCATTTCACATGCAGTGAAAAAATTTCTAAATAGCATGCAATCTTCCATGGCGGCTTGTTATAAAACTGACAGTTTCAGGACTTCCGGTTCCGCATTTGTTATCCATGGCATGATAGTAACATAAATAATTCACTTCATTTAATTGAAGGTCAGACTGGTTTGCAAACGGTATTCGACAATTGGAATGTTTTCGGTTGCATAGATATGGCAGGTGTTTTGTTTTAGTTCTGTCGTTCCCACCGCTTAAAAAGTCTTCTGAACGAGATAAATAACTCTCTGGAACGACACAGTAAGTCGCTGGATTGATTTAGCAAGTCTAGGTTAGGTCTTCTCTTAAGCATGGGAGCAAGATACCTAGGTCGATATAACGACAAAAAAACCTCATCAGAATACACGTTGTATAATGTATGTTTTACGATTATCGATTCAATAGAGACTTACATAATATCGCGCTACATAAAATGAATAGATTCGTGCTTTAAATGTTTGTGAAAATGCATGCACTATGATTGGTTGGTCAACTTGTTATAAGTTATCTCTTTCTCAGGACTTACAAAAAAACCGACGAGTTATTAACGTCGTTGATTCGACTCACTAAGTCAGTTTACGAGTAAATAAGTTCTTCCTACTTATAAGGTGTGTCTTTGCCAATAATTACAATGTCGCTTCCACGAGTACGTTACATTGTTCTCACAAGGTACTGGGTAAATATCTCACATGCGCTAGAATATATATGTAAAATCTTTCACTCCAAAAAGTGTACCTACTGTTAACTATTATATAAAATAGTTGCCTGAAAAGTACTTAAAAATGTGTTTTTTTATGATATTCCCTTTTCGTGCAGAAGAACAGTATAACCTTACCCACCCACCCCCTCCCATAAGATGACAGTTACCCGATGATGTCTGTTTGCAACATGTCTAGCTCATGTAAATAAAGCTTGTAACTTCTTTATCAAGCAATACCATACACATGCTCGACTTTTGACCTTTTGTGTGACCTTGACATTTGCTCGTGGGGCATAAGACCTGCACGTGACACGCCCTTTTAACTGTGTGAACATTTGAGATAAATTATTAAAAGAACAGAACAATAAATGGTACGTTACGGTAAAGTTTAAAAGACCAACTACAGAATGCACAGAGTGAAATTTTGACTATTTAGTATGATCTGCACATTTGAGCTAAGAGATAGGTCAATCATGCGACAGCCTTTCTGCACATTGCCAAACTTTACGGTCAGTTATTTTAAAATATATAATGATGTAAACTTTCGCCTCTTAGTGTCACATTGACCTCTGATCAAATGATCTGGGCTTTACATGCGACGCTCTTTCTGGACATGTTCAACATATTATGAAGTTCATTTAAAATTGAATGACGTGAGACAAAGTTAAAGTTTGGACCAGAACTTTTACCATTTATTGTGAACTTCACGTCTAGCTAGAGAGACGGTTTTACACATGCTGTCTTTGCATGAGTAATGTTTGTGGTAAATTGTTTAAAAATGGCATAGTGAAGAATGACGTAACAATTCGGAAAAGCCGCTTTAAAGCCAAATGTAACAGTTTTTTTCTATGTGTCAAAGTGCTTGATATTTTAGCTAGGGAGACGGCTGCTGCACGTGAAACGCCGTGTCTTCATGGTTAACATTTGTAGTTACAATGTATTTAGTTTTAAATCGGATGGTGAATGCTTAAGTTGCAGTGTTGAACATCTGTTTTATGGGAATATGTAATATTTGCATATTAATTTTTAAATTGACCTGAGCAAGGGAAAATGTTATTTCTTTAAAAAGACTGTCTTCTCATTGTGAACAATTTTCAAATTGCATAGGTGTGACCTTAAAGGTTTGGAGACAGGTGTTACATGCGCCACGTCGTCTTCTCGTGGTGGCCATTTGTGATAAGTAGTTTTAAATTATTTGATTGATGATGGAGGGGCCGTCCGCAGTAGTTATTTTATGGCAAAATATTACCTTTGACCTTTAAAGGGGCATTTTCACGTTTTGGTAAATTGACAAAATTAAAAAAAGTCTCAGATTCGCAAATTTTCGTTGTAGTTATGATATTTGTGAAGAAACAGTAATACTAAACATTTACCATGCTCGAAAATATCCATTATATGCATCTTTTGACGGTTTCAAAAACTAAAAATTATAAAGCGTTGCAACGCGAAACGATTGAATAATTTGTAGAGTTCTGTTGTTGTCCATAGACTTTTACTCTAGGGGTCAGTGGTTCGAGCCCAGTTGAGAGTTATTATTTTTACTGGAGCTATTTAGATCCAATGTTTACATTTATCAATATAAAGAATTTAATGACAAACTTCACTACATGCCAAAATCTGTGAAATGGTCCCTTTAAATGTGACATTGATATAGAGACAGGTTATTACACGTGACACGCCATTTTCTTAAGTTGCTGATAAATGTTGAAGTTATATTCGGCACAAAGTGTATATGTCTAAATTGAACATTTAACCCTAAGTGTGTGACCTTTACCTTTGTGGTTGGGAGACGGGTGTAACACGCGATACATCGCATTATAATAGGTAATATTGGTGAAACATTGTTTTAATTTGCATTTAAAAATAAAACAATAACACTCCAAACAAGCTCGGCCGCACGAACCAACATACACGCGGCTTTTTTTGTGTACTCATCAAGTTTAAGAAGTTTTTATAGTTTATGCAATATGAAAGATATTCATTCTATCCCGACCCGTTGATTTGCTGCTCTGTAATCAGCTGCTGATTTATTGATTTTAACAAAACATATGTTCATACATTACATGTAGTTCAACTCCCAATGAAAAAGGTGAGAATTCTGATATTTGATTTATTTAACTTGAAACAAAAAGATATGTTTAATTTTTCTTTAAATGGTTACACAACACACAACTATTTAGAAAATGTCGAAACCGTAAAGCCAGAAGGAATAATGGAGGTATTATTATGTTGTATAAAGATTATTTGAAAGACGGCAAAATAAAATTTAAAAATAACCACGGCACTTTTATTTGGATTTCATTAGAGCCCCTTTTTTAATACTGTTGAAGATGTTTATAAATATGGGGCATATATTTGGGATGAGGAAACGCGGCCAATAATTGTGTTAATATTGATTTGTTTGATAAAATTGGAGATGATGTATGTGTATTTACTTCGCTCGGATCAATCTCTTGCACGACGGTTACATAACATTCACCTCTGTGATGGGCTCAAAACGGACTATATTAATGAAAGCGCCTCATTCATGTCATCATCATTCCAAGCGTTCATCGTGGAGGTAACAGTATACTAAACAATCTCTTGCACGACGGTTACATTACATACACTGCATTGAAGAAAACCATCTCATACCATAATATCTTATATCATTCTTAATTCATATTTACAAAATTGATATGGTTTTCTTGATGTTAACAAACCTACATGCATACATACGTCGAAGCAATGCCTAACGTCACTCAATAAAAATTATGTTCAATTGTTTATATTTATGAAGTGCGTGGCATGATTCAATCTGCGTAAATGGGCAATAAAATAGTTCCAAAGAGTTGCATTAAAACTCGCAAGTTTTTGCTCGATGTATCGTGAATTTAAAATTCATATTTCATTATTTTACGCCCCTGATCCTAAAAAATCCAAATCAAAGATACTTTGAATGCGTTTGTTCGGTTTTACCCAGTTTCTGGGCAATATGGCATGCTGAGCCTTTCGCAGAGTTGTATGTGAGAGCAAGGAACGACAAATCTGCGTGGAGATTGCGCTCGGATGCGTAACTTTATGTGGCGAATTTAATAGAAGGGTAGGTAATAGTCCCTTTCGATAATATGATTTTTCTCCTTTAAAAATGATACAAAAGAGTTGACGTTACTTTTTCGTCTACTTCCGGTGAGCAAACTTATTAAAGACGGCGTCTTAATTGAAAGCGATCGACAACATTTTTCACTGATTAGGATTTCGATGTAAACAAAGCTAATTGTGCTAAGTTACGACAATATTAACGCCAGCACGGCCTGTATCTTGATCGAAGAAAGAACTGATTCTGAAAGGGTAAATGGTAACTTTGAAATCGGGAAGCAACCGTTGGAAGTTCTGCGTTTGCAGGATGAAAACGTCGCAACAGAACGAGCGATAAGCAGTTTATTGACCCATTAAGGTGACATGTTACCAGAAGGGAAATCGATTAAAAGTTGATGGAGCAGTGATGTTAATCTCATTCCCTATTTTTCAGACAATGATTTATGTACCTTGTGCTAAATGATCAGAGGACTTATGATGGAAAGCCAATTGGTACCACGCGAAAGTTAGTTATTTTATGTTAAGCAATCAACATATTTACGGTAATACATATTTTTATGTTCCAAGTGCAATCCCATATAATCAACTAGACGCATATGAACGTCCCTTTAAATCATTTGTATTGAAAGCAGTAACATTTTCCAAACCACAATTTGATGGACTTCTTTCTATGTTCGATTGATGGCTTAGAGCGCATGATTATGCCTTGGGCACTAATGTCAAATATACTTTTCGGCAAAGAAAAGACCGACTACAAATGTTACCGGAAATTTCACTCATGCATAACCTTTTCTGTTAAAACAAATGTCTTATCACGTTTTTATTTAAAAAGTTAATCATTCAATATAATTACATTTGTGTTAACACTTCGATTAAAAGTTATCAAAATAAGTGCTTTATATAAGCGTTCACTACCAGATAATTTTCTAAGATCAACGTGTCCTAAGATGGTGACGTTACGTTTTTGAGCAGTGTAACGTTAACGTGTTGTCGTCACTCCGTACTTCACTTCATTTTATGTGCTGTGTGTCTGTCGTACGTTTTTGTTTTGTGATGATAAATTAACTTTAAACATGACGAAGATAACATTGCTTATTGTCGGAGTAGTTGCAGTGAGTGCCCAATTCGGATTTAATCGAAATGAACGCTTTCAGGAAGGGTAATAGCCTTTCTGGGCATTAAAATTCAACATTATCTGTTTATTTTGTTGATTTACGAAAGTGTTCTGTGTGGTCATATGGCGTTGATTACTTCTTCTTCAATCACAAACACACTAAATGTAAGCGTGTCGACCTGATGTTATTTCTTGTTACATACAAATAATGCATAAAGTAAAGACACATCGTCCGCGCTGCGCTTTGTATAGGAGAAAAAAAACAACAGTAAGGGTCCTATGTTCATAAACAATAATTAAATACTCATAAAAGATCTACATGCATATTGTTCCTCGGTAATTGCTAGATATACAACAGTAATGTCTTTTTTTTGTTCCGTTGACTTAGGAAATCGTGTCGTTTCATCGTTTTCCGCCATTTTTAATTTGCTCCCCAGTCACAGTCGCGCGTCAACTCCTCGTTAGAGATTATTTAAGAGTGATAAATTTGACTTCGTGCAGTTAGATTTCCATCCGTAGCGGCCACATTTTCAGGAAAACAAATCCATTGTAAAACCGAGTCCGAATGCTAAATTGGTTATGTTAAATTAGACTCGTATGCAAGATACTTTTATTTTTCGCTGTTGTATTTTCGGAAAAAAAGTCATTTAAAAAATAATCATGCATACCATGAAATTCTAAAAACGTTATCGGAGGTCATTATTGTTCTTTCATACTACTTATGTAACAGAACAGAAAACATGAACTTAAAATCAATCAAACTGGAATCACTGCCATAGAACCGTCAATATTTGCTTTTGAAACTGATTTGAGAGCTGGTCGAATCTTACACATAGCCCAGCATTAATCTCAAACCATACACGCGTCAAAATGTAAATACTTCAAAGACTAAAAATATTGTTTTTCGTAAACGGGAAGGCTTATTACATAATGAAAGCTGGACATACAATGGGGAAATCATAGAAATTGTAAGTGATTTTAACTACATAGAAACAGCCTTTAATTACACTGGTAAATTTATCTTAAATCAAGAGCATCTAGTTGAAAAAGCGTTGACAATTATGATTGTTCTTTTGTGTAAGTGTAAGGAATTTGACTTAAGACCTTAAACAATGTGCCAGTTATTTGATGCCTTTGTGAGTCCTATTTTGAATTATTCATGTGAGGTTTGGGAATATACTAAGTCAAGGGAACTTGAAAGAGTGCATCTCAAGTTCTGTAAGCGGTTATTGAATGTTAACATAAATACCTGTAATGCAGTCACATATAGCGAATCAGGACGATATATAGTTATTGAAGTCATTATTTGAGCTAGTGATGTGTTCACTTGAAGCCTAAACATATAGTTTTGATTTTTAACTTGCCCGAACGTTCATTATCGCATTTGAAGAAGTCTATATTTATTGTAAGAAGGTAATGAGCGGAACTACGCGGTTTTTAATGAAAGTGGTGTATCAAACTCAGTGCCCAATTTATGAAGTGGGATCAACGTGTTTTTTCCAGGGCCGTGCATTGCGAGCTAGTTACCGAAAACTTTTGTACGACATGTTCCTGTATATAATTCATAAAAAGATTTTGAAGTTCAACAACACAATAACTTGAAACAAAACACGTTTGAATATTGTGAATTTCATCATTTAAATTGAAGTACTGCATTTATTACTTTTGTATTATTATTATAATGCAAAAATTAAATTACATTTGTATGGCTAATATGTGTACAAAATGCCCCTGTTGAGAATTTTTTCATCGTCGTTTTATCGTCCTTCGTCGTGCGTTGTCCTCCGTGCGGCCTCATTCTTAAATGACTTGTTCACAGTTTTAGCATAGATTCAAAAAATAGTGTATGAATTATGTTTAAACAATCGAAAACCAGTCCTAACTAAATCAATTGTAAAAACGCTATTTGCTAATTAATGGATAATCATTGTCCGAAATTGGTAAAACAATAGTGTGTTTATCACACATTGCCTTGCTCTTTTAGAAAAAATACGTGCGAAAATTTAAAGCAAACGCTTTTTCTTCCCGAGGTCCCTCGATCCACTCTACTGTTTTTCTTGCATTTGTAATTAGCTCAGATTGTTCAAATCATTGTATAGATTTGTTATTACATTTTTTTTTTTATTTAGATTTTTCAAAAATATGGTTATTTGTAAACAAGTGAACACTCTTTAGGCCACATTCATCGTCCCCTCATTAATCTTGGTAACAAACATGTTCACATCATATCTGTGACGCGTTTGCAAATCACGTGACGTCAAAAGCTATGTCACTTTGTGAAATGAAAGAAATAGCTTGTTCAGGCTTTAGAATTCGCATTACGAGTTTAATGTTCATTAACTATGGTTATTACATGTTGTTCTAATATGATAATATGGCTGTTTAACTCGTAGTTTGGCGTTAGTGCAACTGTTAATACAGGTTGAAGTTTCTTCTTTTTCAAGTTGAACCATTGACGAGATTCAATCATAGTGTTGATGCTGCTGCTGATGATGATGATGATTATTATTATAAGGATGATGATGATAATAATGATATAGCTTGCCAATAAATACATATGAACATGTTTTATGTACATATAATTTGATTTCAGTTAATGTAGTGATTTCCTGTTTCTATTGTTATTGTATTGATTCGAATATACATTCGAGTTTTCGGCAGTAAGTTTTCAATTCGGTGATATTTTAATGAAACAATTCAGTTGTTATGTTGGCGAGCAACTATGAATATACCTGTTTTATTAAGTTTCAAGTTCATTTTGTCATATACTCTTAAGAAAAACGTAATCGAATGAATATTGTGATAAATATTGATGTATTCAATTTCACAATATTAAGATTACTTCGTTCACGCTTTTTTTTTTACATATATCGAAACCAGTTTATCGCGTTGGTGAGTGTCCATTTATATACGTATTCTTTGTTATAACGATTCATATTTCAAAAATAATGATACAATTTGATGAATTATTAATTATTAAGTCATTCCTTAACTATGCATCAAGGAATTCTGTAATAACTGTCCACAATTGTTCTCCATTATCTAGCTGAGTGTCAAATATATCCATGTTGCTAGGGTCATGGTAAAAGTCACACACACAAATCAAAATCACTCATTTTTATTAAATAAGCCTTATTTGGTAAGGATTCTACCATACTAAAATGGATTCTCAAAATGTCCTGATGTAATTGTTCTCAGTTATCAGGCAGTGCAAGACCTATGTGTTTTTTTACCAACGTCTAGGTCTCACATCAAAGGTCACATATTTGTAGAACTATTTATTATTTAGACATTATTTTACTATGCATCAGTCGATTCTGTTATAACCTTCCACAATTCTTCTTCATCTTCTTCCTTACTGTGTGTCATATGTAAGATTCATGTCTAGGGTTAAGGTCAAGGTTCATGTCTAGGGTTAAGGTCAACTTCACCTTATTTACTTCATGTAAGGTAATACGATTCACATCAAGGGTCAATGTTACACAAATGCTTTATGTAAGGTCGTACTCAATTATGGATGATTAACCTTAAAAACTTATTGATGTTATTTCCACGTTTGCCATGACGGATGTTGTGTTCACTCTGCAGCACTCTGACAATTTAGTGTATATTAAGATTGAATGTTTTCGTGGAAAATGCAAGCCTTTTTAATTCACCTAAATAAATATTAAACGCTCAAGAACCCTCCTCTGTCTTAGTTTTGCATTATTGTCCATTGTTATTTTTGTATGTTGTTACTTTTCGGGGCAATAACTCAGTACGTAAGATTTCTATTTAAGAAAATGCTCATAACAAGCAATTTCTCTTTTTGTCATGATACTATCAATGCTAATTGATTCATGATAAATATACTATGTGCAATTTATTGTCTGCAAACCCATCACAGGTACAAATGAGTTAAAAAATTGACAAGAAGCACAACCCTTCACTTATACCGTTTCTTTTAGTTCTACACCCATCCATAAACAAAATTTATTGGGGGGATATCAATTCAACGAATTCGCTTGTTTATATTATTTAAGTAGGACCGAGAATCCACATAGCCATACATATTGGTTTTTGCAAAAAAATATTGTATTGCGCAGCTGTTTATGATGTGTGTTAATTTCATATGTTTCTCAATTCGCTAGAACGTTAAATTGTCATTGAATCGTGCCAATTAAACAAAATCTTTCTTTTTGATTTAAGGAATATTCTAAGCATCTCGGTCAAGAGCAGAGCTTAATTGTCTCTGTCTGAAATGGATGTCTTTCTCTTCAATCTCGTGTCCAACAGAAAGTCTAGACAAGGGCGTAAGTTTAATGTCGTTATAGACATAATTAGAAATTAGTATTCATCCCATTAAATGTATAGTAGTTTAAAATTAAATTATTTAAATTCGCTATAATACCCTCCTACGATAACCATTAAGGATATTGCAATTAATGTTTGCGTTGATAATACTTAAGATGTCTGACTGGCTCGTGAGCCTGTGGAAATGTACGGAACGAATGATGTTGAATGAATGGAAAATTTATAACAATATTGTTTTTATATATGGTATTTGTTTAGTAGGAAATTGCTTTCTTAGCCGAAGTGAATCATTGAAAACAGATCTGGACGTGATGTATTTAACGCTGTAAAATAAAGCAATCATTTCCGTAAACGAAATTGAGTATTCGGAAGTTAAAATGGCATATTATACGGCCGGAAAAACATACACAAACGCAATGCCATGAGAAAAACGCGTATACTATCCTGTTCGGACTGATACCCCTGTTAAATTGTGCTTGTTTGTTCCAAGCATTTTACGGAAAACAATTGCACTATATATGATAACGAATTATATATTTTCTCAACTCTGAAGCATCTATTTAACCATCTTATGATGGTCTATTTGACCATCTAATGACTTGTTGACTCTTATGGATTGGTCATTATTTCGAATATATGAAAGACCAATAGAATTCTATAGGTCTTTGAATGTACCAAACTCCTCTATCATACGCCATTCATGAAAGCGATGGTGAACAAATTTACTAGAAACAGTCAATAGTATTTAATTACGTTCAATTGTTTATTTTAAATATTCAAAATATGGGGTTTGTTATAAACGAAGTACTCGCTTGGTTTACACTAGTTAAATTGAGGGTCAATATACTATGATTCCAAATACGTGTGGTTATTGTAAATCCATTAAAAACGCGAACAAACAACATCTATAAAGTAAACAATTCAGCATAACAACTGAAACATGTTAAAATGACTTGGACCCACCCCAAATGACTTTTGTTCTTTCTCTCTCAAAACGTTATATGCTCATATAACGGAACGAAGATCAAGGACAGTATCGGATGCAGGAAACGATGGCATTGTAGCTAAGCGATGTGGCTTGCAGATAGATGACATGTTGGGCATGCCTACACAAGGATGATTGTCGATTTTATGCCAATCAAGTGTTTTTAAGCGACACATATAATTTATCTTCAAAGCTGAAAATACAAATTTCCACTTCACTTAAAGGTCACTTATTAAGTTGGCACCACAATGAATGTCGTCGGCTTTTTTGGTAACATAACCTTGCCGTACATGTTCTCTAATATACCTAACGCAATTCGTAATATGCCGTTTTAGATCCGGGCATGCCCACACCACAACGCGTATATACCTCAATTTAGGGGGCAACGCCGCAATATGTGTTTTGTTTGCTTATGGGATTAAAAAGGAAGCTTTGGTCACTCAAGCTTTATTGCATATTTCCTTTGACCAATAGTGCGTAATGCACAATCGACGTATGACATCGAAATGGGTCATTGTATATTATGTCTCACCACATCTGGGAATGTAGAACAAAGTCAATATACGAATTATACTATTTGTGTTACTTAACATTACGGGTTTATTGACTCAACAAAAATCTCTGGACTTAATGCCAATTTTTCTCTCTATGTTTCTCTATACAAACTTTGTTTGAGCTTAACGGGCTAGTTCCTGTAATATTGAATGCAGCTCCGTTGTATCCTGACGAAGTAGGTGAGACCAATTTTTCGTACTGGTTAAGTAAGTTGCAGTGAGTATGGTTGAAGACTTCATGTTTTTTTAGTTTTGAATGACCTGTGAAACAGTTTGTGTTTAAGAAAAGGATGTACTGCTTTGGGTAATGCTAGTTGTGTTTCTGACAACACATATACGTTAATTCTTCCATATGTGTGGTGACTAATACGTGTTATTTATTTATAAGTCCTATGCGACCGTCCATGGCTTCTATGAGTAGGGTTGAAGCAATTGATGTTTCTCTGATACAGCTATTGGTTCAACAACTATAACTGATTCTGGATCAACATAACCCTACAAACGATTTTTTCCAGACGACGAGTGTACATGAAAAAGCCCTAAGGGCGCTAGTCTGTGTACGCCGCATATGATAGTGTGATTTATCGGTTATGCGCGAATCATAATCAATTTTGCCTATGACGCCTTTTATTGATAATGCCATTATTTGCTGGACTTACGATGTCATAGGTTGTCATTAAAGGTTGTTAACACATAAACATGACGACAAGATCCTCTGATATGAGCTCGCTTTAGCCCTTAACTAACATAATGTGAGTTTTTCCCGACAATCTTTAGGGGAGTAGAACTTTTTAGGGTACTTTTCACAGGGGATGAAATAAAGTCTGCATCGGATTCCTTGCTTACGCTTATTTCTGGTCCGCTGTCAAGAGTTAGTCGTGTTGTAAAGTGTCTATAGAAGTTAGGTGTTCATTATCCGTCTTCTGTTGTTACTATACTATATCAACATGAATAAAGTTACTTATTATTAAAGTGAGCACCGGAATACTAGAATCAATCGTGAAACCTTATAGCTTGCAGAACATTGTACATACTTGTCGAGTGTTGGAGGATAGTACTTCTCAATTAGCAGAGATAATAATTGGCGTTCTGAACAAACATTTATTGCAGATTGGCAACTTCTTGTTCAGCAATTCTCCCACAAGCCGACATTGATTATTGAAAAATGTCCGCCATTACTCGAATGATGTTTTTGTTTAACGTTCGAACATTAAACGTGCTCTATATTTTGGAGCACGTCTGTGATGGACCAGGCCCGTAGCCAGGATTTTGAACAGGGGGATGCGAACTTTCCCATCAACGATTATCATTGAGCAACGAAGTGGCGAAGAGGGTTTGTGCGGTAGGGGATGTCCCCCTTCTGCAATTTGGGTGTTTGGGGGTTCTCCCCCTAGAACATTTTGAAAATGAAACCAAAACTCCTGCATTCTGCTGACTTTTTATCTGAATTTAGAGACTGAAGTCATAGATCATTTTTATTTGCAATTTCACTTTCATTTACCATACTCATTGACTGATATAAATATTATATAATATACATGTATTCCCCACTACCGTTTTTCAATAATCACCTTTTTCGATCAGTCACGGAAATGCATCATTGTATACGGTGTTTAACCCGACATTAGTATGCGCACACATACTTTGTTTACATATGCAACAACGCATTAATAGAATGTAAAATCAACAAAATGAACGGTATAAAATATCATTATTTATTGGAATCTTGATAAAATTGGTGTGTTTTACCATTCCAAACTTCTGCTATTCATATATCGAGCAAATTAAACGGAAATATTTGACCTTTTTAAAAACAAGTGTTTGTCTGCTACCATGGATAGTACCAAAGGTCAATCATTGCTCTAAACGTGCTAATAGTGTATTGTACAACAGACACTGATTAACAAAACTGGCCAGGTATTCTCTAAGCTGCATCAATACTATACAGAAATCAAAATAGTATGACTGTTTACTTGTATTTTGTTAAACTAGTTTTAGCAAATTAGTTATCTTTTTATAAACGAATTTCAGAAACATATACAATTAAGGCTTTATAAAGACCATATAACCACAAACTACTGGCCCTTTGGTATCAAAGTCCTTAACAATGTATACCAGGACGTTGAAGAAAAAAGATGGTATTATTTGCCCAGTATGCTTTAGATCCGTAACAGTTAATGAACATTAAACGTTAACGTTCGTCTGATCATATGTTATAACGTTTAAAATTCATTATTGCAACTGTTTAAGAGTAGAACATATTTCCTAGTGTCAAGTTTGACATAATAAAATCATTGTGGAAAGTTCTGCATGTGGAGCAGAACAGATGTCATTAAAGTGTTGGTAAACTACAAAAAAAAGCTACATAGCTTTGTGGAAATGATTTGTTTTCTTGTCAATCAAAAAATGTATTGAGCATAGCTGATATATTTTGCTGGAAAACCCTTTAGGGGATCCGAAAATGGTTGTACGGGGATATAACAAAGAGACAACGCAGTCTGTCGAAAATGCTGTGCACAATGTGATATTGTTATAAATCGTGGTATAATGCAAAATTATTAACCAGTGACTCATTAGTCTTTGACAATATTCGACAGGGTTTCCTTTTGATTTCAGTCATTTTCGGAAGCTGGCATAACATTTCGTAAATAATCATCTAAAATGTATTTCCTTTTTTAAAATATTATTTATTCAAGTTAATCAAATTGTTTTTTTCCAGCCATTTTGATAATTGTCGAAAAAGGTTATTAGACTGAGATTTAAACCCACAATACGTAGGCTTCAACATTATGTTATGATATCTATTAAAGTTATAGCTTTAACAGACATTAATGACAAACGTTACAAAACAATCATTTAGTATCCAATATCTATAAATAAGTATCGATTTTATACGGATAGGAGTGCCATGTTTTTAATTTTGCATTATACAGAAAACACATATCTATTTATTTATATATAATCTTGGAAATAACTTCATCGAGAAATTAATAATATGGTGACCTGTCGGTTGCATATTGAATACAACATTATTGTAACGCTTACATACGATGACTCACTGGGTTCCTGGAAAGGATAATTAACCGTTTTGAGTCAAATAATTAAGTTGGGTGCAACTTATAGAAAATTTTTTGTTTAATCGTCAAAAAACATTGAGTGCGAACGCACCCAACGCACCCCCTGGCTACGGGTAAAGTACCTTATTTGTGTGAAGAAGATACATATAATAGCACTGGTAACAGTTGCCGACAAACTGTACTTTCCGTTTGCAGCAATTATATTTGTTTCTTACAGAAATTTTGAAAATTCCGATAAAGAATGACTTTGTGTAGATTCGTTGACACCGCCAACAAAAGCAAAATACAAAAGCAGTTTGTTTCTTACATGTTATATTCCACTGAATCATTGTACATCATCTACTTCTCAGTCATTCATTTTCTCTTCCATTTAGCAATCCCAACCAATCCTTTTGAGGTTATTTCCTCAATCCTACTGCGTTGAAAAATGAACGTTTATAGGTGGCTCTTGCCAAAATGAGTCATGTAATAAAAGTCCCTATTCTAGAACGTGACTTACCAGGATGTCCGACATAATCTAAAATTAAAACATTTACTTCATTGTGGGGCTTTTTGATTGGAAGAGTATAATATGCATAAGTTTTTATCAGACCTCTGTGTAACTTTGAACGTAATCAACAACAAACAATGGAATAAATGCGAAAGTAAGTGTTTATAAAGATAATTTTGTTAACGGAAGTCGTTAGGCTTTTAACCTCGTTGATCAATACAATGTATACAAAAATATATAACGCATGCATAGCTATTTTGTTTACAAATCGTGTGGATTAAGATTGCTCATTTATAAAACCTTTAACGCTTCACTGTAAGTGTAATCTAGCTGTAAATATAATTACACTTGACCTTGTTTTTTTCAGAACAATTTTGCAAACAACGGAAACAACTGAGCTCTCTATATAGATAAATCATTAAAATGTACCAACAATTTACCGACTTTTTCATTTTTTAGAGAAAATTCATGTTTCTTTTAAAGAAAAAAGCATTTGAAATCGTTGTTTTTTTATTTTGGAAATTTTGTGAAGACGTTCACTCGCTTTGGCGGCCATGACAGCCCTTGACCATTCGTAACTTTTACATTGGAACTTACGCATTCGTAGCAGGTGGTTGCGTAAGAATTATTTTATGAAACGCTCGGATTTTCTTACGAAGTTCGTAAGTATACTTACGTAAGAAAACGTGCGTACGAACGTTTATGAAACGGGCCCAGTATCTATAACTTGTGTTCTATACAGAAGCCTCCGTTTCCTAGCAAGTTCCAAATGATAAGTTGCAATAATTCAACTATCAGCTTTATAACCCAATGGGTTGCTGATAGTTGCAATGCGCTCTCTCTTGGTCATGGGTGCAAAATGTTATCAACAATGCAAGGGTTAAGGAACACTGAAACTGCAAGAACTTATACAAGTTTACCTATCTAAACCACAAACTCATCCAAATGGCACCATTAAAGCAAGAAATAATTGATTTTATTGACTTAGGTTTTGTTTTGTACGCTGTATTCGCCATATTGGAAAATTGACCCAATATTGGTTAGGTAGCAGTACACCAATATTTTGCACGTCGGGTTATGTGCTCCAGTCTATTAAGTCGATAACGATGTGGTATTCGATACAGAATACACTGTTTCAAATTTAAACATAAACATGTCAGCGAGAAAAGTGTGTTGAAACATCGTCGTGTTTTTATAGGGTGCATGCAAAGGATGACATCCGTAGGTTGCCATGCAGGTAAATTTAACATGTTTATGAAGGTTTATTCATTATTCTCAATTTGTCTCGAACGACGTCTGTTTAGTGAAGCGCACGGATTCGCTGCTCTGAACTGCACCCATGTTTATGAAGGGGTGCATATGGACTGCCAGAGCCGCCATAGCAAAAATTATCAAAGGCTCTGGGAGTCCGTTTATATGGACTATCGCTGAGCCATGGGTGCAAAATGTTATCAACAATGCAAGGATTAAGGAACACTGAAACTGCAAGAACTTATACGAGTTTACCTGTCTAAACCACAAACCCATGCGAATGGTACCATTAAAGCAAGCAATAATTGCTTTTTATTGACTTCGTCTTTCTTTCGTACTTTTTATCTACCATATTGGATCAGTTCGCAATTTCCGAAATTAAAGTGTCGCTGTTGGCTAGCGCATTACACCAATTGTTTGCACAACGGGTGAGGGACGAACGAAAACTCTGCTAGGAGCTTGCGATTACACTATTATTGATGCTATGGGTCCGTATTCACCGACGTTTTGGTGAAAGTCTTAATTATAAACACAAACTTAAGAAAATAAATCAATCGAAATAACGTTTAACCCATAATAATTGTCACAAAACGATCACATCAACATTAGAAAACTTTACTTCATCAATGAAAATAACATGTTACAGCATAAAATGAATACATCTACATTGAACATTGAAACAAGTCTTACACGTCAAATGAAAAATATGCTACCATATTAATTGGTTCTTGGCCCAGCGCTGTGTATCCCCAATGACAAAGTACTTTGGCAATTATAATTATAAATATCAACAATGTCATGCACAAATGTACTACCTGCCAGTAAACAGTTAAATAAGCACTAATTGTACTATTCGTTGTAAGTGTTAATTATAGACACACACTTACTAGAATAAATCAATCGAAATAAAGCTAAACCCATGATAATGGTCACAGAACAATCTACATAAAGAGAACTTCATATTAGTTTGTCCGGACACGCTCCAAAACAAGTACAGCTTCGTGAGCATCTGTTACAACAAATGCACAACTGGCAAACACAGTCTTCACATGTGTCATCTTGACAACCATCGCCTTGGGCCGGAATCGGATTCATGTCTTTAGTTCTTAGCTCCTTCAGAACGGTACGTCTGACGCATTCCGTCCCATTCACCATGGTCTTCATAGCGTCATCGCAATCCGTTATGGACCGCGGGTACGCGAAAACCACAGCAAGAGCGGGATCTCCATCCATACCGGCTCTGCAAATCTCTTGCCAGTAAGACAGAATAGAGCGCGGTGCGCCCCAGTGGACCACGAGCCGCACGTCCGGAATGTCGATCTACCATCACCGAACATAAATGTCATTGTTGAGTATCAAGATTTACCTTTTATTAAAATAAAAATACATACTCATGTTTTATTTTCGTACGATATACAAGTTTAATTTATATGGTATTGACGTGATTGAGCAAAATGGAATAAGAGAAACTTTATTAACTAAGTAAATAATAGTTTTATAGAGAAAAAATGTCGAAGTGAATTATAATCATTATGAAAGTAACTTACTCCAAGCCAAAAGACGACTGTTGCCACAACGACGCGAACTCTTCCGGACTGGAAATCATTTAGAATCCTCTCCTTCGTGGCGTCCGTTGTTGAAGATGTAAACATATCAACAACGCGGTTGCAGCTACGGTGCTCCCCGTCGTAGGACGTGTCACCGAGTTGAATAACCAACCATGACCACACTTGATATACACACCTGTACGACCTAAAATCGCAAAAGGAAGATCTTTTTGACATACATGTAATATAAGATTATTTGTTTATAGAAACACAGACGTAGAAGAGCATATTAAACATCGTTGCAAATTTCAGAAACAGTTTAGTTTACCCAATTACAAAGATCTTCACACTATTGTACATAATACATAAATTTTAAACAAACAAGCAAACATTCTGATTAAAACAGAATTGAATTGAATTAAAATTACATACTTGCTGAATATTATAGTCTTGACCAGTGTGGGTGTTGTCTGAAACTGTTGCAGCAACCACACCAGCTCTTCCTCAGCGTGATCAGTCGATTTTCTAACCGCCAGTCGAATATTCGGTCTGAAGATTTTATCATACAAATAGTATCATAATTATAATAGTTATAGCGTTGTATTTAAGTATCTGGGTACACTTTTACTAATTTAACTACTAACGCAAATATCTGACGTACACAGGGAGTTTTAATTTAATTGTATGTTATTTATTTTTCAAAGACTACTACCAATTATTATCAAACTATTAGTTAATTAAGAAGCATGCGTTGTATTATAAATATGCGCACCCGATCAGAAAACGTAAGTAGCTTCTTTAAATAGTTCCAAGATAATTTTAGGAATTGCCTTCCCACTAACATAGTGACTTTCACCACCAGGGGATTAGGATGGAGTGACGAAGAATATACTGAAAACCAATCTTAGGACATGTATTGCAAAATGTCGTTAACTTGAACACAAAATCTAAATTAGTCTTAATTAATGCATGACAATGTTAAAGGCATGATTTAAAAGCACACATGGAAGGCGACATGAAAAAATGCCGGAGGTGAAATGGAAGTGTGTTTTTTTTCAAGCAACTTTCTTTTAATAGCGTTCTCTAAGTCGCGAGAAGGGCACTTTCCTTTCTTTGCAAAAGGACGCTAGGCGCGGGAAACGTTAACTGTCAAGTGAACGTGACTCAGATCCCAGCGCACGATTGGCTGACCCGTTACACAAAATTAGGCAACTTATTGGCACAATTCCCCCCGATTGGATGACCCGTTATGCAAAATGAGTCAACCAAATGGCACAATTCCTATCCGCCCAGCGTTTTTACATAACTTAGAACCAATTTCGATTCATAAAATTAATTGTAATTATCTAAAACTTACTGCTAAGCATTTAATATTTGCTGCGAGGATTGTTGTATTTTGTCTCATTTACCTGTCGGGTAATACGCCGACGGATAACGCATCGTCGGACAACAGCAGACCTTGGAGTATATCCTGCTGTACCTTCTCTGTTGCTGTGGCAGTAACTGCAAGCAAGGGTTCATCTGTCAGGCCGCGCAGTTCCCCAATTTGTCGGAACTCTGGTCGGACATCTTCGCCCCTAATAATTTTATACTGTAAATAAGTACAATTTATTTTTGTTTTGTTCCCATATAGAAAATATTTAGACATAATTGTGTTTACATATCGGTATAAAAAGAACATAAAAACCTATAACGATGGGTACATAAGTATAAACCTATTATACATAATTTAACACGACGTGTAATTACATAAGTACTGCTAAACAAGTCGCCTGATCTTCATGAGTACTGTGTACACGTAATGCTATACGTATTATTCGCGTACCGTGTTTCGTATTGACGACGTCAAGTTCTTTTGTATTAAAACACGTACCATTGCGACACACAATGAGCTTCGTCAACGGCCAGCAGGCATAGTCTTTCTTTCATCTCGGGGCTGAGGATGAGTTTGCGCCAGGTTGGGGATCGCAGAGCTTCCGGTGTGGTACTGCAGCGTAGACTGCAAGAGGGCTGATAAGAGGGCTGCCCGTAAACCGTACGCCATGCAGAATTCTGGTATACACAGAGGCTGGTTTGGGAAGGCCTCAACGATCTATGTCGGAGAGACGCGATACGTCACAATGACGGAAATACGATTGTGGCATTCTGGAAATCAGACTTGTTGCAGTTCTTTCTACGCAACCATCCGAAGTACATTATACTAGGTCATCGACTAATATCATGTAAGCTTACGCAATTACTTGACTACCATTTACGTCCCACGATGGTTCTACTTGTACGCTTTTAAACAACATCAACATACGTATATATCATCTTTGTGTGTGGGGCTTGGGGTGCGTGCGTAGGCATTCAGTTCTTCTCAGATGCCCTTAAACAGTATGTGATATATCTTTCCAGCAATCAACGGATGGTTGCCAGAACGTCTGAGAAATGACCTCATATGGAATCGAACCGTCAACCTGCGAGTTGGGATCGGTAACAACCTGGAGGTGAACCTTGTCAACGAATTTTAAAATCGAAAGTTTAAAGGTAATTCAAATATAAAACGTTTCTGAACGAATGACATTTGGCAGCATGCTATTTAAAATATCTTAGAGTCTTGCTTATACACGGACCCAATTAAGTCAAAGTCTATGGAGATATTCTATCTCTTTTAATAGTTATGCATTTTTATTTTATCTATTTAATTAATAAAAACGACCGTGCACCATTTGCATTGTTATTTTCATCAGAGAGCATTAGTTCGATTGGAGCCAGAACGACTGCGGACACTATGGAGAGGCACGGAAAGATTGCCGGTGGCTTCTCCAGAGAAATTCAGGAGACTTGCACCAACCATGTCGAGAGTGGCGTCAAACAGTTCTCCGGGAAAAAAGAATTTCGCCGGGAAGTGGACTTAAAAGCCATCGTCACTTTTTTACAAGCAGAGAATCTATGCAGAGTCGTCGGGACGAGGTCCCATAAAACATTTACAAATATGCAAAGCGAAAAACGATCGGTATCGCGGAAATCGTTTGTGACAAAGATGAGGCAGCTTTCGCAGAAATTGGACAGTAGACGGAAGGTGGTTGGTTGAAGGTGGTTGTTCGTTAATTATGTACATATGGGAAATTACAAGTGCATGATTGTATTTTGTTATACAATACATCTCTATATGCAAAACAATTTTATTTTGTTATCATATTTAGTTATTACTCATATTGTGTTGCATATAATTATAAATTATTATTTGTATTGTGTTTTATAATGTTGAATATATTTCTTTCCGCATAATGATGACATTTTTATTTTATATTATTTATAATTTTACTCCGTAATGTTACACAGCTTAAACGAAATGACCGCCGTTGTTCATTTAATTATATAACGGACATTCTGATAGTCTTCTTGTTATATCAATCAAAGTATGAAATGAAAACATACTATCGTAACATATTTTAAGAGCATCATTTTGGGTTGTAGAAACCACACTAAGAAAATCTAATGTAGATAGCTTCGTTGGCCGTGACATGAACTAAGTTTACCAGTTTATTATTACACTCACCACATTAACAAATAAGATATGAGGTATAATAATACCAATACAGACAAAATACAACACATACAACAAAAATATTAACAAAACAAAACATGTTGTGTGCCGGATGGCTAATGTATACTGTTCAGAACTGCATTCAAAAACCTGCCTATATTCAGAAGTGTTATGTAGCCTTAAGTCGACAACGATATCGAATATTCAACACAGAATAACCTGTTTCAAATTTCAACATAGAAATGCCAACGGGAATAGTGTGTTGAAACATCGTCTTGTTTTATAGGGTGCATGCAAAGGATAACATCCGTAGGTTGCCATTCAGGTAAATTTAACATGTTTATGAAGTTTATTCATTATTTTCCTCAATTTGTCTCGAACGACGTCTGTTTAGTGAAGCGCACGGATTCCCTGCGCTGAACTGCACCCATGTTTATGAAGGGGTGCATATAGACTGCCAGTGCCGCCATAGCAAAAATTATCAAAGGCTCTGGCAGTCCGTTTATATGGACTGCCAAATGATCAGTTGTTTAGCTCTTCCTTGTCTCTTCTGACATTTTGCCACTAGTGTTAAGCTTTGCCAAAAACATTTTGACAGACTAAACATAAATCTGTAGCTGGTTTGGTTACATTTATGTGGACAAAGTTCTTTCCATCTTGTTGTTGTTCTACATGTTTGAAGTGACACTTTGCGATACTTCTTCTTCTTCCAGTAATGTACAGGTCCCCTCTGGGGCAATTTCGTACATGGGAGTTTATGTACAGGGACGTGTGCACGGCGCGCAACTATATTCAGTGATGATTACAAGGTTAAAAACATCTGTTTCTCGGGCCTACTGCTGCGCCGACAGGCCCTCTTGAAGGCCTCTACGCTGTCAGCTATGGTGCCCGCGATGGGTGCTGGTTCCACAGTCTGATGGCGGAGGGGAAGAAGGAGTACTTGTAGACGTCTGTCCGACAGAAGGGTAGCAAGAAGCGTGAGTAGTTGCCCCTTGTGCTTGTGGTAGTCGGGTGGAAGAAGGTCTCTGGTTGGATGTCAATGAGAAAGTGTGTTATTCTGTACACCATTACAAGTTTGGCGTTGAAGCGTCGTTCGGCAAGGGGCTGCCACCCTAGGTTTGCCACCATTCGGCTGGTGCTGCTTGTAGTGTGGTAGTCTCCCTTGACGAATCTGGCTGCTCGGCGTTGGACAGCTTCCAATTGGTTGATGTTTGTCTTAGTGTGGGGTTCCCAGGCAGTTCCTGCGTACTCTAGGATTGGCCTGACAAGGGTCTGGTAACACTGTGCCTTTAAATCCTGTGGGAAGCTTGTCAGGTTTCTCCTGAGGAAAGCGAGGCTGTTGTTTGCTTTCTTTGCGGTCGTGGCTACATGCGTGTTCATGGTCAGCTTCTCGTCGATATGGACTCCGATGTATGTTCCTCCCTTCACTACCTTGAGATCCCTACCATGGATAGAATAGGTAGAACGGATGGGGTTTCTCTTCCTTGTTATCTGGATGACCTCACATTTAGATGTGTTGAAAGACATCAACCAGTCCCGTTCCCATTTCTGTAGCCTGTCCAGGTCCTCTTGCAAGGCCTTTGCGTCCTGTGCGCAGCGGATCTTCCTGTACAAGAGGCTATCGTCTGCGAAGAGGCGAGTTTGTGATGTTGTCTGTAGTGGAAGGTCATTGGTGTAGAGGAGGAAGAGAAGTGGGCCGACGACATATACTTTGGGCACTCCAGAAGTGACGGGTGCTGTGTCGGAAGACTTCCCTTCCACCAGGACTTGCTGGGTCCTGTTACTTAGCTGCGAATCCACTGGAGCTGGCTTCCCCTAATGCCATTATAACTTAGTTTGCTGGCGAGTCTTTCGTATGGGACCTTATCGAAGGCCTTGCTAAAGTCGAGCAAGATTGCGTCGATCTGTTCTTCCTCGTCCAGAGCTTTGGCCAGGTCATTTATGGTAAGGATGAGTTGGCTCTCTGTGGATCTCCTCTTCCTGAACCCATGTTGTTGGTCGGTGAGGATCCGATGTTTCTCGAGGTGGGTCATTATTTGGCTGTGGAGGATGTGCTCAATCAGCTTGCTGCAAACACAGGTTAGTGATATAGGCCTGTAGTTGGCGGGGTCACTGCGGTCACCTTTTTTAAATATTGGGACGACATTGGCATGTTTCCAATCTGATGGCATTTTCCCTTGGTCGAGTGAGGCAGAGAAGAGTAGTTTGAGGACTGTTGCCGCCAGTTCTTGGGCGAAGTCTTTCAAGAACTTGGCAGGGATGCTGTCCGGACCTGTTGCCTTGTGTGGGTCAAGGTTCGCCAGAAGCTTCATTGTTCCTTCCTCTCCAATGGTGAAGCTGGGCACGTCTGGGAAATGGGTATCTCCAGGTGATGGAATTTGTGTTGAGTCCTTCCTTGTGAATACGCTGCAAAACTGGTCGTTTAGTATGGTCGCTTTGGTAGTTGGGTCACTGTGTGCCAATCCATCTTGCTTCAGGGGCGATATGCAACAACTGTTGCATCTCTTGGATTTGACCAGTGTGTACAGTTTCTTTGGGTTTCGGTCTGTGGTCACCATGTCCCTTATGTATGTGTTGTAGGCCCTCATGCACTCATGTTGTGTATCTTTGCAAGTCTGTTTGTAGAGAAGCTTGTCTGCCTCAGAGCGGGTAGATCTTGCCCTAAGATAGGCCCTCTTCTTTCTTCTAGAGAGACGCTTGGTTTTCTGGGAAATCCAGGGTTGATTTAAGCCTGTAGAGGTCATCTTTGAGGGCACATGGGTTTGGAGAGAGGTCTCGACAAAGTCTCTGAATGTCTTCCATAGGATGTTGATAGCCTGCTTTTTCTGCACTTTCTTGTTGTCAGTATTTTACTGTTATTTATAAAAGCAGTAAATATATATTGTCACCATTGTGATGACATTTAATCACAACAAATACGATATTTTACCTAGAGAAAGAAATAAACATACTGTGTAATCCAACAGGAAGTGTGTGTGTTTGTTGTCAAGGTCAAACTTTCGGTGAAATACTCGGTAAATTTGTCCTAGGTTACAATAAACTGTAAATTATGTATTATGTTGAGTAACGACTGCCGATAATGTTCACTTCGTCTCTTGCGATCTTACATGTCATTTCATGCTTATTTGATAGAGTATTTAAAAAAATAATTGCGATAAAATATCGCGCAAAACAGTATGTCAACTTCTTCCTGATTTTTCTCTGAAATGACGTCAGCGCCAAATGGGTCAAAATCGCTTGTGCGGCCACATACTAGTATATATTTAATATGTTTAACTGTTAAACCCTTCCATTACACTTACATGGTATTACAGTAATTTGTATAGAGTGACAAACATAATCAAGCAGAATATGCAGATGAATCTAATAATAAACAGATACACGAACATAAAATTCAAGCCACGTTTGTCTGTTTCTATTTTCGAATGATAATCTTGTTAGATGTATTTTACTTTGCACGATGACTGAATTCCTAATTACAAACACTCAATCTGTGACATTCAATACATAAATTTATAATGAAAAAGTGTTAATTGTATCTTAAAAGTATTCTTCATTCGTGAATTACACACACTTTTCATTAATCCAAGTTTTGCTCTGAAATCTATTAAAAACAAGCTTAGAACATCGTCATTGCCAGGGTTTTTTTTCTAAGAAAGTGACGCCGATAGTCGGCGTCTTACCCTACCAGAATTTTTTTCCTTTCAAAATAAAATTTCCCCTCCAAGAATATCATTTTTCACCAAAACATCTTTTTTAGCATTTATATAAGCATTAAATCGAATATTGTTAATTTTGATTGCTTAATTATCCATCGCAATACTAGCTCATTTGCGGTGGTCGCGAAAACACTTTAAAATTGAAATAAGCGTCTACGGAGTTGGATTAGAATGTGTAGTTCGCGGTTCCTGTTAATTTTTGCAAAGTCATGCGGAACATTTCGCACTTTATTGCTGTAAATGTTGGTAGAAGAATCCTCAAAGTAAACGTGCTTACATCTGAGTTGTTAAGCGCATGCTATATAACGTAATGGATAAAGGGAAGTCACTCTTAATGTCATTATTGTTTGTTAATGTTTTTTTATGATTTTGACAGAAAACTTCTTTTTGTAAGTGGGAAAAATGTCATCTAGATTTGATTGAGAATGGGGACGTTGTTTTGCCTTGGGAATGCCTCTATTTACCAGAGGCACAGACAGTGGTGAAAAAAACCTGAAATCAGAGTAGAAGAGTTATAGACATTGATTAAAACAGTTTTTATTTTTTCCCCAAATATGTCTCTTTCGCACTCTATTTTCCCCTTTCACCCAGCGTCCAGCGTCTTCTCCTTTTTCTAAAAAACCCCCTGCTTGCACAGGGCAAAAATCCGAAAATGCACGACTGTCAGAACTGGTTTCGACTCAGACTGGCATTTGCGCACACTGTTGAATCATAGACTGGTGCCTGACGACACAAATAAAAAAATAATAGGTGCATCATGACATGTACATTATCTAGACAATAGTCGACTTAATCAACTTCTTAGTCTTTTTTTTATCAATCAAATGTAACAGTTTGGTAACATATTATACAATTTTACAAAAGATAAAGGTATATATCATTATTACAATGAAATAGATGAGAATATCACTGTATGAATGAATACTCCCAATAATATAACAAATGGGCTATTCACTTTAATATAATCTATTGTATGTTTAAAATCTCCTAAAAACTGTAAGTCCCAAAAGTTTGGCCTTGAGAATGTATGCTAGTATTTGATTTCATGCCTCTGGGGTCACAAGGTCCGTAATGTCAGTCATCAATCATTCAATGAGTGATTCTGTAACATTATTACTTTTTCTACCAGACTCATCTGTTCATGAACAGCTGTGGATACTTTTACAAAACTTCACAGGAATGATATTTGGATGATTTTCTTTAAAACTTTTTGACGATGCTGCGAAGCAGCTCGTCTAAGTTATCATTCCATGAAAAAAATCTTCACAATGGCGACCTATGTAAAAGACCGAGCCAGTCCGATTGAGATAGCTCGATTTTTCTAATCGGCATACCTCGCTGATAATCATTGATAAAGGTATAGGAAGCTCAGCTATAAATAGGACAGCATATTCTGGGAAAAGATTTAATAATAGTTTGGAAACGTTAATTTTAAATCAGTTATATTCAATCCATTATATGTTTATAGATCAATGAAACAACTATGCATTTTCTGTATTGTATTTGACATTGGTCGTGAATCAGTAAATACATTGCGAATTAAAACGTGTATAATTAACTTTCAAAGCGATCATGAGTGTAAAGAAAACGAATTATTTCGAACCTGCCATTTGTAAACGTTGTAGCGACTATGGTATATAAACAGCATAATAGCCGTATGACATCTGTGAAACTCGCTCTTATGCGTGCTTTCTCATTTTGCATATTTATGAAACTTTTCAAACATAAATTACAGAGCCACATCAGTGCACATACTATGTTTGATAATTCATTCGTTTGTTGGATATTGTTTGCTGTTTTAAACACATATTAGGTCACATCGTGGAGATTTAGTTAACCTTACAATGTGTTCATGGGCGAACTCACGTATTCAAGTGCTCTTACGACTATGTGCTCATACCTACTTTCGGGAATCATCATGAAATTAATGCCATACTTAACGAACAAACATGCCTAAGCTTATTGAATAAGAGTTAAAACAATAATCAAAAGAGAAAAATTATATGTTCATGCACATGGGCATGTGAAATCACGTCCGTACACATAGCATCATTACCAAAAAAATTTTCGTACCCAATTTTTTTTTTGCATAATTTTCGTACCCAAAATTTTCGTACCCATATACACAATTGTGGTGATGTACATAAACTTAAATAGATGCTTTTATATCAATCCTCTTCAAAAGCATCGTCACACCAGTACTGTCAGTACTTTGATTTGTTAACAGTTCAGATCCATTGCACAAATAAGCTACATGTAAATATATATTTGAAAAATATTTTGCAACCAACAAGATTTAGATATTTGGTGCATAAAATCATCTAGTGGTCCTCTTCTAAATTTGTTCAAATAATGCCCCGAAAGTCCATTCCCAGGGGTCACATGATTTATGTAGACTTATGTAGTAAATAAGTTCAGAAATGTTCTCAATTAAACCGCAAGTGTCAGAGGTTAAATATTTGTTGTGTAACTTGGTATGATGGTCCTCTACAAAGTGTGAGCAAATATTTCTCATGGGTTCAAAATTTGCCTAGCCCTGATGGTTACATGTTTTCCGTATATGTATGTAGTGGAAACTGTAGAAGTCTTCTTCCTCAACTGTCATAATGTGGAGTAAGGTAAGCGATTCAGGTAAATCATGGCCATAAGTTTTTTGTTTTTGTTTTGCAGTGTAAAAATGCAGGGAACAATTATGATCCAGGTGTCCTTTATGCTGATCTGCACAATAATTCCAGGGTATTGCAGTAAGTACAAATTATTGTTTTACTATTTAAATGAATTATTCTGGCAAATGGTCCCATTGTTGTAATGTTCGAATAGGGATCTAAATTGACCATGCTATTTGTTTTCCTTTTAAAAGCTCATTTTCATCAGCACGTGGACAAATTAAGAAATTTATAAATTCAATACAGCACTGTAACTGTGCATATTGGAATTGTAATACATCTTGGGAAAGGATAACCCAATCACTGCTAAAGACAAACATGTGCCTGTGTTTAGGGCAAAGGTGTTCAACTCATGGGCGAATTCAAGGAGTATTGATTTTCAACCATTATTTAATCAAAATTAGCTGGAAACCAAATATTTATTTAAAAAAAAGATATGGTACTAAATGGCAGCACCAGCTGAGTCCCGGCTTTTATCGAAGAGCTTGTTAATATAGAATCGTACCACTAAGCGACTCGAGGGTGAGTTACCCTAAAAGACTCTGAAAATTCTCTCTGATTAATGGCAAGGCTCAGGGGTTAAATTTTATATATGGTCAATACTGACCATCCCCTAGGGGTCAAAATATTTATTTACACTTAAGTAGTTAATAACTATAAAGATCTTCTCGGTAACTGCAAGGTCCAGAGGTGTAATATTTGTTGTGAAATATAATCTAGAAGTCATCTACTAAATGTATTTAAACCATGACATGCACAGTCACTTTCAATTTATTTACAAAACATAATTTCACATAATGAATAAACAATTCAACAAACATATTCACAACACAGAAAGAAAGATTTCTCAACACATTCTATTTATTTTATTTTGTTCAAGAATGAAATGATGTATATTTGTGTGGTATTGATGAATTACTTTAAATTACCGGTACATGATGCTTTTTCTACAAAACCTCAGCTTGTATAAAAAGTGTAAATGCCACTCAAACCAATTGACAATTTAGTCACTATCAACTAAGCAACAACTTTAAAAGGAATTTGTGTGTGACACATATCAAGTTCACCTGATCAACTAAACACTTTTTGCAACTTAAAATTAGTTTGAAGGAGGTGAGAAAATTGTTACCGGGATTGAGGAACACTTCATGCCATCAGAAAATTGAATGTCATGAATAAGATCCAAACAATAAACAAACATATGGGTATATAGCAATAAACAATTGATCCTTTTAGGAGACTACGAGCCTACTTTAAATTCAAGCTAAGCAAGTTTAAGGTAGCGACTTTAAAAATCTTCACTGAAAACATAACAACCAGATATTGGACATTCACTATGAAACAGCAGATTTATGTCCTGTTCAAAGATTGTTTTAATCATGCGCCTTGGGTCAAAACTGACAACGCCCATGTTGTCACCTGATATGAAGACTCTATATAGAAAAGAAGTACAACAATCTTCTTCTTTGAAACTGCAAGGGTCATTGATTAAATATTTCATGCTTAACATTGAAGGTGGAACCGCAAGGCAGATTGAACCCCAGAGTTTGGGACTGGTCACACAGGACACGGGTGAGTGATCTACGTTGTTCAGCACAAACAAATTACCTACAGGAAGTCTACATATTACACACATACATACAATTATGTACTTTCGAATTTCCCATATAGTTATCATTAATTGTCCGATATTCGTGAAACTTATTCAGAAGATTTTTCCCAATGATATCTTGGACAAGTTTGAAAATGATTCAGTTAGTTGAAAAACATGGACCCCAGGGATGGGCGTTTTTTCTTATATGGCTATAGTAAAGGCTAGTTAACACTCTAGAGGACGCATTTATTGTCCGATCATCATGAAACTTGGTCCGTAATTTTTTCCAAATGATATTTTGGACGAGTTCGAAAATTGTTTCAGTTGGTTGAAAAATATGGCCACCAGGGAGCGGGGCATTTTTCCCTTTATGGCTATAGTAAAACCATGTTAATGCCCTAGAGGACACATATATTGCCCAAACATCATAAAACTTAGTCAGAAGATTTTTCTTGAACGAGTTCAAAAATGGTACCGGATGGTCGAAAAACATGACCGTCATTCGGGGCGGGGCGGGGGGTATTTTAACCCAATATGGCTATAGTAAAACCATGTTAACATCCTAGAGGCCAAATGTATGGTCCGATCTTCATGAAACATACATCCCAATGACATCTTGATTGAGTTCGAAAATGATTCTGATCTGTTGAAAAACATGACCTCCAGGGGGCGGGGAATATTTCCTTATATGGCTATAGTTAATCCTTGTTAACACTCTAGAGACCACATTTATTGTCCCATCTTAATGGTCAGAAAATTTGTTTCAGTAATATTTTGGACAAGATCGAAAATGATTTTAGCTGGTTGAAAAACATGGCCCCAGGGGGTGGGTCATTTTTCCTTATATTGCTTAAGTAAAAATTTGTGAAAAAATTCTAAAAGGCACATTTATTGTCCAATCTTCATGAAACTTGATCAGAACATTTGTTCTTATACCTTGAACGAGTTTGAAAATGGTTCCAGTTGCTTGAAAAACAGGGCCGCAATGGGTCGGGGCGATTTTCCTAATATGGCTATATATTACTTTAGTAAAACCTTGTTAACACTCTAGAGGCCACATTTATTGTCTGATCTATATGAAACTTGGTAAGAAGATTTGTCCCAATTATGATATCTTGGACGAGTTCGAAAATGGTTCCAGTTGGTTGAAAAACATGGCCTCCTGGGGGCGGGTCATTTTTCCTTATATAGCTATAGTAAAAACTTGTTAACACTCTTAAAGTCACATGTATTGTCCAATCTTCATAACACTTGGTCAGATCATTTGTTTTAATGATATCTTGGATCCCTTAGAAAATAGTTCTGGTCAGTTGAAAAATATTACCGTGTGGGGTCGGAGCATTTATCCTAATATGGCTATAGAAAAAACCATATTAGCATTCTAAAATTTACACTTATAGTTCACTTTTCATGAAACTTGGTTAGAACATTTGTTTTAATGATATCTTGGGGCTGCTCTGAGAAGGTCAGTTCCTTTGTATTTTAGGTGAGCGATTTTTGGCCTTTGAGGCCCTCTTGTTTAATATTTTCCGTACCGAAAACTTAGAGTAATTATGGTATGCACACATCTGTTTTATTACTGTGGCCAAATGTCTTGTTATGCTCCCCTCAAACAATTTTTTTTTGGGTGGGGGGGCATATAGTCGCCGCTTCGTGTGTCCGTGTTTCCGTGTGTCCGTCCGTCCATGCACATTTTCTGTCCGGGCTATTTCTCCGCAACTTATGACCGGAATTCAATGAAACTTTATGGGGAGCTTCACTACCAAGAGGAGATGTGCATATTATCAGCGGGTTCTGGTCGGATGATTTTTCACAGAGTTATGGCCCTTTGTAATTTTTCATTAACTGTACATATAGTGCAATTCTTGTCCGGGCTATTTCTCTGAAACTAATGACCGGAATTCAATGAAACTTTATGGGAAGCTCCACTACGAAGAGGAGATGTGCATAATTAACAGCAGGTTTTGGTCGGATGATTTTTGACAGAGTTATGGCCCTTTGAAATTTTCCATTGTACATATAGTGCAATTCTTGTCCGGGCTATTTCTCAGCATTTAATAACCCGAATTCAATGAAACTTTATGGGAAGCTTCACTACCAAGAGGAGATGTGCATGTTATCAGCCCGTTCTCGTTGGATGATTTTTCACAGAGTTATGACCCTTTGAAATTTTCCATTGTATATATAGGACAATTCTTGTCCGAGCTATTTCTCAGCAACTTATTACGGGAATTCAATGAAACTTTATTGGAAGTTTCACTACCGACAGGAGATGTGCATATTATCAGCCGGTTATGGTCGGATGATTTTTCACAGAGTTATGGCCCTTTGAAATTTTCTATAAACTGTACATATAGTGCAATTCTTGTCCGGGCAATTTCTCCCCAACTACTGACTGGAATTCAATGAAGCTTTATGGGAAGCTTAACTACCTTCAGGAGATGCGCATGTTATTTGTGGATTCTGGTTAGATGATTTATTTAGAGAGTTATGGCCCATTGAAAAGTTTAAGTTGCTAAACCATCCATCGTATTTTCTTGTTAACGGTTTCTTGTTAACGGTTTCTTGTTAATATTAGGAACAACAAACCTTTATAAAGCTGTTCTAAAAGGATATTATTATGAAACATTACACATATAATTATGAAATATTGCAAGTGGTCAGATGAAGGGAATTTTAAAGAGAATAAACGTTTTGTTTAATTGATGGGCGTTTTCACCCTTCTTTTAGAGCTGACTAATGTATTGTGTGCAATATAAGTAAAGCATTGCTTATTCTATTTCAGTTACCAAACTTACAATTAGGCCAGGTGAAATGGTTCACCTGAATTGTAAGGTTTTCGAGAGTGTGGGTTTGAACCGGAATAACAAACCCCTCACCCATTGTCCAATGGATTTATGCGATCCGGCTTTCCCTCATGTTCTCAATAGAGAAAATGGGACGATGACTTTTCACATTACGGAAAACGAAACATCAGTCTACCAATGTACCAATCGTGAAGGACGACAGATATTTAACATATTTGTTGTTGCAGGTATGTTCTTCAATTGCTCTGATGTCATTGCTGAGTTGAATTCATACTGGCCTTGTTAATAGGCTTAAGTGATAATTTTTTTCGATTATTATTGTATTACCCACATGACTAACATATGTTTTGAGGGCATGTGTCACACCTTGTACATGCCTTGTAAGTCCCATATCGGTCTCACTGGAGGGGAATATAATACCCCATCCGTCATGTCTGTCATGCTGTAAGGTATGTCAGTCAGTTTGAATTGTTTGGGGTGTTTTGGCTTTAAGAAATAATTCTTTGTAAAAGGCAACATTCAGAAAATAGCTAGAGAGTGGGAGGCAATAAGTATTGCACTTGTCTCTCCATCTGAACGTGCATTCATAAGCCCTCAAAGCTTGTGTTTTGTAGTCTTCCTTAATTAATTGGTGAATCTCGCTCAAACTTTCACAGTTGAATGATCTTAATATGTGATTGATTGGAAAGAAGAGAATTTTAAGGCACCGTAGGGGGCACATAGCAGTTAAACTGTCCGTTGGTCCGTGATTCCTTCCAAAAACTTTAACATTGACCATTACTTTTGCAATATTAAAGATAGCAACTTATAATTTGGCATGCATGTGTATCTCATGGAGCTGCACATTTTGAGTGATGAAAGGTCAAGGTCGTCCTTCAAGGTCAAAGGTCAAAAACGAAAATTTCAAATCCAAGGAAAGTAACTAGCTTTAAAGGGAGATACTTTCTATTTTATATCATTTGGCAGGTACATATCATTTTCACAAGGGATGTAATATTTTTTAAAGGGATATAATAAAAAAAGATACTTTTTAATTCAAAGCGGCACAGTAGGGGGGATTGTGTTTCTGACAAACATATCTCTTGTTATCCCCCGCCTTAGGCGGAGGGATATTGTTTTGGCGTTGTCCGTCCGTCTTTCTGTCCGTCCAGAGCCATATCTTGGAAGTGCTTTGGCGGATTTCATTGAAACTTGGTAAGAGTGTATATATGGATGAGAGAATGATGCACGCCAAATGGCATTGTACACCATCTGTTAATAACGAAGTTATGGCCCTTTTTATCTTAAAAAAATGCTTTTTAATATAAGCTTAGAGCATTATCTCCATTAATACATTAGCCAGAGCCTTGAAACTTGCCATAGTTGTCATCTGGGGGTGCTTCACATTCAACACTCATAATCCTAAGGGCTATGGTGAAGGTCACACATTGAGGTCAAAGGTCACAAATTTGATGAATTATTCATTATTTAGTCATTCCTTTACTATGCATCAAGGGATTCTGTAATAACTGTCCACAATTGTTCTCCATTATCTACATGAGCAGAGTGTCAAATATAAAATCCAGGTTGCTAGGGTCATGGTCAAAGTCAAACACAAAGGTCAAAATCACACATTTTAATTAAATATGCCTTATTTGGTAAGGATTCTACCATACTAAAATAGATTCTCAAAATGTCCTGATGTAATTGTTCTCAATAATCAGGCACAACCCTTCACTTACACCTTTTCTTTAAGTTCTACACACATCCATAAACAAAAATTATTTGGCGGGGGATATCAATTCAACAAATTTGCTTGTTTATTTCTAGACTGTGGCCCTCTTACAATAAACAATGGTGTTGTTACCCTCTCCAATCGAGCTACAACATTACATGAGACAGCCACCTACAGTTGTGACACTGGTTACCTTCTGAGTGGAGAAGCTGTACGAACATGTGAGGCATCTGGCAGTTGGAGCATGTCTGCACCGATATGTGTCATACACGGTTAGCTATTTTATTTAATATATATATTATTTAAAATATACCCTCAAAGGTAAGGATTGCTATATGGAGGTATGACTACCCTAACTGTACTCTCAAAGGTAATGCTTGCTATATGCAGTTCTGACTACCCTAACTGTACTCTCACATGTTAGGCTTGCTATATGCAGCTCTGACTACCCTAACTGTACTGTCAAAGGTAAGGCTTGCAATATGTAGCTCTGACTACCCTAACTGTACTCTCAGCGATTTTTTTTGTCCAATTGGGAAAAGTACCCGTAGCGGTCCAATTGGAAAAAATTGAGTCGTGAAAACCCTCAAGTTGGGAAAATTCGAGTCGTGAAACCCTCAAATTGGGAAATTGGTGTATTTGATTTTATGCTCCCAAATACTTTAAAATTGATAACTTAGTGTTTTCAAGCTGTCAATATTATATTTACCTAGGTTAAACCATAGAGCTGCACAGGGAAACTAACAAAATGTTGCATTTTCCTTAAATTGGGAATTTTTTGGCCAGCAATTGGGAAATTTGTAGTTTTTTCGTAATTGGGAAAGTGCCGTTTACCGGTACTTTATAAAGAAGGAAACAAATCGCTGACTCTGAAAGGTAAGGCTTGCTATATGGAGGTCTGACTACCCTAACTGTACTCACATAGGTAAGGCTTGCTATATGTAGCTCTGACTACCCTAACTGTACACTCAAAGGTAAGGCTTGCTATATGCAGTTCTGACTACAATAACTGTACTCTCAAACGTAAGGCTTGCTATATGGATCTCTTGACTACCCTAACTGTACTCTCAAAGGTAAGGCTTGATAAATGGATCTCTGACTACCCTAACTGTGCTCTCACAGGAAAGGCTTGCTATATGGAGCCATGACGACCCTTACTGAATTCTCAAACGTAAGGCTTGCTATATGGAGCTCTCACTACCGTACCTGTACTCTCAAGTTAAGGCTTGCTATATGGTGTTTTACATCCCCTAATTGTACTCTCAAAGGTAAGGCCTGCTGTATTGAGTTCTGACTACCATAACAGTATTATCACATGTAAGGCTTTCAATACGGAGCTCTTTATCCCCTAACTGTACTCGCCAAGGTATGGCTTGCTATTTGGAGGTCTGACCACCCTAACTGTACTCTCACCGGTGAACTTGCTATATGCAGCTCTGACTACCCTAACTGTTCTCTCCAAGGTAAGGCTTGCTATTTGGAGGTCTGACTACCCTTACTGTACTCTCACAGGTAATGCATGCTATATGCAGCTCTGACTACCCTAACTGTACTCTCAAACGTAAGGCTTGCTATATGGATCTCTGACTACCCTTACTGTACTTTCAAAGGTAAGGCTTGCTCCATGGTTCTCTGACTACCCTAACTGTACTCTCAAACGTAATGCTTGCTATATGCAGTTCTGACTATCCCTACTGTACTCTCACAGGTAAGGCTTGCTATATGGAGTTCTGACTACCCTAACTGTACTCACATAGGTAAGGCTTGCTATATGCAGCTCTGACTACCCTAAATGTACTCACATAGGTAAGGCTTGCTATATGCAGCTCTGGCTACCCTAATTGTACTCACATATGTAAGGCTTGCTATATGCAGTTCTGACTACCCTTATTGTACTCACATAGGTAAGGCTTGCTGTATGCAGCTCTGACTACCATAACTGTACTCACATAGGTAAGGCTTGCTATATGGAACTCTGACTAACCTTATTGTACTCGCATAGGTAAGGCTTGCTATATGCAGTTCTGAATACCCTAATTGTACTCACATATGTAAGACTTGCTATATGCAGCTCTGACTACCCTAACTGTACTCACATACGTAAGGCTTGCTATATGGAACTCTGACTAACCTCATTGTACTCACATACGTAAGGCTTGCTATATGCAGTTCTGACTACCCTAACTGTACTCACAAAGGTAAGGCTTGCTATATGCAGCTCTTACTACCCTAACTGTACTCACATAGGTAAGGCTTGCTATATGCAGCTCAGACTACCCTAACTGTACTCACATAGGTAAGGCTTGCTATATGCAACTCTGACTAACCTAATTGTACTCACATAGGTAAGGTTTGCTATATGATATCACGTCTGTAGTTGGCAAGTTAGCAGTATACTCGCAGGTCAAACATGATATATGGTATTTTTTGGTGTGGAAAAGTCTGTTTTACATACACCAGGAGAAATATGCTTTACGACAACGTGTCTGCATAGGAAGTTAATTGTTTTCTTACCGGTGTGTTAAAATGGTATTCATATGTATGTAGTGGGAAAGTCACAAGTGGTCTTTAATGTACAATTTGCTTTATGGTCTTATGTCTGTGTAGTGTATGTCAGTTTTACAATCACAGGTAGAACTTGATAGATAAAAGTGTCTGTAGTGGGGAAGTCAGTTGTAACAATCACATGTCTTATTTTGTTCTCTCAACTATCTCTCAGCATTACCATTCACACTTATGTACTGACAATGGCAGCTGTTCTGATGCTTTACAATCACATGTCTGTAGTACAAATGTCAGCAGTAGTAACACATGACAATAAGTAATGGTGCTTTACAATAGTAAGGTTTAAACTAAAACTAATATTCCAAAGCTAGGATCAGCGTTCTAGATAAGCTGCGTATCAGCGTAATATACGCATAAAAAATATCAAGATACGCTCAATTTATCATTTCCGTGCGTACATTTAAGCAAGTCAATCTGGACTTACGCAAATGATGTAAATTCTCTGCGTACAACGTAAACAAAAATATAAACAGCTGATTGTCTTTCGCCAAAATATGAGACTGGTTATCGTAAAAATTAGAGCTAATTTGTGCGCTGAATTGTTAAAATAGTTGGCCAGTCGGTATGTATAATCTGTATCATCTAGACGCATGGTAAATTTAGTATTGATTTGTTTAACAGACAGTCAAGCGCTTATGTGTTTATTTACATGAAGAGGTAAGCATGGCTTTTTCAAGCCAAAACAAATTACTTCTCAAAGTAAAATTGATTATTTTTATACGGCAAAAGTTGTATCGAGTAAAAACATTGTACTGCCAATACTGAATGATTGAATTTCCTCTGTTTTCAATTCAAAAAAGACAAACGCTAATAAAACAACTGTTGAAAGTTGGCAAAAGGTTTTCCGTGGCTCACGGTGGTGAACGGTTAGGACGAAGCTCGTCTTAAATGTAAAATCTGCCAACAATACAAGGCTGATAAAAAAAACTACTACTATGAAGGAATTCACATAGTTAATGGTTTATTGTGTTTGATTACTTATGATTTAAGTAGTGTGTCTGTACCCCGGCTATATTCTTGTTTTACTTTAATCAAATTACCCTTCAAGCAGGGCAAAATTTGACCATTTACCCCCGTGCTTTGAAAAGTGGGGGTATTTACTTCCATGGGGAAAAAATTATCTATAACGCTATAGGATTTGAAGACTTGAATCTTGCAAATCAATATAAGCAAAAGGCTTGTTGTTGAAATGGACATAGTTATCTGACCTGCCCACGTATATATTTTTGTAAAATAAATCAAAGCGGCGCAGTAGGCGGCATTGTGTTTCTGACAAACATATTGTGGTAAAAGGTCAAGGTCATCCTTTACGGTCTACAATAAAAAATACAGATTTAAGGGAAGTAATAAGCTTTAAAAAGGGAGAGAATTATTCAATATTGAACATAGCCACTTTATATATTTGGCATGCATGTGTATCTCATGGAGCTGCACATTTTGAGTGGTGAATCTACAGTCACGGAAGTGGCTTTTAATTATTTGCTACTAAAAATAGAGATTTCTACAGACAATTATTTTCAAGGGAAGTAATTTATATATAATATATATATATATATATATATATATATATATATATATATATATATATATATATATATAATATGATAAATAGAAATTTTATTTAAATGTGGCGCAGTAGGGGGCATTGTGTTTCTGACAAACACATCTCTTGTAAATGTTATATAAACTAAATTGCTTTATTTCTAGACTGTGGCCCTCTGGAGATAATCAATGGTGATGTTACTTTCTCCAATGGACTTACAACATTTAATGAGATAGCCACGTACACTTGTAAGACTGGTTACGATCTGAGTGGATCGGCCACTCGTACCTGTGAGGTGTCCGGCAATTGGAGCTTGTCGGCACCAACCTGTGTTATATTGGGTAAGATTGTCCATGTTAAACACAACTGTATGAAATTAGAACGTTTAGATTTTCCTAGTCTTGCTCACACCCCGCATTTCACAGAATCAGATTTAAATTTGTATTTAAATATTTTTTTATTCACTTTAAACCTGGATTTGCCTTAATCAATCAACATAGAATTGAACCGTGTATTTTTATACCCCCGGTAGGATGGCATATAGCAGTTGAACTGTCAGTAAGTCCGTCTGTCTTGTCAGTCTGTCTGTCCGAAAATTTTAACATTGGCCATAACTTTTGCAATATTGAAGATAGCAACTTGATTTTTGCATGCATGCGTATCTCATGGAGCTGCACAGTTTGAGTGGTGAAAGGTCAAGGTCATTTTTCAAGGTCAAAGGTAAAAAAAATCAAAGTGGCACAGTAGGGGGCATTGTGTTTCTAACAAAAACATCTCTTGTTACTGTTTGTTAACAATTGTGTGGATCTCTCTTAATTTTTGAATGACATTTAAGTATAAGTACAAGATAAGTATTGATGCAAAGCATCAAAGGGCGTCGGGAATTTCAGTGTAAAAGGCACTCGATGAAGTTACATGGAACGTTTTTTTTCTACTGTAAATATTAATATATTGGCCGATTATTTAAATTAAAATAGAAAAATATACTGGTATAACCATTATCTATAATTTTGTTTTATAACCTTCAAATAACCATTATCTATGATGTTGTGTTGTAACCCCCAAATAACCATTATCTATGATTTTTCGTAAATAACGAAGTTATGGCCCTTTGTATCTTGAAAAAAATGCTTTTCAATATAAGCTTAGAGCATTATTTCTATTAATACATTAGCCAGAGCCTTGAAACTTGCCATTGTTGTCCTAAATCATCTGGGGGTGCTTCACATTCAACACCCATAATCCTATGGGCTATGGTGAAGGTCACACATTGAGGTCAAAGGTCACAAATTTTATGAATTATTCATTATTAAGTCATTCCTTTGCTATGCATCAAGGGATTCTGTAATAACTGTCCACAATTGTTCTCCATTATCTACATGATCAGAGTGTCAAATATAAAATCCAGGTTGCTAGGGTCATGGTCAAAGTCAAACTTAAAGGTCAAAATCACACATTTTGATTAAATATGCCTTATTTGGTAATTCTACCATACTAAAGTGGATTCTCGAAATGTCCTGCTGAGGTGAATATACAGTCACGATAGTGGCTTTTAATTATTTGCTACTAAAAATAGAGATTTGTAAGAGACAATTATTTTCAAGGGAAGTAATTGATATAATTATAAATCTCAGATTATATATTTCCTTACCAAGATTTTAAGTTCTTTTCACATTTACTGTATAGATTTTTTATTTTGATTATTTATAACTAAAATGATTGATTTGTCAAAGGCTTTTTTTAAATGATATAATTATCATTTCTTTCCTGTACTAATTTGTGAATGGTAGGGTTCATTACATACCTGTGGACTTATGTTTTATGAAAAAGAAAAGAAAAACTTATGTCCATAGATACATGATGAACTCTGGCTATGATCTCTTTGATAAACCACATGCCGTGATTGTCAGTGATGTCCGACTTGGTCATTTTTTACTGTCTATAGACTTCCCGGTTGGATTGGACAAAATCCAAGGGAGTAATAAGCTTTAAAGGGAGATGATTTATATACCTGCCATATGATAAATAGAAATTTTATTTCATAGCGACGCAGTAGGGGGCATTAAGTTTCTGACGAACAGTATTGGTACACACAGTGTAATCTACATACTTTATTTTACATAAAGTAAATATAATTGTTAATATAATTGTAAATGCTTAGTTCATACACTGCTGCTTTAGAACAATCATGTTCTTCTTGTTGATTTCAGCCTTGTCTGAGACTAAGGGAGTTGGTACTGCAGTTGGTATTGCTCTACTAGGTAAGTGGTGCAAACAGCACACAGATGTCATTTTTAAATCTCACACATATGTTTTGTCAATCATCAATTTAATGTACAGTATACTGAAACCTGATGGTCAAAACACTCTCATTAGATTTACTTTTGAGGAAATTTGTTCAATCGCATATGGAGGGGGTGTTATCATGGAACAATACATAAACACAGAAGAAAGCTATAATAAAGGTTATAATGCACACTTTTTAATTGATAGGTATTTTCATTGGTAGGGTACTATTTACTAAATTTAAACCTATTTATTTTAATAGCATAAATACGTTACCTGCTTTCCTTAGCTACCTTTTTCAAGGTGGGTTTATGTATCCGGAAAAATTCTAGTTCAGGAGCCGGCCACCCTGTCCCATGCACCAAATCTAGATCAGGCAAGAAGATAGTGCAATGACACCTTAGTCTAAACCGGAACCGGAAACGGTGTACACCATAAAATCATCTTTTCCGGATTGTATAGTAAAAAGGCCTCCATATTGTAGAATTTTAAATCGATAAAATTTCGTTCTGTTTATTGTGTCTTCGTGGGTATATTAATGGAATAAGTTTAATTACTTGACTTTCAATTTATTCTCCGTATTATTTCTGGATTTTTGTTTTGTTTGTTTTAGATATTATAATTCTAGCACGTAATGGCTGAACAACGTAGAGAAACGTTCCAGAGCCGCAAGCGTGCAGAAGGACCTGTTCTAGTGGAACATACCGGGCAAGACGTCAATCACATTACTTCGACCATGCATCGGGAGACGTCAGACCATATGGCTCCCGCCATACTTCGGTCTTTGCCCGGTACCGGGCAAGACGTCGACCACTAGGCTTTAGCTCTTTGTCGGTCGACTTCAGACCATATGGTAACCGACAAACATCGGTCTTTGCCCGGTGACGTGACCGGTCCGGGCACTGGTTACCGGTCACCAGTCAAGGTAGGGCACCGGTCACCAGTCAAGGTAAGACACCTGACACCGGTCAACCGGGTACCGGTCACCTAGCACCGGTTATCGTGCACCGGTCATTGAGCATTGCTCACCAATCACCGGTCACCAGTCATTCTTTGACCGTTCCAGTCAACAGTGAACTAAGGATCGTTATGGTCACAGTTTATTCCAGTTTGTCTGGCCACCTTCTGTTAGTGAGGGAGTTACTGCTCAAGTGTCACCGGACGTTGACAAAACGTTGTCAGCATTTCACAGCAGTAGGCGCAGTCGCGTTCCTACCTCTCACCACAGTCGTAGATGTTCATCATCGGATGTCTCCGACCATTTATCCTCCTCTTACTCTTCATCTTAGGACTCTTCGTATTCGCCAAAGAGCCCTAACCACTACCGGAGTAGACAAATAATCACGCTCTTCTTATTCGAGCAGTTTTCTGCGTCGATCTTCTCGTAAATGATCACGTCAATGATCAGGGAGGCGTTTCTCCAGGAGACCTCGTTCCCAGCATCGCCGAACAGTGTCTCGGCATCGCAGGGGTAAGAGAAATAGCTACTACTCGCGTTGGAGCTCTCGGAACCACCGGTCCCCTTAGCGTTCCTCCTCTCATTCCTTTATGGAATCTCATGTCTCTTGTCCAGGTGTGTCGGTTCCCACGTTGCAACAACAAGGCCTACTTTGACTACGAATACTAGTTCGTTTTACTCTCAGGCTCAAGGATCAAGGGTTCACCTTGATACTACGACTACAATTTCAGCTCCACGGGTATCTTCTACATTTACTAGTCGTTTACCCCTGTCTGCTACCGCTTTCGATAATAATACATTATGGATTCAGCAATCTCCAGGACACTTTTTTCCTATCATTTCTGATTCTCTACTGGTTTCTGCAGGTTTGCATAATCAGTTTGCTGATTTTGTTGCTGGTCAGCCATCCTCCCCAGATATTTCCATTCTAGTGCAGGATAATGATCCAATGACACTAGAAGCTAATGAAATACATTCTTGTAGTATTCCTACTTCTTCCTCCAACGACTACATACAGACCACTGATCTTGCAGTTGGTTCGACTGAAACGGGCTCAGAGTCCAACGTTGAGGCCGAATCCTATATGGTCTCTATTAATCAGGTCTATGAAATGATGTTCCATACCCTAGGTGAAGACTATTGCCCTCGCCCTTCGATGTCGGCTACAAGTTCTGCGATCTCCATCACAGAACAGTTGGCCCGTAAACATGATCCCAATAGGATTAGCAAGGCGACGTCTCACGTCGACTTCCGCCTTCCTTTTGGCTCGACTACAATGTCGGTTTTCCAGTCCCTGGAACCCTCTAATAAGCCTTCTCCATCGCCATGGAAAGTCCCTAAGGACCTGACTGAGCCTAACCTTAAAGGCAGTAAAAGCTACAAGCCCCCAGTACCCGATCCTACTACCGGTTTGGACTTTCCAAACTACCGGGTCCAGATCCGGACATAAGCAAGCTTTTGCTTAATATGCCAGTTGCTTCTGAGAGAACGCCGTTCCATAGGTCTTGCTAACCACATATACCTCATGGCGGCCACAATCTTAGAGATGGCTTGTGAACTGTCGGACTCGGTTCCAGAGGAATTACGTGATTTATTAATTCATCTTTCACGGACGACACAGTTTTTATGCTCCCCGAAATTTTTCGGGGGGCATATAGTTGCCAGTTTGAAGTTCCTTCCTTACTTCCGTACTTCCATCCTTCCGTCACACTTTTGTTACCATTTCTCATAGCACCTTCAATACTTTATCGATCTCTTTCATATTTGGCATGTAGGTACCTTGCATGGACCTCTACCTTTTGGTGAGGTTTGAGGTCACTGGGGTCAAGGTCACAGAGGCTAATAATAGATTTTTCGTTCACACTTTTTTACAGTTTCTCATAGCACCTTCAATACTTTACCGATCTCTTTCATATTTGGGTTGTAGGTAACTTGCATGGACCTCTAACTTTTGATAAGGTTTGAGGTCACTGAGGTTAAGGTCAATGTCACCGAGGTTAATAATAAATTTTTCCGTCACACTTTTGTTTTAGTTTCTCCTAGCACCTTTAATACTTTACCGATCTCTTTCATATTTTGCATGTAGGTACCTTGCATGGACCTCTATCTTTTGATGAGGTCACTGGCGTCAAGGTCAAGGTCACAGAGGCTTATAATAGATTTTTTTAGGTGGTTACTAACACATAGATTGACAAAGCGCATCATCGTGGAGCATCCATCAGTTTCACTGATATTCTTGTTATCACATAATGCTGCGTCTTCAATGTCCGGAGAGACCTCATCCTCTCTTCCCTGCCTAAACAATTTCTGTTGGAACCAGGCGTGAATTCGCTCAGAACGGCTCCTCTCAGCAGATTCCCTTTTTGGAGGCAGGATACAAGCGGCTATCAAGGCTGACCGTGAAGGCCAGATCCATGCTTCTTTAGCGTATAGCAACTCTGGCCAGCGCCAAGGGGCTTTTAAGCGTCTAAACCCTCGGCAGCTAAGAATGCTACGAAGAACAACCTTTTCTCTAAAAGGCTTCCTTCTACTCCACGTCCGGCCCCCAACAGGCCTTCTTCCTATAACAGACCTGCTTCCTTTCGGAATTAATCTGGTAAAGGGTCTTGGAATAAGGGCAAAAACAAGCCAGATCAAAAGACTTTCAAACCTTAGACCGGCAAGGGCAGACCTCCCCTAGGTCAGCCCTTGGGTATTCCTCTTTCTACCGCTACCACCTCCAATGCCGGAGGTACCAGTAGAGGCCAGACTATTGTACTATGTAAATCGATGGCTCCAAATAGCAGAGGACGCATGGGTTCATTCCCTTGTTACAAAAGGCCTCACTTTTCAATTCGAAAAGAGACCTCCACTTTCTCGCGTCCCCATAGATCTGTAATCTCCGCATCCTCAAATTCAAGACTCCATTCTCAGACTCTTGGAAAATCAGGTGGTAGAAAGGGTTCCCAATCCTTATTCTCCTGGTTTTTACAGTCGCCTGTTTCTGGTTCTAAAGAATAACGGCTCCTGGAGACCGGTCATATACTTAAAAGTGATTAACACGTATCTAGTCAAACCGACTTTCAAGATGGAGACTCCTGCTTTCATACGGAACTACATCAAACCCATGCACTGGGGGCGTCCTTGGACCTGAAAGATGCATACGTCCATGTGCTGATCCATCCTAACTATCGGAAGTACCTGCGCCTTTCCTTTCGAGGCCAGGTCAACCAGTTTCAGGGTATGCCCTTTGGATTGGCGACCGCCTAACGAGTTTTTACTAAACTCATGGCTGCAGTCGGTGCACACCTCCGAGCTCACGGTACTCTTCTTCTTCAGTATTTCGACGACTGGCTCTTACACCAACTCGTAAACTGCTTCTTCGGAACCAAGATTTCTCTTGGAAAGTACTCCTCTCGTAAGGACTCCTCAATGCAAACAAATCAGACCTCATTCCATCCCAGGATTTCACCTTCGTGGTACTGATTTTTTACCCACATCAATCGGGTCAGGGTCTCACGTCAACGTATCTCAGACTTCCTTGTGAAGATCAAATGGGTTCTCTCCCAATCGTATATCACAGCTCAAGAATTCTTCTCTCTCAACGGTATCCTGAGCTCAGTAGCAGACTTTAGGCAGTTGGGACGTCTCTTCCTATGTCCTCTTTAGTTTTACCTCTAAGCTTGTTGGAAATGGTCTCCGGACAATCTGCTAACACAGATTCCAATCCTCCCGACCTTCGTCCCCCATCTTCAGTGGTGGCTAGACAAGGAGACTCTCATGGCAGGAGTACCGCTTCTCCCCCCACAACCTATATTACATCTCATTATGGATGCGAGCAGGCAAGGTTGGGGCGCTCACCTGGAACCACTCGGCCTCATCTCATTTCCAGTCACATCTTCTGGACTCCTGCGTGATGGTGTCATCAGACAATACATTAGTCGTGGCTTACATCCAGGCACAGGGGGGGAACACACACGCACTCCCTGTATCTGGAAACCAAGAACTTACTCATTCTTTGCAAGATCCTCAACATCTACCTTCTGGCCGAACACATACAAGGTCATCTCAATGCCCTGGCAGGAAGTTTGTCTCGCAATCATCAGTTACTTCCATCAGAGTGGACACTTCATAAGGAAGTGACCAACCAGATTTTTCTCACGTTCGGTTAACCTATTGTCGATCGATCATCGATCTTTTTGCGACCAGAGACAACCACAGACTTCCCCTGTACGTGAGTCCTGTTTACGATCCAGCAGTGTGTGTGTGGTAGACGCGCTTTCGTTCGCATGTGACCAACTGGACGCTTACGCCTATCCCCCACCCATTCTCATTCCCCAAATCTTGGTGAAGATCAGGATGAGCTCTTGCCGGATCCTCCTGGTAGCCCCTTGGTGGCCCAGGAGATCCTGGTTGAACGACCTTCTCAGTCTCCGGTGCGACTATCCCAGGAAACTTCATCACAGGTCAGATCTATCTCAGAGAGGCAGACTTCATGCGGATCCAAACATGTCCCAATTACACGTCTGGCCGTTATCAGGCAATCCCTGCAGAAGAAACGTTTTTCTGTCAGGACTTCCACACTTGTTGCCTCTGCAAGAAGAAAATCCACCAACAATCTACGATGCTCGCTGGAAGCTCTTCTCAGACTGGTGTATTCGAGGGAAAATTGATCCCCTCAATCCCTCTGCTAGACGCATTGCGGATTTTCTCATAATCTTTTTGATGATAATTTTTTTTCTCTTAGCTCCATCAAAGGATACAGATCTATTATTTCGCATACATTGGCTTTTCGTAAGTCATCGCAAGTCTGAGCTGACCCAACCATTTCGGAACTGATCCGAGACATGGAACTCAAAAGTCCTGTTTCTTGTTCCCATAACCCTATATGGGATTTGGCTTGCGTTCTTTGTTTGCTTACTAAGGCTCCTTATAAACCTCTTGATCAGGCTGCTTTACAGTTCCTAACATGGCAGACCGTTTTCCTTCTTACTTCTCAGCCAAACGGATAAGTGAAATTCATGCTCTTTCTATCGAAGATGGCCATCTTCGTTTTGATTCCTCCGATGGCTCCGTCACTTTGTTGTGTCAGCCAGGTTTCCTTGCTAAAAATCAACTCCCCTCAATGGCTTCTAAACCCTTTAAGGTCCCAAGTCTTTTTAGAAATTTTGGACATGAAGATGAAGATAGACTCCTATGCCCAGTCAGGGCTTTGAAGTTCTACCTAAACAGAGTTATGTTCATTCGAGGTTCTCGCAAGAGACTCTTCATTCCTTTAAATGGTGGGGGAAGGGGGGTCGATGTGTCTGCGGCTTCTATTTCTCGTAGGGTAGCCTCGACTATAAAAAGGGCTTACTCTTCTCTTTCATCTAGGGATTCATCCCTGTTTAAGATCAGACCGCATGAATTACGAGCTCTATCGGCTTCGTGGGCGTATATTAATCACACCCCACTCTCTCATGTGCTCCATGCTGCTTTCTGGAGAAATCCGACCACCTTTTCCTCTTTTTATCTTTGTTCTCTGGAGTGCCTAAAAGACAATTTAAATATGTTGGGTCCTGTTGTGGTGTCTTCTATGGCATATTTTACTTTCTCATATCCGTGATATATACGTACACGTTACGTACTACCGAAAATTACCTGAGGACATGATACTGGGATCTTTGGCTGATAACCCTGCACACGGATTGTGCTGTGATGGGTTAAACCCTGCACACGGGTGGTGCTGTGATGGGGATATATACGCGAACCTTCCCGCCGCAGCTGCAAATTTAGCTAAGGATAGCAGGTAACGTATTTATGCTATTAAAACAAATTTTCTTAAAATTCATTTCAATTATTAAATACTTGCCGCTATTGGTAAGTCCCACCTCCCATCCCGCTCTTCGACTAATATGTGAAGATGTATTAAAAGATGATTGATTGTATGGTGGACACCGTTTCCGGTTCTGGTTTAGACTAAGGTTGCATTTCACTATGTTCTTGCCTGATCTAGATTTGGTGTATTGGACAGGGTGGTCCGCTCCCGATCCAGATTTTTTCCTGATTAATAAATCCACCTTGGAAAAGGTAGCTAAAGATAGTAGGTAAGTATTAAAATGAATTTTATTTCGGGAAAATTTGTGTTAGCTCAATTGAATTAAAATCCTCAGGCTTATTGAAACGCTCTCGAGTCCGTTCCCTGGGACTAAGAACTAGTACGTAGTGTCTTTGGGGAAGATTGAAAGTATGCTCCTACAGTGGGGATAGGATCAGTGACCTCCTGGTTGCTAGGCAGACACCGTATCCACTAAACCACGACAACCATGTATTTATGTGTTAATGCTGTAGAAGCCTTGTTTATGATAAGGTTTATACAGTTTGCTAAATGCAAATCTTTTTGCTCAGAAATGTATAGAGATAGTTGTTATTAGTCCTAATTTTCCAAATCCGTTTGAATGGCGTGAGCTGAGCTACATGTTAGAATATATATGCTTACAAAACCGCAAAGTATCAGTTTTCATTTGTTGCTTTTGTATTGCCCATTGTCTTTCTTGCCAACAATATATATCTTTGAAATCTTTATTATCCACACGCTTTTTAAAAAGCGTGGGGATATTGTGGTTATCTCCGCCGTCCGTCCGTCCGTCTGTCTGTCCGTCCTGGCCACTATCTCCTCCTACACTATTAGCACTAGAACCTTGAAACTTACACACATGGTAGCTTTGAGCATATGTGCGACCCTGCACTATTTGGAATTTTGATCTGACCCCTGGGTCAAAAGTTATGGGGGTTGGGGTGGAGCCGGGTCAGAGATTTTCACTCATTTTTTTAGGTTATTTTACATTAACTTCTTCATTTCCAAACCGATTTACTTCAAATTGATACTGAACCTCTCTTATGACAATACGGTAAATCTCAACCATGCATGGCCCCATTACCAACCCTGGGGTACCCCGCCCACATAGACCAAACCCACCCAAAATTGCCTTTTACTATAATTTCTTCATTTCTACACCTATTCACTTCAAATTGATACTGAACCTCTCTTATGCCAATACAGACAATCTCAACTATGCATGGCCCCATTACCAACCCTGGACGCCCCGCCTACATAGACCACACCCACCGAAAATTGCCTTTTACTATAACTTTTTCATTTCTACACCGATTTACTTCAAATTGATACTGAACCTCTTTTATGACAATACGGTCAATCTCGAATATGCATGGCCCCATAACCAACCCTGGGGCACCCCGCCCACATAGACCACACCCACCCAAAATTGCCTTTTACTATAATTTCTTCTTTTCTACACCAATTCACTTCAAATTGATACTGAACTTCTGTTATGACAACACGGTCAATCTCAACTATGCATGGTCCCATTACAAACCCTGGGGCGCCCCGCCCACATGTGCCACACCCACCCAAAATTGCCTTTTACTATAACTTTTTCATTTCTACACCGATTCACTTTAAATTGATACTGAACTTCTCTTATGACAATACCGTAAATCTCAACTATGCATGGCCCCATTACCAACCATGGGGCGCCCCTGGGTCATACATGCGGCGTGGGGATACGCCTCTGCCTCTGCCGCGCTTTTTCTAGTAAACCTTGTTATCACTCCTAAAAACCTTTGTAACTTGATCTTAATGGAACTGGGATGCAACTTGGTTGGAATGTTATCTTGACAATTTCTAGGCCATTTTCTAGGCCAAGTTTGGATCTGAGTCTGATGCGTTGAAAAACTAGTTCAACTGGTCAAATCTTAGAAAAAGCTTGTTACCACTCTAGAGGCCATTTTTTTCAATCAAATCTTGATGAGAGGTCAGAATGTTGGCAAATCCTAGGCTGTATCTTGATCTGAATCAGATGCATAAAAAACTAGGTTACTAGGCTTAATCTAAAAAATGCCTTTCTAGAGGGCGTTCTATGCGGAATTCCGATTGGCACGCTTAAACACGGCGCCCGATTATTTAAAACACGGTACCTACCGGGAAACACATTTGGCTTCGATTATTTCTGTCGCAAATTGGAAATTGTTGCCACACCCACCCACTATTGCTTTTTTCTATAATTTCTTCATTTCTACACCGATTCACTTCTAATTGATACTGAACTATTCTTATGACAATACGGTCAATCTCAACTATGCATACCAACCCTTGGGCGCCCCGCCCACATAGGCCACACCCGTCCAAAATTGCCTTTTACTTAACTTCTTCATTTCTACACGGATTCACTTCTAATTGATACTGAACTTCTCTTATGACAATACGGTCAATCTCAACTATGCATTGCCCCATTACCAACCCTGGGGCGCCCCTGGGTCAAACCTGCGGCGTGGGAATACTCGTCGGCCTCTGCCGCACCATTTCTAGTTCAAATAGTTTTCATCCGATCTTCACCAAACTTGGTCAGAAGTTGTATCTAGACAATATCTATGTCAAGTATGAATATGGGTCATGCTGGATCAAAAACTAGGTCACAGGGTCACTTAGTGCATTTCAAGATAAGCATGGTGTCTGCTCTCTAATTGAAGTAGTTTTCATCCGATCTTCACCAAACTTGGTCAGAAATTTTATCTGGACAATATCTAGGTCAAGTTTGAATATGGGTCATGCCTGGTCATAAACTAGGTCACGGGGTCACTTAGTGCATTTCAAGGATTTAGCATGGTGTCCGCTCTCTTATTGATGTAGTTTTAATCAGATCTTCACCAAACTTGGTCAGAAGTTGTATTTAGACAACATCTAGGTGAAGTTCGAATATGGGTCATGCAGGGTCGAAAACTAGGTAACAGGGTCACTTAGCGCATTTCAAGGATGTATCATTGTGTCCGCTGTCTAATTGAAGTACTTTTCATCCGATCTTCAACTCATTTGGTCAGAAGTTGTGTCTCAAAAATAACTAGGTCAAGTTCAAATATGGGTCATGCCGGGCCAAAAACTAGGTCACGAGGTAACATAGTGCATTTCAAGGATTTAGCATGGTGTCTGCTCTCTAATTGAAGTAGTTTTCATCCGATCTTCACCAAATTAGATCAGAAGTTTTGTCTAGATGATATGTAGGTAAAGTTCAAAGATGGGTCATGGTAAAGTTATCATGTTGTCCAAAACCTTCAAACGGGCATATCTTGGGACAGTTTGGAACTCTTGTTTTCATACATCAATTCAAAGGTGTTTAACTCTTCGTGCTTGCTTGACTTGCTGAATTGAGATGATATTCGATGCACTTGCCCAAAATATCCCATTTTCAAATCAGGGAGATCCAATTTTCCAATCAGGGAGATCCCATTTTCAAATCAGGGAGCACCTTAATTGTGTTTTATTGGCTTGTATTCAAGCGACGCTATTAAGACTTTGTAAATGCTTGCTTTATACCTTATATGGCAAGATCCTTATTATTCATTTGACATTGATTTTTGTTGATTTTATGGTTCAACAATAGGAATTTTATATCCAGACTTTCAATTATTTGCAAGTTTTAATTGTTTAAAAACCATAGTACTGTTGGAAGGAAAGACCATATCATCATTAGTTATAATCAAACTCTGTTTTACAATCAAATCACTACTGAGATTGCATTACAATATGAATTGAGCTAAAAATGACATTTTTTTGTAGAAAGTTAATGCAATAAAGATGTATTGTTGCTTAAACTTCATTTACAAATATTAGGAAGCATTAGTGTTAATTGTTAACCCCTATTCATGCTCAGTATGTATTTTATTTTTATCTGCAAACTTGATACGAATCAAAGACAATAAATTACAACATGTGATTAACACCTGATTTAGAGAGTTTTTAAGAGAATCATACCAAAAAAAACATAATTCATATAAGGATGTTACGTCATAAAAAAGACTGGTAATTTGCATGTTACAAACAAGGCCCACATTCTACTCTACCCGATATATTACAGACACATCATGTAAGCAATTAGCGACTAACAAACGCAAATCTCATTATTTTTTAGCAAAAATCAGAAATCTTCTAATTTATGTATGTACATACTAGCCGTTGTTTTAAGAAACTAGGTTTTTGCAGTCATATGTTAAGCATACTATTCAAAACAATATCATGAATTTGTTAGTTCATATGGGTAAAATTAACATTATTTATGACAGCGTTCATGTTCCCACTAAATGTCAAAACAGCTTGATAGTCACTCTTCACTTTTGAAAAACCAAAGAGTTTTTTCAGCAAGTAGCCCTGCAAAGTGAGTGGTTTAAAAAAAATAATTTAACACACCTGGCAAGTGCTCACTTTCTTACTCCTTTGCCTTTAATAAATCTGTTTATTGACAAAACACATTATCAAGGAGCATCAGTTTCAAAGATATTCTTGTTTTTATCTCAGGTGTCTTAATTGTGAAGGACATCACAGTTGCGGCGATATTACACTTTTTAACTAAAAAGACGATTGCTGGTAAGAAACTTAACACAAGTGATATTTACACTTTGTAATTTAGTTTGTGAGTGAAACCAGTGTTCTTAAATACATGTTCTCTGAATACTAGTCCCTGTTAAATACAGAATCTGCATAACCAATGAAACAAAAAAGAATATTTCAATTGATTGTTTATTTATTTCTTACACATAACTTAAAAGCTATTTGTCTTTCAAAAAAATTAATTGTTTTTAAATAACTTAAAGAGAGCTTTCCTTATGAAAACGGTAAGGATCAGATTTACATCTTTCAGAAAAAAGTATATTGGATCATATGGTTAGAAAAAATATTGCAGAAATATTTATTTTTTTCAGTGAAGAATGGAGTGTTGAAGTTTCTCCTAGTTCTGAACTACCTTCCAGTGAATTTCATCACATTGCTCTGTTGCATGCTGTGGTGCAATGGTAAACAAAGGTTTATGTCATACTGGAAGCAGATGAGTTTTGATAAATAGGTCATTTAAACATGGGTTTAGGTGAGCTCCTCTGCTGAGTCAATCTCTTTCCGTGGTTTTTGCAAATTCATGAAATTATAATAGACAACAGATAATCAGAAAGTGTTGTGAAGTGAAGCAAAATTCCATTTCTCTTCATGTTAAATATTCTCAACTTTTATACAAGGTTTCTTTAAAAAAAAAACTCAACAAGGTTTCCTAACAGATGTCAAATTGATAAGACTAATTTGCAATTTAGCAAACAGAAAACAAACATTAAATTGTCACATTAGACTACATATGTCTGTCAAAGGGGATTTCGGCAGAAGTTCATGCTATGAGTACTCTAATGTGTCATTCTGGAAAACATTTGTGATGTAGTAAACATGAAAAATAAAGATGTGGTCAGGTTTGGATTAAACTAGGTTTAATTTAATAATTTGTATAAACATGCTAATTTGCAGATGCAAAGGATCATGTGCAGGAAATTTGGAAATGGATACGTGGTAAGTTATTATAAGTTTAGACGAGTTTATAATTAAAGTTGGTCAGAATCTTTATCTTGGCAATATCTTGGACAATTTAGGTTTAAACAGTATTTATTAATTTAATGACAATTTGAGCATGACATGTTAAATACATTCATACAATAATGGATTAGAAAACAAGTTACTGAAAGCTTATATGAATTATTTTCCATAGATGTCCTTAAGATGTTAGCACATGTAGCCAGTTAAGGCAATTGATAAAACGTTTTAACATTGAGTGTGAACGATGTGAAGTGTTTTAAATGTATGAAAGATAGAGCATGAAGAGAGTTAAAAAAGTGGGAGGACGGGGAACAATAAGGAAGGACACTCGACATCAAATATGGTGGGCTGTTTCCAGTAATTTTATGAGAAGCGTTTTGACAACACTAAATATCGTTGAACCCTGAGAATTATTGTTTTGTTTTGCTCAGGGTTGAGGTATTCGCATCCAAAGAGTAGGTTGTTTGTTGCAAGAGGGCATGGGATATCTCCAAACAGATTGTTTCGGAGATGTTGGTGGTGATGACGATGTAGAAGGAAATGGTTTGCATTTTCAATTTCTCCACATAAGCAAAGAGGACTGTCTACTAGTGATCTTTGGAATAGGTCATTATTTAGGGAACTGCATTCAAGGCGTGTAGGATTTGACCAACTCTTGAACCATTGTTGAATAATTCAGACGACTTTGTTTGGTTCCTGCTAAGATAAGCTTTAAAAGAGGACAACGTGGGAGATTGTTGATATTCAGGCGTAAGGGCATTCCACTCACATATAGCTGTTGGGAGAAATGAGCATCGATATGATTCACTTCTTGCGTGAATAAGAGGTACTGAGTCGTTATTTCTAAGCTCATAGCGGTGTTGAGGGTGGAGTGGAATGAGATTTGAGAGGTATTCTGGACATAGTCTGTGTTTCATTTTGTATTAGAGAATGAGTCTGTGTTTCTGCCTCCTTTTTGAAAGGGTTTCCCATTTAAAATTGGTTAACAGGGAGTTAATATTACAAAATTTAGTGGCGCCGGTGTATATTCTTGCTGCCTCATTTTGAACAGCTTCTTATTCTGCAATTATTTCGTTGGAACAGTTACCCCAGACTGCGTCTCCATATTCGAGCAGCGGTCTGATAAAATGAACATCATTTTTTCGAGGATGGACCTGGACAGTACGTATTTCAGAGACCTCATAATGCTGATACGTTGCCAGGCTTTGTTTATAGCTGCAGATATATGTGCTGCCCATCGGGCGTCGTTTGACAAAGAAAAGCCAAGGTGTTTATGTTGTTCAACTGTCGTTATTGGTACATTGTCAAAATAGAGTGTTGGATGTGTTGGTTTGTTTCGTTTTCTGGAAAATATAATTGATGCGGTTTTAGCGGGATTAAATGAGACAAGCCAGGACATGGACCAAGCAGGAATGGACTCTAGATCATTGTTAAGATTTTGCGCGGCTAATGTGGACGTTCCGACAATTATTTACAGACTTGTATCATCAGCAAATAACCGTATTTTTGAGTTAATATCATCAATTATATCATTCATATACACAAGAAAAAGCAGGGGCCCGAGAATCGAACCTTGGGGAACACCAGCTAAAATGTTTGACCATGAGGAAGCAGAGTTCGCATAGAGGACGCGTTGTTTGCGGTGTAAGAGATAGGATTTGAACCAGTTTAGTATTTCGTGTTTGATGCCCAACGATGAAAGCTTAAAAAGTAGTCCACGGTGCCAAACTCTGTAGAATGCTTTGGAAATGTCGCAAAAGACTGCTCATACTTCCTTGCCAGTGTCCATAGCTTTGCAGATGTCATTGTAGATATAAGTAAGTTGGTTCTTAGTGGAGTCACCTTTGATAAAACCGAATTGATAAGAAATCAGAAGTTTATTGGAGGTAAGAAAATTGTAAAAATGTTTGCGTACACAATGTTCCATAAGTTTGCCAACGCAGCTGAGAAGAGATATTGGTCGATAGTTTGCTGGATCAGAAGGATCGAGTTTCTTATAGATCGGTGTTTCATTTGCCAGCTTCCACGATGGTGGAAATATGGATGCGTTTAAAAGATAATTGAAATAGTTTGAAAGCGGTTCGTCAAGTTCGTTACAGCCTTCGCGTAGGAGTCTTGGGCTTAGTAGATCAGGTCCAATAGCTTTGGATGGATCCATGTAATGAATTGCATCAATGATGTCCTGAGGCGATATAAAAATATTTGAAAGGCTATGGTTAGCTATTTTGTGAAGATGGTAGGGGATGATTTGTGTCATCAACAAATGATGATGAGTAGAAGTAATCATTTAGAAGTTCACACTAAGCTACGTCAAAAGAGGCTTTAATATTATTATGAATTAGTGTAGGTATTATATTTATGCCCCGCTTCGAAGAAGAGGGGGTTTATTGCTTTGCACATGTCTGTCGGTCGGTCGGTCGGTCCGTCCGTCCACCAGGTGGTTTCCGGATGATAACTCAAGAATGCTTGGGCCTAGGATCATGAAACTTAATAGGAACATTGATCATGATTCGCAGATGACCCCTATTGATTTTGAGGTCACTAAGTCAAAGGTCAAGGTCACGGTGACTAGAAATGGTACAATGGTTTTTGGATGATAACTCAAGAACGCATACGCGGCCAACAGGGCGAACTCTGAACAATATAACTGAAGCAACTGGTCTGTAATCCTAAAACTATAATTATCAGTCCAATTAAACATCATCATTTGAGTAAAATAAAGTGGTTCAGTAAAAATATTATCAGAATATGAGATTTTTTTTGTATATTTTGTATATTAAATATTGTGTTAATGTTTAATTTTGTTGATTAATATAAATATAAGCAGGACAGGGGAGGTAATACACTATTATATGTTTCTTATATACAGGGGAAACAAATGCAATCAGTTTAAATTTCATGTTTAATAAATAGAGGATATTTGTTCATGTCAGTGTGAGATCATTTGTTATTTTGTTCATTGTCCCTTGACATACCACACCCACATTATACCACCCCCCCTACCCCCCACCCCACCCCCCCCCATTTTTCTTTTAAACATCTAATAAATTACCACACCCCACATTATACCCCCCTCTCACTCCCCCCTACCCCCCCACCCCGCCCCCCATTTTTTTTAAACATCTAATAAATTACCACATCCCACATTATACCCCCACCCCCCTTCCAGATTCCCTTTCCCCCCCCCACCCCAACCTCACCCTCCAAAAAAAATTATTTTTTTAAACATCATCTAATAAATTACCACACCGCACATTATACCCCCATCTCACTCCCCACCCATCCCTACCCCCCCACTCCCCCAAAAAAGATTTTTTTTAATCTAATAAATTACCACACCCCACATTATACCCCCCTCTCACTCCCCCTACCCCCCTACCCCCCACCCCCCAATTTTTTTTAAACATCTAATAAATAACCACACCCCCCCTCTCACTCCCCCCTACCCCCCCCCCCCAAAAAAAATTGTTTTTTTTAAACATCAAATAAATTACCACACCCCACATTATACCCCCCTCTCACCCCCACGCCACCTAACACCCCCACCCCCCCCCCCCAATTTTTTTTTAACATCTAATAAATTACCACACCCCCACATTATACCCCCTCTCACCCCCATACCCCCCCTACCCCCCTCCCAAAAAAAAAAATTGTTTTTTTTTCCTTTTTTTATTTTTGAAAGATCGTCTTATAAATAATTGAATATGAACAATTTCCCCATGATGGCTTACGTTATACTGTCAAGCACTTGAATAGTCGAGCGCGCTGTCCTCTGACAGCTCTTGTTAGGTCACAAGGTCAAAGGTCAAGGTCACAGTGACTCGAAATAGTAAAATGGTTTCCGGATGATAACTCAAGAATGCTTACGCCTAGGATCATGAAACTTCATAGGTACATTGATCATGACTGGCAGATGACCCCTATTGATTTTCAGGTCACTGGGTCAAAGGTCAAGGTCACAGTGACTCGAAATAGTACAATGGTTTCCGGATGATAACTTACATTAGGTCAAAGGTCAAGATCACAGTGACAAAAAACGTATTCTCACAATGGCTGCCACTTCAACTGACAGCCCATATGGGGGGCATGCATGTTTTACAAACAGCCCTTGTTGATTTGTTATTTTGCTGTGTTAATTGTTTCGCTAATTTGAACCATGATTTTGAAGTTAAGTTGTTTGTATTTATTTATGTTATCAGTTTGTGTGTGTGATCAAATTTAGACTTTTGTATTGCCTTTGTTACCTGATTTCTGAATTGTCTGAAGATAGCCCAAGCTGTGGCCGTGTTTAATGTCTTGGCTTTATTATGGAGTCTGTTTCGGATTCTAATGAGTTTACGGATATTATTTTTAAGCCATGGTATTTCTGTTAGTCGGATAGTTGCAATTTTGTTTGGTATTCTTTCAGCGGCAGCTTTAATAATAGTTTCAGATATTATGTCAGCAACATTCTTAAGGTTATTGCAAGCGATTACATCTGGCCAATCTACTAGCTTTAATTTTTATGCTCCCCAAAAAATTTGGGGGAGCATATAGTCGCCGCTTCGTCTGTCCGTCCGTCCCTCCGTTAGTGTGTCCGTCCGTCCGTGCACATTTTTTGAAATTTCCCCTTAACTGTACAAAAAGTGCAATTCTTGTCCGAGCTATTTCTCAACAATTTATTACGGGAATTCAATGAAACTTTATGGGAGGCTTTACTACCAAGAGGAGATGTGCATATTATCAGCGAGTTCTCGTCTGATGATTTTTCACAGAGTTATGGCCCTTTGAAATTTTCCATTGTACATATAGTGCAATTCTTGTCCGAGCTATTTCTCAGCAACTTATTACGGGAATTCAATTAAACTTTATGGGAAGCTTCACTACCAACAGGAGATGTGCATATTATCAGCCGGTTATGGTCAGATGATTTTTCACAGAGTTATGGCCCTTTGAAATTTTCTATAAACTGTACATATAGTGCAATTCTTGTCCGGGCTATTTCTCCCCAACCACTGACTGGAATACAATGAAGCTTTATGGGAAGCTTAACTACCTTGAGGAGATGCGCATGTTATTAGTGGGTTCTGGTTAGATGATTTATTTAGAGAGTTATGGCCCTTTGAAATTTTAAGTCGCTAAATCATCCATCGTATTATTATTATTATTATTCTCTAAATGCATCGTAGTTACCCTTATCGTAAAGCCAAATGCGACGTTTGAACAAGGTAGGATTCGGTTGATCAAATTTAAGGATAGCGACATCAGGACAATGGAACCGTATAAGTCCAGGAATAATTGGGTCAGCTTCAAAGCTGGCGATTATGTGCGATGTATTTTTCACAAATATAAGATTGATAAGTGAGCTAGAATTTTCAGTGTATTGAGTATCGGATGAGATTAGCTGTTTTGCGTTATATGATTGGATATGTCGACTCATTTTATTTGATTCATTGCCTTTTATATTGATGTTGAAGTCACCAGTTACTAGCACGTTATCATATGATGCAGTTAAAGCTTGATCAATATTTTGTTCGAGAAAATCCATGTGACTGTTATTGGAATTTGGAGGGCGGTATATTCCACCTATCAAAAGTTTACGTTTGTTTATAGATAGTTCTAGCCATACTGCCTCTAGATCGTTTATTTTCAGGTCATATCGTTCATGGTATTGAATACCATCTTCTACGTAAATTACAACCCCGCCCCCTAATCGTTTTTCTCTGTCGCAACGGACTGGTGGTGAAAAGTTTCGTATGTTTAAGTCGTGATTTGAGATTGAAGCGTTGAGCCATGTCTCTGTAAATACAAGAACAACGTATGCTTGAGCTTCAATTTCTATATAGTCCAGATTTGGTTTTAGGCTTTGAATGTCCAGATGCATTATACTAAGGCCACAATTTTGAATCTGTTATTTTGAATAAGGTCACCAGGTCAAATCTTTAAAAAAAACTTGTTTCCACTCTGGATGCCACATTTATGACTCGGCCTTGATAAAACATGATAAGAATGTTTATCTTGACAATATAAAGGCCATGTTTTAATCAGGGTAATTTGATCACAAGTCTTCAAAACTTGGTTCCCTTTTAAGCATTTAAGGGTCATCATGGCCCTCTTTGTTTGGTAGATTTTTTAGCTCACCTGATTGCTCAGGTGAGCTTTTGTGGCCGGTCTTTGTCCGTCGTCTGTCCGTCCATCCGTCCGTCCACATTTGTTCGTAAACAATCTAGAAGCCACATTTATTGTCCTATCTTCATGAAACTTGGTCAGAAGCTTTGTCCCAATGAAATCTCGGTCGAGTTCGAAACTGGGTCGTGTCGGGTCAAAAACTAGGTCACTAGGTCAAAAAAAGGAAAAAAACTTGTAAACACTGAGGAAATCACATTTCATGCCCAATCTTCATGTAACTTTGTTTAAATGTTTGTCTTAATGATATGTTGTTGGAGTTCAAAAGTGGTTCCGGTCTGTTGAAAAACATGGCCGCCAGTGGGCGGTGCAGTTTTCCTTATTTGGCTATAGAGAAAAACCTTGTAAACACTCTAGAAGTCACAATTTTTGCCCAATTATCATGCAAATTGGTCAAAACATTGGTTTGATTGATTTCTTGGACGAGTTCGAAAATGGTCCAGATCGGTGAAAAAACATGGCCGCCAGGGGGCGGGGCATTTTTCTCTATATTTATATACTATCAAAAACATGTGAACACTCAAGAAGTCACATTTTTAGTCCAGTTTTCATGAAATTTGGTCAGAACATTTGTTTCCTTGATATGAGAGTTGAGTTCGAAAATGGTTCCGGTTCGTTGAAAAACATGGTTGCCAGGGGAACGGGCAGTTTTCCTTATATTTATTTAGTAAAAAGGCTTGTAAACAATAATGAATTAAGGTCCTGTAACATGCGAGACAACTCTTCTAAATATTGCATTTAAGTTTACAGTAGTTACTCCCCTTTGACTATTAATCTTTTCATAGTAATATAGTGTGATTTCTAGAGGGCACATTTATTTTCCCATCTTCATGAAACTTGGTCGGAAGCTTTGTCCCAATGATATCTCGGTCCAGTTCGAAACTGGGTCATGCCGGGTCAAAAACTAGGTAACTAGATTAAAAAAAGAAAAACCTTGTAAGCACTGTAGAAGTCACATTTCATGCCCAATTTTCATGTAACTTTGTCAAAATGTTTGTCTTAATGATATGTTGGTTGAGTTCAAAAGTAGTTCTGGTCCGTTGAAAATCATGGTCGCCAGTGGGCGGGGCAGTTTTCCTTGTTGGCTATATAGAAACCTTGTAAACACACTAGAAGTCACAATTTTTGCTCAATCATCATGAAAGTTGGACAAAACATTGGTTTTTTTTATATCACAGACGAGTTTGAAAATGGTCCAGATTGTCGAAAAACATGGCCGCCAGTGGCATTTTTCTCTATATGTCTATAGTGAAAACATGTGAACACTCTAGAAGTCACTTTTTTGGCCCAATTTTCATGAAATTTGGTCAGAACATTTGTTTCCTTGATACGAGAGTTGAGATAAAAAAAACTAGTTCCGGTCAGTTGAATAACATGGCTGCCGGGGGGGGGGCAGTTTTCTTATATTGATATAGTAAAAAAAGCTTGTGAACACTCTAGAAGTCACATTTTTATTCCAATCATCATGAAACTTGGTGAAATGATTGGTTTTACATATATCTCAGATGAGTTCGCAAATGGTCCCGATCGGTAAAAAAACATGGCCGCCAGGGGGGGGGGCAGTTTTCCTTATGTGACTAGAGAGAAGCCTTGTGATCGAACACTATAGAAGTCTCAGTTTTTGCCTTATCATCGTGAAACTTTGTCAATACATTGGTTTTATTGATTTCTCGGACAAGTTGGAAAATGGCTCAGATCGGTGAAACACACTTTTTAGCTCACCTGATTGCTCAGGTCAGGTTTTTGAATTGGTCTTTGTCCGCCGTCCGTTCGTCCACATTTGGTTTGTAAACACTCTGGCCTTCACACTTCTCAAGCATTCTTTATGAACGTTACTGAAAGATCTCAGTCGAGTTTGATAATGAGCAAAATCACATAATTTATGCCATAATTATTGCCCTTAGATTGTCCAAATTTTCATTATATTATACAAAATCCGTGTAAACACTCTAGAGGTCACAATTTTGTTTCAGATTTTATGAATCTTGGTCAAAATATTTATTTTTGTAAGCAAAGTTTGATGTTTAGTAAGGGGGGTAAACTCAAAATATAGGTCACCAGGTAAAATCTTACAAAAACAAAAACACTCCATACGCCAGAGTTTTGGTTCAATAATGATGAAACTTGACCAGGATGTTTGTCTGGACAATATCTAGGTCAAGTTTGACGTTGGGTAAAGATTACATGAGCCGACTACTCTCAGGTGAGCGAACTATGGCCAGCTTGGCCCTCTTATTATTCATTCCCAAAGTTTGATATGTATTCTATTTGCTAATTCTCACGGTCAAAGACATTAGATTTCCTACTGGCAGTTTCAGATTTAATTATTGCAGATACTTCTTAAGTGACACTGCAAACCAGCAACAATTTCTGGAAGCATATTTGCAGGGTAGTCGATCCCATCTTTTTTTGGATCTCCACAATAAAGCCTTGTGTCCGAAAAAATCGATACTGACTAATCAAGGTCACTGAAACTGATACACAGAAATAGTGACCTTTAAACACAAGTAACATTTCTGGTAGCAAATTTCTGTGTCTAGCTCACCCACTCCAAAGAGTTTTAGTCTAGTTATTTGCCTGTCTGGCCTTTTTTCAGAATGTCATCTGATATGATAATATAATGCACTTTAATAGTGGGGTTCGAAAAGGGCTATTTTTCATACTTTTCTATTGGAAACCAATTGAAACCAATTGAAGCAATTCTAAGACTTGGATATGAACACATTCCATCCATACAGTATCATTACACATCTCTTCACCTCAAAGCTTGACCAAATTTACACTTGGAATAAAAAAGGCCATCTTTATTTGACATTTTAAGTTGATTTTTCACTTTTCTTTAAACAATATCACCTACACTGATTAATACTTACACTGTTGGTGCTTATGACAAATGCTACTCCAACAATATCATCCATCTTTTACTTTGACATTGATCTTGTTTAAGAAATTGGTCACAGGTGCTTGAAAATGTTTTTGTTTGGTCCTAAATATATATAATAAAAGACAAGGTATCCAACGATGATTAACAGGTGTATTGGATAACAGCACGAAAATTCAACCAATGTGTAGTTGTGGTTGCCAGCAAGAAGCGCCCATCTATAATTAAACACCGTTTATTTGATGAAAAGCCACTAAGGTTGTCCAAAAAAGCTAAATGTTTCACCAATAAGACCCCAAAATCGACAACATTATATATCGTTGAACCCTGAGAATTATTGTTTTGTTTTGCTCAGGGTTGAGGTATTCGCATCCAAAGAGTAGGTTGTTTGTTGTAAGAGGGCATGGGATATCTCCAAACAGATTGTTTCGGAGATGTTGGTGGTGATGACAATGTAGAAGGAAATGGTTTGCATTTTCAATTTCTCCACATAAGCAACGAGGACTGTCTACTAGTGATCTTCGGAATAGGGCATTATTTAGGGAACTGCATTCAAGCCGTAATCTTGCGTGTAGGATTTGACCAAATCTTGAACCAATGTTGAATTATTCAGGCGACTTTGTTTGGTTCCTGCTAAGAGAAGCTTTAAAAGAGGACAACGTGAGAAATTGTTGCAAGTCTGGCGTTAGGGCATTCCACTCACATAAAGCTGTTGGGAGAAATGAGCATCGATATGATTCACTTCTTGCGTGAATAAGAGGTACTGAGTCGTTAAGACCCCAAAATCGAAGTGTGTAATTCTAGACGTCCAAATGTCAGTTATCAAAGAAGGCGATCATTGGTTGATTGTTCACCTGTGAAATTTGTTATCCAGCTCCAATATGGAGTCTGCTGTATGTTGGTCTAATGAGATTCTTTTTGTTCCCTACCGGTGAAACCGGAGGGAACTTATGGTTTGCGCTGTCTGTCTGTCTGTCTGTCAGTCAGTCAGTCTCAGTCAGTCTTAGTCAGTCTCAGTCAGTCAGTCACAGTCAGTCAGTCACACTTTTCTGGATCCTGCGATAACTTTAAACTTTAAAAGTTCTTAATAGTTTTTCATGAAACTTGAAACATGGATAGATGCAATATGGAGATTATGCACGTCATTTCATTCTGTTCCTACGTGAAGTATTCTATGGCAACAAATATATATAAAAAATACTGACAATGGTGGAGTTTCACCGGTAGAGGACCATATTGCTTGGTAATCTCTTGTTTAAAATGTTTTTAATAACTTTCATTCGTGTAATATCAAATAAAAAGTGTACACTACATTTCAATTGCTTTAATTTTTATTTCCAGGAGATGACCTACACGCAGAGAAGGCGGTAAAGGCCCTGCCATCATTTCATTATGTGGTGCTGATTGTTCAGGGAATAATTTGGCTGATCTCAATGGTCACTCGAGGTAAGTTGCTTTGATAAATTAGCTGCTAAAGCATGCATTACTTGTAAAGCCTTTGAAGGTCATTATGATGATGTATAGATTTGAGAGTAAATGTCAAGAAACACCACCATTACTTTGCCTTTTGCATAGTTTTTGAATGGTTAATTTATGTTCAGTGTTGTGGAACATAACCCTCCAAGGATTGAATGTATAGAATTGTTCTTCACATAATAATGGATGGTTGAAAATAGTACATGGACCATAAATATGTATGATTTGTAGATGAATTGTGAGTGAATTATTGTTTGTGTCTGTTCAGAATATAATGACAAGCTGTAATTTTAGTGTTGTAAGCAAAGTAAAAATAATTCAGTGACATTTAAAGAAATTGTTAATTTCAGCCTAAGGTTATATTGTCATGTTTATGGACTTTTGAATCAAATTTTTTCATTGGTTTTTCATTGGTGGCACTGTGGGTAAAAATATATTTATATGATAATGTGATCTTACATTAAAATCATCAAAAATCTTTTATATGCTCATTTTAAAGCCATGTATGCTTTAGGTCAAAGATTTTGACTTGTAGTGGGTCCAATAGGTTTACCGGGTAGTTGGTATTGAATTGGTATTGAATTGGCAACACATCAAGAGTGGGATTCTCAGCAAGGACCAATAATATATGTTGGGATGGCAATCATGCATCATGAATTCATCTATTTCATAAATTACACTGGGACATGCAAAATCTTATTAATCTTCCTCCTGTCTCTGATTCGGTTTTGCGGTTTTGCGGTTATCAGTTACTGCTACCTATAGCACCTTGAATGTGCATTTTAAGTACTGGTAAACCAACCTACCCAAGAAAAGTGCATGTTGAGTGACACATTTTATATGACTGATATACTGCTGAAAAGTGCAGGAAATCCAAACAAAAAGCACCTATATGTCATCTGCAGACATGTTTAAATTAATATTTTTAAACCTCAACTTTTGAATTTATAGACATTATTTGAATTTAATATAAAAAAGAACATTTAAATGTTGCTTATTTTATTAACTGATTTTGCAAAATGTGCACTTCAAAGCAGATAATGCATTTGAAGGAGGCATGACAAAAAGTGTCAGTTTTGTGATATATGATAGCACACGTATGTTCTTCAAATTAATTAAAGAAATAGATTAATAAATTGAATGAACTAAAATAAACATGTCAACAGTTTGTTTTTTATGCCCCCTTTTGAACAAAAGGGGGTATATAGTTTTCGCACTGTCTGTCAGTCTGTCTGTCAGTCTGTCATTTTTTTCGTGTCCGCTCTCTATTTCAAATAGTTTTCATCCGATCTTTACCAAATTTGGTCAGCAGTTGTATCTAAACAATATATAGGTCAAGTTAGAATATTAGTCATGCTGGGTCAAAAACTAGGTCACGGGATTACTTAGTGCACTTCTATCAAAGCGTTTATGGGGGGCATATGTCATCCTATGGTGACAGCTCTTGTTTAAATATTTATTGAGCTTTGCTTTTGTAGGTGGTGAAGGAAGCATGAATGGACCAGAAAGGTATTTATAATTCTTGATTTTGAATCTCATGATTTATTTGCCAAACAATGTTGACTCATTATGCTACTAATAGAAAATACAGTTGATCTCATAATGTATATTTGTTGTATTTATATGTAAAACAGACCTTGCATGCCGATTTTTGTACTGTTATATCAGCTTCAATATTGGTTAACAAGTAAAAAATGTATGCCCTGGGCAAGAAAGTAAACAATATTTGAATATATCTACTGAATAGCTGTTTGCCAAAAAATTGATTGCCAAAAAATGTGCAAACAAAGAGCACTTAAAAAAGATGAAATGTATAGTTTATTTCTTAAACTAACTCAGTTATGTTCATTTAGTGATGATGTACTTTTTATATCATTTTCAGTAATGGAGTAAATGGGCATGGTCCCGGGCCAAGGGAGAGTCGTGATGCAGGTATAAAAATAACATAAAAGCAGTCTTATCCATATTTACTTAGTGAACAGTTGCCAAAGCATAGTACATAACGGTAGAATGCAAGTGTCAAATATGCACTTGATTGTCAAATTGGACACAAGGTGATAGAAACTTTCTAAATGTGCAAATGAAGCAATATCAGGTAATGTCAACCCTTGGCTTACCGGTATATTCACAATAATTCACTGCAATTTTTATATTGGTTTCAACTTCATTCTTGAACTGTTAGAAAAATCACCCAACCCCATAAAATGGGAAGTGTTTATAGGAACGCCTTTCAGCAACCCCTACATCTTGTCTGTAACATAGGCATGTCCCTTCTATATCCTTAATACTAATACCCCTTTGAAGGAGTTTCATAAAACTTGGATAAATATTAATGCCATGGAGACCATGTGCTGAAGACATGAATCAGTATAGCCTGCTGAAGGTCAAGCATGAAGGGAAGCATCTGTAAAAAGTTTTATCCTTTATTTGATTTGTGGTAGTCTCTCTGGAAATCTGTGCATATTTGAATCTTTGTGTCAAACTATGAGTCATGTTATTAAGCAGATGACAATTTTTTATAGCTCAATTAAACACAAAGTGGTCAAAGGTGAACTATTGTTGTAGGTGGCCGTCTGGCGTCTGGTGTCATGTGTCCAGAAGAATTTGCTTGAAACAGCATTTCATTCTAATCACTAATTCAAAAGGATTAAAAAATTTCCTCCTTAACCGCAAGCTGAGATTTTATTTCAGTATATAAAATACATATGGCATGGTACACGACATAATTAAAAATTTCTACAAATCATGAAATATAAATGCAGATATCACAGATCAGCTAAAAGACTAGAGCTGAAACGCAATTTAATAGCAATCATTTGGTAAAAAATATATAATTATTGCTTTTTTATATTATTTGTTACAAATGTATAATTGATGAATCAAATATTAATTACAATCATAGTGTACCAGTTTCATGTACTCACATACCTAGGAAAGCAAAGAAAGAGAATGGGAATTCCCTTATTTCCATTGTGGTTTTGGTGAATGATGACATGTCCTAGCAAGGCACAACAACTTTGTTCTTAAAGATGGTAAACTAAGCAAATTAACATTTGAATAATAATACACATCATTTTAATAATAATAACAAGAGCTTGTCACAGTAGTGCCAAATCCCCGCCGAAATGTGTTTGCTTGAATGACAACATTTGTTATTGAGAGTAGAATAATATTTGTAAAAATGGCACCTGTTTCATCTATTTATATTTCAAGGATCAATTTATTATATAGTTTTGGAATTATGCTGTAGAGAATAAAATATATGGAAATTAAAGAAAAGGATGTAATTAAAAAAGAAGATTATAAACATTTACTGTTCTTGATCACTGTATTTTTCCATAAACTCATCTATTCATTTTACACTGAATACTTCAGTGTTCAAATTAACATATTATTGTAAAATTAGATAAAGGGAGATATTACAATTGAAAAGCTAAAATATTTACCATGAAATTAAATTAAAGATCATTTAAAATTATAAATAAATAAAATATTTAAAAAATAAATATAGGGAGATTATTCAAAAACTATGGCCGAAAGAGTTATGGTTCTTAGTCACTGCACTTCTCCTATAAACCATCTGTATATTTAAAGTTTCGAGTAAATCCCTTCAGTAGATGTAGAGTTATGCTCCGGACACAAATTAACTTTGAAATTATATAAAAGGGGAGATAATTAAAAAAACTAAGGTAGATGGAGTTATGGTTCTTAGTCACTGCTTTTCTCTTACTTGCCATCTGTTAATATTTTAAGTTTAAAGTAAATCCCTTCAGTAGATTTAGAGTTATGCTCCGGACAAACATTTACTTTGAAATTATATAAAAGGGGAGATAATTCAAAAACTAAGGTAAATAGAGTTATGGTTCTTGGTCACTGCACTTCTCCTAGTTATACCCCCATTACTGGTAATGGGGGCTATATAGGAGTCACTTTTTTAGTATGTCGGTCTGTCCCGATAGTTCATCCGATCTTCACCAAACTTGGTCACAAGTTGTATCTAGATGATGTCTAGGTCAAGTTTGAATATGGGTCAAGCCAGGTCAAAAACTAGGTCACGGGGTCACTTAGTGTGTTTTAAACCGAAAGTTTGCCCGGACCATAACTGTCATTTAACGTTAGATTTAAAAATGACTTGGTACATTTGTTCACCATCATGGGACGGTGTGTCGTGTGAAAAAAGAACGTTGATATCTCTAATGTCAAGGTCACACTTGGAGTTTAAAGGTCAAATGCTTTATCATTTATGGTGAGATTTTAAAATCATTTGGGAGATTTGTTCACCATCATTGGACGGTGTGTCGCGCGAAAGAATTACGTCGATATCTCCAAGGTCAAGGTCACACTTTGAGTTCAAAGATCATATATAAGCTTGTGTGGGCAAAAACGGTGTCATTCATTGTAAGATTTTAAAATCATTTGACACATTTGTTCACCATCATTGGACGGTGTGTTGCGCGAAAGAATTACGTCGATATCTTCAAGGTCAAGGTCACACTTAAAGTTCAAAGGTCATAAATGAGCTTGTCCGGGCTATAACTATGTTGTTCATTGTGAGAATTAAAAATCATTTGGCACATTTGTTCACCATCATTGGACGGTGTGTCGCGCGAAAGAATTACGTCGAAATCTCCAAGGTCAAGGGCACACTTTGAGTTCAAAGGTCAAAAATGACCATAAATGAGCTTGTCCGGGCCATAACTTTGTCGGTTATTGTTAGATTTTAAAATCATTTGGCACATTTGTTCACCATCATTGGACGGTATGTCGCGCGAAAGAATTATGTCGATATCTCCAAGGTCAAGGTCACAATTTTAGTTCAAAGGTCAAAAATGGCAATAAATGATCTTGTCTGAACCATAACTTTGTAATTCTTTGTGAGATTTTAAAATGACTCTGTACATTCATTTTGTTCTCAGTCATTGGACGGCGTGTCATGTGGAAGAATTCAAGAGTTCACAGGTCAACATGGCTATAAATGATAATGTCATAATAATTCTTAAAAATTGCCATAAATTAGATTCTCTTGTTTTGTGAAGACAGCACGCAAAATAGTCTGTGTCAATGCGGCACGTGGGGGTATGCGTTACGTCTGTGACAAAGCTCTAGTTGCCATCTGTTTGTAATTTAAGTTTCAAGTAAATCCCTTTAGTAGATTTAGAGTTATGCTCCGGACAACAATTTACTTTGAAATTATATAAAAGGGGAGATAATTCAAAAACTAATGTAGATAGAGTTATGGTTTCTTGGTCACTGCACTTCTCCTAGTTGCCATCGGCTTATATTCTAAGTTTAAAGTAAACCCATTGAATAGATTTCGAGTTATGCTCTGGACAAAGTTTCGGACGGACGCACAGACAGACGAGACTATTACTATATCCCCTCCGAAAACATCACAGGGAGATTACAGGCTTTATCATAAAAACTATAAGCAATTTAAAATATGCTTTTTTACTGCAACCTTAAATGTCTGTAAGTTGGGGAAATCTTTTATGTCAATTGGTAAGCTGTTCCATAAAGAACATCCCTTATATGAGGACTTCTTGCCAAACCCTTATACTTAAGGGATACTGAAACATGACCCTTTGCTAAATCTGGTATTATGGTTATGAACAGTTCTGGCTAGCATAAAATTCGCATTTAAGTATGTAGGGGCAGAACCTGAGCGTATTTTAAAAACATGGTTAAGAATAATTTGTTCTACTCTTTTTTCAACAGGTAACCTGCCCAACTGAAGACAGTATTCTTTATTGATGTGACTTCTTTGATCTAGTCTGAAAATAAACCTCATGCTCTTGTTCTGTGTAACCTGGAGTCTGTTCTTCAGATTCTGAGAAATGCCATAATACCATATAGAACAGACATAATCAAAATGACATTGAATCAAGGACATAATTAACATTTTTTAGCTCATCTATTTAAAAAAAAAATTATGGCTATTGTCATCACCTTGGCGTCGGCGTTGGCGTCGGCGTCGGCGTTGGCGTCGGCGTCCGGATAAGTTTTGCGTTTAGGTCCACTTTTCTCAGAAGGTATCAATGCTATTGCATTCAAACTTGGTACACTTACTTACTATCATGAGGGGACTGGGCAGGCAAAGTTAGATAACTCTGGCGTGCATTTTGACAGAATTATGTGCCCTTTTTATACTTAGAAAATTGAAAATTTTGGTTAAGTTTTGTGTTTAGGTCCATTTTATTCCTTAAGTATCAAAGCTATTGCTTTCATACTTGCAACACTTACTAACTATCATAAGGGGACTGTGCATGCAAAGTTATGTAACTCTGACTGGCATTTTGACAGAATTATGTGCCCTTTTTATACTTAGAAAATTGAAAATTTTGTAAAGTTTTGTGTTTTGGTCCACTTTACCCCTAAACTAGCATAGATATTGCTTTCATACTTGGAACACTCGCAAACTATCATAAGGGTACAGTAAAAGGACAAGTTGCATAACTCAGGTTGTCATTTTTACGGAATTATGGCCCTTTTTTGACTTAGTAACTTTGAATATATGGTTAAATTTTGTGTTTCGATCCACTTTACTTCTAAAGTATCAAGGCTATTGCTTTCAAACTTCAAATACTTTCATGCTATCATGAGGTAACTGTACCTGGCAAGTTGAATTTTACCTTGACCTTTGAATGACCTTGACTATCAAGGTCAAATTATTAAATTTTGCTAAAAATGCCATAACTTCTTTATTTATGATTAGATTTGATTGATACTTTGACAAAACTACTCTTACCTGACATACCACAATAGTCTCCACCCAAACCATCCCCCGTGCCCTCCCCCCTCCCCCCCCGAATCACCCCCCCTTTTTTTTAAGATCATCTCACAAATGACCACCACACCCTCACACTATACCCCCCCACCCCACCCCCCCCAATTTTTTTTTGAAACGGTTAAAAAACACAAAAAATAATTTTTATTATTTCATTTTTGAAATACCGTCCAACCATCGCACCCAAGCATCCGCCCCCCCCCCCCCGAATTTATTTTTTTTTGCATTTTTTCCGCATTTTTGGAAGATAATGTAATAAATGTCCACACCCCCACACTATACACCCCTCTTCACTCCACCTCTCCCTCCTTTGTGATTTAAATTGAGAGTCCCTTCACCTTTAAAAAGAAAATAGATGAGCGGTCTGCTTCCGCAAGGCGGTGCACTTGTTATACCCCGCCATAGGCGGAGGGATATTGTTTTGGCGTTGTCCGTCCGGCCGGCCGGCACTTTTGTGTCCGGAGCCATATCTTGGAAGTGCATTGGCGGATTTCAATGAAACTTGGTATGAATATATATATGGATAAGAGGATGATGCACCCCTAATGGCGTTGTACACCATCTGTTAATAACAGAGTTATGGCCCTTTGTATCTTGGAAAATGCTTTTTTGTATCCGGAGCCATATCTTGGAAGTGCTTTGGCGGATTTCATTGAAACTTGGTATGAATATATATATGGATAAGAGGATGATGCACCCCAATTGGCATTGTACACCATTGGATAATAAAGGAGATATGGCTCTTTGTATCTTGAAAAAAATGCTTTTTTTGAGTGTTAAATATAACACTTTTTGTGTCCAGAAGCATATTGGCGGGGGATATCAATTCAACGAATTTGCTTGTTTAGTATCAAATGATAACAACGTTTGCTTTCTGTTTAGGAACTAAAGTCTTGCATTTGCCTTCTTAATGACCGATGTAACCATACTTTCAAAACTTAAAACTTGATCTAAAGTAGCTCCCAAATATTTGACTGAGTCAGTGTGCTGTATGACTGTACCATTGCACGAAATATTAAGATTAGATTCTTTCTTTAACTTAGGTTTCGAGCCAAATAAAATTGATTCTGTTTTAGGTGTAAAGACAATTAATTGTCAACTAACCAGTCTACTCTTTCCAGATCCTGTGCTAATAAACACTCAATATCAAGTTTAGACTTGCCAGACTCCAGTATAGCATAATCATCGGCATATAATAAAAGCTTATTGTTTACAACTCCTGCCATGTCATTTACATATATAAAAAAATAGCAGAGGCCCAAGTATAGAGCCTTTGGGCACACCACAAGTGACATTTTCCAATGATTATTGTATACCAGAAACATCAGTACATTGTTTACGACTAGATAAGTATGATTTGAACCATCTAATAAAATCAGAGGAAAACCCTAACATTTTCAGGTTATCAAAAAGTATATGGTGAACAGTATCGAAGGCCACCAATTTCAGGGAGGGGGAAGGAGCATATATATATATATATATATATATATATATATATATATATATATATATATATATATACCCTTGTCCGTCCTTCTGATTGATTTATTTGAGGCACATAACTCTTAAAAGTATTGCAATGTTTTCGATGAAATAATTTTACATTAACAAGCATTTTAACTTTTTTATTGAAAACAATACATTTTTGAGTACTATTAACATTTGGAACTTCATTCACTTTTAACCCAAAAACTGTTGCAGCCTAACAACAATCTTAAGATAATCATAAAGGAAGCAGCTTTAACAATCATTATTATTTAGTTTTTGTGTCATATATTAAGGGTCGATAAGGATAGATTTGTGTGTGGATGCAAATCTTCTTAACCTGGCTGGTAGATTTGTTGTGGGTGGCATAATTTTGTATGACATGTTTAGTTAAAAGTATTTCTTTTAAAGATACACCACTTATGGATATTGAGGCAAATGGAGACGATGGAAAGGTTAGAGGAGGTAAAGAAGCTTCAGACAGGTAATGCTTTTTTTTAAATATATATGTTAAAAATAAATCTTGGTGTACCTTGTTAAAGAACTAGACCACTTTCTTAATGTGATTGTCCACCTCTTTAAAGACATTTTTATATTTGCACAACATGATCTTGGAGAGGTTTTTATGATTGCCTTTGTCAGTTGTTGGTAATGTATCGTCAACATTTACCTTGTTAACAGTATAGAGGCCACATTTAGGAAATGTGTAGACTCAATGAAAATATTCTTATTTAATTTATGTAAATATGTATCATGTAGTTCAACAGAGAAATACTTTATTTTTGACCTTTGACCAAATAGATTAGTATTAATATACTGTAGTATAAACCTTTTATAAACATTATACATGTATGTACTGTTTGTAAGCTTACTATTATTTATTTGTGAATTGTTTTTTCACTATTGTCTTTAACACCTTCATATGTTATACAATACAACTGGAGCCTATTTGTTACTTTAGATTTTGAGTGGGAGCATGTTATCTAGCCCTATTTAACTAAATTGAAATTACTTAATAGGCACTAACCAACACAATTCTAATGTTCAAAAGTGTTCAGATTATCGGGATTAGCACAAAATGAACGCAAAGAGTTACTATTTTTTCTCGAAATGATAGAAAACAAAAACTGTGAATACATTAGGCAGACAGTATTGGTTTCCTTACCAAGATCATTTCAACTGCATTACTTCTTACCTGTATCGAGTACATTTCCCAAAAAGAGCAAACTAAATGGTTCTCTGACTTCATGTATACATCAACAAGGTTTTACTTCCGTCCTACTGTTGTAAAAATACACGTGTGAACAATTCACATGATTAACACAAATATCAATAAGATAAATACTTATAAAACACATGTTTAGTTATTAAAAATGTTGGAAAATCTTGGTGTCTAAAAAAATAAGATTCACATAAATAATTATTTTGAATCAAAAAAGGGTGTACACAAATTAAAAGTGTCAAAAAACTTAGACTAATTACACACATCAGAATAACATATGGACTGGTTTTAAAGCCACACACCTTGAAATGAAATACATGTTAATCAATACATATAGATGGAATTTAAAAGCGTGCAAAATTGTCATGAAATCTATAGCCTAGTTAAGAAGTAATTTTTTTAATTTTTTTATTATTTTAAAACTGAAAGTAGGATTTCTATATGTATACGTCCATTTCGACAAACGCGATTATTTTTAGCTCACCTGATTGCGCAGGTGAGCTTTTGTGACCGGTCTTTGTCCATCGTCCGTCTGTAAGTCGTCCATCCGTCCACATTTGTTCGTAAACACTCTAGAAGCCACATTTATTGTCCGATCTTCATGAAACTTGGTCAGAAGATTTGTCCCAATGATATCTCGTTCGACTTCAAAACTGGGTTATGCTAGGTCAAAAACTGGGTCACTAGGTCAAAAAAACAACCCTTTTAAACACTGTAGAAGTCACATTTCATGCCCAATCTTCATGTCACTGCGTTAAAATGTTTGCCTTAATGATATGTTGGTTGAGTTCGAAAGTGGTTTCGGTCCGATGAAAAACACGGCCGCCAGTGGGCGGGGCAGTTTTCTTTATTTGGCTATAATGAAACCTTGTAAACACTCTAGAAGTCACAATTTTTGCCCAATCATCATGAAAGTTGGTCAAAACATTGGTTTTATTGATTTCTCGGACGAGTTTGAAAATGGTCCAGATCGGTGAAAAAACATGGCCGCCAGTGGGCGGGGCATTTTTCTCTATATGTATATAGTGAAAACATGTGAAAACTCTAGAAGTCACATTTTGGCCCAATTTTCATGAAATTTGGTCAGAACATTTGGTTCGTTGATACAAGAGTTGAGTTCGAAAATGGTTACGGTCAGTTGAATAACATGGCTGCCTGGGGGGGGGCAGTTTTCTTATATTTATATAGTAAAAAAAGCTTGAAAACACTCTAAAACTCACATTATTTGCCCAATCATCATGAAACTTGGTGAAAAAATTGGTTTTATATATATCTCAGATGAGTTCGCAAATGGTCCCGATCGGTAAAAAAACATGGCCGCCAGGGGGTGGGGCAGTTTTCCTTATGTGGCTCTAGAGAAACCTTGTGATTGAACACTATAGAATATAATATAAAGAAGTGTAACTCCAGCTGCTGGAGCAGTATTGAATTTTCATTAAAACAATTAGTTGGTCCTTTATTTAAGGCAAGTGACCGATTGCCCAAACAGTACAAAACAGCACAATACATCACAATACAAACCAACATAAACACAAAATATAAATAAAGCTGGGGTCACCGCCTTGGAACGGTCAATGCAAAGCATTGGGGGTTTAAACCTGGTTATAGAGCGCTCAACCTCACACTTGGCCCAGCAATATTCATAATACATTTAAGTGTAAATAAAATTTAACGTCAAAGCATTGTAACTCAAATTAAAAAATAATAAAAGGGAATTAAAACGCATTCAATTTAATTACTATTTAATTACTCAATTGCATTGAAGATACAAGAGTAACAGAGTTACAACTTTTTGACGAACGATCAAATAAAACTATTAACAATTGTCAACTACATTCCTTCTTTATAGAAAAAGATTTGAGAATATAGCGTCATGGGGTTAATATCTCAGATAATCATCGCGCAAATACAGGAAGAAGCAGCAATAATGGGTGTAAAAATTCCATATTACATAGCTTGGTTGTTTATGTGACTGCTAAAAAATTTAAAATAATTAAATCAAACAAGAAACGCCTATCAGAGAGAAAATATAAATAAAATGGAACGTTATAAGCCCGATGACCTATGCATGTAGATTACACCTGGGAAAGTAGGTCGTATGACGTCACAAAAATCCATAATGACATAATGACGTGAACAAATTCCAGGGGCAGTACTAAATAAAAATATTAATGGGGCTGTGCTACTAATAAAACAAGTTTAGGTGATTTAATATTAAGAAGCAAATGAATAAAAATGGTAATTCCATTAAAGCGACATTATTGGAATCAAACAGTATATAGGTGTTTTGACAACTGAAAAGTTACATTTTTTGCCTAATCATCGTGAAACTTAGTCAATACATTGGTTTTATAGATTTCTCAGACAAGTTGGAAAATTGCTCAGATCGGTAAAACACACTTTTTAGCTCACCTGATTGCTTAGGTGAGGTGTTAGGATTGGTCTTTGTCCGCCGTCCGTAAACACTTTAGCATTCACATTTCTCAAGCATTCTTTATCAAAGTTGCTGAAAGATCTACGTCAAGTTTGATAATGAGCAAAATCAATTAATTAATGCCATAATTATTGCCCTTAGCTTGTTCAAATTTTCATTATATTATACAAAATACTTGTCAACACTCAAGAGGTCACAATTTTGTTTTAGATTTTATGAATTTTAGGTCATAATATTTTTTTTGTAAGCAAATTTTGATGTTTGGTATGGGGGGTCAACTCAAAATATAGGTAACCAGGTAAAATCTTACAAAAAACAAAAACACTCCATATGCCAGTGTTTTGGTTCAATAATGATGAAACTTGACCTCGACGTTTGTCTGGACAATATCTAGGTAAAGTTTGACATTTGGTAAAGATTGAATAAACCGACTCCTCTCAGGTGAGCGAACTAGGGCTATCTTGGCCCTCTTGTTTAGTTTCTAAGCACAAAAAGACGGATTTCTACCTTGTAACCACCAGATATATTCTAATTGGCATAGATAAAATATGTTTTTTATTTATAGTTAAATTTACTATGCCAAATAAGTTGTGTGGCTTTAACATCAGATCTTTTAACTTCAACATTATTGGAAATTAAATAAGTTATGTTTCTTAACAAATGGCCAGTACCGGTATTTGCATGTATGGTATACACATATAAGGGCTCTGCATTTTGGCTATTCTCTGAAAGCTTTCAAGAAAATTTTGATTAAAAAGTAAGCCTTAACAACCCAAAGCTGTATTTGCATGCGGCAGCATTGTTTATGTTTATAAGGGGTTTCAGTTTTGGTTGTTTGATAATATTTTCTACTCTATTTACAAGAGATACAATGTATGGAATTTAGACAAGCCAGTATTTGCTTGTACGGTATATGTATGCAAGTTTGTTTAAAAAACATGGCTGTCAGGGGGGCCTGGAGTGGGCTTGGGAGCATGGCAATCTGGCTATAGCCAAACATGCTTTTCCCTACGGCCTTATTGCACAGTTGCAATCTTATAACTAAATTTCCAATTATCTGTGTGCATTTGTTTAAGCTAAGAATTCATATTGAAAGTAAATCATAGGATGCATACAATTATGAAAAAAATGAAAACCATGGCCAGCTGTGAGTCTTTGCCCATTTATCTTTAAACAAATCCTGGGGAAGGCCATCTTGTAAATACCAGCTGTCAATTTTGTGTAAAATCTTCATGAAACTTAGTCCGAATGTTTGTTTAAATGATATCTTGGTCGAGTAATAAAATGATTTTGGTCCATTGAAACAAATGGCCACCAATGGGAACGGCATTTCCCTTACATATTTTCAATGAAGCCTTGCAAACTAAGTCACGCTTTTTGCCCAATCAGCTTGAACATTAAATTGTGTTCTATTGACATCTTAGCCGAGGTAAAAAATCATTGTGGCTAATGCAAGGAGATAAGCAACATTAATTACACAACATCAAAAAAGCTGCTCAAATCTGTGCAGTGCCTTCTAGGGGCACATTTATTGTCCGATCTTCATGAAATTTGGTCAAAAGATTTGTGCTAACACGATACCTTCTACGAGTTCAAAAATGGTTTTGGTTGGTCGAAAAACATTGCAGCCAGGGTGCGGGGCAATTTTCCTGATATGGCTATAGTAAAACTTTGTTAACACTCTGAAAGTCACATTTATGGTTGAATCTTAATGAAGCACATTTGTTCTGATGATATCTTGGATGAGTTTGAAAATCGTTCCGGCTTGTTGAAAATCATGGCTGTCAGGTAGCGGGGGCATTTTTTCCTTATATGGCTTTAGAAATACCTTGTTAACCCCTAATAATTTTTGTCCCAATGATATTTTGAACGAGTTAGAAAATGGTTACAGTTGCTTGAAAAACATGGCCGCGCTTATTGTCTGGTCTTCATAAAACTTGGTCGAAAGATTTGACCCGATAATATCTTCAGGGGTGTCAATTGTCCAGATTATTCTGAAAATCCGGATTTGAGACGTCCAGGGTCGATTTTAAGATCAATGTAAATCTGATGAGGGTTGTTGTTTTTTTTGGAGGGGTGGGATGATTTCGTTCGTGTGCGTGATCATTTGAGAACGAATATTGTTATTGATTCCTCGAGATTTGGGAAATGTTTCATGTCCCCTATGTAGAGCAAAGTCAAGCACTGCAATAACATATTGGTAAACAATATGTTTACTAATTTATATATTGATTGCGTAGTTGCTTGGTTACTTGTTACTGATTTTCATTTTCTTCAGTCAAACTATATGCATATTTCATATCATTTGCAAAAGACTTGATCTGTATATGTTTCAGATAGTCGTTTTAGAATACAGATCTTAGATTTTAGGGGGCGTTAGAAAATGGTTCAGGTTGGTTAAAAAATGGCCACCAGGGGGTGGGGCATTTTTCCTTTAATGGCTGTAGTAAAAACTTGTTAACACACTTTAAGTCATATTTGTTGTCCAATTATAATGAAACTTTGTCAGAAAATTCGTTTTCTTGATATCTTGGATGAGTTTGAAAATAGTTCCTGTCTGTGGAAAAACATGGCCTCCAGGATCGGTGAATTTTTCATTATATGATTATAGTAAAACCTTGTTAACACTCTAATAGTTACATTTATAGATCACTCTTCTTGAAATTGGTTCAGAACATTAATTCTTATGATATCTTGGGCTGTACAGAACAGGTCAGTTCCTTTTTATCTCAGGTGAGCGACTTTGGGCCTTTAAAGCCCTCTAATTTTGTCTATGCCTCTTATACATAGCAAAATGCTGAACAAAATTGTATAGCATGAACATTAAACTACAAAGCAAGCAAATTGTGTTCATGTTATCAAAATAAAGGCTCAGGTTGTATTGTGCAGTCTATGTTCTGTCAGTAATGATGGCTAGAGATCGGCAGTGACTTGTTTGTAGCCATTTTATTCAAAATTCTTTTTAGTTGAAATACAAAGCACACGGTTTTATTAGTCATCAAGATTCTAAATGTCCCATTACAAATTGTGTTAAAATTGCTAATGTAGACAAATCAGAATCTAAATGGTGCAAAATTAATGCTGATTGGGTCAAGAGCTCTCAGGTGAGTCCTTTTGTCCCAATGGCCTATTGCTTTTTCGATTGCTCATCAGATTATGATATTAAAATAAACATATTTAGTCTGTTTCATAAATTGTTGAGGTTGATGTAATTATTATGATGTATGTCATATTGCAGTTTGCTGCCAACCACTTTTGTGGGAACAGTGGTCAAATGTTAGGACGCTGGCTTAAAGATCCAGAGGTCTCTGGTTCGAATCCCGCATTGACCACTGGAATTTTCCTGAGCAAGAAATTTATCCCACATTTTCTCCTCTCCTTCCTGGTGTATAAATGTTTAAAATATCCTGTGAGGGAAAAAAGCCAATGTGCTGTGGCTGCGCACATGGTGTTAACGGACGACTTATGACTAAGTGATCTGAGGATAAATGTGAAGCACCTCTGAATGCACATACTGTCTTCGGGGTCATAATGTGATATTGCTTGCCATATTCTATGGCACTAATGTGCAATTTGTGAAAGGTTTATCATATTATTATAGCAATAATCATATTCAGCTAGTACCACTTGACATGTTTTTTTTTGTTATGTAGTTTTGTTACAGTACTTTTATATCTTCTTTGTCTCACTTTCAAATGATCTGATGTACCTTGCCATGTCTTATAACACATGACACATGCAAATTCTTTGTAGTACATTTCTGTACATGTTTTACATTTTTTAAGTTGTTATGTTACAGAATAATACATTTTATTTGTATCTTTATCCAACAATTCCTGGAATAATATGGGTCATGCCAGTCATTTGTAGAAGAACTAATTTTGAACAAATTTATGGAAATCAATTAGCCTCATTTTTTTTAATGATATTCATTATTGAAATGAATTATAAGCGACTATCAGTTAGTAAATTATTTGAAATCTATTGATTAATATTACATTAAAATCATTGTTATACTAAGGATGATTATCATCATTTTGCAACCAAACATTTTTTTGGAGGTATCTGTCTTTTTTATGTTTTCATGTATACATTTATTAGCCAAACTTGAACAAACTTTTTACATTTTCACATAGCTTTACTGTGAAGCTAAACCAAAGACCAGATCTTACTTAACATTACAAGAATAGCTCATTTTTTTTGTTTTACATTTTTTTTAGCGCACCTGAGCATAAGTACTTATGGTGAGGTTTTGTAAAGGCTGTCTTTCATGCATCCGTTGGTATGCAGTGTTTTTAGTCTGTCATCAACTTCCAGTTTGTAGAGGACACATTTTTAGCTCGACTATTATATATGAAATATATATATATAGTGGAGCTATCCTACTCACCCCGGCGTCGGCGTTGCGTCTTCGTCTGTGTCTGCTTGCAAATGTTAAAGTTTTTGTACTACCCCAAATATTTTCTTTGACCCTTGACATATTGCTTTCATATTTTGTATACTTGTTTACCAACATGACCCCAACCTATAAACAAGAGCAGACAACTCTATCAAGCATTTTGTCATAATTATGGCCCCTTTTTCACTTAGAATATGCAGCAAATGTTAAAGTTTTCGTACTAACCCATTTATTTTCATTGTCTCTTGACATATTGCTTTTATATTTTGCATACTTGTTTTTACCAACATCATCCCAACCTATAAACAAGAGCAGACAACTCTATCAAGCATTTTGTCATAATTATTGCCCGTTTTATACTTAGAATATGCATATTAATGATAAATCTATGTTTAAGTTTGCGTACTACCCCAAATATTTCCTATATCCTTTGACATATTCCTTTTATATGTTGCATACTTGTTTACCAATATGACCCCAACCTATAAACAAGAGCAGACCACTGTATCAAGCATTTTGACATAATTATGGCCCCTTTTACACTTTGATAATTGAACATTTTGCTTAAATTGCCTTAACTTCTTTATTTATGATCACATTTTATTATTACTTCGACAAAACAACACTTACCTGAATGCCACAATGGATTCCACCCAATAAATACCCCACGCTTGAAACTTAAAACTTGAAACTTGCTAATTTGATGAAACGCCTATTTATATAATTATATTCAATGGCGTTGTACAAAACATTATATGTACATAAAATCGATAAAAAAATAAGAGATATTGATAATATTATGCAGATTCTACCACGCTTCTACCAGAATCCCCCCCCAACCTCATACCCCCCAAAAAATAATTTTTTTAAACATCGTCTAATAAATAACCACACCCCACATTATACCCCCCTCTTACCCCACCCTCCCTACCCCCACCCCCCGACCCGATTTTTTTTAAACAACATTATCTTATAAATTACCACACCCCACATTATACCCCCCTCTCACCCCCCCCCCACCCCCCCCCAAAAAAAAAAAATTTTTTTTTTTAAACATCATCTAATAAATTACCACACCCCACATTATACCCCCCTCTTAACCCCCTCCCCTACTCCCCCCCCCCCAAATTTTTTTTTTCCTTTTTTATGCCCCCATTTCGAAGAAAAAGGGGTATATAGTTTTCGCACTGTCCGTCGGTCGGTCGGTCACACTTTTCGTGTCCGCTCTGTAATTCAAATAGTTTTCATCCGATCTTTACCAAACTTGGTCAGAAGTTGTATTTAGACAATATCTAGGTCAAGTTCGAATATGGGTCATGCCGGGTCAAAAACTAGGTCACTGGGTCACTTAGTGCATTTCAAGGATTAAGCATGGTGTCCGCTCTCTAATTGAAGTAGTTTTCATCTGATCTTTACTAAACTTGGTAAGAAGTTGTATCAAGACAATATCTAGGTCAAGTTCGAATATGGGTCATGCCGGGTCAAAAACTAGGTCACGGGGTCACTTAGTGCATTTCAAGGATTAAGCATGTTGTCCGCTCTCTAGTTTATGTGGCATTTCTGATTTATTTTATTATTCTAAGACATTTTTATGCCCCCGAAGGAGGGCATACAGTGATCGGACTGTCCGTTCGTCTGTCCGTCCGTCTGTCCGTCATACTTTGCGTTTAGATTTCGAAAAATGCTCATAACTTCTATGTCGCTTCAGATAGCAATTTCATATTTGGCATGCATGTGTATATGGACAAGGCATTTCCATACGCACACAAATTTTGACCCCTGTGACCTTGACCTTGAACTTAGGGTCCGCGTTTAGGTTCGAAATCTGCGTTTAGGATTTGAAAAAAGCTAATAACTTCTACCAAGCGTTTATTGGGGGCATGGGAGGTATAGATTTGCAACTTTTAAACAGGCGGTACAGGAATTCATGTTTCAACCATATACTGTACCACTTAAAAGGCGGAGGGTGGGTGTTGCAACGTCTTGCCTCTGTCCTCCTTTTGTCGCCATCACTCAAAAGTGTAGGTGTGTATAGTTGCCTTTCTCTGCCTTATATCCCTGCAACTTAAAAGCCGGAGTTGGGGGCAGGGGTTAGGATGTATATGCAGATTTGCAAGTGTGGGGAGGGCGGGTAAAGATTTTGTCTGTAAGGAGTGTTTGCAGCAGAGTCAGGATAAAGCTGATCACCAGAGATCAAGCATCAAATTGTTTTGAAGACCCCACCGTAACTACGCTACTCTTGAACTTGGAGAGTGTTTTGGAAGTTTTAAACGAGGACAACGGCGTCCATGCTGGCCATTGGTTATTTCAATGAAATAACAAACAACAAAATTTAAATATTAAACACCTGTTATGCAGCAAACCAATAGTTTAATAAAATGTAGGCGCTGTATTTCTCAAAAACATTTACACAGTTATACGTTTATGTAGTGACAACGTTACAGTTGGGGGCATCCGTGTCCTGTGGACACATTTCTTGTTTATTTTTGAAAGATCGTCTTATTTAATTATTGAATATGAACAATTTCCCCATGATGGCTTACGTTTTACTGTCAAGCACTCGAATAGTCGAGCGCACTGTCCTCTGACAGCTCTTGTTTCTACCAATCTTAATCAGCGTGTTTATCTTTACAATATCTGTGGCAAGTTTGAATCTGGATCAGATGGTATAAAAAAACTAGGTTAGAAAGTCAAATTTATTTTAAAAACATGTAACCCCTTGAGAAGCCTCAGGTAACCATAGTAAGTCTTACATAAAACTTGTTGGCTTTCTAGAGGCCAAATTTATTTATATTTTGTTTTTGACTAAAGTTCGATGAAACTTGGTCAGATGTTTACCCTGACAATATCTAAGCCCTTTATCATGGGTCACATGCTTCCTAAGTCACCAAATCAAAGCTTCGATTAACCTTGTTACCACGCTAGATGCCACTTCAATATGCCAATCTTAAGGAACTTTGCCATGATGTATATCTTCAAAACATGTATACGGAATTTGAATCTAGGTTACATGCTTACAAAAATTGGTCACCTTACTAAGTCTTTATGAAACTTGTTCTGAGTGTTTATCTTGGCAGTATGAAGGCCATGATAAATCTTTTTCAATTAAAGATTAAGAACTAGATCACCTGGTCAAGTTGTCAACAATTTATGTCTATGAAGTAAGCTGAGCGCTTAAGGGCTTTTAAAACACTATTGTTGTAAATAAAATACTGTTGTATATGTGTTCCAGATATTACCTTAATGAATTCTCTATATTATCTTCTTATTAATGTGCCTTTGACCTTCAATACATATCATGCAAAAATAACATTCCTTCTTGATGATATATGTCATGGAGTAATTTATGTCTTTGTTTAGAATATCGGCAGTTTGTTGTGGCTTAATGCTATGGGTGCTCAATATTATGCTTTGCTGTGATTTGCAGGGAAATTTTAGTTATATATCACCAATATATGGTGCTGTCATTAGTCCGAAATGGTATTTTAACAATCTGATAATCTGTATATAGAGATTAAAATGGCAATCAAAATAGTAGCTATCAAAATTGTATGACTTTTTTTACTTTGTTTTAGCTCATCTGGTCACCAAAGCCATATGTGATAACTACCGTGTAATTTTATCTATGTTTAGTGTGTGTTGTGCTCATTAAAACTCTAGATGTCAAATGTTTTAAGCCTTAAATTTGTGTCCGTTACTGTATGTAATTGACATGACGCCTTATCTATGATCACTCCGCCCACTTAATCACGTGGCTCAGCGGGTAGCATACCTAGACAAGCTAACACCTAAATGGCTTCATTGCCTATATACTGCATGTAGATTAACGCGATATTCCGGATTATTTTTATGGACTTTTTGACATCATATGACACTTGTATAAGGGGTTTGTGTCATTAAGTTATTCTGCGAATGCAAAAAACATACGTTTATAGAGAACATCAGATAATTATAACGGGTTTTTCGGTACATGACCGAAATCGAACCTGTTATTACGTGTGATGTTGGTATTAGCAATAAATTAACACTTCTTCAACGGCATTTACCCATGTTATTTACGAAACATTTCAATCAATTGGTTGTTTCGCATTGTTCATTATTTTATTATTTCTTTGAGATTAGTTTTAAAATATTAAGAAATCTTTATCAATAATAATTCAGTATTAGCAGATATGTGGACAGTATAATGTTGACCGAGTTTGCAGTTGATAAGTATTTAAGATTATGATAATGTAGATATACATAATACAGGTTTTAGATTTTTGTTTTACACCAGTGTCTGTGATGCTTATTTATTTTGTAAGAAAATATCTGTGATTTACAATTGATAACTAGTTTTTTCCTACAGATAAAATTAAGAGATTGTCGGTAATATGAACTCTTTTACTGTTAAATAACTAAATTACTTAATCGTAGTTCACCAGTTATATCTCTTTTGAATATAAATCAACAGTGGAAAAAGCATGAAATAAAAAGAGAACGTGTGATATTGCGCTCGATTCGATTAAAATTCACTTGTGATAATATAAATAAATATTTTGACGCCGCAAATATTATATTCCAAAATCGTTTAAATATTAATTTCTCTGATCATTCGTGAAACAAAATTTATAATCTATCGAAACCAACAAATATCATTTGTTATTGAGTTTTGTTCTACAAGTCTTGTTAAATTGTAATAATGGTATTTATCCTATTGCCATGAGCAACTTTCATCATATAAATACCCATCATGTCCACTGTCCCTTTCTAGATAGTACATAACCTATTTTTAGATTTTACATAGCAGAATTCTTTTTAACAAAGTTTAGTTCATGTGCCATAAATGGTAAGAACAGTTTGATTGTAACAGAACTACATCTTACAGTGACACAAATACTCACAATCAACGAATATTTTGCGAAATATTTCGTAAAATATAGTTTACCCATAACAAATCATTGTATATTAAAGCAATAGCCAAAATTTGACGCTAGATGTGGTCTCTAGAAGGAGTGCTGTATCAGAAGAAGAAGAAGCAAGCAATTTTGACTGTATGTTATGATTTAGTTGACATTCATTTTTATTTTGAATATAAAAACAAATGTGCTGAAACAAATCTCGGCACCACCTGTAAACTCTTTTTGTAAAGTTTGTAACATAACCAATCAACATTTTAGTAAAATAAGCCTTACAATTAGTATTACTCCAGGACACACGCAATAATTGCTTTGAAAGTTTTAGTTATGAAACGAGTATTTGTCACGACAACACAGAGGTCGGGATTTAGAACTTAAGGGTAAGAAACTTGGGAAGTATGCATACCTTGGTATCAACCAATTTCTTGCCAAACGTTCTGTACTTGTCTTAGAGCCGAAGAAATCAACTGTGGGAAGCAGAGGTGCTCACAGAGGAGGATACTAGCAAGATGCGTGAATCTTTAGTCTAAAACTTCCTTATAAAATACAATGTAGCAGGGTAAAAGCCTGTTAAAGGCTTTGAAATTTTTGTGTTAAAAGTTGCTATCACTTTATATCTTAACAATCGTTGGTTTGGTTTTTTTAATACTCGAGCCATTAAAGTGTACAGCGAATTTGGACTGAAATCTCGTGTATCTATCTTCCTCCCATCTCGGACGCAGAGACTTTGCTTCAGTGTCACAACTGACTGAACGTCTACTTCGGCATTCAAACGTTCTATTTCGTGCTTAATATCGCGCTATTTGAGACATTATTCTGCTAAAGCCTTTAAAGGGGCCTTTTCACAGATTTTGGCATTTTTTAACTTATTCATTAAATGCTTTATATCGATAAATGTAAACATTGGATCGTAAAAGCTCCGGTAAAAAATCAAGAATAAAATTAAAAAAAGGAAAAGAACATTGCCAGGACCAGGTTTCGAACCAGTGACCCCTGGAGTCCTGCCAGAGTCCTGAAGTAAAAACGCTTTAGCCTACTGAGCTATTCCGCCGAGTACATACATTCGAAGTATTTTATACATTATATAAGCAGTCTTCGTAGTTTCACAAAATTTAACGACAAAAACAGAACTCTCCAAATTATTCAATCGTTTCGCGTTGCAACGCTTTATAATTTTTAGGTTTTAAAATCGTCAAAAGATGCATATAATGGCTATATTAGACCATGGCAAATGTTCAGTATTACTGTTTCCTCACAAATATCATAACTAAAACGAAAATTTGCGAATCTGAAACAACTTTTTTCAATTTTGTCAATTTACCAAAGCGTGAAAAGATCCCTTTAATTCGCCTTTCTGATCAAGAGCACGAGCTCCCTTTTTATGTTTTTCTCGCTAAGTATATATATTCATTCATCATTTTAATCGACACATAGCCTGGCAGTGTGACCCCTTGAAACGTGCATGGTAACTTCAATTTGGCAAACGATGGTTTTTTAAAACAGGGCACAGTGAGTACAATGCTATAATTTATCAAAAAGAGTATCATCAAATCTTAGATATTTGATAAGTCTCTTAATTAAAAGGTTTGTGTAATAGGATTTTTCTTCGCATATTATATAAAAATGCATATTTATATAAAAAAAAGAATTTGTTGACAAAAGAAAAAATAATAATCTTCCGTATTCGATAATATTCTTTTTATAATAAATATCTCTTCCTCTTCTAACCACTCGGCCTCTTAAACTGGACGACTTTTTTACTATTATAATTTACAATGATAGCAGGTAGAATAGTTCGATTAATTCAGCAAAACTTAAAAACAACAACAACATTGACACACCATGAAATTACTCATGATTTGACAGTGGAGAAAGCACGGTATACATTGACTGGCTCTGAACAATTATCGGAGGAAGGATTGAGTCGTGGACTTCGTTTAAAAAGAACCTTTATTCACAAGGAAAATGCGTGCTTAAGCCGGCTCTAGGTATTTTTCAATGAGACTTCCTGTTTCATGTTTAATTGTTTAAGGCACACCTTGTAAAACGGGGACTGGGAAACAGGAAAATATGCCGCCATGTAGAGCGTTTTCCTGCTTTTTAGTTGAAGATACATATTGTTGATATTGTATAACAAGTGTCATCGGAAAATAACACATTGCGATCCACTTGAATGCGTTGGTCATACTTTCCAAGCGTTCTCACAAACAATCAACAACCAGTTTCTATTCTCTAAAAGAATCATTTCTACCACTGTCTGTTCTTTATTAAATGGAATGTTACATCATTTTAATTGGAGATGAATTTTGCGTTTCTTTTTAAACACTGTTAAGCTATTTCTAGATGTAATGTATTCCATCATTACAGCCTGTAAACATCTGAATATGTCCACGTTTATATGGATTATTTTCATGTGTTGTATAGGTAAGAAATGTGTGTTACTTTTATGTGTCTTTTAAATTAAAGTTAAGATCGACTGTTATATTTAAAGTCTTTGCAGCTTTTACTTTTTTGTCTTTTCCGAATTCAATTATTATTGAAGGGAATTTTAAGATCTATTTGAATACTGACTTTGATTTAAACAAGGTAAAATTAACTGACGTTTTTTTAGCAATTAGACAGACATATCCGAAATATAATTGTGAAACAATTGTTCATAAAATAACTCAATTCACTTCTGTTCCAAATTCAAATAAAAATTGCATATATAAACTGTCAACAACGCTGGTAAAATTTTGAGGTTGTAAATATTATCTTTATCGGTAAGTTTTGCAAGAAGTACATGTACTTTTTCCGATCGCATGTTTTTTTTCAAAAATTTCACACGCGGAAACCTATTGATGGAGATTGCGAGTGTTAAGTGTATCCTTCAGGAAAGTTCGGTCAATGAAGGTTCATTCTTTTCAATACATCATAACATGAATCTCCAAACACTGTATCGGAAAATATGTAATTGTTATTTGTCGTTATCCACTAACAGATAACATATACTAAAATATCACCAACTATTAAAATAAAATCATCAAAACTGTGATTTTAATATTGTCTTGGAACCAGTTTGAGGGTTACCCGAACATCACACGTATAAAGAATTGCAAACCGAAGGCAAGTTTTAAACGATTTCAATCAACTTTACCAATGAAGACAGAACATTTAAATGAATTCCAAAACTTAGCGCGAGAATCGAATATAACACAGATAGATACAATGTATAATGTTCTAGTGCCGTACGTATAGGAAATCTGTTACAACAATTAGTGGATATGTATGAGTATATAAAGACATTGGTCCAACTATAAAATGTATTAGACAATTAGGTTAACGATGCATCTACAGAAGTTTATCTAAAATCCGAAAGATCGTAAATTAATTTCATCCACATAGAAAACTATAGCTCTTCTGATTGCAGCATCCGAACTATTGAATATGGTAACACCGAAGCTATGTACGGGGTATACGTTTTAAATTTTAATGTATCCACACATCAGAAAGTCAAATTGTAGTTTTATTCAATATAGAAAATAACTTAAAATTAGAAATTACAACCGGCTTAAGGGCAAGCCAAACCACTTACCCAAAAAATAATCACAAACCAAACGCAAGTCTTAAGCGATTTTGATCAAATGTACACATGCATACAGAGAATGAAATCATGAAATGTTATACGCAAATCGAATACTAGTAGTATAAAAAAATATTAAGTGCCTCCGTTTCGTAAATTAACTACTAATACTACTGGTGCTATTACTTCAACTGGTGTTTTTTCAGTGTTGACAAGTACCCAAACGGTTATATCTCCAGGTGGTTCCGTCGTTGTTTTAGAAAGGTCGAATCTCACATTGCCCTGTTCCTATAAAGGAAAAAATGATAGACAATCATACAATTTAAGTGTAATGTTTAGTGAGATACCAATCGGAATAAATTATCCGATAACGCGACTACATTTGAAACAAACTCCTGGGAAAACATGCACCGAGTTGTTTAACTTCAACAAGCAGTATGGGCACCAATGCTTTGAGAACAGCGTTTTCACCATCACAATCTACAACGTGACGAGAGACATCAATCGAACGCAGTGGTTATGTGACATTATGTCTGAAAGAGAAGCAGCGACACGCGGCAATACCGTTACGTTGCTTGTTGAAGGTATAATTATATGCTAAAGTTTCCCTTTACATATATAATATTAGAAAGTTTAGAAAATATGTAACTTGGTACGTTTGTTTAATTTTTTGTCTTATATAAAGTTTTGAAACATATACGTTATAGCAACACATAACTAAAGGGACAGTTATTAGAAAAATCCTAATAAATAGCAATGATCTTAATTCATTTTACAAATGTAATATTTAAATGATTGAAATTCTATTCTAGAATTTCAATATATAAGCTTAAAGACATATTTTAATTTAAAAAGTTACGTGGCTTAATATATATTTGATATAAAGGCAGGTTGCGTGGCATATTTGCAATATTTCATATCAGAATTAATAGAAAAACTAAGCCAAACATGACCACTCAATTTCTCTTTTGACATGGATGGATCATTTATACAGTTGGCTCGTAATATCATTTGGATATATACACACATGTTTATATTAAACAAAATCTTATTACTTGACACTTAATGTCGGTATTTGTAATACAAATTAACAGTTACGAGGAAGAAAAGCATTCTTACTATCGTATAATAAGTTTTAAATGAAATGTTGGCCAATATTGCATTTCAAGTAATAATTTACATCATACACGTCATTAGATTATATATTATTTTTTCACTGAATTTAGTTTTGTTCTATCTTCGTTTACAAATTGGACTAACAGAATATGAAGAACCGAACACTACGATGCCACTGCCGGATATGAATACTACTTCTTCTGTGCCTACAGGTGCTGTGTTTTTAATCATAGCGTATGACGTATTTTATGTTTAATTTTGAATACAATCACTCACTCAATAAATAATACATCGGACTTTGGATAATTTATTAATTTGGTCAGACCATGATGTTTGTTGCCTCTTTCATAGCCGAGTCTATTATCGATTATCGATTAATGTTTTGTACAGAACGCATTGTTGTCGACATTGGACGACATGGCATCCTCAAATATGTATTAAAATACTCTAAATGACATCCTTAATCATATTTCTTAAAATTTGTGCACGTGTCTAACACCTGTATGATTTGTCTGAAACTTGTTTGTTGTTTTAGAAACTTTCATACATGCTGGAACCGCTGTTGGATGTTTTGCTGTAGGTGTTGGGATAGGCGTTGTTATCATGGTGATATTAAAACGTCTGAAATATGGTAAGAACTACGTAATATAATTACAGAGTGCAGAATCAATGGGGTTTCCCGGGTTTTACATACGGGCTGGAGAAAATGTAAACATACCTTTAAGAACTTTATTTTTGCAAATATCTCAACTTATTGAAATACATTTGCAAAAATCTTTAGTGCATAAAAGACCGTTTTTCTTGCAGTTTGTGTCGATATCTTAAGGTATAAGAATATATCCTTGAATACATCTGAAATCATTGAAAAAATTTCACGTGCGTGAAGCATTACCTTGTACAGTGAATGCAGTAGATACCGAATTTTTGAACAAGAACACAGGCTTATTAAATAAAGTAATTCCAATGTATTTCACATTGCCATAAGCAGCATAAAAATCTGTCTTTTATGCACTTGTTGAAATTCTTAAAAACATAATTTTAAAAAGTTATAAGAAATAAGGCACCACTTGCCGTCGTGTATACATCCATTAAAGTTAAAAGGGTGAACCACACAAAGGCACGTTATACTGTACCCTGATATTGAAATTTTAGAAATAATAGAATGTGAAATGTATATTGTGTACAATTCTGGGTAAAATCAAATAATCAAAGAAAGAACACAGTAACAATATATTTAATGTAATGTTAAACATAGGATGTGATCGATAACTAGTAGGAAACAAATAATAGACTAACTGCCTGTTTATTGTACTTTTATACAAGGTCAAAGAAGTGAATCTTCTGCCAAACATGAATACACCGAGATTATCTTGTCAGAGCAAGCAACGAGTAAGAAAATATTTGTTATCTTGGTATATTGCTCTTCACGTTGGACTCAATGACCTTATATAATAAAGGGAAAAACACAGTTATACATCATACTTGATTCTTATGAATTCAATTGTTACCGTTTTTCTAAATACTTTTCTTTTAAATAGGACAAGTAGTAAGAAATTGTCATATGCATAAGTGTTGTTGAAGTTATACACATGTGCATGTATGTCTTCATGAGTATGCTTTTCATTTACAGGCCTGAATCAGTCCGGACGGCAACCACGGTAGTATTTAATGTATAAATTAGGGTGTGAGTGATAACACATTTGGTTTCATGGCATTTAGTAACCCCGTGTGGTGTTATACAGGATCAGTAAATTTACATGAGACTCGAGCTGCATTATGAATAATGCACGTATTGAAAAAGTCAAAACTGCAACTGAAAGATCAAATACCATTCTTACATAGCTTTGAATGTCGTCGTTACTTATGAAAAGTATTCATTTTTTATAATATTCCGAGTTGAATAATCGTTTTCAATTCTTTAGGAAACTGATTCACGTGTTACTCTTTTATTTCAGTCATTATTTGACGCCTATTTATGCGATGGAACTCCAAAATATTGTTTCAGTTCATGAAAATGATGACAGATTATGAAGTCATAAACACAGTTACTTCACTTGCGTTCCGAGGATTACCTTTCATATCAACATATGTACTCTCTTTTGGATATTTCTAGACTTATTTACAGCAATTAAAAATATAATATTGTGCTAAAATATATGGACATGTGTCGACGAAATGCATCGACCTAAACGTTCAAGACTGTTTATACTTTTTAGTGAAATTGAAATAATATTATTTGAACATTATCTTACATAATCTATGTGATAAGCAGTTGCTTTAAAAAAAATGTAGTACCTTTAAGTCAGGGAAATTTACAGTATTCATTCTACCAGTTTTGAATTTTATTTTTATGCCTTTTTGAGATTACTTATTGCAACATGTTTTATTCATCTAAATATATTGCTTGAAGCGTTAAACAACTGAAAGCCAACATAAAAATAGTTTAAGCAAGATTTCTTAGTCAAAAAGTATATTGTTGCACCTATATTTAATAACCTTTCATATTTACTTATTCAAATCATTTTTTCATCGCAGCATACCCGCGTTAGACAGACACTCGTTATAATCGTATATTTTTAAATAACGTTTGACCGATTATTTTTGACAGGACTAAAATAATTGTTTAAACAGACAATATAACACTCTGTTTAGAGGAATAGTAATATGTTTGCTTCATGCAATTTAACGCCATGAAAATTCGATTATAGCACGTCTATTCACGTTATAAACATTTTATTGTAGAATGATAGTGCCTTTATAGCACGTCTATTCACGTTATAAACATTTTATTGTAGAATGATAGTGCCTTTACGTAAATTGTACGTTGTACGTTATAAACATTTTATTGTAGAATGATAGAGTCTAGTGCCTTTACGTAAATTGTACGTTGAACGATTGACGCTCGTTTGATTATTTTTTCTAAACAATCATACAATTTATTGTGCCTCATTTTCCTAATCAATGCCGAACCATTTTGTTCCAACGATTAAACTCAAACATTATTGCATTACTTTTCGTTATTTTTTTCAATTTATGTTTTAATTATTTTTTTGGTATAATCGATAGACACGTTGATATTCGTGTTGTTATAAAACAATGCATATGCAATAATTCTACTGTTTTGTTTGCTTCATCTTTTGCTTTGATTTTTTTTTCTATTTACAATATAACTTCATTAAAATCGATAAACATTTTTCATATATACTTACTTCAATTTTATTCTGCTTGATTTGCTTAAACACCAATCAACATTATGGTAAGCTACTACGTTCATCCATATTAAATACTGCATAAACGTATAAATATGAACGTGTGATGTTTTGGTTTGTATATGACGATAAACACGTTTAACCCATTTATGCATAGTGGTTTCTCCCATCCTTCTAAATTGGATCAATTTATTTCCAAAAGTAGGGATATCTAGTATATTTATTTCTATATTTAGAATATTTCTAACAGAAATTCCTTTAAGCAAACAGCGCAAACCCAGATGAGACGACGCAACATGCGGCGTCTCATCTGGGTCTACGCTGTTTGCCAAGGCCTTTTTTCTAGACGCTAGGCATGAATGGGTTAATTGTTTCATTTAACATTACATTTCTGATCCGCCCCGTTGACGTATGTATTGATATATTGGAGGGTTTGTAAGGAGTAGTATATACTGCGTCCGTTTTACGACCGAATGCGTCTGGTACGTTTATCAATCTGGGGGCATTCTGTATATCTTCACAAAAATATCAAAGGCATGTCCGTCCTACGAAATTAGAAACACAATGTCTCTATAAGGCATTCGATGCAATTCCAACTAAAATAACAATGAAAAGATGGTGTTTTATACCAATTTTGAGCCAATGACTTAAACCAAGAAAATACCTTATATATTACATACTGGGTCAACTGCAAAAGAATTCAAAATGTTATCTCTTGACCTCTAAAGTGAAAAAGTTCCTCAAAACATCCGAATCAATGCGGAATTCATTCAAAACAGTTACCCCGTATAAAACATTCAAACATAGGTATGAGCTGTGTTTGTCGTTTGAGAGTCGATCGGAACCAAAATATGCTTAACAGAAAGTCAGTTCCAAAGGTGGGGGGCGTTTAACTATAATTATTCAGCATTAAATAAATAAATAGACATAAACACGCGTCGAGATAATAAAATAATCGTGATTTATTTTATATTTTACTGTAAACATGAACACTGTTTATTATACGACACAATTATAATCGAACATCCAACATCTCGAAGGTCAAGAAATTAAACAACAAATAGGGACGGTTTTGCGTCAATAACATTTTTATTCCGACGCCTACGGTATTAAAACAAACAAGAAATATCTTTTAAAAAGATATACGGCGTAAATAGTTTAATGAATGAGATCAAGGATAGCGAATGTCTTTTTCTGTGCAGTTCTTAGCTGCATCACACGCAGTACGGGATGTTACGGGGAGTTTTCGCGGCTTATTTTACATTATAACATATTGCTGGTCATAAACCTATAGATACAAAACAGAAAACCAAAAGAAGAATGGAAGTTAAATTTAAACATATGAGTCAACCGGCCACACGAGAACAAACATGTTTTAGTGGTCTGTCGGGCATTGCTATTTGATTCGATTATTAACAGTATCGAGAATCATCGTGCTCATGCTTAAAGTGATATTATGGGCATTTTGCACTGTTGAATTGAGCTGAAAAGAATTAACAGGTCAAAATAGTTAGTTAAAATGTGGTTACTGATCAATTATCTGCAACTCACCTTGCTACCAGTTGTTTATAAAAATATATTTTATATTCGATATTCTTACGTGACCCACCCAGTCCTGTAAGCCGAAATGATCCGTAAAACAATATTGTGTCTTTGTGTCGTATGAACAAATCTGCACTAAAACTAAATTTAGGTTCAACTCGTAAACGCATGATCAGTTGTCAAACGAAAGTACGGTTAATATTCAAATGCATTATTTTTCTCTTTCTGGTATATTGTTTTAGTATGTTGATGCTGCATTAATTACTATAAGTGTATATGAAGTAGAAACATCAAAAATAATCAACGGTTGCGATAGACACCTATAAACTGTTACATGCTCATAATATCACTTTAGTACATTAGGCAATATGGTGGAATAATTATTGTTAAATTTATTAAAAATAATATTTATCATTGTATTGTTGAAAACACATTAAGAATCTATTATTGACATACCATAATTATATTGCTGAATATCTTTTTTTAACATATTTCTGGTCTAAAGAAAATTCCAGGTAACCTAGTTCACGGATAGCGTCTTTATTATATAACGATTATTTTACTGACCGCGAACTCCGGTGATGACCTGTATATAAACTCTGAATGTCCGCGACTTGACCCGAAACCTCGCGGGTTGAAATGCAATTCTTTAAAGTGAGGCCTCGCTTCCACTGCTCTTTATACTTTTACATGTTAACATGTTGACAGGAATATGGAAGTAAGTACTAAATATGAGAACATAGCCTTTTAAGTATAAACGCTTTTGCGCTGGTAATACTCTGAAAATAAAAGGTGTACGCACAAACTGTATTGATGTCGAGAATTGAGTGTAAAACTGTTCTATCTATTAAGCCTTTTCATTAGAGATAAAATTGTTTCATACAGTAAAACAGTGGTACAAAGACGCGGATATGTTTCCAATGTTCTGGTGGTATACTCAAATCAGCCAATGGAATAAATGAAGTGTATTCATTCGTACCTAGCCGCGGGAAATTTTATTTGAATTTTATTGGACACTTACAAAGGTCAAGTCAGGGTGAAAAGCTGGCTTATGCAGCTTACGCCGAAAAAACCGAGGAGAGCAAATACACCGTAGAGCCGAAAGGGCGTATGCATAAGAAATATACATATAAAGTGGCTTCCCGGGTGTAAATATCCGCTAAACCTTAACTAAAAACATAATAACGACTCCATCTTACGTTAGTTCAAGCAAATATTTCATGTAAACATGTAAACATTATTCGAAAATACAGATTATAAAATTGAGTGTGCTTTAGATCGGAAAACAAGGTCGATGTGACACTTAAATAAATTCCTCTCCGTATGTGTGGAGTGGTGTAGTTTACATGTGAAAAGGGTAGGAATACAGTATTTCAGAGAAATATTAAAAAGGGGAAAAACAAGGAACAAAACGTTATTTAATATTTTAACCTGGTACACGGTTTATGGTAGAGAGCCGAGTACACATGGCGCAAAACGTTTCGTTTACACGTAGGTAGCAAAACGTTTCGTTGCCATGATATAGCGCTGTACAGAGCGGAACAGAAATACATTTTCTGCACAAGATAATCGGTTGAAGCCAGTTAACCGATTATTTGTAGTAATCAGGGTGCATAATGACAGAATGTAATCACACTGTTAAGAACTTTATTTTGGCAAATATCTCAAGTTATTGAAATGCATTTGCAAAATTCTTGCAGTTTGTACCGATATATTAAAGGGGCCTTTTCACGTTTGGGTAAATAGACAAAATTGAAAAAAGTTGTTTCAGATTCGCAAATTTTCATTTTAGTTATGATATTTGTGAGGAAACAGTAATAGTGAACATTTACCATGCTCTAAAATAGCCATTATATGCAACTTTTGACGAATTAAAAACCCGAATATTATAAAGCGTTGCAACGCGAAACGAATGAATAATTTGGAGAGTTCTGTTGTTGTCGTTATATTTTGTGAAACTACGAGGGTTTCTTATATAAAGTATAAAATACATTTGGCAATGTATTCTGAAGAATGGCCGAGTGGTCTAAGTGGTAGACTTTTTACTCCAGAACTCCAGGGGTCAGTGGTTCGAGCCCTGCTGAGGGTTACCTTTTTTCCTTTATTTAGTTTTATTCTTGATTTTTTACTAGCGCTTTTTGTAGCAATGTTTACATTTATCAATATAAAGCATTTAAATTAAATGACAAACTTCAAAACATGCCAAAATCTGTAAAAGGCCCCTTTAAGGTATAAGAATAAATCCTTGAATACGTCTGAAATCGGTGACAAAAGTTCACAATGCGTGAAGCTAAATCGTGCAGTATATATGTATTTTTTAACAAGAACACGTGCTTATTTAATAAAGTAATTCTTATGTATTTCACATTTCTATAAGCAAGTTAAAAATCTGTCGAAATTGTTGAAATTCTTAAGAAAAAATGTTTAAAATGGTTATGTGGGGGAAAAACAGCACTTATCGGTGTGTTCACTTCCGTTAAAGATTAATTGGGAACCCAACAAAGTCACGTGATCCTGCACCTTGGTAATAGGGCACCTTATATCGGCATTAGCAGTGGCATCTGAGGTTTGTATAATACGCTCTTGAATGAAAAGTATAATATAATAATGAAACTCATTACTATAAATATTAAAGCGGCTATTGACAAAATTAACGCTGTATACTATGAGGCAGGCAAAAATATGCTTGTGTTACCTAACTACAAACGATCATTACCGCCACTTTGGACGTGTGTGAAGTTAGCCTATTAAGCCTATTTAGCCTATTTAGTACATAGGTTGAAACAAACATCCTATTTAGCCTATTTAGCCTATTTAACAGCCTCTTCAGCCTTTTTAGCCTATTTTAGCCTATTTAGTAAATAGGTTGAAACATACATCCTATTTAGCCTATTTAGCCTATTTAGCCTATTTAACAGCATTTTCAGCCTATTTAGCCTATTTAGTATATAGGTTGAAACATACACCCTATTTAGCCTATTTAGCCTATTTAGCATATTTAGCCTATTTAGTACATAGGTTGAAACAAACATCCTATTTAGCCTATTTAGCCAATTTAACAGCCTCTTCAGCCTTTTTAGCCTATTTTAGCCTATTTAGCCGATTTAGTAAATAGGTTGAAACATACATCCTACTTAGCCTATTTAACCTATTTAGCCTATTTAACAGCATTTTCAGCCTATTTAGCCTATTTAGTACATAAGTTGAAGCATACATCCTATTTAGCCTATTTAGCCTATTTAACAGCCTTTTCAGCTTATTTAGCCTATTTAGCCTATTTAGTATATAGGTTGATACATACATCATATTTAGCCTATTTAGCCTATTTAACAGCCTTTTCAGCTTATTTAGCCTATTTAGCCTATTTAGTATATAGGTTGATACATACATCCTATTTAGCCTATTTCACAGCATTTTCAGCCTATTTAGCCTATTAAGTACATAGTTAACAGCATTTTCAGCCTATTTAGCCTATTTTACAGCATTGTAATTATATTTAGGCTATTAAGTACATACGTTGAAACATACATCCTATTTAGTCTACTTAGCATATTAAACAGCCAATTTAGAATTTTAGTACATATGTTGAAACATACATTGTATTTAGCCTATTTTGCCTATTTAACAGCCTTTTCAGCCTATTTAGCATATGCCTATTTAGCCTATTCAACATCCTTTACAGCCTATTAATCATATTCAACACATAATATTGAAACAAACATCCTATTTAGCCTATTCAGCTAATTTAATAGCCTCTTCAGCCTTTTTAGCCTATTTTAGCCTATTTAGCCTATTTAGTAAATAGGTTGAAACATACATCCTATTTAGCCTCTTTTACAGCATTTTCAGCCTATTTAGCCTATTTAGTACATTAGTTGAAACATACATCATATTTAGCCTATTTAGTCAATTTAACAGCCTCTTCAGCCTTTTTAGCCTATTTAGTAAAACGGTTGAAACATATATCCTAATTAGCCAATTTAGCCTATTTACAGCATTTTCAGCCTTTTTAGTCTATTTAGTACATTAGTTGAAACATACATCCTATTTAGCCTTTTTAGCATATTTAGCAGCCAATTTAGAAAGTAAAGTACATATGTTGAAATATACATTGTATTTAGCCTATTTAGCCTATATAACAGCCTTTTCAGCCTATTTAGCACATGCCTTTTAGCCTATTTAACATTATTTTCAGCATATTTAGCCTATTTAGTACATAGGTTGAAACAAACAACATCCTTGTTAGCCTATTTAACAGCCTGTTCAGACTATTTAGCTTATTTAGTACATAGGTTGAAAAATACATCATATTTAGCCTATTTAACAGCATTGTCAGCATATTTAGCCTATTTAGTACATAGGTTGAAACGTACATCCTATTTAGCCTATTTAGCCAATTTAACAGCCTCTTCAGCCTTTTTAGCGTATTTTAGCGTATTTAGCCTATTTAGTAAATAGGTTGAAACATACATCCTTTTAGCATATTTAGCCTATTTAACAGCATTTTCAGCCTTTTTAGCCTATTTAGTACATTAGTTGAAACATATATCCTATTTAGCCTATTTAACAGCATTGTCGGTATATTTAGCCTATTTAGTACACAGGTTGAAAGATAAATCCTATTTAGCTCATTTTAGCCAATTTAACAGCATTTTCAGCCTATTTAGGCCCTTTAGCCTATTTAACAGCCTTTTCTGCCTGTTTGAGTACATAGGTTGTAACATACATCCTATTTAGCCTATTTAGTCTATTTAACAGAATTTCAGCCTATTTAGCCGATTTAGTACATAGGTTGAAAAATACGTTCTATTGAGCCTATTTAACATTCATTTCAGCCTATAAGTACATAGTTTAGCCTATTTAGCCTATTTAACTGCCTTTTCAGCCTATTTAGCCTATTTAGTAAATAGGTTGAAACATACATCCTATTTAGCCTATTTAGCCTATTTAACCTATTTAACAGCATTTTCAGCCTATTTAGCCTATTTTGCCTATTTAGTATATAGGATGAAACATGCATCCTATTTAGCCTATTTAGCCTATTTAACAGCCTTTCCAGCCTATTAAGCCTATTTAGTCCATAGGTTGAAACAAACATCCTATTTAGCCTATTTAGCCTATTTAGCAGATTTAGCTTATTTTACAGCATTGACAGCATATTTAGCCTATTTAGTACATAGGCTGAAACATACATCCTATTTAGCCTATTTAGCCAATTTAACAGCCTCTTCAGCCTTTTTAGCGTATTTTAGCGTATTTAGCCTATTTAGTAAATAGGTTGAAACATACATCCTTTTAGCATATTTAGCCTATTTAACAGCATTTTCAGCCTTTTTAGCCTATTTAGTACATTAGTTGAAACATACATCCTATTTAGCCTATTTAACAGCATTTTCGGTATATTTAGCCTATTAAGTACACAGGTTGAAACAAACATCCTATTTAGCCTATTTAGCCAATTTAACAGCCTCTTCAGCCTTTTTAGCCTATTTTAGCCTATTTAGCCTATTTAGTAAATAGGTTGAAACATACATCCTACTTAGCCTATTTAGCCTATTTAACAGCATGTTCAGCCTATTTAGCCTATTTAGTATATAGGTTGAAGCATACATCCTATTTAGTATATTTAGCCTATTTAACAGCCTTTTCAGCTTATTTAGCCTATTTACTATATAGGTTGATACATACATCTTATTTAGCCTATTTAGCCTATTTAACAGCATTTTCAGCCTATTTAGCCTATTAAGTACATAGTTAACAGCATTTTCAGCCTATTTAGCCTATTCAACAGCATTGTTATTATATTTAGGCTATTAAGTACATACGTTGAAACATACATCCTATTTAGTCTATTTAGCATATTAAACAGCCTATTTAGAAAGTTTAGTACATAGGTTGAAACATACATTGTATTTAGCCTATTTTGCCTATTTAACAGCCTTTTCAGCCTATTTAACACATGCCTATTTAGCCTATTTAACATCTTTTTCAGCCTATTAAGCATATTTAGAACATAATACTGAAACAAACATCCTATTTAGCCTATTCAGCTAATTTAATAGCCTCTTCAGCCTTTTTAGCCTATTTCAGCCTATTTAGCCTATGTAGTAAATAGGTTGAAACATACATCCTATTTAGCCTCTTTTGCAGCATGTTTAGCCTATTTAGCCTATTTAGTACATTAGTTGAAACATACATCCTATTTAGCCTATTTAGTCAATTTAACAGCCTCTTCAAGCCTTTTTAGCCTATTTAGTAAAAAGGTTGAAACATATATCCTAATTAGCCAATTTAGCCTTTTTAACAGCATTTTCAGCCTATTTAGCCTATATAGTACATAAGTTGAAATATACATCCTATTTAGCCTTTTTAGCATATTTAACAGCCAATTTAGAAAATAAAGTACATATGTTGAAATATACATTGTATTTAGCCTATATAACAGCCTTTTCAGCCTATTTAGCACATGCCTTTTTAGCCTATTTAAAATCATTTTCAGCATATTTAGCCTATTTATTACATAGGTTGAAACAAACAACATCCTTGTTAGCCTATTTAACAGCCTTTTCAGAGTATTTAGCTTATTTAGTACATAGGTTGAAAAATACATCATATTTAGCCTATTTAACAGCATTGTCAGCATATTTAGCCTATTTAGTACATAGGTTGAAACATACATCCTATTTAGCCTATTTAGCCAATTTAACAGCCTCTTCAGCCTTTTTAGCGTATTTTAGCGTATTTAGCCTATTTAGTAAATAGGTTGAAACATACATCCTTTTAGCATATTTAGCCTATTTAACAGCGTTTTCAGCCTTTTTAGCCTATTTAGTACATTAGTTAAAACATACATCCTATTTAGCATTTTTGGCTTATTTCATAGCTTTTTCAGCCTAATTTGTCAAATTAGATAGTTTAGAACGAAAGTTAAAAATTTCATCCTATTTAGCATATTAAACAGCTTATTTAGCATATTTGGCAAGTTTAGTTCATAGGTAGAAATATACATCCTGTTTAGCCTATTTAGCTCATAGGTTGAAAAATACATCCTATTTAGCAAATTTTAAAGCCTTTTCAGCCTATTTAGAACATATGTTGAACATAATATCCTATTTAGCCTATTGAACAGCCTTTTCAACCTATTTAGTACATAGGTTGAAACATACTCAGTACATCCTATTTAGCCTATTAAACCGCCTTTTCAGCCTATAAGCCTATTTAGCCTTTTTAGTACAAAGGTTGAAACATACATTCTATTAAGCCTATTAAACAGCCTTTTCAGCATATTTAGCCTATTTAGTACAAAGGTTCAAACATACATCATAGTTAGCCTAGTTAGCTTATTTAACAGCCTTTTCATCCTTTTTTAGAAAGTTTAGTACAAAGGTTTTCAAAAATACATCCTATTCAGCCTAGCCTTTTTAGTCTATATACAAGTTTAGTACATACGTAGACATATACATCATGTTTAGCCTATTAAACATCCTATTTAGGCTATTAAGTCTATTTAACAGCCTTTTCAGCCTATTCAGAAAGTTTAGAACAAAAATTAAAAAATACATCCTATTTAGCCTATTTAACAGCCTTTCAGCCTTTTTAGAAAATTTAGTACAAAGGTTAAAAATACATCTTATTTATTATTTAACAGCTTATTTAGCCTATTTAGCAAGTTAAGTACACACGTACACGTAAACATCCTTTTTAGCCAATTTAGCTAGCCTATTCAACATCCTATTTAGCCTTTTTAGTCTAGTACAAAGGTTAAAAATACATCTTATTTATTATTTAACAGCTTATTTAGCCTATTTAGCAAGTTAAGTACACACGTACACGTAAACATCCTTTTTAGCCAATTTAGCTAGCTTATTCAACATCCTATTTAGCCTTTTCAGCCTATTTAGAAAGTTAAGTACAAAGGTTTAAACATACATCACGTTTAGCCTATTTAATAGCCTTTTCAGCCTATTTAGCCTATCTAGAAAGTAAGTACTTTATTAGAAAGTAAGTACTGTATTAAAAAATACATCCTATTTATCATTTTTTAGCAATTTTAGTAAATACGTAGACACATACATCCTATTTAATAGCCTATTAAGCAAGTTAAGTACATACGTAGACACATACATCCTATGTAGCCTATTTAACAGCCTATTTAGCAATTTTAGTAAATACGTAGACACATACATACTTTTTGACAGCCTTTTTAGCAAGATTAGTACATACGTAGACACATACATCGTATAAAGCCTATTTAGCCTTTTAACAGCATGTTTAGCAAGTAAAGTACATACGTAGACACATTCATCCTATTTAGCCTATTTAACAGCCTTTTCGGCCTACTAGTATTTAGAAAGTTGAGTACAAAGATTAAAAATACATCCTTTTTAGCCTATTTAACAGTCTATTTAGCAAGTTAAGTACATACGTAGATATACATCCTTTTTAGCCTATTTTTCCTATTTAACATCATATTTAAACCCATTTAGACTATTTAACAGCCTTTTCGGCCCATTTAGAAAGTTTAGTACAAAGGTTAAAACATACATCATATTTAGCCTATTTAACAGCCTATTTAGCCTATTTAGCAAGTTTAGTACATAGGTAGACATAAACATCCTATTTAGCCAATTTTACAGCCTATTTAGAAATTATGTAGACACATCAATCCTTATTAACTCATACATCCTACTTAGCATATTCAGCCTATTTAACAGCCAATTCAGAAAGCTTAGTACATATGTAGACGCATACATCCAATTAAGCCCATTTAACAGGTAATTGAGCCTATTTAGCAAGTTTAGTACATACGTAGACATATTTATCTTTTTTAGCCTATTTAACAGCCTATTTAGCCTTTTCAGCAAGTAAAGTACATACGTAGGCACATGCATCCTTTTTAGCCTATTTAACAGCCTTTTTATCATATTTAGCAAAGTTAGTACATAAGTTGACACATAAATCCTATTTAGCCTATTTAGCAAGTTTAGAACATACATGAATGTAGGCTCATACATCCTAATTAGAATATTTAGCCTATTTAACAGCCTATTTAGCAAGCTTAGTACATACGTAGACGCACACATTCAATTTAGCCCATTTAACAGGCTATTTAGCGTATTTAGCAAGTTTCATACATACGTAGACACATACATCCTATTTAATAGCGTATTTAGCTTATTTAGCAGGTTTTGTACATATATAGACACATTCATCATATTTTGCATATTTTGCCTGTTGAACAGCCTATTTAGCTTCTTAAGCAAGTTAAGTACATATGTTAAAACATATATCATATTGAGCCTATTTAGCTTATTTAACAGCCTTCTCAGGCTTATTATCCTATTTATTAAGTTAAGTACATGGTTTCATACATGCATCCCATTTAGGCTACGTATTAGCCTTTTTCAGCCGTTTAGCCTACTAGTATTTAGCAAGTTAAGTACAATGGTTAATGCAGGCATCATATTAAGTATATTTAATGACCTTTTCAATCTTTTTAGACTATAGCAAGTTTAGTACAAAGGTTTTCTCATACAGCATGAGTGGCCTATATATTAATCGTTATTGAGCATATTGTGAATAAAACGAAGTCAATACAAAAAGTTAAGTTTTGTAGTAACATTTGTGCTTTTTTAATGTAGTATTGATTGTTATTCACGAAAAATAATATGGTAGTTGCAGCTAGAATATCAGCAGAAGTTGTAGCAATAAATGCGATCATGGTGAGTGTGTAATATTATAGTTGATTGTGGTGTTCTTGGTGTTCATGCTGTTAAGAGTTTTTTATTTAAATGTTTGTTATTGCTTTTCGTGTGTTTGGGTTTATAATACAATTGTTGATGTTGATGTATTTAAAAACAACATCAAAACCATTTGATGAAAACAATTAAAATATGTACGGGAAGGATACACAAAAAACAAATTCCATATGCTTGACAATTGTATACACCTTTTAATTGAACTTCATTTAAATTAGATACTAATTATTAGTCATCATTATACATTTTTACTTTCACAACATCACAACAAAAGACGTCCTAAGGGGCTTTTGTCCAAAGGGGCAAAAGTGCTAGGAGGCTAATGTCCTATGGGGCGTTTGTCCTAGGGGCTAATGTCCGAGAGGGCTAATGTCCTACACTCAGATGATTGTATGTGTTAAACATTGATTGGCGTATACTGTTTAGTTGGGTTTCGCATCTAACTGTTGGAACAAATGTAAAAACGATCGTCCGGGTTGTCAATATAACGTTTGAACGAATGTCCGGGTTGTAAAAACAATGTTGGTACGAATATTCGCCTTGTGAACATTAGCGTAGGAACGATTTCTGTGGGAACGAAAGTCCGGATACCAGTTTTCACTGTGCGATACATTTTATTTGAGACTTAAATCAAATACTAACAGACGAATGTTCGTTGTATATTGTATAATTATTTCAGAATTTCAATGACAATGGTATGCAAATTTAGGCACATCTGGTGAGGGAGTATGATGTCGCTATTTTTACTTATAACAATCATAAGAACAAAGGCAGCGCGGTATAAAGAGCAGCATCGCGCAAGCATGCGGCATGGTCAGGTCGGACCTCAAAGACCTCGTGAAGAGGCCGGTAGGACCTGTAAATAAACTCTGATTTAAATTTAAAAAAAAAACATGCGGCATGGCGCATGCTCGTGGACAACAACATAGGTCAGGCTACAAAGACCTGGTGCAGAGGCCAGTAGGACCTGTAAATAAACTCTGATACACACACGCTCGTGGACAACCGTCTTTGCGTCATGCTATAATGTAAACTGATATGATTGATAAGAACACAGGCATTGCAGTATGAAGAGCAGCGGGGCGCATCCTTAATGGTAACCGTCGCTGCGTCAAGAGACCTACACAAACACTGTGATTGTATAGGTCCCTGCTGCGTCCTACTATTTACTGCTAGTGTGATCGCTAAAATTACATTGAAATATAAAGAAATGTACCCAAACGTATTTTTGAAATTATGTTGTACTTCGTACTTTCAAATGCATGACATACTAATATTACTTTTACCAACAAAAAATTTAAACAATCAAATATAGTGTATAATTTAACTTGTGTGCTTGACTACAAATATTTAACCAAGTTGTGTCATAAAACCCTCAATTTATAACAAGTATTTATACTATTTAGTATTTGCTTCTCTATTGATATTATCTTAGTTACCATTTGCACTTATAAATAAAATCATAATTCAATAACATTTATTAATAATGAAATGATTTAATTAACTTTTAGTTGCAATATTTCAAATCCAAATTTGTGTTTATTATCCAGAAAAATTAAAATATTAAGGAATTCATAAATTATATATAAATTATTAATGTTTTATTACATAAGTATAAAATACATAATATTATATCCTTCTTAGCCTATTTAGCCTATTTAACAATTTTCTTTAATAATACTTTTAATAATTTTAAACTACATACTACTCAACCTGTTTAAATTATTATGCAGGTTTATTAAATATGTTGAAATATATATGATATTAAGTATATTTAGTAGACTTTTTTAATCTTATAAGCGTATTAAGCATGTTTTTTTTAAAAACGGTTGTAACATACATCCTTGATAAAAAAGGCTGAAATGGCTGCTAAATAGGTTAAATATGCCAAATCTGATGCAGTTTTAGGCCTTTTTAGAAAGTTTATTATAAATGTTGAAACATATATCATATTTAGCCTATTCAGCAAGTTTTTGTAATATTTTGAAACATACATTCTATATAGCATATTTATCAGCTTGTTAAGCCCGTTAGCATATTAAGCAAGTTTATTAAAGACGTTAAAATGCATTTTATTTAGCATTTTGAGCTTATTTAGAATAATATTTAGCATATTCAGCAAGTGTATGAAATAGAATGAAATATACAACCCATTTAGCGTTCAAGCATATATAGCGTCCTATGTATTTTGTTCTGCAAGCTAATTAAATAGGCCGAACCATACATCATATTTAGCCTTTAAACAGTCATTGAAGCCTATGAAGCCTTTTAAGCTTGTATGTCTAACAGATTCATCACATTTAGCCTATTTAACAGCAGGCCCGTACCCAGGCCATGGGCCCAGGGGCCCGGGCCCCCCCAGCTGGCTGTCGAACTATGATTTTTTTTTAATAATCGGCCCACTGCAATTTTTTCTCTCGTGCAAGGGCCCACAGTACACTTTCCCTCAAAACAAAAGAGCAGCTATGTTTTATTGTCCCTGATAAACAAGGGGATTAACGCTCGCCAATCGAGATAAGCCTCTCAGCAATGTTTTCTAATCGCCTTGTACACACATCCCCGATCAGTCCCCCATTGTGATCATGAATGCTTCATCTATCGATGGTTGATGTAATGTATTTTGATACGTGCAGCGAATGGAAGCAACTGCTACAAGAGTTCGTAGACTATGGTCTGATAATTGCCGACGCAAATTTTTTTCCTTCTTTGAGAAAGCCCTAGACGTATTTTTCCCTTCTAAAAGTTAAAAAAAAAAAAACCTTTTATTGGGAATTTTTAGGTCCCAATATATACTTTTTGCATTGAGAATAGGGCACTGAATTTGAAATGGAACAAAAACACTGACAAAGGTATGAAAAACTGAGTATTTATAATTTTTGAAAGGAAATCACTGAAAAAGACTACGATGAGATAGTTAACATGTTTGTTTAAAAGAAAAACAGATTCATAAATTTGCAGAGCAACAGATAAGAATTTGGCAGAATTCAGTATTTAACATAATTGAGTACCGAAAATTGAGTAATATCAACCTATTAATTGCTCATTGGTAAAAAATGAAAATTGAAACAACAAATCGATCTCATTATATAAGTTAACCTGATCCAGTGTAGAAAAATATTGTATAATTAAATTATCTCTTTCCTTGAATTTGTTTGAAAACAGTAAAATATGTTAAATTGATTATTTAAGACTTTCATTATTTCCCCCCAAAATTAGGCGTTTCGCGCAATTTTTTCCCTAAAAAATGGCAAGGTCTTTCCCAAAAAATCAGATTTAAAAAAACCTGTGACGTTATTGATTTGTGAAAAAAATGGTTGAAGCAATACGAGAGTTTATGTGGATAATCGTCAGTTTAAACCTGTAAGTTTCGGAAATCTAAAGCTTTTAATATTGTTGTGAATTCACACCAATGTTTAAAGCTTAAGACTTCCGAAATGTGCTGATTTACTTGTATTATTCCATTAATTCATATCACAAAATACGTTTTTATAAGCATTAAAATTCACCTTGCAAAGTGCCAAATTAAAAAAGTATATATATAGGGAGGGGGGACCCCTCCCAAACCCTCCCCGGTTGGGCCCCCCCAGTAAAAAAATCCTGGGTACGGCCCTGAACAGCCTATTTAATATAGTTAGAATAGTTAGAAAGTTAAAAGAAGGATTTAAATATAGCAAATTTAGCAAGTTTATAAAATTGGTTACAAAATGCATTTTAAACACATGTAATCTATTTCGCAGCATATTTGGCAAGTTTGAAAATTATGGGAAAATACAGCCAATTTAGCCTTTATAGCAGCCTATAACAGATAATTTAGCATAATTAACACGTTACATAAATTGAATTAAACTACAGCCTATTTAGTCTATTTAACAAGTTTATTAAAAACATCCTATTTAGCTTTCTAAACCTTTTATCAGCCTATGTATCAATTATATAATATACGATACAATATATAGCATATTTGGCACACCAATCCTATTAAGATGCTTAAAAATGTTATTAAGCACATTTATTATGTAATAAACACGATTAACCGAGAGTCGTTTAAGCCTTTTGAGAAAGTTTAATTTATAGGTTAAAACATACATCCCATTAAGCATATTAAGCAAGTTTATAAAATATGATAAAATGTAAAGGTTATGCAATACATCTAGCCTGTTTATCAGCATATTAAATATAATGACCACATACAGCACTAAATACTAGGTATCAAATACTGCATATTAGGTATTTTGTTAATTAATTTGAAATGTACATCTTATTTTGCACATTTTACATTTTCAGCAGATACATAAGCAAGTTAAAATATATTAAAATATACAGCTTTTTTTATTTAGCTTATTTGAGATATTATTCATCTTTAAAAACATCAGACCGTGCATTTATGGCTAGACAAAGACGTACTCAAAGCTGTACTTGTAAAGACGGATTGTAGGACAAACGCCAACCGGACAATTGGAACCCAGTGTTTTTTGCATACCCGGACAGTCGGCACCCTGTAAATTTGTCGACCTGGACAATAGGCACCCGATTAAATTGTTAACCCGGACAAACGGCTACCGATTTAATACTAAGAAGCAGTTAATTTTGTTTTTACCAATAAAGACACTTGACTTGATATGGCTTTGTAGGGAAAGAAAATCCCGTCAACACCTTATCGTACTGATTAGTCTAATCCGCTGAATGGTTGTAAACAAAAAAGATCGCTAATTTTTAATATAAATAATACCTGACGGACATTGCGATAGAAAAGTACTATCTTCATGTATTGTGGTGTTTTATATTATATATTGTATACATATATTGGGTCAATCACATGTTTTTACTAAACCAATTAGCGGTTTAGACTTATTAGTTAAACAAGGTGCTGACGGGCTAAATCGATTGTCATTTATCGGGTGCCGTTTGTCCGGGTTTACAATTAAATCGGAAGCCGATTGTCCGGGTCGATATATTAACAGGGTGCCGACTGTCCGAGTATGCAAGAAAACACTGGGTGACGATTGTCCGGTTGCCGTTTCTCCGGAAATCGTAAAAACGTTTATTCGGTCTTAAATATTACGAATGTTCGGTTTCATATTGCTTCAGAGACACATATTTTATTAATCTATTATGTATAAGTTTATATCTTTTTTTGTTTAAACAATCTTATTTTTAAGGTTTATTAATGTTAGAAATGTGTTGCGCGTGTCAAAATTGCACGTGTATTGGAATACACGCTGAAAACGCGTGATAGCGCCAGACACGGAGCCTGTATTGACCTCTCATCTAGAGTCCGTGCGCCAGATAACAGAGTGCGGCGGATGACCTCCCGGAATATTCCCTCGATGTAACCATTCTATTTTGTTGTTTTTGTTTATTTTGTATAGATAGATCTTCAGACACATCTGGAGCGGCAGCGGGAGCGTGTTGTGTAATGTTTATTTATATTAAGGATAAGAACAAAGGCAGGGCGGCATAAAGAGCAGCGGGATTCATCCTACTTGGGAACCGTCGCTACGTCCTGATATTAATTGCTAGTTGGAGCACTGAAACGACAATAAGATATTACGTTATAAAGAAATTTACACGTTAATACTTAAAAATGCAAAATACTTTAAAGATCGAAATTATAATTACGTTCACAAACTTAAAGATCGATTAAAATAATATATTTAAATAATAAAACTGAATTTCTTGATAATAAAAGTGAACACAATTCTGAATTGATTTTATCTGAGTAAAATTGGCACATATAAATAGAATCATTATACAAGTAGTTTTATCCTTAATGAAATTATTACATTCACTTATGTAAGAAAGGTTTTAAGTAAAATTTGGCGACCCATTTATTCATGATCGGAATGATACATATCCATGTCTGATGTTTTGACAGGGCTGACGGTCGCTCCTACATTATTTTGCCAACCCGGACAATCGCTCCTACATTATTTTGTCAACCCGGACAATCGCTCCTACATTATTTTGACTCCACGGCAAAACATATTATTCGCCGATCAAAGGCTAACACCTATAATTAACCAACAATTAAAATTGCCAACCTGTTAACATATGTCTTTATTTTCGCTTTCGCTTTAAGACATATCCTCGGCGAATTAGTTACACTGAAAAAAATATGATTTTAATTATTATTTCAATGTGATTATTTTCCTTAGGAATCAACAATTATTTATCATCTACATAGCTATGTTATACTTATCTTTGTAAATAATCTAATTGAATGTATTGAGTTGTTTCATTTATGATATCATGTGTGTGTATATACTCGATTGTACTTCCTTGCTTGTATTATATGTTATGTTCTTCATGAATGGAGGAAAATAAAAGTCTATCTATCAAAGTAAGCCGATTCAACATGAGCCGATCAATTTGATTTTAATTAATTAATTTACTTATTAACATACTATGTTACAGCTTGTCGATTCTGTAAATATAAGGTAGTTATAAGGGCACTTCGGACAATGGTTCCTACATTATTCCTATCAGGGACATTCGTTCCTACAATACATTTATTGGAATAAGTGTCATTTTGCGAATGGAATAAACATAAAAAACCGCATTTAATCAATAATTGCTATATCAACAATGGTAGTATCAATCGATAATGACCACTTTCACACTTATGATGTGCGAACCGTGCATAAAGATTACAGACTGGCGTCACATTAAAGGGTCCTTTTCACAGATTTTGGCATGGTTTGAAGTTTGTCATTAAATGTTTTATATTGATAAATGTAAACATTAAATGTTAAAAGCTCAAGTAAAAAATCAAAAATAAAATTTAAGAAAGGAAAAAAAAAGTAGCCCGCAGCAGGACTCGAGGTAAAAAACGCATTAGCCAACTAAGCTATCCTGCCAAGGATACATAAGATGCGTATTTTATACCTTGTATCTTCGTAGTTGCACAAATTTAAACGACAACAACAGAACTCTCCAAATTATTCAATCGCTGCGCGTTGCAACGCTTTATAATTTTTAGGTTTTTAAATCGTCAAAAGATGCATATAATAGCTATATTAGACCATGGCACATGTTCAGTTATACTGTTTCTTCACAAATATCATAACTAATCCGAAAAATTGCGAATATGGAACAACTTTTCTCAATTATTGTTAATTTACCACACCGTGAAAAGATCCCTTTAAAGTGAAATAAGGTTAGTAAACAATTGGCTAGTTCATTTTTTTACATTTGACTCATTGATTGATACGACACTGAACGATTTCTTAATCGGCATTTCAATGATTTTTAAAATAGTGTGTTAAAGTGATACTGATACTGAACGATTTTTGTATGTGTTGAATTGTAATATATTGATAAAATGTTACATGTATATGTTACAATAACACAAAATAGACAAGAAAAATGATACATTGAAGACGAAATTCATAAAATGCAACATGCTGGCGAATTCAAATGTACAGACATTTTCGACTTCAGAATTAAATATCTGGCTTACAGTATTTGGCATTTTCCGACACAAGTTGGCAATTTTAATTGTCGGTTAATCATAGGTGTAAGCCTTTGACCGGCGTACACTACGTTTTGCAGTGCAGTCAAAATAATGTAGGTGCGACTGTCCGGGTTGACAAAATAATGTAGGTGCGATTGTCCGGATTGGCAAAATAATGTAGGGGCGACTGTCCGCCCTGTCAAAACATCGTAGGAGCGACTGTCCGCCCTGTCAAATTTAGCGTAGGAGCGATTGTCCGTAGGAGTGATTGTCCGGATACCATGTCGGATTACTAAATGATGAAGTATTTTATTATAGAAAAAAGAAATCTGGTTTAATTTGTACTAAAACAACTTAATACTGACCTCAAACATTTTATTGTTGTACTGACATATGTTCTGTAAAAAACATGTTGTCTTTCTGTACCTATGAAGTTTCATGATCCTAGGCGTAAGTGTTCTTGAGTTATCATCCGGAAACCATCTGGTGGGGACGGAGACCCCACGACACCAGTACATAATATGATCTGCACATTTTCTCTTAAACTACATCCAAGAACGAGTCACTGTGGCATTAACCTTAGACCTAGTGACATCAAAATCAATAGGAGTCATCCGCCAGTCATGATCAATGTACCTATGAAGTTTCATGATCCTAGGCGTAAGCGTTATTGAGTTATCATCCGGAAACCATCAGGTGGACGGACCGACCGACCGACCGACGAACAGACGGACGGACGGACCGACCGACCTACCGACATGTGCAAAACAATATACCCCCTCTTCTTCGATGGGGCATAATAAGACAGAGATTTTACTTTTTATTAATTAAAATCAGCTGTTTACAAGCAAACAAAAAACAACACAATAAGTCATGCGGCCGGGATAATGGACACGCAGAGATATCAATATCGTGTTTTGACATATAAGCACCCCAATTTCAACAATCAGTATCAATATATGTTTCACCAAAATGCAAATTGTTCTAATCTTATGTCTTGTAAGTAAACTAGTAAATATTAGACGTGCGGTTTCAATATTAATTGCAATTGTTAATTCCCTTCATAACTTACAATGTTAACCAGTTCATAAAACTATCGTCCAACTTCAATATTCTACCATTACATATAAATTGTATAATGCATATATAATGCAGGTTATGAGCTTGTATATACGTTATTGCTGAATTTATAAATATTGTTGTTGTCGCTGCTTTTGAATAATGTTCTGTATATGTATATAGACCGTTCCATAAATTGACCGCCGCCATATTGTCAGTCACGTGACTGTCCGCCATTACACTGCTGCTAACGTGTGCGAGTCTGCGATTCCAAAAGCCAAAGACATAGAGAATACCCGCTTCACCGTTGTCGGATAAATAAATTACTTAATGAATTAATGTGAGGCGATTATCACATTTGTGTTGTTTAAATGATTGTTTGAAGTTGAGATTGATTGTTACAAATAAAATGTTTAAAATGCTTTCGTGTATTTGTTTTTTATCTGTAATCAAGTGGTAATCATCGGCGAAAATTTGCCGGTTCAGCCGCTCATACTATGTCTTTGATTAGACTTGTTACTTTTAACGTTTCACAAACAATTCACGCATGTATTGTTGTGTTGATTTTAATAGCCGCAACATCAAGCAGATTATATTTTAATTGATACTTATAAAAGATTCTCGCGCAATTAATTACCGCTGATTGTTTGTAATTGATCTCATTTGGTAAAAATCTACATTCCAAAATCATTACATATTATATTAAGTATGACATTTTTGATACGCCTTCCATTATTTTTCTTGTTCTAACTGATATCAGAGATAAAAAATTGTGGTTTGGATATATATTTATTTTTTTAGATGGAATTTTGTCACGTAAAAAAAACGCGTTTTTTATCATGAGAGAGTGATATTGATCTTGACGACCTTTTATGTGATTATTCGAAAGATGAAGAGAATGCGATCTATGTGATATATCTATATTTTCATCTTTGAATCATTTAACAGCTATAAAGCTAAAAATACTAAACATTGTATTTTATAGGTCTTTGAAGTAACGCAAAACATATGGATAACGACTCCAAATGTTTAGTCCATTAATCCACACAAAAAACTCAGATAAAAAACACCTAAATAATATTTCAAAAATATATTATTAAACGCCAAACGAATTTATTAATACATTTATTTGCAACTTTTAAAACGCGACATAAGCATCAAATTAAAGATTATCTGAAGACTGAAAGGCCGACAATTTGACACAATAAAGAGCTCCATGCATAAGCCGTAATATTTTTTTTGCAGAAAAGCTTCAATACATCTAATTATAAAAATATAATTATCAATGGCATGAGGACGCTAGTGTGATAAATAAATGAGTGTTAGAAAGTGTAAGGAGTGCTTTGAAAATAAACATACTACAAAGCCATATTAAAAGCAAAGGACATGACAGTATTTACATGTAATTTTAATTTGATGGGTTTTGTACAAAGAATGACGCTATTGAGGAATATTAACATACAACTGAAAAAACACAACTTCATATGATGCAAATTGAACTGTGTACTCATGTATATTGAAAACTCGTTACTAGTGAGTATGAGTGACACATATCTAACATTTTAACACACATATATTTATATACATATATATTTTTAAAAATAGTTTTTACCTCTGTTTGGTGTCAAATGTAATTTATTGTTTTATGATATCGTTCGTGCATTGCCGTAACATCAATGTTCATACGGAATGACGTAGTTTTATTTAACCGATACCCGCTAAATACGTTAAATGTTTTTTTGTTTTTTTTAAATACTTTATTTTTTTCATAAATTAAACGAGCTAGTATCTTTACGGTGTACAATTTCTGATATTCTATATTGGACATAACTTTTAATTTGTAAAATATGTAACATATCTTATTTACGCAACTGTCAAGTATGTCGGAGGTAAATTATCTTACCAAATGACTGCTTAAGACTACCAGGAAGATGAGACATGGTGGCATCATCAATTGTGTTTAATGACCAGATTGTCATCTGCCACCCAGTGTGGTTTATGACACCATGTGGTTAGTTAAGTCTGGACAATATCTGATCAAAACGAGATAATCGGATTATGCAGAACAAAGGGGCAATTAAACACTGGAATGCAAAGGCATACACGATTTAAAGATTGATGCAAATAATCAAATGAAAAATATTGCATTTAATTTAATTAAATGCTTTTTTTAATGTGTCAATGTGTTAGTTTTCCAAGACAACCAAGACCATGTAATGAAGGCCTTAGAATTTAGAAAGAAATTCATCCGTTGAATAATCGGTGCTCTCTTATATATGTTACCCATTGTTAAGCAGCAGTGTAATGGCGGACGCGGAGAGAATTCAGGGGAGATAATTATGTAATGACTAAATTATGGAACGGTCTATAAATTGGGGCAAGGAAAATGCAAGCCATCCGTCATTTCCGGTATTTAAATACATGTACATGTATTGTGATCGACCATATTTAAGAAACAATTAATTTGTAAAAAAAATACATTTACCTATCAACATTGAAAGGCAGTCCGCGCAGAAATATCATAATTGAATATGTATTCTAATAGCGAAAATAGGGGAAGAATATTCGGGAGCCGATTGCCTGAGTGACAAAGCAAACTGATGCCGATTTTCCAAGAGGACAATTTATTCGAGGGTCATTTGTCCTAGTGGACAAATTTACGAGGAACCCATTGTCCGGGAATGCCAAAAACGCAGAGAGCCGATTTGCCGGGTGCCGTTTGTCTGGATACAATGTGTTTGGACCTTTTAACATGTTAACCTATTTGTAAGATCATTAAACATAATATGCATGTTTACAAAACAATTAGTACTGTCCCCCTACTCTAGCTCTAACGGACATAAATTCAGTTCGGACGACTACCAACGTTTTGAGCTTCAAATGAGCTCATCCAATTTTACTAACAATTGAGATAGTAGTTTTATTAAATAAACACAATTTAGTATTTTCCATAGCATCGATACTTGAATCCAAAATAGATTATACACCAGTTACACATGTGAAACTGCACAATAAAAATGCCACAAAGCAAATAACATTTGGGGCGGGCAGACGTTGCTATATTATGTCTAGAGTGTCGTGTGTCATTTAAAGTTAAGTTATATAATTAAGCGTCAACAGTATTATTTACTGAAAGTTTTGTCGACAGAGCATCAAAACAGACTTTCGCCTGGTTGAAATTAATTCATTACACCGTATGATAGTCTAATTTATTACCGAATAATTATTCGTATCCCTGATTCGTTGAGATGTAACGTAACAACCAAATATCTGAACAGGATCATTACTCATTATCACATGAATGCTGAAACATACATGTCTTAGGCGTGACAGTGTGCACGATGTTGCACGTATATTTTGTTTGATTGGTCTTTTTGAATTAAGTAAGATAAATATATCCAATTGCACATCATGAACTACACTAAATTTTGTCAAGAACTCGGCAATAGCAACGCAAAAATAACAGTAAAAAAATCCGAGAGCCAGCTTACATGCGCGAAGATATAATAATAAACAAGAATCCGGGAGCCAAAAGGCCAATAAACAAGAATCCGGGAGCCAAAAGGCCACGCATGCGCGTATGGTTGAATAATGGTTACACTAAACCTATATTTCTCACAGGCAAAAATGGCGCGTAATAGGCTAAATAGGTTGCACCTGGCTCCGATCCTAATTAAAACTCCCGGCCGAAACTAGGTCAGCCCGACAGGCAGTCGACGGCTGGTCAGCGTGCACTAGGTCTCTCCCGGGGGATAACTCTTGTTCGTCCGAAAGGGGCCCTTAAAGGGGCATACCCACTCACAGGCAAAATGGCGCGTAATAGGCTAATAGGTTGCACCTGGCTCCGATCCTAATTAAAACTCCCTGCCGAAACTAGGTCAGCCCGACAGGCAGTCGACGGCTGGTCAGCGTGCACTAGGTCTCTTCCGGGGGATAACTCTTGTTCGTCCGAAAGGGGCCCTGAAAGGGGCATACCCGCTCACTGGGAAATGACGCATACGAGATGAAGGCTAAATAGGCTGCATGCACGGGGCCGACCGTAATTAAAACTCCCGGCCGAAACTAGTTCAGCCCGATAGGCAGTCGACGGCTGGTCAGCGTGCACTAGGTCTCTTCCGGGGGATAACTCTTGTTCGTCCGAAAGGGGCCCTTAAAGGGGCATACCCACTCACAGGCAAAAATGGCGCGTAATAGGCTAAATAGGTTGCACCTGGCTCCGATCCTAATTAAAACTCCCGGCCGAAACTAGGTCAGCCCGACAGGCAGTCGACGGCTGGTCAGCGTGCACTAGGTCTCTTCCGGGGGATAACTCTTGTTCGTCCGAAAGGGGCCCTTAAAGGGGCATACCCGCTCACTGGGAAATGACGCATACGAGATGAAGGCTAAATAGGCTGCATGCACGGGGCCGACCGTAATTAAGACTCCCGGCCGAAACTAGTTCAGCCCGATAGGCAGTCGACGGCTGGTCAGCGTGCACTAGGTCTCTTCCGGGGGATAACTCTTGTTCGTTGTATGTTTCAACCTATGTATTAAATAGGCTAAATAGGCTCAATAGGCTGAAAATGCTGTTAAATAGGCTAAATAGGCTACTTAGGATTTACCGTATGTTTCAACATTTGTACTACACTTTCTAAATAGGCTGAAAAGGCTGTTAAATAGGATAAAAAGGCTAAATACGATGTATGTTTCAAGCTATGGCTAAATAGGCTGAAAAGGCTGTTAAATAGTCTAAACAGGCTAAATACCTTGTATGTTTCAACCTATGTTCTGAACTTTCTAAATAGGATGAAAAGGCTGTTAAATATGCTAAATAGGCTAAATAGGATGTATGTTTCAACCTATATACTAAATAGGCTAAATAGGCAGTAAAATAGGCTAAATCGGCTAAAAAGGATGCATGTTTCAACCTATATACTAAATAGGCTTAATATGCTAAATAGGCTTAAAATGCTGTTAACTATGTACTTAATAGGCTAAATAGGCTGAAAATGCTGTTTAATAGGCTAAATAGGCTAAATAGGATGTATGTTTCAACCTATGTACTAAATAGGCTAAATAGGATAAATAGGCTGAAAAGGCTTTTAAATAGGCTAAATAGGATGTATGTTTCATCCTATATACTAAGTAGGCTAAATATGCTAAATAGGCTGAAAATGCTGTTGAAAAGGCTAAATAGGCAAAATAGGATGTATGTTTCAACCTATTTACTAAATAGGCTAAATAGGCTGTTAAAAAGGCTAAATCGGCTAAATAGGATGCATGTTTCAACCTATGTACTAAATAGGCTTAATAGGCGAAATAGGCTGAAAATACTGTTAAATATATACTTAATAGGCTAAATAGGCTGAAAATGCTGTTAAATAGGCTAAATATGCTAAATAGGATGTATGTTTCAACCTATGTACTAAATAGGCTAAATAGGCTGAAAAGGCTGTTAAATAGGCTAAAATAGGCTAAATATGCTAAATAGGCTGAAAATGCTGTTAAATAGGCTAAATAGGCTAAATAGGATGTATGTTTCAACCTATTTACTAAATAGGCTAAATAGGCTAAAATAGGCTAAAAAGGCTGAAGAGGCTGTTAAATTGGCTAAATAGGCTAAATAGGATGTTTGTTTCAACCTATGTACTAAATAGGCTTAGTAGGCTTAATAGGCTGAAAATGCTGTTAACTATGTACTTAATAGGCTAAATAGGCTGAAAATGCCGTTAAATAGGCTTAATATGCTAAAAAAGATGTATGTTTCAACCTATGTACTAAATAGGCTAAATAGGCTAAATAGGCTAAATAGGCTGAAAAGACTGTTAAATAGGCTAAATAGGCTAAAATAGGCTAAACATGCTTAATAGGCTGAAAATGCTTTTAAATAGGCTAAATAGGCTAAATAGGATGTATGTTTCAACCTATTTACTAAATAGGCTAAATAGGCTAAAATAGGTTAAAAAGACTGAAGAGGCTGTTAAATTGGCTAAATAGGCTAAATAGGATGATTGTTTCAACCTATGTACTAAATAGGCTTAATATGCTAAATAGGCTTAAAATGCTGTTAACTATGTACTTAATAGGCCAAATAGGCTGAAAATGCTGTTAAATAGGCTAAATATGCTAAAAAGGATGTATGTTTCAACCTATGTACTAAATAGGCTAAATAGGCTAAATAGGCTGAAAAGGCTGTTAAATAGGCTAAATAGGCTAAATAGGCTAAAATAGGCTAAACATGCTAAATAGGCTGAAAATGCTGTTATTTAGGCTAAATAGGCTAAATAGGATGTATGTTTCAACCTATTTACTAAATAGGCTAAATAGGCTAAAATAGGATAAAAAGGCTGAAGAGGCTGTTAAATTGGCTAAATAGGCTAAATAGGATGTTTGTTTCAACCTATGTACTAAATAGGCTAAATAGGCTAAATAGGCTAACTTCACACACGTCCACTTTGGTCGGATGAACAATATGATATTCTTAAGAAACAAAAATACACATATTTACGAAAATTTCGAGCTTCAAATTTAGCATCTTATCTGAATGAGTATAAGGATCGCAGAAATGTATTAAAAAAATATTGCAATACTAAAATGTTTGAGTTACAAAGAAAAAATAGAGCGGAACTAATTCAGAATAGAAAAAAATCCGAATATCATGTGAAAAAAATTTAATTAAGCAATTTAACCGCAACAAAACATTACTACTAGTATCAAGGCTAATGAATTGCACAACTACTATCGTAGTTCATGATACAGCGAACAAGCGCCGAGCATTGTAACAAACAATAACACAGATGCCATAAACGATGATGTGATTTCGTTAAATGAGCCCCTTACACTCGCATAAGTCGAATTTCAAATTCGTAATATAATAAATGATAAAAGCCTTGGCATAGATGGAATACCGGCTGAGTTTTATAAAAATTCATTTCACATTATTACACCTTTCTTAGTATAACTTTTTTATCGAATTTTTGATTGTGGTTATTTTCGTCAAACTTGAGGTCAGAGTATAATATGTCCAATTCACAAATCTGAACCTACACATATTCTTGGAAATTACCGTGGAATCTCTTTAACTTATATAATGTACACAATAATTTCCGGTATATTAAATACACGAGTATATGAATCGGCGGAAGTTAACAATAAATTTGATGAATCTCAAGCAGGGTTTCGGGCCCGCTATTCAACTATAGATAATGTATTTTGCCTTCAAGCGATGGCTCAAAAATATTTGTCAAAAAAGTGGGGTAGATTCTATTGCTTATATATAGACTTTAGAAATGCATTTGATAAAATAAACCAAAATGTAATGTTTCAAGCACTCAACAAAAAGGGAATTAAAGGTAAATTGATTAACGCATTAAAAAATATGCACAGCTCACTCTTTTCCTGTGTTAAAGTACATAATACAGCCGTCACTAAATCTGCTGCGAAGTATAGAACCAAGTGTCAAATTACTATATCAGAGTTTTGGGCCTGGCGTAGCCCCAAGGCCATAGTAATGATACAAATTTCTGGGCCTATCCGAATTGGCTGACTACCAAAAACCAAATTCCCAAAACTCCGATTTATCCCTTGATTCATGCGCAATACAAGTAGTTCTTCGCATATCTCAATAATCCGCCTTGTAAATACAGAACATTACTATATAACATGACCTTGTCATAAAAATTGTTAAAAAAATAATATTGAAGCAAAATTGCTAAGCATTGGCTACGACATAGTTTTCATTGTTTGCATATTCATGCGAGAATAAGTTCCTTACTTGACGGTCTAGGCCGAAAAGATACGAGTATCTACGGAGACAGTAAGACGAATTTTTTTCTGATACATTTTTTAAGACATTATATTTGGTATTTATAAACATATTTTAAAATATTGTTATTTTATTTTGTGTTAACGAGACATTCAAGAAAAAAGAAAATGAAAAAAACAACAACAAATATTCATGATCATTCTTGGAAATATACGTAGTTACCGGATATGGTATTTCGCTGCGCAGATCGAGCACGCAAATCAAGCGCGAAAAGTTCTACGTGAGACAACGTACACAATCTGTACACCGTTCTTTATCAGGGTAAAGACCCAGTCTCACTATGATTCTGGCGGAGCCCCGGTGCGTGATCCGGGATCTACCGGAATGAACCGGGACTCTACCAGGATGATCCGGGGCTCCACCGGAGACGACCGGGATGAACCGGGTAAAACCGGGGCTCCACAGGGAAAGTATTAAATGTTTAATACCTCCGGGATGAACCGGGAGTCACCGGGAAGGACCGGCAACATCCGGCGCGGCACCGGGAACAACCGCGACGGCACCGGGAACAACCGGGATGGCACCGTACCTCAACCGGGGCTCATACAGACCCCGGCAGAGCTACGGCAACGCCCCGGTGAATGCCGGTAGAGTCCTGGTATAGCTACGGTACATAAGGAAACCGGCGCTCTGCCAGGACGCCACCGGCATTCACCGGGGCTCCGCCGGGGCAATACCGGCAACGAACGGGGTGAAACCGGGGCGTTGCCGTAGCTCTGTCGGGGTCGGATGCTCGGCCGGGACGCTGCCGGCTTTCACCGGGGCTCAACCGGGGCACTACCTGCGACAACCGGGGCTATGCTGGGACCCTGCCGGCGTTCACCGGGACTCAACCGGTGCAGTAGCGGCGACAACCGGGAATCTGCCGGGGCTTCACCGGGATAAACCTTAGCAAGTCCGGGTTGACCGGGACTCTGCCGGGCTGTTGACCGGCTTCAACCGGGGCGGTACCGGGAAATAGTGTGACCGCTTTAAAAAATTCTACGAATCATCCCGGTTCTCGCCGGTCGACCGGCGTTTGCAAACCGGGATGGACCGGGGCTCCACCGGCAATAGTGAGACTTGGGCTTTAGGTGGATTTTTTCTTTTGTATACACATTACAAAGGAAGTATGAGTGCTTTCCTGATCTGTTAATTATGTAATAGAAAGCTATTTAAGGCTATTGAAAGTGATTTATTTGACGCCAACAATAACAGTTTTTTGCGGCCATGTTGTTGTTGTAGTATATCTTCACCGCCTATGTAGACGAACCTCTACCAGATTTGTAGAGTTGAACAAAAGGTTATCGTTCCCACAATCATGTACCGTGTAGTCCTCCACCGTCTATTTGCACTGTTGTATATACACAAATATTGTCTATTCTTACAGTCTCTGAGCTTCTGCACTCAACCGCTAGGGTCAATCCGTATAAATTCGGACAAAGGGAGAAATTCGGACAAAACATCCAAAATGCGTTTTACGTCACACTGAATCTAGCCCCAGGCCTTCAGCGCCTACATCGCTTAAATTTATTGTGTGTTTAAAACGGAATGTTGTTTAAACAAATGTTATTTAATTATGTTTAAATGTGATTTTGAATCTCTATTAAGACTGATAGCGATTATCAGCAGCACGATTACCTGACCAACTTTCGCTTTCACTTTTCACTCGTAAAAGAAGTTCTACCCACAATTGCTTTCAGTAAGACCGGTGAGTACTCAATGACAAACTGTGGCTTATTTAGAAGAAGTAGTGATATAGCAAGAAAAAAAAATCTTTTTTTTTTCGGCGAAGCTTAACAAGCACACTTCAGGTCAAAAAGAAGATTACTAATATTATGTGTGTTTATAATATTATCGCATTGTCCGTATCGCAATAATGTAACCCATTATTTCCGTTTGATAAACCTCACACTGCCGTATCAGCAAACGTGTTGTACCTATTGTTATAAATGAGAGGTTTAACGCCAAGTGAGGCAGATTCTGTGTCACTATTAGTGTCGACCAAAGCCCTACGTCTCGTGCTAACACTGTACAGCATGTTTGTGATTTAACCATGCGATTATGTTGAGAGAGAAAATAGAACACTAATTATTTCCGCGTTCCTTTATACAACACATCTACTATTTCATTCTCTTTATTTCACAAGTCAATACCTTCTTGATTTTAACACGGCATACTATTGTCTATTAAACAACATATACATCCGAATTATCGCATGTTCAACGTTAGATAAATCCGTAATAAAGACTACTCAATATTATTCACATATGTATTATCGCCTAAAAATATAATTATGTTATTATTAAATTATTATACAACCGCACTATTGCTTATTTAACGTCGAACGTATCGGTGCTTTCACGAATTCAACATTTACATATTCCGTACTTTCGTGTTTTCAACCATGTATACCAACGTAAATGGGAACTGATTAACTTTACAATAGTAAACTACGTTCACACTTTCATGCGAAACGTTGCAAACTTCACAGTTAAGCACAAGTTAATAATAGTGGTCATTCTCTTGTCATCCTCGAGATCCGCTGGCCATATAAGGTATCTAACATAGATATATGGAGAAAAAAAAAAGCACCCGCCCGTTGAGGAGAGACACCCTTCAGAGACGTTGGCGATGGACAATCACCACGCAGAGTTGTCGTTCCTTATGCTGGTTCCCGCCAAATCTCTGCGCGGAGGTTGGGCGATGGATAGGCCACACCCTTCTCAAGCCTGCATCCAAGAAGACACTGTAATCACTCATCTGAAACCTCCAAATGAAGGGAGGGCAACCTATAAACACGCCGCGTTCTGGATGCAGATGCTTTGCAGATGGGCAAAACGTGTGGGCAGGTGGGGAGACTCGCCCAGAACCGAGACGCCTGGAGGAAACTGGTTGGCGGCCTATGTCCGAGAAATGACCACGTGCAATTTCAGGCTTAGAAACGATTCGATGCTGTTCGTCCGGTGCTTGGCGCTCGATTACAATCTGTCCGCATTTTAACAATAACAAGTGACACAAAATGCCATGATCAGATTTCCAGATCTGATAGGATCACGTTATGGTCCTTTGGGACTTCGAGCCAGTACATGATTAGTTCTGGATTCCAGGCGAATATCACGATCAGGTTTAGTAAATGAGTACATGTTTGTTCAAGTCTTTGCGTTATCCTTTTTTCATTAAGAATCAATGCGCATCGTCACGATACGATGTGATTGTTGTGACGATGTCTTTCACGATTTGATCGACGGAGTTCATGATTGGAGTCACGCCTGGACCCAAATGATAGAAAACGTGCATTTGTTTGTTCCCATAATATCGACCTCTTTTATTATATAATGGAAGTTTTATACGATTATCACGATTGACAATTGATCGCAGTTAATAGTATAATTCGTGGACATGATTGTACTGTTAAAAAATGCTGAATAATTGACACGATTACCAAGATACCATATATTGACCACTAGACATGATAAAATTGACAAGATAACCTCGAACCACACGATTGACATCAAGACCTGATTAATAGCAACACGATCCACTATACGTTCAAGATAATGTCCACGATTTCATTAGTGGCTCAATATGCGATCGTGTGAACCGAGCATAATAGATAAGCGTCCCTTAAACGGCAACCTGATGTTAAATTTTTAATTCAGACAATAGAACCCGTGCATGGTGTTTGATAAATATATTATCAAGGACAATTGCATGTTACAAGTAAGCAGACGAAGTGCTTTCAGCATCAGCCGACGACGCCACCACCGGTTCTGGTGTTGATTGTGACGTCAGCACACTGGTAGAAGACGGCTGGTGCAGCTGGGTTGTTCGTAACGTAGGTCACCTGAAAACGTTGAGTTTGACATCAATCCGTATCCAAACATAGAAAAATTGTTTGTTTTTCTCTTTTTTTTAATGCCCCATAAGATAAGTTTTGAAAGCCGATTTTATGTTTAATTATTGTCAAAGTTCTTGTCTCATTCTTCATATTGCTGTTTTATGCGCTCGCCATTTTCCAAGTGAAAAAGGGATATTAAATATTGTGACTTAGCAAAAAAATACTGTGAATAATGACCAGAGGACAATTACCTGAATAATGTGATGTCCATGTACACTGAAATAAATAAATTAGTATCACGTATATGGCAAAACAATGTTTATCACTTAGATTGCAAAACACTGCTTATCATATAAATGCCAAACTGTAGTATTCTTTTAATAGTCTCTCTATACGACCGCGAAGGTTCGACTGTACACAATTGTTGAGCCCATATAGCGGTCTAAGAAGTTTCAGTTGTCCAAGTCGTTTTAATTACTTTCTCAGTAGTAAACGCGTTTATCGAAAGTCAAATTAAACATAAATTAAGTTAATGATGTATCTATTACACATCTATCTTATCTAGCATATATCGAAGTAGGTCTAAAAATATTATTGTTCAATAGAAAACAAAAATGTTTTCAAAATAGGTTTCGTCTTTACACACATTTTATTATATCTTGCCAGTGTAGGAAACATACATGTACTTGAAAAAATAACTTTCACTACATAAGTATATTGCAAGTTAATATTCGCAAAAAAACAACATATATAGGACAAACGTTATTTTGAAAGATGAAACCCGTCTTGATATAAACTAGCCCTGTCAACTTACCCTGCCGGAAGCTGGACAGCGTCAGAGAAGATGGTAAGGTTGGGCTCGTTCTTATCCTCTCTCCTCTTCAACTCTTGTGGCGCACTCAGTGTTCCGCCGTGGTTACTGAGCTTGATCAGGCTTATTGCGAAGTAACCCTGTAACCGCGCTTATTGAAAAGTCAGAGTTCTTTAACCCATTTATGCCTAGCGTCTTGAAAAAAAGGCATTGGCAAACAGCGTAGACCCTGACGAGACGCCGCATGATGCGGCGTCTCATCAGGGTCTGCGCTGTTTGCTTAAAGGGATTTCTGTAAGAAATATTCTAAATATAGAAATAAATATACTAGACACCCCTAATTTTGGAAATAAATTGATCCAATTTAGAAGGATGGGAGAGTCCACTAGGCATAAATGGGTTAAGTATAATGATTTAGAATAAAAGATCATAATCGGACCATCACTCCATGTGTTGGATCATAACAAATTTGCATATAAACAGGGTTTATTAATTACATTTGCGAAAAACGTGTTCATTGTTGTAGGTATTGATTCTTATAAACTGAAAATTGCCTAAAGAATGTTTGATTATGGGGAAGATTAAGTGTTGGTCATAACTAAGGTGATAGCGGTTGCGATAAAGTTGACAATGCTTGTGGCGGTTTTAAAAGCTTAACATAACTGAGGTGAAAGTGGTTTTGGTGAGGATATAGAGAATACTAGGTTAGCGTTGAATACAGAGAAGTTTATGTTGCGAGGCTTAGAACGCCGGAAGCGCGAGCCTTGGCGAGCGCTTTCGGTGTTCGAGCCGAGCAACATAAACTTCTCTGTATTCAACGCTAATACTAGTATTCTATTTATCCCATTTGATTTTTTCAACGTGACGTTTAACATAAACAGATCTAATAACCTTAACAATAATTTTAATTCCGTCATTAAAGCGCTTAAAATCTAACAAATGTAACCATGCGTAGTGATATACATGTATTTGTTCTGGTACGCGAAATAGTCTTTAAAAAATTCACACACAAACTGTAAAACAAGTAAAAATATCACCATATGCATACATTCAATTTTACGCAGTATGCGAATTTTAACACATTACGACCGCGAAAAGAAGATTTTACTTTACTATAATTTATTTTATTTTCGAAAGAAAATGATCAAAATCCAATCTGGCGGCCATTACTCCTGACAAAATGCTGTCGATGTCAACATACATGTACACCATCGACGACCTAGTTCTGGCTACCATTACTTTAAATGTCGCTTTTTATGATTTTTGACTGGCGCGACTTTGTACAGGTCTGTCAATACTAAATAAACTGTACGCTGAAGTTTCTTTAGCTATCGAAGACCTTGACAATTTTGACGAGTAAACAGACAATTGCAGCGACTGACACTTTATTTGACAAAATATACAGGGCAATACGTTTTCCGACTTCGGACGACGAATTTCAGGACGCGCAGAACGTGTTTTTTATATAATGTTATGGGTATGCCGTGTGTGATCCGATGCATCAATGGCGCCCATGGCCATGTTAAAATCATTTCCCCGAGATCAGGGAACGACAAAAGTACAATCAAAAATCAAAACATGTAAGAACTAGTATCTTACCTTTAATTATCCTTTAAAATCCATCTAATAATCCATTTAACTCAATTATTGACGATTTTGCATCTAGGGTCTTTAATAATTATTTTAGCATAGTTAAATAAAGACCCTTATGCCATTCTATCACTTTATTCAAATGAGTATATGAACGCGATAAACTTTCTTCTTCGTCACACGCTACGTCATGTACTCTACATTACTGCTGTTCAAATGAACCGGAGCAGTTTATCTAATAATAGCCGTTGGTAAACTCGGTTGCATTTGCAGATTTCTGCATATAAACATAATTATGTTTAAACTTGCACAATGTTTTATTTATCTATGGTAAATGCCCTTATTGTACGAAAAAATAATCTAATATATAAATACACAAAGAATGGAAAACATTCAAGTACACAACAGATGTATCAGTAGAAAATACCCGTGTACAAATGGGACGTTCCCAATTCCAGTGTGGTGCTATTTTTACCATCTTATACTTTACACAGCTCTATGCCTAACGTGAATTAAATAGGAAAGCAAACATAGCAGATTATTCATGAACTGTGCGATATGTGTATGGCTTGTTGTACATTCTTAATATTTAAGTTAAATGTCAAAAGTATATGCTTTGGTTATAAACAATGCACATTACACTAAATAATGTCATATGACTAGATTTAAAGGTTGAAGGTCGTATAATTTTGAAGCTCAAGTTTTGTCGACTTTGTTTCTTATGAAAAATCATTCAGTGGTAAAGTAAATATACATAAAAAAATAACAAAACAAAAATCGTGTAATTTGATATTTTATTTCAACATTTCTTTTGGTGAATATATCATATATATTTTTTTCTGCAAAATATGCACATTTTCTTTTCATGGGTGACCTTAAAATTCGATCAATGAACCAAACAATTTCGACCTAATTTTAGCGCATATCGCATGACGTCATTTAAAAAGTAGTCCGTGCACGCGACAGGTATATTCCACAGTGTTGAATACAAGCAAGTATATTCCACAACGTGTTATACCGTCAATGTCGCGGTGAAAATGGGATAAAAAGATTTCAAAACAATGTCGACATAGTAGCGGTATAAAAAGCTCATATATAAAGCACCTTTACAGCTGAACTATTAAAAAGTTTGTATCAAATATCCTATGAGACGTGCAACGAGTTTTGTTCACAATGCGATAAAATATGAAAATATGAAACATCTAAACAATAATAACACTTTTTAAAAACATGTCTACATGTAAAATCATCAATACACAAAACAGCTATATAGAATTTATTGTTTCAAGAAATAAAAGTTTTCTACAAGAATATTTGTGACTGCGGATCCAGTTCTTACCGGAGTGGCGGCAACCCAGTGACCAGCGTTCTTCTGATAAGTGATACTGACCATATCGCCCTCTCTGAAACAAAAATTAATTAAAAGTCTCAGTACGGGTCAGCGGGTAAAATTTAAATTGCCGAGAAAATTCAGGTCGTAGTTGAAGTCTCAAATCTTAAATCATAATTGCGATTTCTTGATGAACACAAATGCTTTCCATTCACAGAGGTCGAGAATAAATTTATGTATGTCTTTAACTGAAAGCATTTCTTTCAATAAATCAAGATTATTTTTTTTAGATCATACTATTGACAAAAAAATCTTTTTTAAAGATATACGGCGTTGATTTTGGTTGGTGTTGGTGAAAGATAATTGGTTAAATAAATGAGACCAACTAACGCGAATGCCTTTTTCTGCACTGTTCTTAACTGCATCGCCCCAAATAAATTACTAGGCGTTGCGTCAGATTTCGTGGCTTATTTCGCATACTAAGATATCAATCATTGATCATATATCAATATATACATAACAGACATGCAAAAGAAGAATAAACATGAAATAAAAACACATAAGACAACCGTCTGAATTCGAACCATCAATACATATTTGACATAGGTATACGCGTGTCCTGTATCCGTGGTTTGCCGGTGTTAGTTTTTTTTTATTTGATCATTAGTAGTATCGGAAATTATTACGCTGAACAAGCAATGAACACCGTTGCAAAACCCACGCCTGTATCCCATTTCATAAAAGCCCGTGCATAATTGGAATTTAGTTAACCTTATTCTTCAGAAAATAGTAAGTCAATTATTTATTGAAATAAATGTTAATGTAAATGGAATGACTCTTTGTAGATTGCACGTTTTCTTTTTCGAACAGTTTTGTTATTTTGTGGACGCTTACCAATGTCAGCTAAGGTGAAAAGCTGGCATTAACAGCTACGCCGAACAAAATGTCAATTATTAAAAGGACCTTTCACGTTTTGGTAAATTGACAAAATTAAAAGAAGTTGATTCAGATTCGCAAATTTTCGTTTTAGTTATGATATTTGTTAGGAAACAGTTATACTGAACATTTACCACGCTCTAAAATAGCCATTATATGCATCTTTTGACGATTTAAAAACCTGAAAAATATAAAGCGTTGCAACGCAAAACGATTGAAGAATTTGGAGAGTTCTGTTGTTGTCGTTATATTTTGTGGAACTACGAGGATCGCTTATATAAGTATAAAATACACCTTTCATTATATGAGCACGGATGGCCGAATGGTCTAAGTGATAAAATGTTAATGTAAATGAAATGACTCTTTGTAGATTGCACGTTTTCTTTTTCGAACAGTTTTGTTATTTTGTGGACGCTTACCAATGTCAGCTAAGGTGAAAAGCTGGCATTAACAGTTACGCCGAACAAAATGTCAATTATTAAAAGGACCTTTCACGTTTTGGTAAATTGACAAATTTAAAAGAAGTTGATTCAGATTCGCAAATTTTCGTTTTAGTTATGATATTTGTAAGGAAAGAGTTATACTGAACATTTACCACGCTCTAAAATAGCCATTATATGCATCTTTTGACGATTTAAAAACCTGAAAAATATAAAGCGTTGCAACGCAAAACGATTGAAGAATTTGGAGAGTTCTGTTGTTGTCGTTATATTTTGTGGAACTACGAGGATCGCTTATATAAGTATAAAATACACCTTTCATTATATGAGCATGGATGGCCGAATGGTCTAAGTGGTAGAATGTTTACTCCAGCACTCCAGGGGTAAGTGGTTCGAGCCCTGTTGAGCTTTACTTTTTTGTCCTTTTGAAAAAAACAATTCTTCAATGTTTACTGGAGCTTTTTAAATCCAGTGTTTACATTTATCAATATAAAGCATTTATAATGACAACCTTCAATACATGCCAACATCTGTGAAAATGCCCCTTTAAGAATGTGATCATCTTTGCACAGCAACTTACTGGAAAACGGTCCTGACATGTCCTGCCGTATCCATACCGCCGCATGGCCCTGTTACACGATAGCAGTCAGGAGCAGCTGAAATGTATGGAGTAAACGTAAGGTCCAAATTGTGTAATAAATCACCCAGAAACAGTATGCGACAGTATATGAAAACTATGATACATGTCACGCGCAGTATCCTAAACACGATGACCAAAATGTCCCATTTTTATTTCAACGGCCATAAAAAAACATGTATAGCACACAACGGTGAAATATAAGTCGCGTTGTGATTGCATGTGTTGTGAAAGTAAGAATACACAATATGGTGTTTATCGCTGTTTTAATCAAACTTCAAAGCATAATGATTGCTGATCAGTAAACCTTACGTCATTACGAAACTCGAATTCAGTGGTCCGTTGTTTGTAATTCGATAAGAAATGATAAATAAATTATCCGCTTCTATGCAAGTATATAACGCCATGTATGTGCCCATTACTCACGAATTTACAGCAACTGCTCGATGGGATCCTATTACTTATTAACAATTCTTTGTTAAGATTGACTTAGTGGTCCGATAACATAATGCGCATGTAATAATCATTCCGTCCCTCTATCTGTCTGTCTGTCTGTCCGTTCGTGCGTCCGTCCGTCCGTGCGTCCGTCTGTTTGTTGAGTCTGTCTGTCTATAAAATCAGGGTTATAACTTCCCTGAAATTGCAACACAGTTCTCGTTTCTAAATGCGTATCTGATAAAATTGCTAAAAATAATTTTTACACGTACCAGCTGCATCAAGTCCCGTGACATTTCCACGCTGTTGCGGGAACACAAGACAGAGATGGGTTGAGCCCAGTGCCACAAGGCCGAGGAAAAACGCGGAGGAAATGAGTACCTTCATAGCACACGTTGAAACTACCAATGTATCTAAGGCAAAGCAGCGTCGGTCTCTGTTTATATGTCGGCTTGTTTGACACGTGTCCGTATGTAGGCCGGTCAAAAGCGGAAACCTAATTCACCTTATCTCACGATCCAGATTTGATAAGAGTTACAGTTAATGTTCTTATATTTGCTTACCTACGGACCACTTTAATGAACTTGTTTACGATTTATAATGCACTGTTCTTAGACCATTGTGGCCGCTTTGATAAAACCGTCTGTAGATAATTGTATCGTTCTTCAACTTCAAGGCTGTCGTGTGAGTAGCGGCCGTTGCGGCCATAGCTGTCGGATATTTATGCCAAGGTCGAGCATGACATCCGCAACAATTTGCTGATACATGTACTATGAAGTTAATTTGCCACATTAATTTGATATCTAGTACGCGAAGGACTTGAGTTTTTTAGGTCATGGGAATATAAATTTATTACATGTTACGAACGTTTATGTTATCGTATTACATAAGATAGCTTTACGGAAGAAAAGGCTACAGTATTATTCTGACCTTTGATGTATAAATATTTGAATGCATGTTATGATCTTACAACAGTTTAGTCTTAAATTACATAATTTTAAGAAGCGTGTAAAAAATAAAAATATAATGACGTTTTATTTCATAATAACGGTCATTTTAAATTTCCCCTTTTTAGCCTTGGGCGTAGCCCCAAGGCCATAGTAATGATATCAATTTCTGAGCCTATCCGGCAATAAAAGAAGTTCTTCGCAGATCTCAATAACCCGCCTTGTAAGTACAGAACATCACTATATAACATGACAGTGTCATAAAAAGTGAAACAAAATATCATTGAAGCAAAATTGCTAAGCGTTGGCTTAGACATAGTTTTTATTGTTTACATATTCATGCGATAATAAGTTCTTCGCTTGACGGTCTAGGCCGAAAAGATACGAATGTTTACGGAAAGAGTAAGAATAATTTTTTTCTGGGACATTTTTTGAAGACATTATATTTGGTATTTATAAACAGATTTTAAAATATTGTCATTTTATTTTGCGTTAACAAGACATTCCAGAAAAAGTCAATGAAAAAAAAACAAAAAATATTCACGATCATTCTCGGAAATAGACGAAGTAATCGGATATGGTATTTCACTTCCCAGATCGAGCGCACAAATCCAGCGCGAAAAGTTCTACGTGAGACACAGTACACAATCTGTGCACCGTTATTTATCAGGGTATGTGGATTTTCTTTTGTATACACAAAACAAAGGAAGTATGAGTGATTTCCTGATCTGTTAATTATAGCCCAAGTCTCACTATTGCCGGAAGAGCCCTGGTCCATCCCGGTTTGCTAACGCCGGTCGACCGGCTAGAACCGGGATGATTCGTAGAATTTTTTTACGCGGTCACACTATTTCCCGGTGCCGGCCCGGTTGAAGCCGGTCAACATCCCGGTCAACCCCGGACTAGCTACGGTTTATCGCGGTGGAGCACCGGTTGTCACCGGTAATGCCCAGGTGGAGCCCCGGTGAAAGCCAGCAGCGTTCAGGCAGAGAACCGGTTTTTCGTAAATCCACCGGCACTCATCGGGGCAAAACCGGCATCAGACTCCGGCAGAGCTACTGCAACGCCCCGGTTTAAACCCGGTCGTCGCCGGTAATACCCAGGCGGAGCCCCGGTGAATGCCGGTGGCGTCCCGGTAGAGCGCCGGTTTACCGATGTACCGTAGCTTTACCGGGACTCTGCCGGCATTCACCGGGCTCCACCGGGGCAACACCGGCGACAACCGGGGGGTTGCCGTAGCTCTGCCGGGGTCTGTATGGGCCCCGGTGCAGCTACGGTGCCATCTCGGTTGTTCCCGGTGCCGTCCCTGTTGATACCGGTGCAACGCCGGTCGTTGCCGGTCCTTCCCGGTGACACCCGGTTCATCCCGGAGGTATTAAACATTTTGATACTTTCCCGGTGGAGCCCCGGTTTTTTTCCCGGTCGTCCCCGGTCCATCCCGGGCGAGTCCCGGTTCATCCCGGTAGAGCCCTGATCACGCACCGTGGCTCCTGCGGCATCATAGTGAGACAGGGCCTTATGTAAAAGAAAGATATTTTAGGCTATTGAAAGTGATTTATTTGACGCCAACAATAACAGTTTTTTGCGACCATGTTGCTGTTGTATATCTTCACCGCCTATGTAGACGAACCTCTACCAGATCTGTAGAGTTGAACAAAAGGTTATCATTCCCACCACCAGTATCGTGTAGTCCTCCACAATCAGGGCTTTCCTTAGACATCAAATCTCAAGAGTCAATGACTCTTGGGACCAAATTTATAAGGGTCAAAATCAAATTTGTATGAGTCATAATAATAACGCAGGAGAGTCAATGATCTTTTGTATTTTATGCAAATTACTGAGATATAATATATAAAAAGCAACAAATTTACACATATCTAAACATTTATTTCTTATATTCCAGTCAATAAAAGAGATAATGCAAACATACATTGTGACCAACATTGTGAGCATAGTGAAATCAATACGAAAAAAACACTCGCACTTGTAGTGACATAATATATATACATATCAGGGGTGTCAATTGTCCCAAATTCGAAATACGGAAAATTAAGCAGAGATTCAGAGACCGTATGATAAAGGGAATAGAGGGCAGAGCCCCTCGAGCCCTTGCTTATTGTTATTCTTTATTTTCTTTCTATGTGCAATTTCTTGTGAGTACAATGCGAAATTTTATCAATCAGACCATCCGTAACACCGCATGTGTATTCGTCATTCTATAAAAAATGTTATAAAGATCGTTGGAAATAAATTAAAATCGACGAGCCATACCGTATCCGAAAACGACTGTCCGAAAACAGGTAGAGATACGTCGTTTGCGAATGAAATAAAATGTGTTTTGCTAGTCTGCAGAAAATGAAAGCCAGTATTAAGTAACCTAGCAAATACGTAATTAATATATAATTCGGTTGACATATTGTTTTAAGTATGATATTGAAGTGCTTTACTTTGCTAATAGATAATTTATAGTTGGCGAACATTAGCAACGTTCGTAGAATGGTACGGTTTTCGGAAAGTAGCGAAGATGTTTCGTCAGTTACTGCTCATGTCAGTGCCAGCCAACAACAACAACAACAACAACCTTTATTAGCATATAAGCATAATACAATGCTTTTTTTTGCCACAAAACAGAAAGTTACGCAGTGTGTGTGTTAAAAATACATTAATTCAATATGAGAAGTTTACAAAAAACAGTAGTACAGCAGTAAAAATATAATTATATCATCAACTGTAATACGAGGAAAATGTTGAAATATTTTAATTATTCAAACATATTCAATGAAAAAAAATAAAATTAAAAATAACATGGCTTTGTCTTGTAGAAGTTAACAATTATAACTGATTGTCTATATTATTACGCATTTCATTAGCATTGAAAATATATTTAGCAAGGTTTTTTATGTCTTTTTTATTTGCCGACTGCATTAGAAAGTCAAATTTATTGAACGTTGGCCACCTTTGAAAATATGATTTAAATGTTTCTTTCTAATTTCTCTATATAAAGGACAAACAAGTAGAAAGTGATACTCGTTTTCTATAGCGTGTCCGTTGCAAAACTTACATTTTCTATTTTCGCGTAGTATGTTATTATAACGACCTCTTTCGATTTCTAATCTATGTGACGATATTCGAAATCGTGTTAGTGATGTTTTGTATTTCTTATTTGTTATAAAATCAAGATATTGTTCTAACTCAAAAGTGTTTTTAAATCTACAATAGCCCATGAGTCTAGGGGAATTATTTATTTCACTATACACTATTCACTGATGTTGTTGTTGTTATAAATACATGGGATTATTGTTTACACCCACTTATCGTGGAACGCGGCGCAAGATAAACTAAATTCACAAGCTCAAAAAGCAATATTCTCAATGTATAGTTATAAATGGACTCTTGGAAACTTCCCTATTAAAGAACTCGTTTTGACGATGCTGGAACAGCATCGTCAAAGGTATGATAACCATCAAAAAATTCTTCACAATGGCGACCTATGTAAAAGACCGAGCCAGTTCGATTGAGATAACTCGATTTTTCAGTAACTTCCCTTTTGCATTCACCACTACGTAGGAGATTGCTCGTTGATTTTCATTGATAACATTCTCCTAGCAGAGTTGTCGTTCGTGTTTCAACATTCAACAATGGCCGCCCCATGATCGAGAGTCTCGATTCAAAACTTTCTTACTGTATAAATTGGCTTGTTTCGCTATTTAGAAGCTGTCATTTATGATATATGAATTATTTATTCACCAAATCTCCGCTAATGATAACAATGGATGGAATTCGAAGGATATATTCGATGCGAATGAATCACTTTCTACAACAATGGCTTCGTCCATGAGAGACTTGATAACACTCGTGTCAAAACTTTCTTACAGCTTAAATTGGCTTGTTTCGCTATTTAGTAATGCAACAATAAATGGAATTCGAAGGATATATTCAATGTGAAATGAAGCACTTTCTGGATCTCGACAGATTGACAAGGCAAAACTGGCATACTGATGATACTGGTATTTTTAGTTATCAATTTAAGTCACATGTTGCTTTATAAATTTTGTTCGAGCATTTTGCGACTTATTAAATGGCTATGATACCCGATATCAACAGCTCATATAGGATTTGCATATCACCAAGCTGTCCTGAAATACAACATTGATTACAAACTCTTTACTCAAATTACTGGTTTGTATGAATTCTTTCTTCTTTCTATTTAAGTAGTTGATATCATAGTCCAAATAATTAGACGTAATTTACCGTTTAGTCCATGTATATCGACCTCATATTTATAGGAGTAGATATTATGTTAAAGGGGCCTTTTCACAGATTTTAGCATGAACCAATGATTTTTTCAAACATAAATAATTATTGATGTAAAATGCTTGAAGGAATAATATTTAAGGTTTAAAAGGGCATTTTCTTTTTGCTTTAAAGGATATCTTTGAAAATTATATCTTTTATGAATTTTTTGGCAACAAGGGGTAACGCATTTAAAAAAAATGTAATTAATTTTTGACAATAAACTGGTACCATGAGTAGCATGAAACAGTTTTTTTTAAACATTTGTAATTGATAAAAAAAATGATTGCAAAAATTAATATCTATGGTCTAATAAAGCTTTTTTTATTTTATTTTAATAGGTAACTCTGAAAATTCTTTTTTTCATGATTTTTTTTTTGCAACAAGGGGTTATGAAATTTAAAAAATGTTACTGGATTTTTAGACCAAAACTGGTACTATGATAATACTATAATGCACTTCGCCAAAACATTATATTGTTTATTCTTGAAAATGTATTTCTCCTATTCACAAAAAATAACACTTTTGATCAGAAAATTCATATATAATGATGTTAACTTTTATTTTCAAGAAGCATAATGCCTCTTTTTAGTTGTATTCAGCCACAAGTTCTTGTCAGCCATGTAAGGGTTATATGTTGCCTTTCTTTTACTAAATGCAAAATAATTCTACGCTTTGAGACATTCATAAAATATTTTATGTCTTTACAACACCGACAGGCTAATAAATTTATATATCAAGCACTTCCATACTAACAGGACCATTCAAGGCGGGCAACCTAGCAACCTTGATTTGTTCATATCTTCCTATCAATCTGTTATATGTGTTATGAATCATTTGTTCGGAGAACATTTAATGTTTGTTATAACTTTTAAATAATTCAATGTTCAAAGTGATATTGTTATTGACCGATAAACCAACATACTGAATAAAAGGGAATATTTTATTAATTATTTGCATTTTATCTTACATGAGAAATATTTGCCTAAATGTTTTTTAAACTATAGAGAAATCTATATTCAATTAATAATTGACGACGTTTATAAAAAAACATTTATGAAATGGAAGTTTAAAGATAAAAATAAATAATGCAAGTTTTTGTCAGATATTCGTAATAATTTCCATTATAATTGAGTGTCTGAGCAATGTGGATGAATGAATATATCGGATAAAACGAACACTTGTCTACACTTGAATTATGATTTATTTTTCAATATTGTATGCACTTAAGTTTAGCCTTTATGCTTTTTTTAGCATTTATAGACAGTGTCCCTCCCCAAAATCAAGGAATTATTACTTGTCATTCATTTGTGTAATGGTATACAATAATGTTGTGGTAGAATATTTGAGAAAAAACATTAGAAACGAAACTTGTCAGTGATGAAATTTTCCACATGGTTATGACAATTACCGATCGTCGGTTTCTGAAAAACAATACGTCACGGTTTCCAAAAATATGATGGTTGTGCCCAAAGATTTTGGTGTTAATGAACATTACTGGTTTATATTTTAATAATTTCGATTCTCATTTGATTAATAGGTAATTTCAAGGCTGATAAACTTGAAATATGCAAGCTATTCTTTCGTTTTGCATATGTCTGTCGATACATCTGTACAATCCAGGGTTGTTATATTGACCGGTTAATTGAGTATTAAACCGGGTCGGCGGTCAATACCCGGTTAATACCGGTCAATACTGGTCATTTCTGGTCATTAATGGTCAATACTGGTCGATTGAAAATTGTAGAATTTAAACATCACAATGGAAGACTTTAAGCTATTCTATATTAATTCAAACATTATTCTGTAATTGATAAACTTTTTTTGAGTTTTTTATTGTAAAAAAAATCTTTAAAGCTGTAAAAAAAAACAACTTCTTTATCATTTATGGAAACGGCTTAGAATACATAAGGACTAAGGCAATATCTTTATGTCAGTGTATCACATCTGTTACTAAAGTATTATTACTATTGTAGTAACCATAGTATTTCACTGATCTAGTGATAGATCTATTTGATAAGCAGATGGACATACAGAACTGTTGTGTTTTCTAGGGTCATAAATCTGGCCCCTAAGCCTTAATTGGTAATAAAATGCATGCAATTTTATGTCTCTGATATTGACAATGAAGCAAATCTGCCCTTAGGCTATTTCATTTCACTCACACAAAAGGAGATAACTTGCCATTAATTTAATAGTTACTTCTAACTTGTCTCCTTTCTGTATTAAGAGGGTTTTTTCCTTCCATATTTAAAAGTTCAATTGGTCTTCAAATGAATAAGCAATCAAAGTTCTTGATTTTGCCAACAAATAATGTTTTCCAAATGTGGGTCTACTCTAGACTCTTTTTTTTCAATTATTTTTTTTTCTTTTAATAATTATTTCATATGTTTTTTTAATTTTTATATCAATTGAAAATAAAATATTTTTTCAATATTTTGTTTAAAAAGTACTTAAATAAATCAGAGTTAGAATACATGACAGGTAAGGTTCGTGTCAAAAAGGTGCCATTTAAGGCCCTATTAGTATTATCAGTTTTGGGTGCCCCAACCTGTATAGGTGAGAAGACTGTGGGGACTGTGAGGAAAAACAGTTACTAATAGTCTAATACACAGTAATTGACAGGTTTTTGTTGAATCAAGCACATATTATGTGAACATTTATAATTCATTAGAATTGAAAAAAAGTTCAATCAACTAGAAAAATCCAATTGACCAACTTAGACTTATTTGCAAAATGTTGAGAGATTGGCCTACAAATTGCATGAACAGGTATAAAATAGTTGGTATTAATAGCTTAGGACATTATTGACACCATGTCTGTTAAATTTATATTATCAATATTGTTTAATTAAGCATGGAATAGTCATCAAAATTGAGGGTAAAGTTCAATCGACCAGTATTGACCAGTAATGACCACTTCGGGAGTATTGACCTGGGCGGTTTTAACCGGTAAAAACCGCTGGTTAAAACCGGGGGCGGTCGATTGGTGCCAAACCTGGTACAATCGGTAATTTCCGTAACCATTCGTTAAATTGTAGCAGACACACGTTTAAATGAAAAAAAAATGTTTTACACTAATATTCTACCTCTTTCTTGCTAAAAACTAATGCATGAATGATTTAAAAGTAATATTGCATCATTTTCAGCCAGGAACACTGTCTATGACCGCGAAAAAAACATAACAAACTTTTTGATTTACGATATTTACTTTATAAATAGCTTGCATGCGGCATGGCATCGCATGTTCCGCAAGATAAATATCTCCACTTTATTTATTGGATGATTTCGGACTGTTTCATCCAATCAGAAAATAGCTTTTAAACGTAATTTAGACCCATGTTTAGCGAGATAATTAAGTACCACTGTTTATACACTGCCAAATTGTGACATAACAAGTTGCCTCCCTTGTTGGTTTATTCTACTGTATTATTATGCCCCCTTCGAAGAAGAGAGGGTATATTGTTTTGCACATGTCGGTCCGTATGTCCGTCCACCAGATGGTTTCCGGATGATAACTCAAGAATGCTGGATGCCACGTTTATCTAATCTTCATAAAATTTGGCCAGAATATTAGTCTCAATGATATCTTGGATCAGTTCGAAAATGGTTACAATTGGTTGAAAAACATGGCTGCCAGGGGGTGGGGCATTTTTCCTTATATTGCTATAGTAAAACATTGTTAACACCCAAGAGGTCACATTTATTTTCCGATCTTCAAGAATTTTGGTCACAATATTTGTCTCCATAATATCTTGTTATCTCAGGTGAACGACTTTGGGCCTTTCAGGCCCTCTTGTTTGTTCATCTTACCATTTGAAGAAAAGCTATCATTGCACAGATGTCTTTTACTTTTAGAATGTGTTATGCTGCATTTCTTATGTGGCTTGTTCGGGGTATATTGTTTAGCACATGTCGCTCAGTCCGTCAGTTGGTCTGTCCACCAGATGGTTTCCGGATGATAACTCATGACCGCTTAGGCCTAGGATCATGAAACTTCATAGGTACATTGATCATGACTGGCAGATGAACCCTATTGATTTTCAGGTCACAAGATAAAAGGGTAAGGTCACAGTGACTATAATGCTTAGGCCTAGGATCATGAAACTACATAGGTACATTGATCATGACTGGCATATGACCCCTATTGATGTTCAGGTCACTAGGTCAAAGGTCAAGGTCACAGTGAGTCAAAACAGTTTAATGATTTCCGGATGATAACTCAAGAATGCTTACGTCTAGGATCATGAAACTTCATAGGTACATTGATCATGACTGGCAGATGAACCCTATTGATTTTCAGGTCACTAGATAAAAGGGTAAGGTTACAGTGACTAGAATGCTTAGGCCTAGGATCATTAAACTACATAGGTACATTGATCATGACTGGCATATGACCCCTATTGATGTTCAGGTCATTAGTTCAAAGGTCAAGGTCACAGTGAGTCAAAACAGTTTAATGATTTTCGGATGATAACTCACGAATGCTTACGTCTAGGATCATGAAACTTCATAGGTACATTGATCATGACTTGCAGATTACCCCGATTGATGTTTTGGTCACTAGGTCAAAGGTCAAGGTCAAAGTGAATCAAAACAGTAAAATAGTATCCGGATGATAACTCAAAAATGCTTACGTCTAGGACCATTAAACTTCATAGGTACATTAATCATGACTGGTATATAACCCTTATGGATTTTCAGGTCATTTGGTCAAAGGTCAAGGTCACAGTAATTCATAACAGTAAAAAGGTTTCCTGATGATAACTCAAGAATAGTAAGGCCTAGGATCATGAAACTTCATAGGCAAATTGATCATGACTGGCAGATGATCCCTATTGATTTTCAGGTCACTAGGTGAAAGGTCAAGGTCACAGTGACAAAAAATATATTCACACAATGGCTACCACTACAACTGACAGCCCATATGGGGGGCGTGCATGTTTTACAAACAGCCCTTGTTTGTCATATGTTGGTTAATATTCATCTCGGTCAATTCTAGGTTAAGTTTGAAAGTAGGTCATATGTGGTTCAAACTAGGTCAACAAACCAAATCACAGAAAATGTTAGTGAACACTCCAGAGGTCACATTTTCTTCCAGATCTTCATGAAAATTAGACAGAATGTTATCTCGATGAAATAATGTTTCAGTTTGAAAGTTGGTAGTTTGTCGAAAACTAGGTCATTAGGTCAAAATATAGAAAACTTCCTTTATCTTTCTACAGGTCACATTTTCTTCCTGATTTTCATGAAAATTGTTTACAATGTCCATCTTAATCAAATCAAAAGCTGAATTTGCAAGTTGGTCATGTGCAGTCTAAAGCTAGGTTACAACTTAGTCAAATCATACACAAGTGTTTGACACTATAGAAGGAGTTTTGGGTGAGCGATACAGGGCTATCTTGTTTTAGAACAGCCTGTAGTAAGAAAGGGAAGGTATTGTTTTTGTTTCAAAAGTAACATTTTATTGTTATTGAAAGTAACTGAGCAATTATATGATGTCATAGTTTTGGTTATTTTGCTCACTTGTTATGATGTGACAAGGTGATCTTTTGTTATCACTCTTTGTCTGTTGTATTTTATCCAAAGTTTATTGTGAACAAATAAGATATTATTTTACAATGTTTAAATTTGAGTGTCACCTCTTTGCCAGATTCTTATTAAACTAGTCACTTCTATGTCATTTTGGATTTCATATTCTATCAACAATTAGGGCACTAGGTCAAATATAAGAAAAGGTCTGTTAATACTTTAGTGGTCACATTCTGTCTCTGATCCACTTGTAAATTGGTTAGAACATTATTTTAAATGATTTCAATGTCAAGCTTGAAAGTAGCATATTCAACATTTAGGTCACAAGATCTAGTCTCAGTGATTTACAGGTCACGTTCCAAAGTGGGTCATGTGCTTCCAAGCATTTGATCAATAACTAAAATCATTAAAATCTTTGTTAACACTTACATTTTTTACGTGATCTATATGGCAGTTGATCAGAATGTTCAAATAAATAAAAGTAGGAACTCGGTAACAAGGCTCAACTAGACCGTATAGACGCAAATAGTTTGTTCATACTCACAATGCCTTTTTTCTAGATCTTCATGAAAAATTAGTTAACACCACTAGGAAACAATCAGTTTCAGGTGAGCCACATTGTGCTGTTAAAGCTATCTATGTATAGTATAGATTGTTACAAAACCTTGTTTATCAATAATTAAAAAAAATGGCTTTCTAAAAGTTGTTGTCTTGGATGATATATTCCTCAACTTATAATCTACGAAAATCTTTTGAGAAGAAAAACAAAATTTGACTATTATTATACCCCAACATACTGTGATTGGGGGCTAGCACAGGAATTCTCAATTATGTTCCTCGAAAAATAATGGTTAGCATATTGTTGCTGTTTTATCCAGTTGTCTGTACCATTACTCCCAAAAGAATTGTAAGTTCAAATATGAGATATTTAGGTAAATAAATCTCATTGAAGGGAGTGCAGTGTCCAAAAACGGAAACGATTGCACCACAACCATTAACTATTGACCTGCGGATAAATGACAAGCAATAAAAATTACACAATTGCGGTGATGTAGATAAACTTAAATGGATGCTTATTTATTTTATGCTTTCCGGTGATTTATACAGAAATATCAGTGAAATAAACTGGTATTTCACTGTTTTAAACAGTGAAAAATAACAGTGAAAATATCGATATTTTTCGCTGTTTTACTGGGAAAATCGATATTCCGCCGAATCCAACAAATATCCTCTATATATCCATCCTCTTCAAAAGCATCGTCAAACCAGTACTTTCAGTGCTCTGATTACTTTTTGATAGCATGGTACAGCCAATATTGTGTTACGGCTCACATATATGGGAATATGAATATGTAAATGCCATTGAAATTGTCCAACACATTTTTAAAACGACAAGGCATGTAAGGAAAACTACTAAAACCTGTATCGCCCTTAGCAAATGTGGTCGACTACCCTTATCGGTTACATATTTTGTTGATTGCATTAAATATTGGTGTAAACTGTTAATGATGCCTAATCACAGATTTCCTAAACAATTAATGCTATAATATGTTAATATCAATAGATAACGCCGGGCGTACTTGCTGGTCAACAAATGTAAAATCCTTAATATTTAGATATGGTTTCGGGTTCGTCTGGATCTCTCAGGATGTTGGCAACGTAGATTTATGTGTATGCAATTTTCGTCAGCGTATAATTGATTGCGTCACACAAAATTGGCACAATGACATAAGCAATGCATCTAGAGGTAACCATTATAAGAACTATAAATTTCTACTTAACATCGACAGATATTTGCAGTTGGAAATTCTGCTATATATCGGATAGCCTTTGCCAAGTTTAGGTTCTCCAATCACAAATTAAATATTAATGTTGGTAGGCAGTTGCATTTTGCATATAATTTGAGAATTTGTAATTATTGTTTTAAAATGAATAATGTATCTATTATTTATTGTGAAAACCGTGCGTTTTTTCAATTTAGCAAATATGACGTTGTTAGCAGAGAATTTCTATATAACTGGTATATGGGTGGAAATACTGTACATAACTTTTATAATCTGATGAGCAAAACAGATAATGACACACTATTGAAATTATGTTTGTATGTGTATCATCTTTTAAACAGTTGAAAAGTTGAATAAGCTTATATATTTTTAATGTAATATGAACACAATGTAATATGTTGATATATTTTATAATTTAGATGATGTGTTCGCAACTACAAACATGTTTTTTCTTTTGTATTAAATACTGTGTATTTTGTGCCAACGGCCTTTATTTACTTAACAAACTGAGTTGATTTGAGTTATAATACTGACACCTTAAAAGAAAGTGGTCGATTGTTTATGGAGATCCACAGGAACACGAGGGGGAGTTTACTAGAGACCTTCTGTGTAGGTCGTAGTTCAATCCGCTACATTCGAGTGTAAGACGTGTTTGTAAGTTTTGTAAAGTTCGCGAACCGCAATAAAAAATAGTGAGATTTGTTTTTAACCTTTTTAGATCATTTTTAATTGATTGTACGTCAGATGAATTTTGTGATATGAATTTTGTATTGTTAAGGGCAGTTAATTCCACTCACGTATTGTTTTGGGAAAGACAGATAAACTATATGCCTGCGTGCTTGCTCTGGCATGTCGAATGTGTCTTGAGTTGTATGCGTCTGATTATATTTGGAATCAGATCTAACATGTAGATTGGTCAAAGGTCCATGTGTCATTTTATAATGTATCCAATTTTAGGTCGTTCAGTAGCTTTTGGATGCTGCAATATTTTGTTGCTCCTGTACATATACGGGCAGCTTCCACTTGAACTGATTCGAGTTGTTGCTTTAGGTATTCGCTACAATTATCCCAGACAACATTAGAGTATTCAAGTGTTGGGCGAATAAGTGAAACTACAATTTTCTCGCAACAGGAGCAATTTAGGAAGGATTTTAGCGACCTTAGGATACCGATAAGTCACCAAGATTTTTTTCATAGTAATTTAGATATGGGCATTCCGTTTTGCGTCAGATGATAGGGTAAGACCCAGGTGCTTGTGGGTGTCAACTTATTTGATATGTAAAGAGTTTCATTAAAGGTGGGTGTTGTGGCTTACGCCTTTTCCTGCTGAATAGAATAGTTTCAGCGTGTTCAGGGTTAAACGATACAAGCTAAGACTGGGACTACGAATGTATGGAAGCAAGGCCGGTTGATGCAGTTATTGGATCTTCTACAATGATGTAAAGACTGGTATCGTCGGCAAAGAGCCGGCTGTTTGAGATGGCAGCAGTAACGACATCGTTAATGTAGGCGAGGAAGAATAAGGGGTGAAGAATGGAGCCTTGAGAAACGACTGCTTTTATATGTCCATCTTGGAAGTAAGTTCAAACTTACACCACTTAAACCCAGTGAGCTCCAGGCATGCTGCCACCCCCTCCCCCCCCCCCCCGGTTCTTAATTTGAACGAAAATACACGTTTAATGTTTAAGGAGTTATACACGAAATCTAACTTATCGTTTAAAGATTATGTTCAAAGTTTACTCGTTGTCTTTCTCAAAGCAGTACTGCATGATGCGATCGCATTCTGAATAAACACGGTATACATGCCAGTGAGACATGCTCGAATATGCATATTGCTTTAAAGTGTCAGCTTAACAAGATTATATCAAGAATATTGACAAATTATATAGAAAATACCATTTTTGCTTTGGTCATGTTCATTCTCGGTGTGTATGATCATTAATTTAGACAGGGTACGCCATATTTAGCTCACTTTGACAAGTGTAATAATGCAATTCGAGCATCGAAAATTTTTAAAAACAGATAATTCTCTTTAAAAAGATTTCAACCCATGCGAAACCACTTAGGTGAGAATGAATGTTGTACTGTATACATGTATATACATTGTTTTTGATATTTACAATATTATGCTAATCCGCCCAGTATGTTGCTTTAGGTCCATCCGTAGTAAAGAACGAATATTTATGTAATATTTTTAAATTACTTTATATTCGTTGCATTATACATGTATTTAATTATAAATAGTGATTTATAGGACACATTTGATTAAATTTTCACTTGTGTTATCGGCATGCGCCACTATGTCTGTGCGTTGTTGTTTTATGTCCGCTTCAAGTCAATTGTTGAAGTGCTGTTATGGGCATTTTTCAATGTTTAATTGAGCTGAAAAGAATTAACAAGTCAAAAGAATTAGTTAAAATGTGGTAACTGACCAATGATCTACAACTCTTGCTACCAGTTGTGTATAAATTTTTTATATTATTTTCGATATTTTACAAACATGACTCACCCAGTCCTCTAAGCCGAAATGATCCGTAAAACAAAAATGTGTCTTTGTGTCGTATGGACGAATCTGCTAGAAAACTACATATAGACTCGCATCGTACATCGAATCATTTCTGTCGTCAGTTGTCAAAACGAAAGTACGGTTTATATTCAAATGGATTATTTGTCTCTTTCCGGGATATTGTTTTAGTATGTTGATGCTGAAATAACAAATATAAGTGTATATGAAGTGAAAACACCAAAAATAAACAACGGTTGCGATAGACACCTATACACTGTAAGATGCCCATAATATCACTTTAAGCATTTTTCCTGACATTTAAATGAAGTTTATTATGTACAAAGTCACGACTCTTCCAGTGTACATTTGAAGAAAGAATGCAAATAATGTCCGCACATAGTTGTAAATATTTTCATATACAATATGAGCTAGACTCATAACATGCAAGCCACGTAAAAAAATGTTCATCTAGATAAGGACTATCTTTAAGTAGCTGCTCAAGAAAATTAATGCATTGGCTATTCGTTATTATAATACTATAATTGGCGTCGCACTGAAGTGCGGCGACTCGTATGTAATACTTTTTTTTTCGCTTATGGGAGGAGAAGTTATTTTACGGATAAATGTATATATTTTTGTTGTCAGAATATCTTGCATAGTAGTGATTTTTTGTGTAAATTAGTGTAAATAAGTACTGCATTTGTGCCTATTACATTTACTACAACATTTATTGCGAATAATAATAATGTAAAGCTAAATCTTTAATAATTAATAAATAACTGATCACAGGGACTGGGCAATTATAAAAGATCACAGGGACTGGGCAAATACGCGAACCGGTGAAACTTTCTGGTTTTGTATAAAAACAAAACATAATCAAAATATATTTATTTTGTGGTTTTTCTAACAAGAGCGCAGACATTTGCTGTTCGAGTTTTGGTTAACGCGTATTTTCTTCAATCTTACAAGACGACAGCGATTACACGGTTTATTGCTTTATTGACAACCCAGTAGAATCAAATTATTTTATTTGTGCTCTATGTTTACTTTTTGTTTTGATGTAGACATTTTAGTTTAAATAAATATGCTGTTTTATTGTAACCATTTTTTGTTTTTATTATGCCCATGAAATTAATGTGTGAGAGGGTAGGGGGGGGGGGGAGGGGTCGTAAACACATTAAAACTTTTACAGTGTTTTCATATCAATGAGTACTCAACCCATATCGTAAATGAGCAACGTAAGAATAAGTTCAGAATCATCTCCCCTTGAAGTTGAGAAAAATTTGAAATTACGCTTACAATATGAAGCAGATTTTTTAAAACCTACCCAGTTCTGTTCCATTAATGAAAACTGCACACGGATGCCAGTAAAAAAAGGAAACCAATGTAAATAAAATGAACTATGAAATATTTGGGGGTTACAACGCAAAATCATAGATAATGGTTATTTGGGGGTTATAACACAAAATCATAGATAATGGTTATACCAGTATCTTTTTCTATTTTGTTTAAAATAATCGGCCAATATATTAATATTTACAGTATAAAAAAGTCGTTCCATGTAACTTCATTGAGTGCCTTTACACTGAAATTCCCGACGCCCTTTGATGCTTTGCATCAATACTTATCTTGTTGTACACTATGTTACGCATTTAATGATATCAAATGATTTCGAAACATACCGTAAATATTATGGTTGTTGAGGTATCATGCACACCACATGTTTAACGACATAAAATAATCTGAGGTGTGATGCGTATTATAGACATTTAATATATATGACAAGGTTTATTATACTAACGTAACTTTTCTTACGAGTAGTATTGCGAAGTCATGTTATGCAGTAATGTAACGAAACAAATTCATTAATGATCCTTTAATTACGCATGCAACATAATATTCAAATGAACCCATTTTTCAAAAACAGATTATCAAATGTCTACATATTTTTCAGTTTGTGCCAATTTATGTGTAACACTTGAAGTAATAAATGGGTTTTAAACTATATTCATCATTTTCCGGCTACATATAAAGCCCATATGCTTCGGCAAGTTACGAAACAACATCATTTAACAACATCATTAAACAAAGAAATAACGTTTGATCCAGAGGCATAGCGAAGGAGGGGCGGGGGGGTGCAATTTGCCTCGGGCACCATCATATGAGGGGCGCCTGAAGAGGGTTCATTGTATTCGTGTTGGACTTTTAAAATAGAGGTGCTTTTTCTGATTTGTCTATGCCGATTGTGAGTAATTCTTTTGACCCACGCCTAAGTACAATAGTTGTGAGTAAGGCTCAATTGAACCGAAAAGAATTGCCGAATTTTATGGCTCATGTAATGTTAACAAATTCTAGCCACAAATAAACTATGGATGCAAGAGGTTAACCTACCGAAACGACCAGTAAACCGGTTACATTTTCGGGGAAAAAAGGTTAATCTGAAAAGAGTTTTGATTATGCGTTTTTCATTGAACAATTCGTACGATTTTATGTTTTGCATGCAACTTACTGCAAACTTGCGCTGGCGACTAGTTAGAACACCATGCCGCACGTTGACACGATAACAAATAACGTCTCAACAAAGAAACACAGCAATAAATCAGAACCTTAGTGGTTACAAACATGGGGTACATTTTGATAGTAGACGCTATTGTTTTCTTTTAATTGCGAAAATTTGACTAGGGAACTTCGGGGAGTGGGGGCTATTAGCGAAGTCGTAATTGACGCATGTATCTAACTCGCGATACAAATCAGTTTAGACATTGGATGGCTTATCTTTGATGTTTGGTTAACCACTATCCAACACAGATTGCTCGAAAAAAATTAAGTGTTTTTAAGTATTTTTTAAAGAATTGCATTCGTAATTCAAAACTTTTGGAGTTAACTTCGCATTTGTTTTATCAGAAATTAATATTATTATTACTAATTTACGTCACAAACGATGCCACCATTACTATACCTTCTGAGGCAAGTTTTATTTAAGAAATCAATTTATTAAACTCATTTATTTAATTATCATTTAGTAAAACTAAAAAGTTATTTAAAAACATTAAATTTAGTTTTTATGAAATTAAGTTGCGCGGTACGGTACGTTAACAAACATGCGCGTGAATTGTCAACTCGATGGCGACCCGTTGACATGATGGTTTTCAAATAAACGTTTCCCAACAATTAAGAAAGTGGCCCAGGAAGCTTTTGTCAGCGCCATCGACTTCCGTGCCATGGGAGCGTGTTCTCTTGAAAAAAGGTCGCAACATCATCAGACACAAACTAATAGACAAAGTCATTTTGTTGACCAAATGAACACTGTTGTTGTTTGCATATTCTGCAGATAAATTCGCTGATTTGTTTGAACTAGGGATGTCAACGAATATCCGAATATTCGGTCCCGGACCGAATATTCGGATACAGTTTTCCGAATCGAATATTCGGAAGAAAAAAATTAAATCGAGTAATTTCAAAGACTTTGTATTCGTGAAATTCGCTTCAAACATTGTTAAAAAAAGTTGTTCCTCGTGTCATAATGTTTATTCCTGCTACGCGCGATAATGCGTCGCTATGGTGATGACAGTATACCGGTCATAAATCCCGCTAATTGCCTAACAAAGACAGACACTTTGTGTCAAAATTATGATAGGTGCAAATCGCGTTGGCAATCAAAACACCGACCTGCACTTGATCCAATGACTCGAATTACATTTAAAATTATTAAAGATTAAATGAGTAAAGGAAAAGCCAACTTGGTGTAAAAAACGAATAAAACCGTATGGCAATTAAACCACCGACCCGTCTTGATCTAATAACTCGAATTACATTTAAAATGATCCTAGATTTAATGAGTGAAGGAAGTGCCGACTTGGTGTGAAAAACAAAGAGATCGTATGGTTATAATCACGTTGTCCAATCAAAAAAGCTTTTAGAAAATAATTTAATCAACCTCTAACGAGTATTTGCGTATCGTATGGTCCAAACTTTAATTAATTACTCAATATTCAATCAGGTATTATACTTAAAGAAATGTTTTTGGTAGTTCGCCCTCATTTAATTGAAAATATAATAATTGCTACACGCATAAAGTAAATCTCTGTCCAAGCAAAATGCCACCTACGCCTTCCGCTGCTTGGAAGTATTTCACGACATCATCCGATAAGAAGTCGCCGATCCAAGTGACTTTTAAACGTGGCAACTTTAAAAGACTGACTGTTTAGTCTGTTAAACAGGTTCAAAGTGTGTTGTGGCTATGCACATAATTCGTTTAAGTTCTGTTTTGTCATGTAATTATTTTGTCGTCATGTAATATTATGTTTCTCGTTCTATTGTTGATGTACAATATTAATAGTTTAAAAACAGTTTTTGTCATTTAATTTTAACAATAAAAAGTAATCAACAAAATCAGCTTCGAATTATCGACGGCAATGCTGTGTCAATATTTAGTCACTTCCGGTGCACTTCCGGTAAAAACGAAAGTAGAATTCTTGGAGTAATGGTACGGTAAACAAAGTTGACTTTTTCCAACAGATGTTGACCGAATATCCGAATATTCGTTCGGAAGGATGACCGAATATTCGAATACCAAAATCGGTATTCGTTGCCATCCCTAGTTTGAACTGTTCGCTCGTGTTTCACCTGTTTAACAATTATTTAAAATCAATTTTAAATTAAGTTAATTTTAGTTGAAATAAAACAGAATGAACAAAGAAACACAACATTATTGTCCAACTAAAAATATATTTATGACACGTGAAAATGAACATTGTGTAGTTCTTATAACTTTTAACTTGCATGCTTGTACGCAGAAAAAATTAATACAAAATAAAGCTATCGTTTACAAAATTATTAAAGTAAAGCGTTATAATACATTTTTATTATGAAACTGGTGTTATCAAAGCAAGCGATCTCAAATGACTTACGTTTCTATTGTGTACACGAACGAGCGATATTACATGTTTAACGTATACTTAAACATCTTTACTACTTAATGTTTTTTAGTTTACCGGTTACGGCAAAAGGTAAACCCGTTAATGTTTTTATAACCTCATGCATCCTTAAAATAAACAAACAGTTCTCAAGTGTGTTTGTGTAATAAAGTTGTTACGATCACTGTTAAGCGGGAATCTGAAACCCGGTGGAGTGCGAGTTTTGAAACTGTTAAAGCAATCTTTGAGGGATAAAGGGAAATAGTGGAATTGCTACAGGAACTATCAGAAAATATAAATCAGTCAAATGATACTAGAACTGATGCAGAAAGGTTGCTTGCGGATGTTCTTGAATTCAATTTCCTCGTATAATTAATCCATTTCTGAAACGTTATTCCATGAAGAATTGATCGGGTTTAAAACGTCTTCATTAATTATCATAAATTTCAAGGATGAAGCATCTGATCTTGAAGCATCAGAAATACAAATTAACTCAACGCGTTATGGTTTGTGCGAAAGCGCACTTAACAGTACAACTATAAGATTTTAAGCATGGGGGAATTGAAATTCAAAGACGAACCAGTAGAAGGAGGTGGATGACTGGAGAATTGGCACGAGATGCCGGGCTTTCTGCAGAAGACGAGATTGTGTGCGTAATTTAGTGTTTTGATAGATTTCAACAGGAAATAACAACTAGATTCATTCGCCTCAATATCTTAAACTCAAAATTTGGCTTTTTACTTATGTTCATAATCTTGTTAAAAGCGAGAATTTGAATACGCTTCGCAAAAATTGCTTCGATTTAGCCAATTTTTATGACACTGATATAGACTGCGAAGAACTGTTTAAGGACATTCATGACTGTACAACGTTACTTACTACGAGAGTTGATGCCTTAACATCGACACGTTTGGAACTTATTTCTGTACCTGTGTCGTATGGTGATGAGATCTTTCCCAATTTGCGCTTTGCTCGACAAATTCGTTAAACGACTGAAGTATCGATAACCAGTTGCGATCACTATTAGACTTTTTGCAGATGAAAGCATCATTTTACAAAAATATCAAAAACCTCTCTTCACTTTTTGAAGACGTCATCATCAGAGTTATTGTTGTTTTATTAAAGTCGGTTGTACCTTTTAAACGATAGTAAGCGGTAAAACCTGAATTGCACTTCTCGTCCTATTTCACAAGCGAACTACAATTATATTACGATCAAGCATAACAAAAACAGCAAATATCTCTCTGCCGCCTAATACCTCCAGCTAGATATTGAAGCTGCTCGTCGATGGGGGGCAATTTCATCCTGAAAAAATGTAACATCCTTAGCATTGTTCAGAAAAGATACCGTATCATCTTCCCCATCGAATTACACTACCGCATTCTTGAAAAGGAAAACAACGCCAACTATCTACGTCTTACACTCCAAAATTTTCTTTAAATGGGTTAAACATATTATTTCAACTACAAATTAGACAAACCAAGGATAAGAATTTTTTTCAAAATTAACTCATCGAAAGTAAAAGATCATGCTTACAAAGCGAAAGTCAGAACTAAATTATAATATGTCTCAATCTTGGACCAACATACGAAAGTCTAAAGTCTTAATAAATAAACGGGGAAAAGTACAAAGACGTTCCGATAACAGACAGATATCATGATACAAGTGCAGTAACTTACATGATAGACTTCTTAGATTGACCCGGATTTGAAACACGCAGAACAACTTTCCGTCTCATCGTGCTATATAAATTATCCGTCATGTCGTTGCCGTCACTCTTCTTGTTAACCGCCTTGATGCGGTCGATTCCCGACAGCAGTATCAATTGTTTAAAACACAAACAAACCTCAAATGACTCGAATAAATTTTCATTCTGTCCGAGAACAGTCATCCAATTGAATTAACTACCTCCAAATATTCATGAGGCAGCCACAGTAGAGGTTTTCAAAACCCTTACTCACGTGTATATACAATAAACACATACACAAAAACGCAAATAATAGTTCTTTGCATTTTATTTTATCATCATCAAAGTGTTTTTAAGTCCACACAATAAAAGCTTATTACATATCTAGAACCTGCGTGAGGAGCGCAGAGGCTCTTTAATTACAACTTTAACAACGATATGTCTGTTCTCTCGTATGTAATATTCTCCACTGTTCTTTCATACACGGGGAGGGTTTTGTGTACATATAATGTTGCGTATCGTTAAATTAAGAATTCACAACTTGACAACTTCAGTAAAGAATTCGCGCGCCCAATGTAAATCGTTATGTTTAGACGCTATTTAATGAATTAAAATTTGTTAGTTTCACATGATGTGATGAGAATATCTCTGGTCTTAGCAAACCCTTACTAGACGTTGATCCTCTTCAATGATGGGCCTAGATCTGTCACTGACTGATGTATGCTTTTATTGCAATAAACTAGCTGTTATAATTTTTTTAAGAGCTTTGGCAGATGGGACAGTGAATGTGCTTAGTTGGTAAACATCTAAGTTCAGTTTGAATTCAGGGAAGCTATATTCCAGAGGTGTTCAAAGCTTTAGAAACATCGTTTTCAAAGATGTACAAATTCCGAAATAAATTAATGTTATAATTTTACTCGCATTTTTAATGAAGAAATCAACTATTGTCAACTATTGTCCATGAAATGATTGGAGGCGTTTTTAGCTATAACGTAAAATTTCTGAAGAAATCAAGTATTTTGTGAAGCCCCTAAATGAAGCAGTCATTTCACGAAAATCCTAAATCGTTTAGCAATTTAATTTCTTGAAATTCCTAGTTCCACATACCGGGTATTTAGCATGTCTATCAACAGTATCGGTCCTCTTAATGAATACATACGAATTTTGGAAGTGAACAAATACAAAAACACGCGTGTGTTATATGTCAATCTATAGTCAAATGTTTATTCTTGGACATAACAAAGAAAACTGCATTTAAATCGGTATTATTTTGAAAAAATACTGGCTATACTTAGCTCATGTAGTAATATGTAACGTGGTTTAATAATGAACAATGAATCCACCATGAAACATACATAATTTTGTGTGACGTAATTTAAAAATCATATTTTTAATCGCATTTGGAATAAACATGACCTACTTTCCAATGAACACCGGAAATCATGAGAATGATCGTCGTAATAGTGATCGATAACAAAGATCTATTAATGTATGTTAATAGATCTTTGTTGATAACCATCAAATGAATAACAACTTCTAAAAATAAAAACCCATTCATTTTCCAGCACTTCTTGTCTTAACATGTAGGCGCCGGCACAAAATATAATCTGGAAGGTGTGTTGTATCTGAAGAAGAGGATGAAGTAGTTTGAAATTTCGCTCCATGATATAAATCGTCTGCTGGTCCAGAGTGTAACATCCAACTGATCGTAATTTCCTGTTTTGGTAGCTAGTCAAAACGTCAATCGTGATACATCGGCTATCTCGGATTCCTCCGTAAGATGAAATAAATCGTCTGCTGATCCAGAGTGGTCAAAACGTACCCAGGTCAAAACGCCCCCTAGTCAAAACGGATCCAAAGTCAGTTTTTAAGTTGGTCAAAACGGACCCAGTGTATAACAAAGAACTCTGTACACTACTGTATTTATTTGATCTACATTAGACAATATACATGTCACATAATCAAACATAATAACTGATAATAAAGAACAAAAATGAGATATATGACTAAGAATATGAGTAATTTCTGTGTTTATCTATTTCTCTTTTTATCAATTAGTTTCCAATAGCTCAAAATGCATAGAAAACGCAAATCTAAATCGATATCTGATTTGATATTGATACATACATAACATATCATACTACATCATATCCATTTTTTGCAGCACACACCTATTATAGAAAATAAGTACCAATCGAATGATTTACCTCAAAGTTAAGATCAGTTGTCTGTTCTGGACTAAATGCTTCCCTTTAATTGAATCTTGCAATGGAATTGAGTAAGGTGCGCGATAAAGCTTATTAATTAACATATCAATTAACGTTAATTCAATTATGATTGGCAATTAATTAAAGTACGTGGTATAGAACACCTTTCATACCTATTACAGATATATTACACGTGAAATATACCGATTATAAGTGTGCAAGAAACACAAAGGTTCTCCCTTACATATGCTCTTTGGTAATCGCCCGGGGATACACCTGTGATAATTTATTCATATGCTCATTATTATACCATTGTTGAAAAATACTGTTCCATATAGCGCGTGCCGATTGTGTGTCGGGTGAACCATTCGTTCAAAGTATACAATAAAATACAGTAAGGTGACTACTACATGCACTAATTGATTGTCAAACAAAGCATCAATAAATTCGTACATATCGTCGATTTTTATATTGAGCTTGAAAATAAAGAATATAAATATGTACAGCTATATTTAAAAGTATTAGAAATCTAAATATCAAATAATATAATGGATACTCGCTTACCTGAATTGTATGTTTGATGATGCCATCTGTCACATGAGTCACAAGAAATTCCTTGTTTACGTGGTCGAACTGTCAACGCACACTCGATACACTTATTTTCCATTGCACAATTATAAATCCAAATATATTTAATAAATCCGTATAGCAACAAATGCTATGGATCGTATTATGGACTTTATGCTCTATGGCCGATATGTATATGCTCGGGAAATAATTGATTTAGCGTATATTATTAAAAGTTATGCAGATTATGCCCAAAGGTTTGCTTTAAACAATAAAGCTTACGCTAGTTTAATTCCTTCACAGAAAACTTCAAATGTGATCAAAAGTAATCAAATAACTTTTGATTGTGATATAAGTGTGAAATAATTTTAATATAATTACAATTTATCTGATTTTTCAAAGAGACGTACTTATGATAATAAACTTACGCTCGTTCATCCAATCTTGCACGCAATCAAACTATTTTTAATTAAGTACCGACGCAATCAGTTATTTGTGAGATAGTTAAACGATAATAATAATTATAGAAAACGAAGCAATCATTGTTTGTATGTAATATGTGTGTATGTGTGTAAAATAAAATAAATCCTTTAAAGTTGTTATGATGGATTTAACTAACGAAATAACGAATTGTTTAAAAAATAGCACGCATATCATTCTAATATACAGAAAATAGCAGAAGTACATTTTATATATTTTTTTTTTCTCTCCCCCTTCTGATTTTTTAGAAGGGCCGTTTTCACTAACTTAAAAACTGACTTTGGGACGTTTTGACCAAAGTGGGACGTTTTGACCATTTTTGGGATCGTTTTGACCTGGGGCCGTTTTAATTGTAAGCCTCTTGTTTTACATACGCATGCGCATCGGCTTCTAAACTTCAGAAGTTTCATTTTGGTCTCCGACCGTCAACCTGTCTGCGTCGGGAAATAATGTTTGTGCGGTTTATGCAATAAGAACGCATTAAATGTTTATAAAATCTTAAGGCAACGGAAAGGACAATATTTTTCATACAACTATGGATTCCAATCACACACGCGCCCCGAATAAAGGTAAATTTAACTGAAAAAATCATTTATTTACTTGATCTGAATCATCGAATGCTTTCATTCATGAAGCGCTTTATTGACCTAGTTTTTTTCCAAAACAAATACACGTGCGGTATGCGGTTTGTCAACAAATGTCAATCCAATAAAAATTGCTGATAGTTGCTCGTTTAAAATGTCTTAGTTATTGGACTTTCAGAAAATAAAATGTTATAAATGGATACATATTTTGCAAAACAAATTTGTTTTGTTTAATATTGTTAAAGATGATTTAATGTAAAAAAAGGATATAAGTTATATAAATGTCTTAAAGGCCTAGTTATACTTTAACTTGTTTAAGAAATGGCCACTTAGCGTATGGTAGATGTGTTACCTATATTTGTTTCCTGTATATTCATTTACGCACTTACATGACGATGATGATGTATATGAATATGAATAAATATAAAATCCAACCAGTTGATGGAGTCTGTACTTCGAAGGTGTGTGTGGCATCACACGTCAAATTGTCTACACTGTAGTAAATAAAAATAATATAAACACGAGCAGAGACCTGACACAAGTGAAACATTTAATTTAAACTTGTATTTCTTCAAAACTAAATTAAGGCAAAATAAGATGAATACCGTATTTTGTCGTTATTTTTTTGTAAATAACTAATGCTACCCCGTTCATATCTGCCGTTACCGAGTTTTTGTTGTTTCAACAACGACCCCAGTCTGTAAGATTATAGGGTGTAGTTTTTAGGAATAAAAAATGGCGGCTCTTATGAATATTTATGATTACGAAATGAATTTTTTGCAACTAAGCAGCCAGGATAGTGTTGTATTAATGTATAACCCGCACAAACTTGTTATGCCCGCCTTCGAATAAGAGGGGGTATATTGTTTTGCACATGCCGGTCTGTCGGTCCGTCCGTCCACCAGATGGTTTCCTGATGATAACTCAAGAACGCTAAGGCCTAGGATCATGAAACTTCATAGGTACATTGATCATGACTGGCAGATGACCCCTATTGATTTTCAGGTCACTAGGTCAAAGGTCAAGGTCACAGTGACTCGAAATAGTAAAATGGTTTCCGGTTGATAACTCAAGAATGCTTAGGCCCAGGATCATGAAACTTGATAGGTACATTGATCATGACTGGCAAATGAGCCCTATTGGTTTTCAGGTCACTAGGTCAAAGGTCTAGGTCACAGTGACTCGAAACAGTAATATGGTTTCCGGATGATAACTCAAGAATGCTTATTCCTAGGATCATGAAACTTCATAGGTACATTGATCATGGCTGGCAGATGACCCCTATTGATTTTCAGGTCACTAGGTCAAAGGTCAAGGTCACAGTGACTCGAAACAGTAAAATGGTTTCCGGATGATAACTCAAGAATGCTTACGCCCTAGGATCATGAAACCTCATAGGAACATTGATCATGACTGGCAGATGACCCCTATTGATTTTCAGGTCACTAGGTCAAATGTCAAGGTCACAGTGACTCGAAACAGTAAAATGGTTTCCTGATGATAATTCAAGAATGATTAGGCCTATAATCTTGAAACTTCATAGGTACATTGATCATGACTGGCAGATGACCCCTATTGATTTTCAGGTCACTAGGTCAAAGGTCAAGGTCAGAGTGACAAAAAACGTATTCACACAAAGGCTGCCACTACAACTGACAGCCCATATGGGGGGCATGCATGTTTTACAAACAGCCCTTGTTTATTTGAAATTTTGAGGCAAAAAACTGCACGCTATACACGACAAAATACGGTATCAAATATTGCCTTTGTGCCTTGCAATCATAGGAAGGAATTCTACCAAATCTAAGTCAGGGGCGTAGCTGCTATTAGGCACAGCAGGCCCGGACATACATTTTTTCAAACATGAAAAATGCTTCAACTTCGAAAAACGCATTAGAAAATGTTGACCCTGAGGGGGTGGGGTGTTAGAAATCTGCATTTCATAGTGACATAATCCTCAGACAATGGAGTCTGGTCGTGTGCAAAGGACATATCTTCCAATTATCAACTCTTTCTATGTGCATAGATTATATTTACATGAGCAGCACCATGTCTGGTGAAAGGCTGTCTGATTTAGGACTCCTACACATTAAACAAGAAACTGATGTTTTCATCGATGAAATCATCAACACATTTGACTCGGTTAGGTGTAAAAATATTGATTTCTTGATGCACTTGTTAGAACAATTAGTGTAATAGATCGACTATAAGTAAGTCTTACACTCAACACTTTACATTGCCGTTATAGACATGCAGACAGTATTATTGGAAAGAATTCCCATGGTTTGACTTGTGAATAAGTGGAGAGTTACACTTTCAAATGTTCCTCTGTTCCATATTGTTTTAAAACTTAGTTCTCTGGTATAAAGATAATACCGTAAAATTTAGTTCACTGACATTGCGATAAAACAGTAAAATATCAAAGAAAAACAGGCCAAAGTCTTAAATTTTCTTATATTATTATTTGTCTAGATATGCTTTAGATCTCCCCACAGGCGTTATAGGATTTTAAATGTTCAGGGGGAGGACCCCCGGACCCCTGTTTTTACGTATCATATCCGGGCCTACAGCTAAAAAAATGCTAGCTACGCCCCTGTGAGTTGTTCTTATCTTTTTAAACATCTGTTCTGTTGTTGTATTTTTGGGAAAAAAAACAAAACAAATATATTTAAGTTCATATATACATGTATAATAAATCTTTTTAAAGATTAATAAGTACCAACATACTGTTTCAAAAAGAATATTTTCAAAACATCAGTATCTACACCAAAGCTTGAGCAAATTTTGCTAAATTTTTACTGAAAATTTATTTTATTTTTTCTAAAATCCATGTGTTTGAAATCAAAGAAAAAAACCAGCTATGAAATAGAGCTTTGTAAATAAAGATAATTCACACTAGTTTTATCAGAAATATGTCATAGTTTCCTTAAAATGGGCTGGGAGAATCTTTAGGAGTGGATGGAACTACAGGAAAGAAGGCTATAGCCTTTTTTGTGTGGCTAACTTATCAATGGAACACTGTCAAGTTGTAAATATTATATAAACTTTGGTTCAAGCCATAGAACTGCATTGGAAACTTAACTAAATGTTGCATTTTATTTACCAACAAAATTATTTTATTTTTAATTTCAATTGTTTTTTTTCATATAGCAATTGAGAAATGTTTAGATTTTTCCATTGGGGTACTTTTCCAGTACTTTTATAAAAAAGGGAAAAATGTATGTTAAATAAAGCTAGCTAACATTGGACATGTTTGCATTCAATTGAATATATACTGTGTGGCTCATATGTATTTATTATAATAGATTTAAAGATGGAGTTACTAAAGACATTAGGGGAGCGCATCATGATATTTGATGGAGGCATGGGAACAATGATTCAGACATACCGGTTTGAAGAAGAGGATTTCCGTGGCACAGAATTTAAGGACCATCCAAAAAATCTGAAAGGCAACAACGATCTTCTGTCACTGACCAAACCTGATGTTATTTATGGTATTCACAAGGTATGTAGTATTTCTAAGAACAATTCAAGTGATCATTTCATTTCAATTGCCTGCTCAAAATTGAGAAAAAACACTAACATTTTGTTATTATTCCTAAGCCCATTAATAAATATGGGACTCAATAATAATAATGTAGGATGGATATGCTGGACATTTGATGGTAAAAAAATAATAATTGAATACCACAGACTTCTCCCTCAGCTGAAGTGAGGCACCTTAAAGGAGAAGTGGTTTCTGTTTAGCTTTTATCAACTCTTCACTTGTTTTGTTCCCCTCATTACACCAGACCCGTCATCATTATAATTAATTAGAAAAACTGACATTGTAAGTTTGGGGGAAAACAGTACATGTATCAAATATAAGCAAACACATTTAAGTGTTATTGTCGTGTTATTATTGTATTTAACTGAATTTAATAAAAATATTTTCAGTCAATGTATGGCTCACAGTGAATCTCAAAAGGAGTAGAATTCATTTGTCCTTCATGTAATTAGAGAAGAAGTTAATATGACATAATAATATGTCTAGAGAGAAGTTATCTCCCACGTCTCCCTCACTGCTGAGCCCTGCTTGTATGGGTGTTATTATCCCCCGACATAGGCGGAGGGATATTGTTTTGGCGTTATCCATCCGTCCGTCTTTCCGTCCGCCCAGCACTTTTGTGTCCGGAGCCATATCTTGGAAGTGCTTTGGTGGATTTAATTGAAACTTGGTATGAGTATATATATATGAATAAGAGGATGATGCACGCCAAATGGAATTGTACACCATCTATTGATAAGGGATTTATGGCACTTTGTATCTTGAAAAAATGCATTTTTGAGTGTCAAATATAAGAATTTTGTGTCCAGATACATATTGGCGGGGATATCAATTCAACGAATTTGCTTGTTTATAAACACTTTTAACATATTCATATCACCCAACCTCATTTAGTCATTTTGACCTTTAAATAGACCAATGTTTGGACTTAAGTTTATTCAGATGGACCCATGAATCAGTACTGACATGAGTTTATGATATGCATCATCTTGTTATTATCTTGGAGAATTTTAATTGATAAATATGTTTGCCTATCTGTTGCATTATCAAACTGAAGACCTCTTTATGGGAGAACCCAGGCTTTATGCATATGCATAAAGTGCAACCCAGATTAACCTGTACAGTCACCACATCACAGACAACACATTTAGCCAAAACTGGATTTTCATCAAGATGAGACTTCATTTAAACAAAAAAAAGCATAAAAGCGGAGTGTGAGTTTAGCCCAGTCTTCAGAGAGGGTGGCCCATATACTTGTTCCTTTATTATTTTCTAATTAACCGGATACTGTACTTGCATTATAATTGGTATTTTGCCTATGGACGAATGTTTTCCCTTCAGGCCTACTACGAAGCAGGCGCAGATTTTGGAGAGACCAACACATTCAGTGGAACTAAGATTGCGCAGGCTGACTACGGACTGGAACATTTGGTATGTGTTGTTCATTACTGCCGTCCAGGGCACACAAATTCCACTCTTCTTATTTTCCTTGCTTGTAATTTTTGTTTCAGGATAAGCTCTTAATTTCAAACCCTAACTTCAAAACTATGATTACATATTTTCTTCAAAACATTTTTTTGTCTGGTAGAAGCCATGCTTGTGAAGAGTGTAATAAAGCTTTAACGGGGTAGTTTATGGGAGCAAGTTAATAATAACAGAAATATAAAGGATACACCTGAAGGCTATTTAAGTATATGAATTCCACATGTTGACATTACTGGTGCTGTATACATGTAGTAGAGACTTGTGGTTGACAATAAATGGATTTTTTTGCAATTCTTCAATTTATTTGTTATTATGATTTAAATGATTGACTTGTGATCTATGGAACTTTGTGTAAACAGCCTCTTGCAGAGACAATGGAGCTTCTAGCTAACTTTTTTTTTCCAGTAGACTTGTCCTTCATTAATTAATTGAAGGTTTATATATGGACATATACTTTCCGTGTTGGAAATACTTTCAAATATGAAAAGTTTTTCATAATAATGTCCCTTAAAAGTAAATATTAATGTTTCATAGAGTACTTTTATTCTTCTGAACTTTGCCATTTCAGAAAAATTTAGCTCCTTTGGGTCATAGATGAGCACCTAAGAGCCATGGCCCTCTTGTTCTAATTTCAGGCCTATCGCTTGAACTTGGAATCTGCCAAACTGACAAAACAGGCTGCTGAGGATGTAACCAAAGCAACAGGTATGGCCTGAATTTTGTGTTTGCAGAGCATGTGTAGGAAATGGCTTTATATAGTGAACGTATTACATTTTGAATAAAACAAAAAAATAATTTAATCATATTAATTACAAATATATACTACAAAACAAAATAATTCATGCTAGCAATATTTTGCAATATTAAATTGAAGTTAAACATGAGGTCATGTTTCCACAAGGGTTGCCACCTCCCATTATTTTTCAGAGCATGTTGGGACGAAGGACAAGCTAACTATTACCAAGTAAACTATATTTTTACCGTAATATAACAGGAGGACTACTTTATTAATGTACTTAACCAAGTAAAGCGCGCAACCATGTATAACAGGCACCCATTTTTTAAATGCAAAATGGAGAGAAAGTGAAAACCAACATGGCTGCTCGCTATACAGGGTTCAGTAAAGTAGTAAAATAACATTGATGTGGCATCTTCAATAAATTCTGTGAGGTATGGCTAACCCAGTAGTCTGTCGCCTTAGAGATCAAAACATTTTTTTCTCTGACGCAAAATAAAAGGATTTCTTGAGATGTTAAACAAAGGTGACACCTTGTTTTGATGACCTTTTCAGGTGTAAAGCGTTATGTAGCAGGAGCCATGGGCCCAACCAACAGAACTCTGTCCATCTCCCCATCTGTGGAGAATCCAGACATGAGGAACATAAGTAAGGCAATCATAGTAAGGTAGTTATGTGCTACACGGCAGGAATCAAATCTTCTTTCACATAATTAGCTAATGGCTATAAATTAGCACATCTGGCTGAAGAAACATCTTTTTGGCTAACTTTCTGTCTTCATAATACTATCAATAGCCAATTAGAAGAATTGGATGTTTTAAGAAAAATTTGGCCTTGCATCAAACATGGCTGATTGTTATGCTTAACTAATATTGTTGGTATCACACTTTGTGATCATTCTATAATTCCCTATAATCTCTGCGTAACTGTTCTTTAATTCACCACTATATGTTTGTGATTCTACTATAGTTTAATACCACTATGTCTGTGAGATTCTAGTAAATCTCTCTAATTCTAATATAGCTCACCACTATCTCTGAAAATTTACTCCAGCTCATGCGATTCTACTTTAGTTCACCACTATCTTTGTGTAATTCTACTATAGTTAACCACTATCTTTGTGTAATTCTTTTCTAGTTCAACATTATCTCTGTGTAATTCTACTATAGTTCTCCACTGTCTCTGTGTAATTGTTCTCTAGTTTATCACTATCTCTGTGTAATTGTTCTCTAGTTCACCACTTTCTCTGTATTTCTTTTCTAGATCACCACTATGTCTGTGTAATTCTTCTGTAGTTCACCACTATTGCTGTATAACTCTTCTCTAGTTCACAGCTATCTCAGTGCATTTCTACTCTAGTTTACCACTATCTCTGTGTAATTCTACTCTAGTTCACAACTATCTCTGTGTAATTCTTCTCTAGTTCACCACTATCTCTGTGTAAATCTACTCTAGTTCACAACTATCTCTGTGTTTTTTTACTCTAGTTCACCACTTTCTCTGTGTTATTCTTCTCTAGATTACAATTATCTGTGTTATTCTTCTCTAGATCACAACTATCTCTGTGTAATTCTTCTCTAGTTCACCACTATCCCTGTGTAAGCCTACTATAGTTCACTACTATCTCTGTTTAATTTTTAGCTCATCTATTTTTTGAAAAAAAAAATGAGCTATTGTCATCACCTTGGCGTCGGCGTCCGGTTAAGTTTTGCGTTTAGGTCCATTTTTCTCAGAAAGTATCAATGCTATTGCATTCAAACTTGGAACACTTACTTACTATCATGAGAGGGCTGGGCAGGCAAAGTTAGATAACTCTGGCGTGCATTTTGACAGAATTATGTGCCCTTTTTATACTTAGAAAATTGAAAATTTTGGTTAAGTTTTGTGTTTAGGTCCATTTTATTCCGTAAGTATCAAAGCTATTGCTTTCATACTTGCAACACTTACTAACTATCATAAGGGGACTGTGCAGGCAAAGTAATGTAACTCTGACTGGCATTTTGACAGAATTATGTGCCCTTTTTATACTTAGAAAATTGAAAATGTGTTTGTTTTGTGTTTAGGTCCACTTTATTCCTACAGTATCAAAGCTATTGCTTTCATACTTGCAACACTTATTAACTATCATAAGGGGACTGTGCAGGCAAAGTTATGTAACTCTGACTGGCATTTGGACGGAATTATGGGCCCTTTATACTTAGAAAATGGAAAATTTGGTTAAGTTTTGTGTTTTGGTCCACTTTACCCCTAAAGTATCATAGATATTGCTTTCATACTTGGAACACTCGCAAACTATCATAATGGTACAGTAAAAGGACAAGTTGCATAACTCTGGTTGTCATTTTTACGGAATTATGGCCCTTTTTTTACTTAGTAACTTTGAATATATGGTTAAATTTTGTGTTTCGATCCACTTTACTTCTTAAGTATCAAGGCTATTGCTTCCAAACTTCAAATTCTTTCATGCTATCATGAGGTTACTGTACCTGGCAAGTTGAATTTTACCTTGACCTTTGAATGACCTTGACTCTCAAGGTCAAATTATTAAATTTTGCTAACATTGCCATAACTTTTTTATTTATGATTAGATTTGATTGATACTTTGACAAAACTACTCGTACCTTACATACCACAATAGACTCCACCCAAACCATCCCCCATTTTTTTTCATTTTTTTTTCGCATTGTTGGAAAATAATGTAATAAATGTCCACACCCCCACACTATACACCCCTCTTCACTCCACCCCTCCCTCCTTTGTGATTGAAATACCGTCCAACCATCGCAACCAAGAATCCCCCCTCCCCCCCCCTCGATTTTTATGTCCCCCACTATAGTAGTGAGGGACATATTGTTTTTGCCCTGTCTGTTGGTCTGTCTGTTTGCGCCAACTTTAACATTTTGCAATTACATTTGCTATATTGAAGATAGCAACTTCATATTTGGCATGCATGTGTATCTCATGAAGCTGCACATTTTGAGTGGTGAAATGTCAAGGTCAAGGTCATCCTTCAAGGTCAGAGGTCAAATATATGTGGCCAAAATCGCTCATTTTATGAATACTTTTGCAATATTGATGATAGCAACTTGATATTTGGCATGCATGTGTATCTCATGGAGCTGCACATTTTGAGTGGTGAAAGGTCAAGGTCATCCTTCAAGGTCAGAGGTCATATAAATATGGCCCTAATCGCTTATTTTATATATACTTTTGCAATATTGAAGATAGCAACTTGATATTTGGCATGCATGTGCATGTCATGGAGCTGCACATTTTGATGAAAGGTCAAGGTCAAGGTCATCCTTCAAGGTCAGAGGTCAAATATATGTGGCCAAAATCGCTCATTTTATGAATACTTTTGCAATATTGATGATAGCAACTTGATATTTGGCATGCATGTGTATCTCATGGAGCTGCACATTTTGAGTGGTGAAAGGTCAAGGTCATCCTTCAAGGTCAGAGGTCAAATAAATGTGGCCCTAATTGCTTATTTTATAAATACTTTTGCAATATTGAAGATAGCAACTTGATATTTGGCATGCATGTGTATGTCATGGAGCTGCACATTTTGAGTGGTTAAAGGTCAAGGTCAAGGTCATCCTTCAAGGTCAGAGATCAAATATATGTGGCCCAAATTGCTTATTTTATGAATACTTTTGCAATATTGAAGATAGCAACTTGATATTTGGCATGCATGTGTATCTCATGGAGCTGCACATTTTGAGTGGTGAAAGGTCAAGGTCATCCTTCACAATGTCAAGGTCATCCTACAAGGTCAAACATCATATAGGACATTGTGTTTCACAAACACATCTTGTTTTTTTGTTTTTTTTTCTTTTTTTTTTTCGCATTTTTGGAAAATAATGTAATAAATGTCCACCCCCCCACACTATACACCCCTCTTCACTCCACCCCAAACCTCCTTTGTGATTGAAGGCGGTGCTCTTGTTCTATACATGTAGTTGCCCTCTATCTCTGTGTAATTTTACTCTAGTTCACCACTATCTCTGTGTGATTCTACTATAGTTCAACTCTATCTGTGTGTAATTTTACTCTAGTTCATCACTATCTCTGTGTGATTTTGCAGCTTTTGATGAGCTTGTGGAAGCCTATATGGAGCAAGCCCGGGGTCTGTTGGATGGTGGAGTGGATGTCCTACTTGTCGAGACCATCTTTGACACAGCAAATAGCAAGGTACTGTGTTCATTGAGGGCTGACTTGGAAACATTTGTATCTGATTAAGAAATGTTAGGCGTATTAAACAGTTTTAGGATCAACCCTTAGTATTATTGGCTGGCAAACTCAGTTTGTGGACAGCTGGACTTCAGATCAAAGGTTCAATTCCATGCCAGGCCACAATACTCGTGTGTCATTAAAGTTTCATACCCCTGCAAACAAAGTGCCCTTGAAATATGGCAGATTTTGAATAATTTACATCTGTACATTGTTTCTCAAACTAGTATTTTAGTTTTCTGGGTATGAAAGCAGTGGTGTTTATATATAATATATTAGTGCAAGTTGTTATTTGTCAAAGGGAAATGTTTTATTACAGAGTAATGTGCCCTTGAAGATGTAACTTCTTCAGTAAATGAAGCAAACAACAAAATAACCTTGAAATGAGCCATTGCACTTCAAAATTCTTCTTCAATGACTGTTCTTGTTTTTACACAAATTGTTAGTCTTACCTGAATTCTGGCAGTTGTTAGTTACTGGCATACTCAAGTGTACTTATGACTGATTAACCAGCTTACCCTTTTTTGTGTGTGAAGGTGAACAGTTACTGATATGCATTAAAGTATGGCTGAAGTATGAATGAAAATGGCAAAAAATCCAAATAAACAAACAAACTGCATTTACTAAATAGCATTTACCGTAAAAATGCAGTCATAAGTCGAGATTTTTTTCCTCAAAAATTTGATTAAATTTACAGTCTCGACTTATGAAGTCGTCCATGAAAAATAATGATGACATTCAACTAAGATCGATCCCCGCAAAAATGGTTAAAGTTGTTGTTGTTGTTGTTGTATAGAAAACTTGTTGAAATACGACACACAAAATTTTCTCTTATAACTGATACTTACCAATTAATATAACCACAGTTTGCCGAAACATTTCCCTTGTTTTTATTTTCATAATTTAATCCAAAGTTTTCAAGTAAGCAGGTGTTTTTATTACAACTGAACGTGTAAACAAAAGATCGAGTCATTTTTAAAGTAGAGCGAGAATTGGCAACCTGTGTAAATTTACAGTTTGACGTCATCAAAGGAAAGGCGCTTCCTGTCAAGAAGCCATAAAGCATCATCACCCTTCTCGCCGATAAAATAAAATTTCTTTAATTTGTGAAGCGACTTGTTTAACCATTCGCGAGTTTGTTATTCACTGGTAATCGTCCAATTATGTTTGAGCACGTGCATAGCTCCGCCTTTGAAACTGTTATGTAGAACAAAGGTGGAGTTAGCGGTCTATTGGTTATGCCAATCATTGTCATAAAAACGTGTTTATCGAGGAACTAATCAATTGTTTTGATAGTCAGATTAAAACTACAAAGATTTGATTACAGTGATCACAGTGTGTCATCGGATTATAAGTTTGTGGATTATTACTAGCGTGGACAATTTAATGCAAACTTTATAATAATAATTATTAATTTGACTAACACATTTGATTTGTGAAAATGCCTCAAAAACGCCAACACCATGAGTATGACAATACGTTTAAAATACGCGTGATAGAATTTGCAGAGCAATCAATTAATAATAGTGCTGCTGAACGCGAGTTTGGTGTTTCGTATGTCGTTGATGTGTAAATTACGATGTACCGGTACATGTATATAAGTTCTGGTTTCCTATGTTGTCTTTGTTTTTATGTGGTTCTTTATGATTTGCTTGTCTATATTTTCATATATTATTTTCGATTTCCTAAATATATATCGTATTGATTATATTAAACAAAGTACATGATACACGTGTCCGCTATGTCTACGTCGCACAGTGCTATATTGACGTCATGGTCTATGTGTAGAATAAAAACTTCCCGTACATTTAAAATTGCGTCTGTTTATGAAATTCTTGCATGGAAAATTTCTGACTCGACTTATGACTTGGACATATTCAAAATCTCCGATTTTCGTATCATTTTTTACCCCCTGACTTATGAGCGGGTAGACTTATGACTGCATTTTTACGGTAACTCTAAGCTTTGTCTATGTATGTTTTGATGCTCATGACCCGGACAGTAATTTATAGCTGATGAAGATGACTTGATGTTGGCCTTTTGTGGATTTATATGAGCTGTGCTCTGTGAAAAGGGGGTTTAATGCACGTGCATATAGTGTCATCCCAGATAAGCCTGTGCAATGAGCACAAGCTGATCAGGGACAACACTTTCCGCCTTAACTTGATTTTCTACTTCGCTACGATGAGACTTTCTTTAAAAGAAAAATATCATAAAAGATATGGCATTAATCCCCCTTTTCTCAGAGCACGGCCCATTTTCTTGTTATTTGCAGGCAGCCTTGTTTGCCATTGAGATGTTATTCACAGAGAGGAACATGGAATGCCCTGTTTTTGTAAGTTAAATTATATTAAAACAAAGCACCATATTTTTTAGCTCACCTGAGCACAAAATTCTCACCTGTAGCTTTTAGGATCCTGTGATGTCTGTCATTCGTCAGTGCGTGCATGTTTAATAAAGTTCTTTTAATGACTTTTCCTCATGAACCATTGGGCAGATCTTTACAAAACTTCACAGAAATAATTTGGGTATCCCTCTTTAAAAGTAGTTTATATTGTTCCAGACTGCTGCATACGTAGATCAGCAGAGCTAAAAATATCTTCTGAAACAGCATGCAACAACTGATTTCTTAGATGCTTAGCGAAACATCACAAAAGCTGTTCAGAACAGTTCAGTTTCTTCATTCTTTAGGTGATATATGTAGGACCTGTAATTACTTTGCCAAGTAAAAATAACTATAACAGAAACTATGGGAAAAAATTCTTTACTAAAGTTATTATTGATAATTATTCAAGATTATGTTAATATTTTCTACTCAATTGTTCAGGTGTCTGGGACCATAGTAGATAGGAGTGGGCGTACCCTGTCTGGACAGACTACGGAGGCATTCATCATCAGTGTCTCCCATGCCAGACCCATGTGGTAAGAAAGTTACCCTTGTCATGATTGCAGGCATTAAAATCTTCATTTTTTCAGCAAACATTCTCATGTGTGTGTGCTTTTTCTCTCATCGAAAATATACATCCAAAAGGTTGTTACATTTTTAGGATATGTGTAAAAAAAGCAACAATTTGAAGTGTAGTGGGAACTGTTGCGCGTGCTTTGATCATTTCTCATGTCTGTGATCATTGGTTTGATTGGTTTTATATTTTATGTATTTGGTCTTAATAATTATAAAATTTCTTACTGGTACTAAAACACTTCTGTACTTACACAGATGAAGCTTATGACTGTCCACAATACATCCTTATATCACCCAATCTCTCTTTCACCTTTGCCTCATTTGGATTTTGGAATAATTAAATTAAACTAATAATATTTCTTGGTTAACTTACTTGCTCGTTTTGTTAAGCACCAAACGTGCTTACTACAACCTATATTGGATATGCCTTAACATGTGTTTCTAATGACCATTTATAAGCTGCCGATGTCAAATAAACTTGCTTGATTTCCATATCACTCAACATAACCTTGACATTCACCTTCAACAGAGATTCAATAAGACTCCAGCTGCAATTTTATTATGTTTTAATACATTACCTACATAGCACTCAAATCAGTCACAAAAGCCAATCATAAGATGTGCTAAGTATTTGTTTTGCACATGGTTCAGTGGTTAGCAATAAAATATTATTCCACTTGCAACAACTTTGGAGGAGCTTCAAGCATTTGAAGCATAAACATGAAAAAAGTCTATTTCAAACATGAAAGATTAATTGTTTAAAAAAAATGATTGTGTTTTTTCAGTCTTGGTTTAAACTGTGCTCTTGGTGCAAATGAAATGCGTCCATTCCTGGAAACTGTAAGCAACAACACCACGGCTTTCACACTCTGCTATCCAAATGCTGGTAAGAAAAGATAATTTATCAGTAAGGTATTTATTACAAGATTTCTTGTGCTCACTATATCTCAAGGTACCCTTGTATTTTATATCTCCGAGGTATTGTACAAAAAAAAGAGCTAATTTCAGCTAATAATGCTGGCGCCAACTTGTTATCCCAAAGGCTTATTATTTCAAAAGCCTGATATTCCTTTTCGTTTGAATGTCCCAAACTCCCAATTGTTGGCTTGATTGAAAACTGTAATTTCAGTGTAATTTATGATATTGCATAATAATCAACTTATTTTACTTTTCAAGTCCTTTAAAAATGCTAAATACACTTCAACACCGTTATTTCAAAGTCGTCGGGACCGTTACAAAAACTTCGGATTAACGATAATTCGAAATAAACATTTGACAGAAGACTTCATTGATTCTGTAAAAATAAAACGTTGTGGAATTCGCATGGTTCAGTAACACGCTACTATTAATAATTTCATTTGACCACATTTACTCAGACCTAACGTGACTCGTTTGTTACTAAAGAATGCAAAACTACATCAATAGTATTTATCCGCTTTTGACGACATTATAAAATTAACACGCTGCGCGCAGATGACAAAGGTGTAATTATCGGCTTTTGACGCGCCACGCGCAGACGACAAAGGTGTGAACTTACGCTCAGTGTTTTGCAATTTTTACTTCGGATAAAAGATTGATAATTTGGTACGAATTATAGTGTTGGACCAACAGAATCACTTCGAATTAACGATTTCTTCCGTTTAACGTAGTTCAGATTAACAATGGAATTGTACATTAAACAAATAAGAACCACAATCGGGACCCGGAAAATACTTTGAAATAACGGTGCCTTCGGATTATCGGTGTTCGAAATAACGGTGTTAAAGTGTATCAGGAATTTTGAATATTGGGGGGATACCATAATGTCATAATCTTACAAATATGTGATAAATGAAAATTCTAAATGTTAATGATATTTTCCTAATACACAACAAAGCTTGTAAAAAATCACTGATCCATTAAACTACACATTCTGATATTTGAATAATGCTTTTTTAGCTCACCTAATTGCTCAGATGAGCTTTTGTGACCGGTCTTTGTCCGTCGTCCGTCCGTTGTCTGTCCGTCCACAGTTGTTCGTAAACACTCTAGAGGCCACATTTATTGTCCGATCTTCATGAAACTTGGTCGGAAGATTTGTCCCAATGATATCTCGATTGAATTCGAAACTGGATCATGCTGGGTCAAAAACTAGGTCAAAAAAAGGAAAAACCTTGTAAACACTGTAGAAGTCACATTTTTTGCCCAATCTTCGTGTAACTTTGTCAAAATGTTTGCCTTAATGATATGTTGGTTGAGTTCAAAAAGTGGTTCTGGTCCGTAGAAAAACATGGCCACCAGTGGACGGGGCAGTTTTCCTTATTTGGCTATAGAGAAAGCTTGTAAACACTCTAGAAGTCAAAATTTTTGCCCAATCATCATGAAAGTTGGTCAAAACATTGGTTTTATTGATATCGCGGACAAGTTTGAAAATGGTCCAGATCGGTGAAAAAACATGGCTGCCAGTGGGCGGGGCATTTTTCTCTATATGTATATAGTGAAAACATGTGAACACTCTAGAAGTCACATTTTTGGCCCAATTTTCATGAAATTTGGTCAAAATGTTTGCCTTAATGATATGTTGGTTGAGTTCAAAAGTGGTTCCGGTCCGTTGAAAAACCTGACTGCCAGTGAGCGGGGCAGTTTTCCTTATTTTGGCTATAGAGAAACCTTGAAAACACTCTAGAAGTCACAATTTTTGCCCAATCATCATGAAAGTTGGTCAAAACATTGGTTTCATTGATATCTCGGACGAGATTGAAAATGGTCCAGATTGGTGAGAAAACATGGACGCCAGTGTGCGGGGAATTTTTCTCTATATGTATATAGTTAAAACATGTGAACACTCTAGAAGTCACATTTTTGGCCCAATTTTCATGAAATTTGGTCAGAACATTTGTTTCCTTGATACAAGAGTTGAGTTTGAAAATGGTTGCGGTCAGTTGAATAACATGGCCGCCGGGGGGGGGGGAGGGGGCAGTTTTCTTATATTTATATAGTAAAAAAGCCTGTGAACACTCTAGAAGTCACATTATGTGCCCAATCATCATGAAACTTGGTGAAAAGATTGGTTTTATATATATCTCAGATGAGTTCGCAAATGGTCCCGATCGGTAAAAAAACATGGCCGCCAGGGGGGTGGGGCAGTTTTCCTTATGTGACTAGAGAGAAACCTTGTGATCGCACACTATAGAAGTCACATTTTTTGTCTAATTATCATGAAACTTAGTCAATACATTGGTTTTATTGATTTCTCGGACAATTTGAAAAATGGCTCAGATCGGTAACACACTTTTTAGCTCACCTGATTGCTCAGGTGAGGTTTTAGGATTGGTCTTTGTCCGCCGTCTGTCGGTCCACATTTGGTTTGTAAACACTAGCATTCACATTTCTCAAGCATTCTTTATCAAAGTTGCTGAAAGATCTCAGTCAAGTTTGATAATGAGCAAAATCACATAATAAATGCCATAATTATTGCCCTTAGATTGTCCAAATTTTCATGATATTGTAACGAGTATACCGCCTCACGTACTCTTGTCAGGATACCTCGCGTAGGTAGTATACCGTTGGTACGCATCAGTAATAGCCATCCCTTTGATTATAGTTGACCCCGATCCGGAGTTTCAATCCCTCGGGTTCATCAACAACGAAGCCAAATAAAAGTTTCAACAATTTAATACTGTGTTTGTTATATCTCTCTATATATAATTTGCATATAGATAATACAATATGCCAAGCGGGCGTTCCTGAATATAAGTAGACACAAGGGACGAGGAAGGACCGAGCCTATGCACCGGGATCTTCTTAACTGTAGTTATTACATAAATAATTACATTTACTGTACTGAAGCGTTAATATTAAGTAGTAAACGGAGGAGCTCTCATTTGTCTGAACATTCTATTTCCCATCCTGTTTATTTTATAATAAGTGTATGTAATGAATTTTGTTGGTTGTCTTAAGGAGGTGTGAACTCTAGAAAGAAGATGCTGAGACTGAATTCTGAGTCCGTATTTATAGATTCCGACTCAGTTACCACGTGATAAAATGAACCAATAAAATCCTCGGCTTTTAACAACAAAGTGTGCTCAGGTCCATTCCTTAAATAATATAACAATCTAAACTCAATGCATCACATACAGATCTTTGGTCAAATTAACAGCTTTAACGAAAAGCAGTATTTACAAATAATCAGCTGAACATAGATACATGAAACAAACAATCGCCGAACTTAACAAATGGTAAGGCGTATGAATAGATGAGACAGTAGAAACTCCGCCCCATGAGAAATAACATCTGCTCATATAAATATTAACATTTATATAATGCAACAAATGACTAGGCTGTATCTCGGCGAAGCATCCAAATACTCTCAAAGGATTACTGTTAAATTATAACAACAATAATGCTAATACTGATCAGACGCCCAGACCTAGCTTACAGACGAAAAATAGTTCACGCCTGAACTTTACATGGCGGTCACTTTCAAAGACGCTGACTAACAATATCTTTTACTGCTTAAAAAGTAAATATTTAAAGTTATAGATCATAAAGGGGATGAATATAATTACATGCACAAAATAAACTTCTGCAAATATTTAAAGTTTAAGTGTGCAGTATAACCTACACAACAATTTACAATCAAACGAACGCAGAGTTTAGTGTTTGACAAAAGACAGTGACAGACTAACAAATAGCAATATTTGCTAAATAAAGGATAAGCAATGGTGATTTCTGGTGGATTCAGCTGGCTTCCTCCGTAGGCTATCCAGGTATTTTCTGTCGATGTGTTATGATTGTTTATAATGTTAACATTTTCACAATGTCACCTGTTTCCGGGAGTGATACAAATGTCAAGTAAGGAAACTTTCCTTACAATATTATTTAAAATCCTTGTAATCACTCTAGAGGTCACAAGTTTGTTTCAGATTTTATGAATCTTGGTCATATTTATTTTTGTAAGCAAAGTTTGATGTTTGGTTAGGGGGGTCAACTCAAAATATAGGTAACCAGGTCAAATCTTACAAAAATAAAAACACTCCATGCAGAGTTTTGGTTCAATAATGATGAAACTTGACCAGGATGTTTGTCTGGACAATATCTAGGTAAAGTTTGACATTTGGTAAAGATTGAATGAACTGACTCCTCTCAGGTGAGCGAACTAGGGCCTTCTCGGCCCTCTTGTTATTTTCACGTTCTGGTAAAGTAAATCAATGTTTTTCTACAGGCTTGCCAAACACCTTTGGTGAATATGATGAGACTCCTGAAATGATGGCAGCGGAGATAAAGGTATAAGTGGTCTTCCCTTTCTATATGTATGTGTATGTTTAAGGTCTTATCTAAGTTTAGTAAATATTCTATACAGAGAAAGGAACAAGCCGGATTGCTTAGTTTGTAGGGTGCTGGACTGCATACCTGGGGACAGTGGGTTATATTCCTAGCCCACCCACTGGACTTGTGAGGGTATTAGTAGTGTCAGTACATGTATTTATACAGCTATTCTTCCCCTACTTATGATTCAAGGCAGTTAGTTCTCATAAACCAGCTTACTCAGGAAATTTAACTGGTGTGATATGACGTAAGTAACGGCAAAAAATCCAAGTAAAAATAAAGGAAAGTATTTGTGGGAAGCGTTTTAGCACGACTTTTATATATGAAATATATATAGTGGAGCTATCCTACTCACCCCGGCGTTGGCGTTAGCATGCAAATGTTAAAGTTTGCGTACTACCCCAAATATTTTCATTGTCCCTTGACATATTGCTTTCATATTTTGCATACTTCTTCACCAACCAAAATGACCCCAATCTATAAACAAGAGCAGACCACTGTATCAAGCATTTTGACAGAATTATTGCCCCTTTTATACTTATTGATAAATCTATGTTAAAGTTTGCGTACTACCCCAAATATTTCCTATGTCCCTTGACATATTGCTTTCATATTTTGCATGCTTGTTTATCAACATGACCCCAACCTATAAACAAGAGCAGACAACTGTATCAAGCATTTTGACAGAATTATTGCCCCTTTAATACTTAGAATATGCATATTATTGATAAATCTATGTTAAAGTTTGCATACTACCCCAAATATTTCCTATGTCCTATGACATATTGCTTTTATATTTTGCATACTTGTTTACCAACATGACCCCAACCTATACACAAGAACAGACAACTGTATCAAGCATTTTGACAGACTTATTGCCCATTTAATACTTAAAATATGCGTATTATTGTTAAATCTATGTTTAAGTTTGTGTTCTACTCCCAATTTTTCCTATGTCCTTTGACATATTGCTTTTATATTTTGCATACTTTTTTACCAATATGACTCCAATATATAAACAAAAGCAGACAACTATATCAAGCATTTTGACAGAATTATGGGCCCTTTTAAACTTAGATAATTGAACATTTTGCTTAAATTGCCATAACTTCTTTATTTATGATAAGATTTTATTAATACTTTGACAAAACAACACTTACCTGAATACCACAATGGATTCCACCCAAACAATACCCCATGCCCCAACCCAGAATCCCTGCTCCCCCCCAATAATATTATTTTCTCCTTTTTTTTATTTTTGAAAGATCATCTAATAAATGACCACACTCCACATTATACCCCCCTCTCAACCCCCCCCCCTACCCTCCAAAAAAATAATAAATATAAATATTTTTTTTTCCTTTTTTTATTTTTGAATGAACGTCTAATAAATGAACACACCCCACATTATACCCCCCTCTCAACCCCCCCTACCCCCCCCCCCCCCCCAAAAAAATAGTTTTTTTCCTTTTTTTATTTTTGAAAGATCGTCTAATAAATTATTGATTATGAATCCCCATGATGGATTACGTTATACTGTCAAGCACTCGAATAGTTGAGAGCGCTGTCCTCTGACAGCTCTTTTTGTAGGTTGGAATTTATTGTACTGAAACATAACCTAAAAGTATCTTTTGGCCTTAATTTGGAGAACTAGCATATATAAAATTTGTATTTACTGAAACAAATCATACCCCAGGTATGAAGTAGAAGGAGGTATTCTGGAATCATGATGGACGTCTGTTTCCCTGTCTGTTTGTCTGTAGACAGACATTTGTCTGCAGAAGTTTTTCTGCATCTTAAACCATACAACATTTAAAATTACATGCATTGTTCCTAAGTCATCACTGGTGTGAAAATATCAAAATAAAGTATAAAAAAACATCTGTTCACTAAAATAATTATGTTCAATCTATTGTTCAAATCAATGCATGTTTATTTATATCAGAAATTTGCCAAGGATGGACTGCTTAACATTGTGGGTGGCTGCTGTGGGACCACACCAGCTCATATCAGGTGAGACAGTCTAGCAGAGACAGTGATGTATACTAGGTACATAGGACTTCAAATCGGAGGAATGCAGGTTTGATTCCCTGTTTGACCACATTACTTACCTATGTGATGATAGGTCATGAAATTGTTTCTATAACCATTCTCTCCCAAACTCTAAAAATTCAAGTACGACAGTTGTCAATTACGGGCATAAGATTTCCTCTTATTTCTGATTAAGAAGATATAAGTGAAGTGTCTAGTTCACTTTCTCTTGGTTTCATGTCTCATACAAAAGATGAGTGAGTTGATAGTAGGTGGATTGATTGATCCTATGACCTCTGGGTTGTCAAGCCAGTGCATTTACACTTGACCTCAAAAGGTGCTCCAGCCAGACCTAAATATAAGGGGGCTGCATTTAGCAACCTCAAGGTATCACTCTCAGACCCACTAACTGCTCATTTTTTATCTGATCACATTATTATGCAGCAATTTCAAGTTCAAGTTTAAATATATTAAATAAAATTGTCACAGTGAAATTAGTTTTCTTAATCAAAGAAAAAATGTTTCAACGCAAACAGCAAAAAAATATTTAAAGAACACATCTTATATTGAATATCTTATGTCTAAGGGATAATATGACTGTGCTGCCTAAAGCAATCTTTTACACAAGATCATCCTGCCCTTTTCAAATCCTAGCTGGAACACTAGAGACCTCTTTCAAGAGCCTTGTATGTTACTTTAAACCTATTTATTTAGGCTTGATTACATTGAAAGCCTAACCCTTAATGACACACATGGAGTCTGTTTCCTGGGTAGAACCAGTACTTGATTTTTTTGCGAGAAATCTAAAAAATACTACTACATTAGGGATCAAACAATGACCTTGAAATCGAAAGGCCGACATCCTATCCACTACGCCACAATAACCTTTAAGTATTGTATCTTAATGTCAGATGTGCAATACTAAAACTTATCTTTGTATGCCCCCAGTAAGATGGCATATAGCATTTGAACTGTCCGTCCGTCCGTCTGAAAACTTTAACATTGGCCATAACTTTTGCAATATTGAAGATAGCAACTTGATATTTGGCATGCATGTGTATCTAATGGAGCTGCACATTTTGAGTGGTGGAAGGTCAAGGTCATCCTTCAAAGTCAAGGGTCAAAAAACAAATCCAAGGGAAGTAACAAGCTTTAAAGGGAGCTAATTTATATTTATCATTGGCAGGTACAGATCATTTTTACAAGGGAAGTAATATTTTTTAAAGGGATATATTCAAAAACAAAAATAAATTAATCAAAGTGGGGCAGTAGGGGGCATTGTGGTTCTGACAAACACATCTCTTGTTTATAAAAAAAAGGCATTCAAACTTGGATTCAGGTTTGTAGTTTTGTCAGACATTTATTCTTTTAAACAGAGCAATCAGCGAGGCAGCCAGACAGTTTCCTCCACGCATCCCATCAAGTTCTATCTTTGACGGCTACATGCTCCTGTGTGGTCTCGAAGATGCGAAGATTGGACGCTACACAAACTTTGTTAACATTGGTGAACGTTGTAATGTAGCTGGGTCTAGAAGGTTTGCTAACCTTATAACTGCTGGTAAATATGATGTAAGTCCTGACAAAATGCATTTATTGTATGATCTTTAAAGATACTTTGATGGCTGAAATATTAAGTGTAGCTCAGTCAAATGTGCATAGAAAATTCAAGACTAATGTGGCAATTAATATAGACTTAGACATATGCTATTGAAAAATGTTTAAGCTTATGCTTATTTTGACTTATTTCACTACGCAAAGTCTTGTACATTCATTTTTCTAAAGATACAAAATGTTACACTTTTACACCTTTATATAGTGAGAGAAATCTAACAAACATACAGGTATTTGTATTATTAGAATGGATACTGGTATATTAAAAAATATTTATATATTTTATTGCATTAATAACCAAAAAATATTAAAAACTTCTTAAACTGAATTTCATGGAGCACTCAATATTGTCAATTAATAGACTCTCTGATGGTTACAATTTTATGAATAAAAAAAAAGGTCATAGGCAATTTTCTGAGTTATATCTATAATGTATACAACTGGACTAAATTAATGAATACTTTGGTTCCATTAAAATCAAGGAGGCACTGGCTATAGCCAAGGAACAGGTAGAGAATGGAGCACAGATTCTTGACATAAACATGGACGAGGGAATGCTAGATGGTGTAGTTGCCATGACAAAGTTCGTGAACCTCATCGCGTCTGAACCCGACATTGCCAAGGTCCCGCTGTGCATAGACTCGTCAAACTTCGCTGTCATTGAGGCGGGCTTAAAATGCACGCAGGGGAAGTGTATCGTGAACAGCATAAGTCTGAAGGAGGGGGAGCAAGACTTTGTGGAGAAGGCACTGAGGATCAAGCACTACGGGGCGGCGGTCGTCGTCATGGCGTTTGACGAGAAAGGACAAGTAGGGGATTTTAGGATTTGTGTGCTTTTGAAGGCTTAGTTTAAGGTAGCCCCTCCATGGGTTATTCCTGTGTTGTGTTTTTTATGCCCCCAGATCAAAAAATCGGGGGTATATTGTTTTTGGCCTGTCATTCATTCCTTCATTCATTCAGTGTGTTTCCCAAAACTTTAACCTTGGTTAAAGTTTGATAACTTCTGCATTATTGAAGATAGCAACTTCATATTTGGCATGCACATTATGAGTGGTGAAAAGTCAAGGTCATGGTCATCCTTCAAGGTCAAAGGTCAAATATCATTGTATTTTTCTTTCCTAAAACTTAAACCTTCGTTAAAGTTTGGTCATAACTTTTTTAATATTGAAGATAGCAAATTGATATTTGGCATTCATGTGTATCTCATGGAGCTGAATGTTTTGAGTGGTGAAAGGTCAAGGTCATCCTTGAAGGTCAAAGGTAAAATTTATGGCTTCAAAGCGGCGCAATAGGGGGCATTGTGTTTTTGACAAACACGTCTCTTGTTTTAACCCTGTCTTTGAATTGGTTGATAAATATGGGCCCTGATTTTATTTTTTGTGAAAGAAAATCTTGTATTAGGCCAAGTCTGTCTTCGAAAAGTTTTGATAAATTTTAGAGCTTTGTTTTGTCATGAAACTTCTGTTGTTCATAAAATGTAAATAAAAAAAGACAAGAAAAATGGTTGTTATTTACATTTTGTCTGGTGCATTTTATTTTATTACTAAAAATAAATCTTTAGAAATATATGCTTTTTTAAATTTTTGTGCAATAAATTGTAGAAATTCATGATGACTATAAACATCCCATGGGTATACTTTTTTTTAGGCAACAGAGTCTGAAAGAAAAGTGGAGATATGTACACGCTCATACAACATTCTTGTGAATAAGGTGGGCTTTAACCCCAATGACATCATCTTTGACCCAAACATCCTCACTATAGCAACCGGAATGGAGGAACATGACCGATACGGAGTGGAATTTATTGAGGCTACGAAGAAAATCAAGGTACTGTGTAATTCTTTGTATCTCATTCAGCTTTATTTTTCAAGCTAATACAGAGAATGTTTTTTTTGATAGAAAATGTTAACTCAGTCTCTTTATGTTGAATTATATTTCATCTCAATGTTTGACAACAAGTTATGATTTGTCCAGATAAAATCACAAATACACCTATAGAAACAACAATGCTTGACCCAGTCCAGTTGGTAGAGCCCTGGACTGTCACTCTGGCAATCAAGACTTGGAATCATACCCCAGGCCACATGACTTCTGTTGGGATTGGTCATGACATTATTTCAAGTGCCAATATCCTCATTACACTGATTCAAGAAGACTTGTTGTCATCAGTTGCTGGCATAAGTGTGCCCATAGCACGGGTAAACTGCTTTGATTATCCAGGAATGAGAGTGGGTTTAGTGACCAATGTAGCCTCATTTTGGGAAATCTGGGCTAAATGCATGTTCATCAAGTGTCCCCACATATAAGCTTGTGCAGTCTGCACATTCTAATCAGGTTCAACACTTTCCGCATTCTCTACATTTTCGTTTAGAAGAGACTTCCTTTAAATGAAAAATTCCATAACAGCGTAAATTGTCGTCCCTGATTAGCCTGTGCACACCGAACTTTCTAAAAAAAGTTTCAATGTTTTTCCCAGTGGGCAATATATTCAATGATCACTTTTGCAATTAAAGGTCAACATGCCAGTAGATAAACACAAATCAATTCTCCTTTCAGTTTTTTTACTCCCAACACCTACTGAACTACTGTCCATTTGTTTGGTCTTCCATCCATCCCTCTGTAGGAATGCTGTTAACCCCAAATTACACAATTTGTGTAAATTTCAATACATCAACAGCATCCTTACCTGATTTTTACCATCACTTTCTTTTGATTATTCAGAAGGTCTTAATTCTTTGTTACCCCAAAATGCTTGCTTCCATTAAAGCTTTGATACTTGCATGGATGATTCCTTTAAACACCATCAACACACCCACATTATTATCACCCGCCATATGCGAAGAGATATTGTTTTGGGCGGTGCCCGTCTGTCCGGCACTTTTGTGTCCAGAGCCATATCTTGGAAGTGCTTGAGCGGATTTCATTGAAACTTTGTATGAGTATATATATGGATAAGAGGATGATGCACGCCGAATGGCATTGTACACCATTTGTTAATAACGGAGTTAAGGCCCTTTGTATCTTAAAAAATGCTTTTTTAGCCGCGTGTAAAATATAACACTTTTGTGTCCAGAAGCATATTGGCGGGGATATCAATTCAACGAATTTTCTTGTTTGATCTCATTTTTACCTTGACTTTAACCTACATTTTAACCAAGACCAATCATAAAAGTCCAAATTCTTTGTAAACCCTGAAAGACCTGTTTCGTCCAATACAAAAATGCTTTCTATAAGCTTTCTACAAGCATTGATATTTGCATGGACGATATCTTAAGACAATCAATCCACCCGCATCACCTGACCTTATTTGGACCTTGACATTGACAAACTCTTGGGCTAAGATTTTTTCAAATTTGCCAATGAATCAATACTGATAAGGTTTTACTCGGGCACTTATTTAAATGGGCTAATATTTCAATACTGACAAGGTTTCCACTGGGACATGGGCATTTATTAACGCAGGATCTCGTGCGAAAAGTTGTTTGCCCTAGGATGTGATGACACAGCCAGACACAATGAATTACCACAAAAATATAAACCTATGATTTATCAACTAATTTCAATATTGAGATGTATTTAGCGTGCGATTTGTGCCTATATATATTATCTGGCTTTTAATTGATTTGAAAAGATGAGTCAAAGCTCATATTTCTGAAAGTTGTTTTGTCTGAAATTAGTCTGAAATCCTGATTTTTGATACAATAGCATAAAACAATATTTCTAAACCTCAATGCTGTATGAGATTCCAGACACAGCATTGTTTGTAATTCTGTAGGAGGTTGCTGTGTTGTAGTGGAGATGGTGTCCACCTAGCTGTCAGGAGGTCACGGGTTCCATCCCCACTGTGGGATCGTTTTTTAGAATTGCTCCCAAACAGCAAGTACTGGTTGTACCCAGGAAATTGATACAAGAGTGTTGCAATAAGCCTTAAGCTTTCTATGCAAGCTTAAATTAATCGGTTTTAATTTTAAATAAAACTGATTCTATAGGAAACGCTGCCAGGTGCCCGTGTGAGTGGCGGCGTGTCAAACTTCTCCTTCTCATTCCGAGGCAAGGAGACGGTGAGGGAAGCCATGCACAGTGTGTTTCTCTACCACGCTATCAAGGTATTAGTCTATTTTGCCTTAAACAATATGAGCCGATCTGAGAAATCTGGGCTTAATGCATGTGCGTAAAGTGTCAACCCAAATTAGCCTGTGCAGTCTGGACAACACTTAAGCATTTAGCCCCATTTTTCCAGAGGGAGGCTCATACAATTGTTTTATTAACAGTCTGGTCACATGATGATTGGATTCACAGTCTGGTCACATGATGATTGGATTCACAGTCTGGTCACATGATGATTGGATTCACAGTCTGGTCACATGATGATTGGATTCACAGTCTGGTCACATGATGATTGGATTCACAGTCTGGTCACATGATGATTGGATTCATAGTCTGGTCACATGATGATTGGATTCACAGTCTGGTCACATGATGATTGGATTCACAGTCTGGTCACATGATGATTGGATTCACAGTCTGGTCACATGATGATTGGATTCACAGTCTGGTCACATGATGATTGGATTCACAGTCTGGTCACATGATGATTGGATTCACAGTCTGGTCACATGATGATTGGATTCACAGTCTGGTCACATGATGATTGGATTCACAGTCTGGTCACATGATGATTGGATTCACAGTCTGGTCACATGATGATTGTGCATTGTTAGTTCAGTAGTGATAAATATCCATTTAGTATGGTATTTTCAAAGTTTAAGTTATCTGATGTCTCAGAATTATGCAAATTCTCCTACACTTATTAACATTCAAACATGCTTAGAATATAAGTTAGAATAACAATTTTTGCAGGGGCAATTTTAATCGTCCAATATAAAATAAAATGCGCGAATCATATTAAATTTCAACTCAGAATGTATGTAATGTTATTATTGTTAGTGTGCTATAGACAATATAAGCATAAATATACTTTTCGAAACTACACCATCCAGATGTGTATTTCTAGTATTTGGTATGTAACATTGTATATTGACTCTTTTTATGTCCCCCACCACTATAGTGGGGGACATATTGTTTTTGCCCTGTCTGTTGGTCTGTCTATTGGTCTGTCTGTTGGTTTGTTTGCTCCAACTTTAACATTTTGCCATAACTTTTGCAATATTGAAGATAGCAACTTCATATTTGGCATGCATGTGTATCTCATGTAGCTGCACATTTTGAGTGGTGAAAGGTCAAGGTCATCCTTCAAGGTCAAAGTTCAAAAAATATATATTTCAAAGCAGCACAGAAGGGGACATAGTGTTTCCGACAAACACATTTCTTGTTATCCCCCGCCATAGGCGGAGGGATATTGTTTTGGCGTTGCCCGTCCGTCTTTCCGTCCGTCCGTCCGGAGCCATATCTTGGAAGTGCTTTGGCAGATTTCATTGAAACTTGGTATGAGTATATATCAATAAGAGAATGATGCACGCCAAATGGCATTGTACACCATCTGTTAATAACGGAGTTATGGCCCTTTGTATCTTGAAAAACTGCTTTTTTTGTGTGTCCGGAGCCATATCTTGGAAGTGCTTTGGCGGATATCTTTGAAACTTGGTATGGGTATGTATATCAATAAGAGGATGATGCACACCATGGCATTGTACACCATCTGTTAATAACGGAGTTATGGCCCTTTGTATCTTAAAAAAAAATGCTTTTTTGAGTGTCAAATATAACACTTTTGTGTCCAGAAGCATATTGGCTGGGGATATCAATTCAACGAATTTGCTTGTTTAAAATATTTTCATCAATTGATAACCCTGTGGTCAAAAGTGGTCACACCCATGGCATCAAATTAAGGAAATACACTTATATAATATAGCAAAATAACTTACATATTTTTTCTCTGAAATCATAAGGCCCAAAGGTTCAATATTTTTATCTTAACATTCTTTTGTAATTCTCTACAATTTATGCACAAATAATACTGGTCAATACTGGCCACAACACAGGGTCGGATTTAAATCGTTTCAACTTGTCGTATCAACTTGTGTGTGGAGGGGTAAAGGGAGAGAATGGGTCACTACCTTTACTAGTCAAGTTCCAGGGTGACCTTACATATGTGCCACCTTTCAGGCAGGGATGGACATGGGTATTGTGAATGCAGGCTGCCTGCCTGTATATGATGACATAGAGCCCCGCCTACTTGAGCTCTGTGAAAACCTGCTGTGGGCGCGAGATCCAGAGGGCACTGACAAACTTCTCTCTTATGCAGAGGTAGGAAGTTTTGATGTTTGGTTTGAAAATAAAAACAAGAAGCTCCCCAACGAGTGGGATGCATTAAATATTGCTCATGTCTGTCAGTAAGAACTTATATAATGTATGCCTCAAATATTGTGTTTTCAACTCCACTATAACTACTGGTGGATTTTGCTCACACTCTTACAATTGAACTTCCTTATATGTCATGACGATTGTAAAACAGAAATATCAGCTTGGACAATCTATAGAAGAATTGTCTGTTTTTCCATGATGGAATAACATGAAGTTCCAAAATGTTTGTTTGGACCTTTTTTGCAGAACTATGACCCTTTGTTTGTTTTTCCACTATAAAACATAATTATAGTCTCAAAATGTTGTACATTCAATTTTTGTTTAACTACTTTGTGGATTTTACTGAAACTTTTACAGTTGAATTACCTTAATGTGTAGATGATCATAAAAGAAGGAATTTCAACAAATGATTTTTCATTATTTCAATAACTGGTAAGCTGTTTACATGATTGATATATTCAGTCGATGGGCAAGGATGCAAAGAAAACTGCTGTGAGTGACGAGTGGAGAACAAAAGACGTGGAGGAAAGACTGTCATACTCACTTATTAAGGTAACGAATGTGGAGGCATGCGTTTTTGTTCACAGATAATTTTTATGAGGCGATTTTTCTAGTTCAGATGTTGAAAAACGTTTTAAGTAAACTTGTAAGGTTTTGGGGGAAAGTGTCCCAAATAATTTTCATCGGTGATTTGATTAATTGCTAATGAATCTCATGGACTCAAATCTTATGCATGTATTGGTAAATGTATTTCAAAGGCAAAACTCATAAATTGTTGTTAAATAAACTGACTTTTTAATAATAATGCCTTATTAATATTTATTGATTTTTTTTATTTTATTTATGGAAGTTTATGGCCCAATGTTTTTTGCGATAATCTACCGGTGCTGTGTTTGAAGTGCAAACTTTACTGGCTTCTGATGTATCATTTTTCTATAACATTTATGCAGTGTTTATTCTTCACTTGTATTGAATTTAACATAACAATTTTGTATAATATTATGCTTGCTTCCTGGCATTATCACATATGTCATGTTTTGTACATTCTGTGATCAGGGCATAGACAAACATGTGATAGAGGACACGGAGGAAGCCAGACAGAACTCTCAGAGATACCTGAGACCTCTGAACGTCATCGAGGGACCACTTATGAAGGTGATTGGTCTTCTGCTGTCTGAAAATTTAAGCCAAAAAGTTGTTGGCTTTTGAGGACTAATTGATGATATTCAATAGGTTTACAGGTGTCTTTATTGCTTTCATTTGATGTCTTTTATTTGGAACGCACATTTGTCTGGACTGTTTAAGATTAAAGAAAATAAGTATTTTCACTCATTATTGAACTCAAAAAATTAATTAACTTTGCTGAACACTTTTTATGTCCCCCACCACTTAAGTGGGGGAACATATTGTTTTTGCCCTGTCTGTTGGTTGGTTGGTTTGTGTGTTTGCCTAAACTTTAACATTTTGCAAACTTTTGCAAAATTGAAGATAGCAACTTCATATTTGGCATGCATGTGTATCTCATGGAGCTGCACATTTTGAGTGGTGAAAGGTCAAGGTCATCCTTCAAGGTCAAAGGTCAAATGTATAGCTTCAAAGCGGCGCAGAAGGGGACATAGTGTTTCTGAGAAACACATATCTTGTTTTTAGCTCATGTTGTGCTCATGGTGTGCTTTTGTGGTCGCCTATTTTCCGTTGTGTGGCGTCAACATTTGCCTTGTTAACACTCTAGAGGCCACATTTATTGCCCAATCTTCATGAAATTTGGTCAGAAGGTTGGTCTCAATGATATCTTGGATGAGTTTGAAAATGGTTACGTTTGCTTGAAAAACATGGCTGCCAGGGGCAGGGCATTTTTCCTTATATGGCCAGGACTCAACATTAACCTAAAAACCAACTTGCCCTGCCGGGCAAGTACTTAGAAAATCTACTTGCCCTGAACGTAAAGCCATTTGCCAAAACATGAAATATCACATGAACAGTTAACCTCATATTTTTTAATAAAGATCAAAATGATAGACCATAAAACCCTTTTTATATTTGCACATTTAACAAAATGATTACAGCAATTAAAGTCTAATTAAAGTCTAAATTAAATGCTTTGTTCTTTTTTTCACTTGCCCGGGCGGACAACTAGATTATAAAGGAACTTGCCTGGACCCAACTTTTACTTGCCAGGGGCAGTAGGACAACCGTTAATGTTGAAACCTGATGGCTATAGTAAAATCTTGTTAACACTCTAGAGGCCACATTTATTGTCTGACCTTCATGAAACTTGGTCAGAAGATTTATCCCAATAATATCTTGGATGAGTTTGAAAATGTTGCCGGTTGGTAGAAAAACATGGCCGCCAGGGGGCGGGGCGGGGCTTTTTTCCTTATATGGCTATAGCAGGGATCATATTTTCCCGCAACATCAATCGGTCCGGATATGAATGGGAAAAAGTATCCGAAAATGTATATCGGAAATCATGACAAATTACGTTAATATATATACCATTGATTTTGCCATTCATGACGGTGGTATAATACATGTAGGCATTTTTTTAAACGGAACGAGTTTTCTCAACTGGTTTAATCATTTGGTATTTCATTGTTGTTTCATGTGCTGTTTTATCAGACTTTTTTCATCATTGTCAATATTATTAATCTGTGTAAGTCTATAGCGATGTTTTAAATTGTTGTCGACTCGATAATAGCTTACAAACATGCACTGAACCAAACAAATGTCTGTGCGCAGGTTGGCTGCTGACAACAACAAACCAAATATTTAAGAAATAATTTGTTGTCAAATAACCCACGGCCGATAGTTTAGATGCGTAGGGATTTAATCACGAGAGGGAAGCATTTGAAACCACGCATCTTATTTTTCGGTTGTGAGTAATTCAACAACAAAGTATAAAGTACACGAATTATTTCGATTCTAACACGGCTTTTCTAAAGATTTATTCAATGTATATTATTTTTCTTGTGTACTTTTTTATGTGAAGTTCCGCCCATAAAAATAACTTTCGGCTGTTCTGTCGATCAGATGCGCGACTTTCATTCATAATTATATTACCGGATTATTACGCTGGTGGAAAATGTATCGGCATGTTTTGTTTAGTTACAGTGCGTGCATTCAGATGCGTCTTTTTGGATGTGTTTTAATCCACTGTTCACAAGTTTTTGATTCTTGGTCTGACGTGCAATAAACTGGTCCTGACCGGTTTAGAGACTGCAGCGAATGGTTTATCACACCTTATCGAGATAAGAATGTCATAAGGGTGTGTTAGCATGTACACTGTGTAATCGATTTCATGACATGTGAATTTTAATAGCAAACAGAATCTGACCGACTGTTTGGGATTTTCAATTGGCCTTTCATGACCCCAATCTGTCTAGGACCGACAAAACCGAAAATAATTTGATCCCTGGGCTATAGTAACACCTTGTTAACACTTTAGAGGCCACATTTATTGTCAAATCATCTTGAAACTTGGTCAGAAGATTTGTCCCAATGATATATTGAATAAGCTTGAAAATGGTAACCTTTGCTTGAAAAACATGGCTGCCAAGGGGCGGGGCATTTTCCTTAAATGGCTATAGTAAAATCTTGTTAACACTCTAGAGGCCACATTTATTGTCCAATTGTCATGAAACTTGGTCAGAAGATTCATCCCAATAGTATCTTGGACGAGTTCAAAAATAATGCCCTTTAGTTGAAAAACATGGCCGCCAAGGGGCGGGCATTTTTCCTTATATGGCTTTAGTAAAACCTTGTTAACACTCTAGAGGCCACATTTATTTTTCGATCTTCAAGAAACTTGGTCAGAAGATTTGTCCCAATGATATCTTGGATGAGTTTGAAAATGGTTTTGGTTTCTTTAAAAGCATGGCCACCAGGGGGCGGGGCATTTTTCCATATATGGCTAGATATGGCTAAAGTAAAATCTTGTTAACACTCTAGAGGCCACATTTATAGTCTGATCCTCATGAAACTCGGTCAGAAGATTCATCCCAATAATATCTTGGACGAGTTCAAAAATGATGCCGGTTGGTTGAAAATCATGGCCACCACGGGGGCGAGGCATTTTTCCTAATATGGCTATAGTAAAACCTTGTTAACACTCTAGAGGTCACATTTATTTTCTGATCATCATGAAACTTGGTCAGAAGATTTGTGCCAATGATATCTTGGATGAGTTTGAAAATGGATTTGGTTTCTCTAAGAACATTGCCACCAAGGGGCGGGGCATTTTTCCTTATATGGCTATATATGGCTTTAGTAAAACCTTGTTAACACTAGAGGCCACATTAATTGTCCAATCTTCATGAAATTTGGTCAATGATATCTTGGATGAGTTCGAAAATAATTATGTTTGCTTAAAAAAACATGGCTGCCAAGGGGCGGGGCATTCTTCTTATATGGCTATAGTGAAATCTTGTTAACACTCCAGAGGCCACATTTAATGTCTGATCTTCATGAAACTTGGTCAGAAGATTCATCCCGATAATATCTTGTTATCTCAGGTGTGTGACCTCTTGTTTTATACTACATTTATATAGCGCTCTTTTCATAATCGAGATGAGCGTTTAAAAGCGCTTTACATTTTTTCCCTGATCACTGGGTCATAAGTCGTCCGTTAACATCTTAGCGCAGTATGCAGCCACGGCACATTTGCTTATTTCCCTCACAGGTACCCATTTATACACCTGTGGACAGGGGCAGATGTGGGATAAATTTTTTGCTCATGGAAATTCCAGTGGTCAGGGCGGGATTCGAACCCGGGACCTTTCGATCCCTTAGCCAGTGACCACTGCTCCCTATAATTACTCTGCAATAATCTACTGAAATCAAAATTGATATGGGCCTCATACATAGAAAACTGGGCTTAATGCATTTGAGTAAAGTGTCATCTTAGATTTACCTTTGCATTTCACACAGGCAAATCAGGAACAACCCTTTCTGCTTTTATTGTATATTTTCGTTAAATGAAGTATGTCTTACCAAAAATCCAGTCTAGGCGGTAAGTGTAGTCCCTGATCAGCAGGTGCGGACTGCACAGGCTATTCTGGGAAGTCACTTAACGCACTTGGATGAAGCCCAGTTTTCCTGAAACGCTATTCATATCCTCTACTCCCCTTGCAGGGCATGAGCATAGTAGGCGACCTGTTTGGAGCAGGAAAGATGTTCCTGCCGCAGGTGATTAAGTCTGCCCGCGTGATGAAGAAGGCCGTTGGACATCTTATTCCGTTCATGGAGAAGGAACGTGAACAACGCATGATTGCCACTGGAGTGAAAGAAATGGTGAGATTGCATGGGATTTTCTAGATTTTCTTCAGTCAATATTCATGTGATGTGGTATATTCTGTTGTTGTTTTAAGTGATTTGAAATATGCTACTGGTAAATCAAGAAAAAAATCAAACTACAGTTATATTAAAAGGAGTAAAAGAAAGTTATAATTAGCTAGTACTTCTTTGATTTAAGACTTGCAACCAGACTTAAAAAATACTTGACATCACATGTAGCATGTCTATCCTCTTAATTAATACATACACATTTTGGAAGTAAACAAATACAAAAAAACGCATTCTTGGACATAACAACAAAAACTGCATTTAGATGGGCAATGTTTTGACAAAATACTGGCTAGACTTTAAGCTCCCTGTAGTAATCTGTTTCATGTACAATTTCTCATAATATCGGCTTTTCTAATTGGATGCTAAGATTTGTTACTTTGCGCATGTGCTTGTTCTTAAAATAGTAACTTAATGAAAAACAAAATTTGTTCTTAAAATATTTTTACATTTGATTAAAAATAAGCGGCATACAAAACATTTGGTAAAACATTTGGTATTGATCCATAAACAAACTAACATTACTGTATGTTACGTAACTAAAAATCATAGCATCACCGTGGAAAAAACATGACCTACTTACCAACGAACATGGAAATCATGAGAATGATCGTCGTAATAGTCATGGATAAACATCAGATAAATTACAACAAACATTGAAAAAAACATTAACTTTCCAACAATTCATGAAGGTTGTTCTTAAAGGCACGATACTATAAGGAGGGTCGATGCTATGAGACTAAGGGATAATACAACAAATTACTTTTAAAAAATATTGATACTGTAGTCACCAACTCTGAATTGTGAAAATGCTAACTTAATTTCTTAGCAGTCACTTTTGTGAAAATGTTAATTTATTAATACATTGTAAATGTAAATCAGCAATGAGAGAAAGCCAGATCCTAAGGTAAATTTTTTTCTGAAAGCATATATGCCAGAAAATGTTGTGTATGTGTTTCAAGGAATCTGCGTATGTGGGAACGGTTGTCTTGGCGACAGTGAAAGGAGATGTACATGACATCGGAAAGAACATTGTAGCTGTTGTACTGGGATGTAACAACTTCAAGCAAGTATTTGTATGAGCCTTCCTTTGGGAAAAAGGGGCATAAAGCATTTGTCCCTGATTAGCCTGTGCATTCCACGTAGGCTATGCTGGGAAGACTCTTTCCGATTTAATTGTATGTTTTCTTAAAGGAAATTTATTCCATGGGAAAAATCACTTAATGGGAAAAGTGTTGACCGTGATTAGTCTGTGATAACTGCACAGGCTTATATGGGAGGACTCTTTTCGCGCAGGCTTAAAGCCCATTTTCCCAGAGTGAGGCTCATTTGCAATTATGCAACTGTGTTATATTAGATACATTGCTAATCAGAAAGTAATATTCCTGGTTAACCCTTTACCCCTCAGATACGTATTTTGACGCATTTGTAGTCGCTTAGAAAGTTACATTCAATTAAATACCTTTCTTACTAAATTCAAGTTTTAAAGGCTTTATTTCCAACCCTTAGATACGGATGAGCAGCAAACAGCATAACACCTGAACAGACTGCGAGTTACTGGCAGGCTGTTCTGGTTTATGCTGGTTGCAAAAGACATTTTCATTTTGCTTCTTATGGGGAAATGGTTAAATATCATCAAAATATCTCTAAACAACATTATTTGTTTTGCTAATGTATTTATCTTGATGTTGTGAGATATATTTGATGTTGTTTATATAATCATTTGATGTTTATGCAGAGTTATTGACCTTGGTGTTATGACGCCATGTGAGAAAATCCTTCAGACTGCAATAGAGCAAAAAGCTGGTAGGTTTATTCTGTTACTCAAAAGTGTTTGTTCATAAATCTAATTATATTTAATATATTTCTTGCATTTTTAAAAATGCTATACTTGTAATTTGAAAAGTCTGTTATTGTGATGTCAAGATGTTAGTCTTCGACATCTCTTTTATAGAAACCTTTTGAAATGTATGGAAATAAAGGCAATGTCCATGTCATACTTAATTTGATAGACAACAGTTTTTTCTTACACTTGGGCAACTCAATTTACAAACTCTTTGTTTCTAGCTGTCAAAATTGGCTCTCCTTCAATATTAAAAATTCGGACCATTTTGAACACCCAACAGAGTTGGGGGCATTTCGCATTGTTGCACTTGTCTGTCATCACTTCTGTCCATACCGTACGAAGCTTGTGTTTTGGAATCTTCTTTATTTGCTGGGCTGATCTCATTTTAACTTTCACAGTTTCATGATCTTAATGTGCAGATGATGGTTAAGAAAGGACTTTGGGCTGCAACAATTTTTTGCAGAATTATGTCCCTTTTTGTGTTTTTGCACTATGTAATATTGTAGACTGAAGCTTGTGTATTTAACTGTTATGTGTTGATGAAGGTTAAAAAAGGAATTTTTTAAGCAATGATATTTGGAAGAATAATAACACTTGGTCTGTTTTTGAATGTTAGAATCTATAGTTACAAAATTGTGTGTTATGAATTTCTCTTGAAATCCTGGGTGGATCTCGCAAAACTTTCACAGTTAAAGGACCTTAGTTTTAAGATGATTTTGAAAAAAGGAATTTTAGCCCAGGCAATATTTGGCAGAATTTTGGCCTATAACTGTTTTTTCACTATAGAATATATAGTCCAAAGATTGGTGTTTTTAACTCCTCTTTAACTGTTGGTTGACCTGCGCTTATTCTTAACAGTTTAATGATCTTAATGTGTAAAGGATTGTTAGGAAAGGAATAGTGACTGCCACCAGTATAGCCTTTTTTCTTTTTGTGTACTTAAGAATATGTTTTGGATTTAGCTGTGTCATAATATTGTGTTGTGGGGGCATCAGTGTCTTTGAAGCATTTTAACACCTTGCTACATATGGCATCATGTGGGGTTTGTTTGTGTGGGAGGGTGGGGGGGATTTGTCCTTACTGTGACAAGCTTCAGTGTTCACTGCCCTCATGTTGCATACATGCTAGGCCTGTCGGGGGTTTCATGGTCTGTGACACATGTCTAGTTCAGCTTGAAATTACGATGACAACATGATAACACCTTTCTGCATGAGTTAAGTTCAGGTGTTCACTGCCCTCATGTTACAGACATAGTGGGCCTGTCCGGTCTGATCACACCCTCGCTGGACGAGATGATTCACGTGGCCAGGGAGATGCAGAGGATTGGCATGAAGGTCCCGCTGCTGATTGGAGGAGCCACCACATCCAGGTAGGGCAGAGAAGGAAACAAAGGGTGTTTGGATCAACCTTACCATATACCACGCATTTTATTTGTAATCCATAGAAAATCAAACTAAATTTAAGACGTATCACTGTTTTGACCTTTATCACCGTATTTGGTCAAATTATGATTTAAAATGATTTGTAAAACAATTATAGATGTAGGTTTATTGAGCACCGGGAATAGACATTCACAAGCATTCATTGTTTTAGTGAATTGCAATTTTTTGCCATTATTTTGTTTTTTGAAGAGACCATTTGATAGATTTATAGATCTTTTTACCCAGAGATCCATGGTCTTTACCCTGGTGGTTTTTCTAACAGAATCCAAAAGTGCTGTGAGTTGAATATTGTATGATTTTTCCTGTTTGTCTCTTAAGTAAGTGCAAGTAGAAAGAGCTGTTTAAAAATTAATGGCAAATTAGTGTAATGATAGGAGCATTAATGAAGTAAAAGATGAAATGTGATGTTGAGTTACATTCTTCAAATCCCTGGTGTGTTTCAGGACCCATACTGCTGTGAAGATTGCCCCACGCTATGAGAACCCTGTGATACATGTACTGGACGCCTCAAAGAGCGTCGTTGTGGTATGTGGCTGTCAATGATATAATCGTGCTGGACGCCTCAAAGAGGGTCGTTGTGGTATGTGGCTGTCAATGATATAATGGTGCTGGACGCCTCAAAGAGGGTCGTTGTGGTATGTGGCTGTCAATGATATAATGGTGCTGGACGCCTCAAAGAGGGTCGTTGTGGTATGTGGCTGTCAATGATATAATCGTGCTGGACGCCTCAAAGAGGGTCGTTGTGGTATGTGGCTGTCAATGATATAATCGTACTGGACGCCTCAAAGAGCGTCGTTGTGGTATGTGGCTGTCAATGATGTAATCATTAAGCAGCACTCTTAGAACGGGGCTGAATTCATGTGAGAAGAGCGTCATCCGCACAGGCTTATCAGGGACGAGACTTTTTTTCTAGACTGGATTTTTGTTCAGAAAAGACTCTTTAACAAAATATTCAATAGAGGCGGAAAGTCATCCTTGATTTTCGACTGCACTAGCTTATCTGGGATGTCGTTTAAGGCACGTGCATTAAGCCCATTTTTCCCAAAATGAGGCTTAATTTACTGGTAAATACTCGGGAAAGTCTTTGTCTTAATTCCTTTCATGCTGACATGGTATTAGTTTTTACTTTGTGAAGGACAATGAGGTTTATATCACTAAACTTTTGTGTTAAAAATACATTTAAATATGTTTATATTCAAGTGCTCTTGGGGCAAATAAAATGGATAATATATCATATGCTTGGTATCAAATATGATGTACTTTATAGATTTACTCTAGAGGCACCACCCTCTATCTGTGTTTTGAAACAATACAATAAGTAATTACCAAGTCTTTGTGCAAGGACTGCGATTTAAAAGTCAATTAACACTGTTCTCCTCCTTGAAGCTCCTTGTTCAATGTGAAGATCATTTTACAAATAGTTATCAACTTTGCCGAAACGATGTAACAATGAAAAGTTTTGGTGAACCATTACAGGGATAGGGAATTTTCCTTCACTGAGGTGTAACCAATACATCCTTGGTTTGTGTTGTTGTGTTGTTATATACGAGGTTTTGAACTTTGTGAATGTAAAAAACATATAATTTCCTTAAAATATGTATTAAAACTGATACACATGTTGATACAGTGCTGGGTTATTGTTTAACATGCATGCACAGTGAGATGCTATAAATATGAAGAACCTTACACGAAATTTTATTGATGAGAATATTAACAATGCACAATATTTTCACATCCTTTACATAAGTCTACCCGTGACAGTTACGTTTCCTTATAAATGAAAATGCGTGTAGAATATCCACAAGCATTCTATTTACCGATCATTAAACTATAATGGGACACTTTTCTGCACCAATTCTCACGTATGATGTTGTTTAGCAGATCTTTGCATTATTTCGTTCTACAGAAATGAATGATATTCAAGCTTTCTACACAAATGAATGACATTTAAGCTTTTTTTCTCATGTTTTGGTTTATTTATTGTTAAAATGCATTTAAACAAAGAAATGATGATTTTGCTGTTTTATAAAATATTCATTTCACAAGTGGTTATAATTTTTTTTTACATTTGGCATAAAAATGCTATCATATTCCAAAATCAACAAATCTATAAATTTAGCACAATGTTTGATATCTCCTAAGTCGTCTTATTCTTAAACTTTTCAATTTAAATATCCCTTTCAATACAGACTCGAAAGTTGAAACGTATTTCAACAGGAAGTGACTGCATCAGTTTTTAATCTAGAGGTGTTTATCCATTAAAAGAAAACTTCTTGATGTCACAAAAACAACTGAATGTTCAACTAAATAGCTTTGTTATCCCCCACCATAGGCGGAGGGATATTGTTTTGGCGTTGTCCGTCCGTCCTTTCGTCTGTCCATCCGGCACTTTTGTGTCCGGAGCCATATATTGGAAGTGCTTTGGCAGATTTCATTGAAACTTGGTATGAGTATATATATGGATAAGAGGATGATGCACGCCAAATGGTATTGTACACCATCAAATAATAACTAAGTTATGGCCCTTTGTATTAAAAAAAAAATGCTTTTTTTGTGTGTCCGGAGCCATAACTTGCGTCAAGAAGTATAATGGCGCGGGATATCAATTCAACGAATTTGCTTGTTATTATAGGCCCTGAGCTTTGTTACTTTAGGTGCTCTTATCTCTTCCGACAATCTTAGTAAATGATGCTGTTTATTTTTTCACCAGTGTTCCAACCTGCTAGGCAAGAATGATCGGGATGAATTCATTGAAGAAATTGCTGAGGATTACGAAGAAATACGATTAGAACACTATGAAAACTTAAAGGTGTGTAGGTCTGATGTTTTTGTATTAACTGCAGGCTTATTCAATATATTTAATCTTTTTAATTTTTGTGTGTCACAATGTTCAAAATATGCTTGATTTTTAGCTCGACTATTGTATATAAAACATATATAGTGGAGCTATCCTACTCACCCCGGCGTCGACGTTAGCGTCTGCATTAGCTTTAGCGTGCAAATGTTAAAGTTTTCGAACTACCCCAAATATTTTCTTTGTCCCTTGACATATTGCTTTCATATTTTGCATACTTGTTTACCAACATGACCCCAACCTATAAACAAGAGCAGACAACTCTATCTAGCATTTTGTCATAATTATGGCCCCTTTTCCACTCAGAATATGCAGGTAAATGTAAAAGTTTTCGTACTACCCCATTTATTTTCATTGTCCCTTGACATATTGCTTTCATATTTTGCATAATTGTTTACCAACATCACCCCAACCTATAAACAAGAGCAGACAACTCTATCAAGCATTTTGTCATAATTATTGCCCCTTTTATAATTAGAATATGCATATTATTGATAAATCTATGTTAAAGTTTGCGTACTACCCCAAATATTTCCTATATCCTTTGACATATTGCTTTTATATGTTGCATACTTGTTCACCAACATGACCCCAACCTATAAACAAGAGTAGACCACTGTATCAAGCATTTTTACATAATTATGGCCCCTTTTACACTTAGATAATTGAAAATTTTGCTTAAATTGCCATAACTTCTTTATTTATGATCACATTTTATTATTACTTTGACAAAACAACACTTAACTGAATACCACAATGGATTCCACTCAAACAATACCCCACGCCCCTACCCAGAATCCCTCCCCCCCCCCAAACCTCCCCCCTTTTTTTTTAAACATCATCTTATAAATTACCACACCCCACATTATACCCCCCTCTCACCCCCCCTACCCCCCTACCCCCCCCCTACCCCCCCTTCCATTTTATTTTTTTTAAACATGTAATAAAATACCACACCCCACATTATACCCCCCTCTCTACCCCTTACCCCCCAAAAAAAATTTTTTTTATGCCCCCCTTCGAAGAAGAGGGGTTATATTGCTTTGCACATGTCGGTCGGTCTGTCAGTCGGTCTGTTGGTCCGTCCACCAGGTGGTTTCCGGATGATAACTCAAGAACGCTTGGGCCTAGGAGCATGAAACTTCATAGGTACATTGATCATGACTCGCAGATGACCCTATTTGATTTTCAGGTCACTAGGTAAAAGGTCAAGGTCACGGTGACCCGAAATAGTAAAATGGTTTCCAGATGATAACTCAAGAACGCTTATGCATAGGATCATGAAACTTGATAGGTAGATTGATCGTGACTCGCAGATGACCCCTATTGATTTTCATGTCACTAGGTCAAAGGTCAAGGTCACGGTGACCCGAAATAGTAAAATGGTTTCCGGATGATAACTCAAGAACGCTTATGGCTAGGATCATAAAACTTGATAGGTAGATTGATCAGGACTCGCAGATGACCCCTATTGATTTTCATGTCACTAGGTCAAAGGTCAAGGTCACGGTGACCCGAAATAGTAAAATGGTTTCCGGATGATAACTCAAGAACGCTTATGGCTAGGATCATGAAACTTCATAGGTAGATTGATAATGACTGGCAGATGACCCCTATTGATTTTCAGGTCACTAGGTCAAAGGTCAAGGTCAAGGTGACCCGAAATAGTAAAATGGTTTCTGGATGATAACTCAAGAACGCTTATGCCTAGGATCATGAAACTTCATAGGTAGATTGATAATGACTGGCAGATGACCCCTATTGATTTTCAGGTCACAAGGTCAAAGGTCAAGGTCACGGTGACCCGAAATAGTAAAATGGTTTCTGGATGATAACTCAAGAATGCTTATGCCTAGGATCATGAAACTTGATAGGTAGATTGATCATGACTCGCAGTTGACCCCTATTGATTTTCAGGTCACTATATCAAAGGTCAAGGTCACAGTGACCCGAAATAGTAACATGGTTTCCGGATGATAACTCAAGAACGCTTATGGCTACGATCATGAAACTTCATAGGTACATTGATTATGACTTGCAGATGACCTCTATTGATTTTTAGGTCACTAGGTCAAAGGTTAAGGTCATGGTGATCCGAAATAGTAAAATGGTTTCCGGATGATAACTCAAGAACGCTTATGCCTAGGATCATGAAACTTCATTGGTACATTGATCATGACTCGCAGATGATCCCTATTGATTTTCAGGTCACTAGGTCAAAGGTCACGGTCACGGTGACCCGAAATAGTAACATGGTTTCCGGATGATAACTCAAGAACTCTTATGGCTAGGATCATGAAACTTGATAGGTAGATTGATCATGACTCGCAGATGACCCCTATTGATTTTCAGGTCACTAGGTCAAAGGTCAAGGTCACAGTGACAAAAAACATATTCACACAATGGCTGTCACTAAAACGGAGAGCCCATATGGGGGGCATGCATGTTTTACAAACAGCCCTTGTCTTGTTTCCTTTTCCTTTTTTCAGTTTTGAAAGATCGTCTAATAAATTACCACACCCCACATTATACCCCCTCTCAGCCCCCCCCCCCCCCTCAACAAAAAAAGTTTTTTTTTTCCTTTTTTTATTTTTGAAAGATAGTCTAATAAATTATTGAATATGAACAATTTGCCCATGATGGCTTACGTTATACTGTCAAGCACTCGAATAGTCCTCTGACAGCTCTTGTTTAACCCTTTCCCACTCAGAGAGAAAGTGAAAATGGCTATGTGCAAACAGCATAAAACCAGAACAGCCTGCGAGTAACTCGCAGTCTGTTCAGGTTTTATGCTGTGTGCTGCTCATCAGCATCTATGGGTTGGAAATGAAGCCTTTAAAAGTTGAATCTAGAAAAATAGGTCTTTCATTAAATTTTACTTTGTTAGGGACTACAAAAGCGTCAAAATACGTAACTGAGTGGTGAAGGGTTAAATAGCATGACATGAACAGCAAGCATTTATAATAAAGATGTTCGTTAAAATTTTGCAACAATGTGAAATGAAAATTAAGTGAAGTTCTTAATAAAAACTTGCAATGTAATTGATGACGATTGGTGTGTGTATTTTTAAGTTTATTAGGTACTTCCGCGCTTAAGGCTGCATTATGTATGGACCCGGATGGTGTCCCAGCAGCCCTACCTAATTAGCTTACTAGACTCACGAAAATTGGAATGAATTTTGAATATAGTTTCAATATCAAGTTGCTATTGAAAGATGATAAAGTTTGATGTGGTCTTTCGTCGTTTTGAGCAGCCAGGGTACCTGGAGGAAACCCCACCTGTCTGGTAGTGTGACCACCAACCAAACGCACATGCTTCCAGATAGGGCGATTGAACCTGGTTATCTATGTAAAAAGTTATCTATGTAATGTTTGCGAGTCTGCTTTCCAGGATAAGAAGTACTTGAGCATTGAGAAAGCCAGATCAAAGAAACTCCATATTGACTGGAACTCAGAGCCTGTGCCAGGTATGCCGTCAAGTATTACATATTAGTGGAGATTTTAAATATTTCCGTTGATGACCAGAAGAGACGTTGACCAATTTAGCTTAGATCTTTGACAGATTTTGCTTTTATGAGATGGTTACAATCATCTTTTAAAGGGACCCTCAACCGCGATTGACGCCATCACGACTGGTATTTAACATTACTTGAAAAAAGTTCATATTTTCAGTATATTTGGTAATAAAATTTCGCAATGTGAAATCGAAAGCGAAAATAGGTGACATAACGATATACACACTATAAATAACGCAAGTAGATTGATCATTTTATATATAAAATATATACAATTCACTACGCATGCACACTTTGCATTCCTGGGTTAACCATGTGATAATAATGATCAATCTACTTGCGTTATTTATAGTGGTAGTTACCTGGTACCTGTACCCAGTAAAATTTATTACTGGATATACTGAAAATATGAAAACTTAACAACTTTTTTCAAGTATTGTTATATACCAGGCGTGATATTTTAATCAATATAAACTAATAATTGTAAAAAAAAAAAGTTATTTTAGAACTTTTATTTTTTCGTCAATCACGGTTGACTGTCCCTTTAAACCCCATTTAAGTTTGAAGGGAGATCGACTGAAGTCACCATGTTGGTTGATCAGTATTTCTGTTGTATTTTTTTTTCTTGTTTGAAATTGGGCTATGTTTCTTTATCACTTTTAAATCAAATTGTTTGAAGTTGGATTTGTTATTCCATAATATATATTTGTTCCTCAGCACCACCAACATTCCTGGGTGTGAAGACATTTGAAAACTATGACTTGACTCGCTTGGTGCCTTACATTGATTGGAAACCATTCTTTGACGTATGGCAGCTACGAGGAAAATATCCCAATAGAGGCTATCCAAGAATCTTCGATGATAAAACTGTTGGTAAGTGTGAAATGATTAAACAGTAAGAAAGTGTGACAGTTGAATGATATAAAAGTCGGTGTAAAGTGAAACGCTTAAAGTGTTGGTTTTTGTTTCATGATACAACTGTTAAAGGTAAATGATAAATAAAGAAGCCGTTGTTAAAAGGTTATTGGTTAAACTGTTAGAAATGCTTATTGATAAAACTTAAGTTTAAAAAGCTCGTCAGTTTTCTATTGTATGAAAAATACATTTTTAGCTCACAGCGCTTTTGTGATCGACTTTTGTCCGTCGTGCGCCGTCAACATTTGCCTTGTTAACACTCCATAGGCCACATTTATTGCCCAATCTTCATGAAATTTGGTCAGAAGAATGGTCTCAATGATATGTTTGATGAGTGCGAAAATGGTTACGTTTGCTTGAAAAACATGGCTGCCAAGGGGCGGGGAATTTTTCCTAATAAGGCTATAGTAAAACCTTGTTAACACTCTAGAGGCCACATTTATTGTCCGATCTTCATGAAACTTGGTAAGAAGATTCATCCCAATAATATGTTGGATGAGTTCAAGAATGATGCCAGTTGGTTGAAAAACATGGCTGCCAGGGGGCATGGCATTTTTCCTTATATGGCTATAGTAAAACCTTGTTAACTCTCTAGAGGCCACATTTATTGTTCAATCTTCATGAAATTTGGTCAGAAGATTTGTCCCAATGATATCTTGGATGAGTTCGAAAATGGTTACGTTTGCTTGAAAAACATGGCTTCCAAGGGGCGGGTCATTTTTCCTCATATGGCTATACATGTAGTAAAATCTTGTTAACACTCTAGAGGCCACATTTATTGTCGGATCTTCATGAAACTTGGTCAGAGGATTTATCCCAATAATATCTTGGACGAGTTCAAAAATGATGCCGGTTGGTTGAAAAACATGGCCGCAAGGGGGTGTGGCATTTTTCCTAATATAGCTATAGTAAAACCTTGTTAACACTCTAGAAGCCATATTTATTGTCCCATCATCATGAAACTTTGTCAGAAGATTTGTCCCAATGATATCTTGGACATGTTCGAAAATGGTTCCAGTTGCTTGAAAAACACAGCCACCAGGGGCAGGGCATTTTTTCTTATATGGACTTATGAATCTTCATGAAACTTTGTCAGAATATTTATTTAAATGATATCTTGGATGTGTATGAAAATGGTTCTGGTCTGTTGAAAAACGTGGCTGCCAGGGTGTTCACTAGACATGAAAGTTGGTAAGAACATTTGTTCTAATGTCATCTTGGGCTGCCCAGAACAGGTCAGTTCCTTTGAAACTCAGGTGAGCGACTTTGGGCCTTTCAGGCCCTCTTGTTATTTAATTAGTTCCGTACTGGTTTGCGCTCTGTGCGTCAGTCCGTCACACTTTTCTGGATTCTGCGATAACTTCATTATTTTTCATGAAACTTGAAACGTGAACAGATGGCAATATGCAGATTATGCACTTCATTTAATTTGTTCCTACGTCAAAATTTCTGGTTGCTATGGCAACAAATAGACTAGAAATATTGATGAAAATGGTGGAGTTTCACCGCTTGGCAATAGTCTTGTTTTAACTCAACTACATATTTGTATACCGGTAAATGTTGATTTATATGAGGTAAGTAGAAACAAAAAGGTATTAGAATATATGAGCCTTGCTAAGGGTAAAACTGGGTCTAATGCATGTGGGTAAAGTGTTGTCCCAGGCGAGCTTGTGCAGTCGGCACAGACAACACTCTTTGCATAAACTTTGATTTTGATTAAAAATTAAGACTTATTAGATTAAACTAAAACAATAAAAGTGGAAGTGTTGTCCAACATTTACCTGTGCAGACTGTACAGGCTAATCTGGTACAACACTTCAAGCACATGTATTAAGCCCTGTTTTCCAAAAAAAACGCACATAATTATGTTTTATGGTCATGTCTTCACAATTAAGATCTCCCCTTCTTTGCTTTACAAACAGTGTTTCTTTATTTTAATTAATCTTTAAAACAAAGTTTTGGTGAACTTTGAGAGGTTAGGGTATATTCCATCCTGGGGCATTTAAAAAAATGACACCCCTTCCCCCATGAAACACAGGTGAGGAGGCCAAGAAGGTTTACAACGATGCCCAGAAGATGCTGAAGGAGATGATCAGTAGTGGCAGCCTGCAGGCCCATGGGGTGGTGACATTCTGTAGAGCGTGTAGCGTGGGGGATGACGTGCAGGTGTATGACGAGAACGGACAGCATGTGGAGACACTGCATGGCATTCGGCAACAGGTTCTTTTAAGTTGTTTTGCTTTTAAGTCTTCCACATTATTTAATTTGTCCCTATTGCTTAGTTATTTTTAGGGGAAGAAAAATCCCGTTATACTGAATGTGTGTTTCATGTTAGAAGTGTTGTTGGTTTTTAGCTCACATCAGCACAATGTGCTTATTGTGAACTGTTGTGGACACCTTCTTTCAATTGTGCACGATGTGTTTTCAATTTTTAGCTTATTATCCCTCCAAATGCCATATTAATGACTCAACCTTGATTAAAAAAAAAAACTTTCCAAAAACTAGGTCACCAAGTCAAATCTTAGAAAAGCTCTGAAGGGTGCCATGCATGGCTTAATTTTAATGAAACTTGTTAAGAAAGTTTACTCTATGTATTGGATCTCCAGAGGGAGGAAAGTTTATCTTGACAATATAAAGCATTGTTTGAATCTGTGTCACATGCATTCAGAAACTAGGTAATCAGGTCACATCTTAGAAAAACTTCATCACCACTCCAGAAGCCTGATCAATGACTCAACCTTGATAAAAATTAATCAGAATGTTTATCTTGACCATATCTAGGATATGATTTAATCTGGATCACATGTGACCAGAAATAAGGTGTCCAGGTCATATCTGAAAAAAACTCATACAACAGCTGTAGAAGCCACATTAATGACTCTATCTTGATGAAACGTGGTAAGAATATTTATCTTGGATATGGGACTTTGATTGAACAGGAAAACAGAAGGACTTGTGCCTCTCAAGTCAACAACATATTTCAGATTGGTGTAATGGTTGTGATGACTTTTGATTGGTAGATTGTAAGTTCAATTTCCACTCAGGATAAATAAGAATGATCGTTCTATTAAATGGTTTCTTCTATGACTACAGACATAGTAAGTCAAGGACATAGTGTGTAAAATACAATCATTCTGTTTTACCATCACATGAATGTGTTTTATAGGCTGAAAAGGATTCAGCGTCAAGTGACCCCTATTTATGCATCTCGGATTTTGTGGCCCCAAAAGCATCTGGCATCCAGGATCACATTGGAATGTTTGCTGTGACAGCTGGGCATGGTGTTGACGAGATGTGCAAAAAGTGAGCCCCTGTATTGTGTTCATTGGTTGGACTTTTTGTTTTGACATTTTAGAAGTATTTTATTCACATAGTTATAGATATTACCAGTACTTAGTAATTGTAGGTTTGAACAAAATATTCACGAATGTTTATTGGCTAATAAACAATGGTTTGGAGTTCTGGTGCATATAATTTAACCTACAAATGCATAAGTATGAGCAGATATATTAATATAGCCGTAAATGTACCCTTTTCCCCATAAAAAGCAAAGTGAAAATGGCTTTTGCAACCAGCATAAAACCAGAACAGCCTGCGAGTATCTCGCAGTCTGTTCAGGTTTTATGCTGTTTGCTGCTCATCAGTATCTAAGGTTGGAAATGAAGACTTTAAAATTTGAATCTAGTAAGAAGGTTCTTTAATTAAATTGAACTTTCTGAGGGACTACAAATGCGTCAAAATACGTAGCAAAGTGGTAAAGTGTTAAAGAGCTGTTAAATTTATGTAGCTGTCTATGAGAATGATAATAATATAATTATTGTCTAATAAATATTTCTAATGCATAAGCATCAATTTTATATGATTTAAAAATCATCAGACAGTATTTGAATAAGACCTAAATTTTACTATGTTGCACTGAAAAGTGTAACTACTTTTTGTGTTGTTAATTGTGAAATGTTTCATTACCGGGTATTCGTGTTAATTGCACAAAACATTACTGGCCATGTACATTGTAGATTTGAGGCCCAGCTTGATGACTACAGTATTATCATGTTGAAAGCACTGGCTGACAGACTGGCAGAGGTGAGTGAGGGGTAAAATAGATTTCACATGAACTGCTTATTAATGCAGGATTTAGTGCAAAAATGGGAAATTTCATGTTCAATGATTAATGGTATGCAGAGGTTTGATTCAAGGTTTGGATATAAGTGAATAAATTAAAAGGTTATAATAATCGTTACATAGAGAGAAATCATACATAATAAAATTCTACATCAGTACATCTGTTTATCTGTGAAAAATTCCTGTCTCAGGCATTCTTTGTCATATATTGATACATTTAAAAAATGGCCACCATCATAAAACAATGTGATGCATGTAACAGCTGTCTCCCTGCCTCAAAGGTCAATGTCACATTTGGAGGTAAAAGGTCCAATTTGTCTAAAAACTGCTTAATATGACATATGCAAATTTGAGACAAAAGTGGAATATGGTGTTATCAGTGACTTGTTTATATGTAATTTTTAGCTCGGCTGTTTTCGGAGAACACCCGAGGCATTGTCATAGCCAGCTTGTCCGCATCATTCTTAAACCTTAACATTGGCTCTAAAATCAACGGGCTTCCACCTACAACATTGAAACTTCATATGTAGCTGCACCTTGATGAGTTCTACACGCCACACCCATTTTTGGGTCACTAGGTCAAAGGTCAAGGTCACTGTGACCTTTAAAATTCTTCTGACAAGCTTTCATTTATTCAAAACTGCACCCGCAGCCGAGCGTTGGCACCCACTATGCGGTGCTCTTGTTTAATATTATTTTAATATTTGGTTTTGTTTATGTTTACAACAAAGATCTGAAAAATGATTCTTAAATTTGATCTGACTGGCACATAAAGAGTATATTTTTATCTTGTATACTGTACATGTGTCTGTTTTTGTACATTTGTAGGCTTTTGCAGAAGAATTGCATGAGCGAGTACGCAAGGAACTGTGGGGATATGCCAATGTGGAACAGCTGGATGCTGCGGAACTCCACAAAATAAAATACCAGGTAATCCCTGAGGCCAGCGTTTCAAAGGCTCTTAGGTTATTATCGGACTTAAAATGTGTTTAAGTTAAATTATTTATTCAAATGTTTAATGCTGATTCAATTCATTTTAGTTTTTACAAAAGTGTACAATAGAAGTATGAAAAAATATTTGCTAGCCAGTTATTACACAAACATCACAAAGTCTGCACATGACTGTTTTGTCTGTATATGACTCATGTGAGCATCCAAGGGTCTTTAGGTCAGACTGGCAGACTGTGAACTCCCTTTGCTGATCTTTATTGACCTTTGACAACCAAAACTTTAAGCACAGTTTCATTAGATGGGTGGATGATCATTGTCTTGCAGCTTTTTTAAATTGAATTAGAAAATTCATAGATATTGAATGATTTGTGGTTGGGCATCAGTAATATGCTTGCCCATCAAACCCCAAATATAAACAACTTGAGCAATCGTAACACCACTCTGTAAGATCTTATCAACAAAGCACAGTTGTTTGCTCATGTTTTCAGGTCGCATTCACCGCTACTTTCACTTAAGTAATTGCATGTATTTCACAATTTATAACTTAAGTCCTCTTGTATGAATTATTGTAGTAATGCATGATATTTCCACTATAAATTTTCAAATAATTAAGTGCCAAGTGTTACATGCATGGTATGCAATCGGTAGTAATTGGGCTGCGTTCTGTAAAATCTAGGCTAATTGCTTGTGCAGTCAGCATAGGCTATACAGGGACAACACTTTCCACTTACACTGGATTTATTATAGAATCTACGTCATTTAAACTTAAAATTCTATAAAAGCAAAAAGAGTAGTCCCTGATAAGCCTGTGTGGGCAAATACAAATAAATAGCATTTATATAGCGCAAAAATTATAAGCATATTCTATTTCCCCACAATAACATATTACGCATTAAGACGAAAAACTTGTTAACAATATACAAAATTGTTCAAGAATGTTGAAACAAAAATGTTCAAGAATGTTGAAACAATCAGAATTAACTATTTTAGGAAATAACAATGCAGGCTTCATATTTATCCAACAAGTAAACTAATTGTTTGTAAAATTGTCCATACATATGTGTTTTCAGACTCGATCTAAAACTACACAGGCTAATCTGGGATGACACTTTATGTACATGCATTAAGCCCAGTTTTGCCAGAACACTGCTTTGCCAGAACACTGCTCAAAGATATCTGTTGTTTACACTACAGGGTATACGGCCAGCCCCAGGCTACCCCAGCCAGCCTGACCACACTGAGAAGGAGACGATGTGGCGCCTGCTGGGCGCAGACAAGGTGGGGATCACGCTCACAGAGTCCCTCGCCATGCAGCCGGCAGCATCGGTGTCGGGACTGTACTTTGCCAGCGCTCGCAGCTCGTATTTCTCTACGGGTAAGGTGTGCAAGGACCAGGTGGAGGACTATGCCTCAAGGAAGGCCATGGATGTGAGTACAGTGGAGAAGTGGCTGGGACCGTGTCTGGCTTATGATGTGGAATAGATATTGTTTGGTGGTTTGGGTAAGGGTATTTGCAAAGTGGGCGGGGATTATAGGAATTAATTTGTCTATCTTCTCTCTGTAACACGTTGTTTCCGCTTGATATCTTCTATGCAATCAGATGGCTTTTCATGAAAATGTCTTTGAATGTTGAAGGCGTTGAGAGTTTTGCATGAGTCAGTTTATCCCACTCAAAGCAAAGGTTGTACTTCAAAGTCAATGTTTTAGTCTCCCTTTTTGTGTTTATCCTATCTTCTATACTCTTTGAAAAGTTTAAATAAAAACTTTCTATAGGTAGTGAGGAAATTTAGACATGTGCAGAGTTAGTCATGCCGGCTGAAGGTCATACATCAAGGTCAAACAATTTTAGACTCAATTATCATGTCCCCCCAATTAACCTATATCTTTTGAAGGAATTGCAATGTTTTTACAACCAGCTGTAGATGGCAGGAGTCATGTAACCCTGCTCAATGTCAAGGTCTATCGTTTAACCTTTATTGTTTGGACCTCTTAGAGCATTTTCTTCAAAACTTATTGTCATTTAGGAGATGTTGAGAAGTCACGAGACAATCAAAGACTCAAAGTGTATGTCACCACTTCATGGTTATACAAAGTTTGGTAGTTGATATAGCAGTCTAGGAGACCTTGTTTTAAAGGGGCCTTTTCACAGATTTTGGCATTTTTTAACTTATTCATTAAATGCTTTATATCGATAAATGTAAACATTGAATCGTAAAAGCTCCAGTAATAAATCAAGAATAAAATTAAAAAAAGGAAAAGAACATTGCCCGGACCAGGTTTCGAACCAGTGACCCCTCGAGTCCTGCCAGAGTCCTGAAGTAAAAACGCTTTATCCTACTGAGCTATTCCGCCGTGTACACATACTGAATGTATTTTATACCTTATATAAGCAATCTTCGTAGTTTCACAAAATTTAACGACAAAAACAGAACTCTCCAAATTATTCAATCGTTTCGCGTTACAACGCTTTATAATTTTTAGGTTTTAAAATCGTCAAAAGATGCATATAATGGCTATATTAGACCATGGTAAATGTTCAGTATTACTGTTTCCTCACAAATATCATAACTAAAACGAAAATTTGCGAATCTGAAACAACTTCTTTCAATTTTGTCAATTTACCAAAGCGTGAAAAGATCCCTTTAAATGTTTGCTCCCTTTGTATTATTTTTCTATCAAATGTGCGATCTCAATTTAGATGGTTCCTTAGAAATGTATTTGACATACATACATGTATATTTGATTTGATTTTTACATGTCAAGTACAGGTTTGTAGGTTACATTAATAGGTTCGCATGCCTGTTTTAAAGTTTATTTTTTGCTAAATTATGTTATTGTATAATGGAACATAGTATTATTTTGTGTGTTTACCACTCTTTTATATCATACACCTTTATAACAATACTTGTAGTTCAGTTTTTTGTCATACATGTATTCTTGTTGAACAAAATTCAATTTAGAATTATGAATACAATAATGTACACTATACAATGTTTTGTTAGAACAATAAACATTTTAATAAGTTATCTAATATCATTCTGTCTATCCACGGTTTGGAAAGATTCAGGTTAAAGTGCTTGTAAGATATTTTAAATGTGTGTATATATTATGCAAATAAGATGTTTTAAGTTTTTACAATTGTAAATGCTTTATTTGTTAAGATGAGTTTTCTTTCTATTTTTGAAGAAAAATTAATGATGTAATTAACTCTATTTTGTGCCATAATCAATTTTTTATGTTACGTATGTTGCTGAAGTTTCAATATGTAAATGATATGGGCCACTCGTGAAAATATTATTTTTCTATGATCAAGAGTGGAATAACAAACGATCTTACACTGACATGAACAAATTTTCTGTTTCTTTTATGAGGCATATTTTATTCAAGAAAATAATTACCTGTTGTTTCCCTTTCGCTGAAAAGTTACCCTTTCTCCCGTGGCATGCCTAAATACATTTCAATACACAAAATGACGTCATTAGTGTTTGTTATACCAGCAAAATTCTCCGGTTAAACTCTTTTACAATGTAAATAAACGGTGAAAAAATAAATAACAAGAAAAATTGTTAGATTCCGTGGAATGTTGATTTTATCAAGCAAGTACTTGTTAAGTGGGTCAAACAAGGGAAGTAAATCTTGATATGATAATCTAAAAATAGAAAAAGTAGTTCCTTAAATTATTTTTTTTCACTGGTGAAAATAACAATTTGTTTATTTTCACTGCTGTTATTTCACTGAAGAAATGTCATATTTTGTCATTAGGTATAAAAGAAATGCATGTTTGTTATTTTAAATTAATTTTGTTATATTTGTTTGTGTGTGTTTTTATATTGTTTTGCTGGATGTCTGTCCGTCAGTTTGTCGGTAGACCAGTTCGTTTGCAATCAATACAATTTGACTGATTGGCTTGATACTTCACATGTGCGTTGGCCTTAGACAGTAGATGACCCCTATTGAAATCGGGGTCACTAGGTCAAAGTTCAAGGTCACTGTCACAAAAAGTGAGGAAATCGTTTACGATCAATAACTCCTCAACGAATTGACCGCTTGGCTTGATACTTCACATGATGATTGACCTTGGACAGTAGATGACCCCTATTTAAATTTGGGTCACTAGTTCAAAGCCCTGTATTTGGTTGTGTTTTTTTTTTGTTTGGGGGGGGGCATATGTCTCCGGAACTCGTGTTCATTTGGTTTTCAATTATAATTACGGGTATAATTTTGTGCTAAAATGAAATGCTAATATGAGTTGTACATGTATGAGATACTTTAACCATAATGATTAGTACGAAATATTCTTTAATCTTTGAATAAACATTTCTGGAACATATTCGTAATTTATGTTCTATGCACATAAATGTGATACTATATACCAGTATCTTAGTAAATCAGTTGCAGAAACTGAGGTGAGGTTATTTTGAAAAAGTGAACATGCAAATTCATGTTGAAAACATAATTGTACGCCCAGTTTCATGAAGAGTTGTATTTAAAGTATATAAGTATATAATTATACATAAAACTGGGCGAAGATAATAATGCATTGAATGGAAAGGTTATGTGCCTTGTTTGCTATTTATTATCATGTGTATATTCGTCTTATTTGATGTCAGTGTTGTGGTTGTAAAGATTTCTTATGTGGAAATGTTAATCAGATTTATAAAGATCCAAATAATGCATAACAATTTTATCAGAGTGTCTGACTTTTGTGATTTTGTTTGCAGTGGTATGAATGGGAGCTATTTTTATTTTTTCGTGTGATAAATGTGTTGCTATTAAAGCAATCATGTGCCTGTTTGGTTTCTTTATTTGAGGCACCCAGCATAAAATACAACAATTGACGGTAATAATCATGACATATTTTTTTAGACATAAACAGTTAAGTGCAATAGATACAATAATAAAAATAATATGTTCAGTCAATTTGCATTTTCTATTATTTAATAAAAAAGCATGTTGTTTATATGCAATTGAACGATACTGTTAACAAAACAACTCCATTAAAATAATATTTATGGGAGAATGTATTGTTTTTTTCTTCTGTTTCTTCTTCCACTGTAAAGTGCAGGGCTTCTCTGGAGTATCGACGCACAATGGTCGTAACACACTAGAGTGCAGTATAAAGTAAGCTAAAACTATAGTATGAATCAATATTTTTTATGGTTTTGTCTCACGCTTCATAGAATTTTCTGTTTGACCATAGCGTGCCCGATTGCATGAAAGCAACTACACTTAAGCCACGTCATGCGAGAATGGGTCTTAATTCGTATGCGGCCAATGAAGCTCCAGGCCATGCGCCTTCATGTAGTCTGGTCAGCAGCTACCCTGCCTGGTATTAAGTCTCGCAATGTATCGTGATGTCATAAGCGGATGCCCCGGTTAGCGCAATGGTTGGTAGAGACACGTCTCACCTAGGTGTGTTAATCCCTATTTTCGGAAGCATGTTAGTTTGTTTGGTGGTCACCACACCGGACTGGTAAGAAGATACGATGGCCGCATTAGGCATAAGATCCATTTTCGCATGACGCGACTCAATTTAAATCGGGTCATAATTGAACTAGCGTTATTTGCATTGCGAAATTATCTCTAAACTACAACATGGTAAGATCCTACAACATGGTAAGATCAAGTATGTAAACCAATTCCAAAGCAGATATTTTCGCATTGTTTAATTGGTTGAACAATTTCAGCTTTTCTTTTATTTTCATACAACCAGTGACGTAACCCTAAACAATAAAGCCATATTAATCGTACATATATGGAGAATATTATGTGAGTTTGGGATAAAGATCAATTTTATCATGCGTGGCTAAGAACCATGATAGCGCGAGGCTTGCCTTTTTCCATTAATAAATATCAAATATCGCATTGTTTGACTATTTTGTTTTCCCGTAGTTGACGAAAACAAATTCTCCATTTTTTGGAAAAATCCGAGTGTGATATAAACATACCGATAGTAATAAAGCTAAAGTTTATACAATCGTTGTTATACTATCGCGAGTTTATACAATCGTTGTTATACTATCGCTGTTCATCTGGTAATAGGATAAAAAGGAATTCGCAGACAGATTGTGGTAAACGGTTGTAGAACGGTAAAGGGGCATTACACCAATGCCCGTGCGTGCATCCTAAGCAACACGAATTTGACCAGTTTCAAGTAGCGACGGCTATTTTTGACCCATGTATTGGACATGTGTAGTTAAATATATGGCTATAAGTGATAACGCTCCTTTGAGGCCGTTATCGTTTGCCGCATTTGCAAGCCTGTTATTGCATTTTACGTCTAAGACTTACAGAATTAACATTCGCGTATTGTCACTTGCATCATAAACTGTGGTTTATACTACAGTGTAACACATTTATTCTTGTGCCATTTTAATATCATTACACCGTGAACTTGTTTAGAAACGCTAGAATTGTAGCCTGTCACAACAGGAAAATATGGTTTTAAAGGATGATCTATTATGTAGCCTTTTAATATATAAATGTCAAACGGGTTTTCCTTTTTGGGGTGATCGTGCCCAATGGGGCAGCAAGCGAACACGATAAAGGTACACGGTTTGCACCCTCCCATTACGCTCCAAATTTTTCCCTGGAAGTTAGTTGGTTACTAGTACATGCGCAAATACCGTTGAAAGCCTTGTGTATATGTTTGCCTTTCCATTGAATGAAATGGTTAATTCATGTCCCCACTGAAACTACCAGTAAATTGACATTTTAATTATTTATCCACGCGACTTGTTTAGAGCAACAAACGAATCAACATCAAACGTAACAGACCGAAGCCGGCGTCGTTAAAGGGACCTGTTCACAATTGAAATATATACGATTTCCTTCTTATATCGTGATAAATGCTGTTATTTTCGTTGAAACTGATCGAACATTCTTTAATAAGAAGTATACACACATATCTTTGAATACATTCATGATTTGAGTCGCGTTCTGAGAAAACTGTGCGTAAAGTGTCGTCTCAGGGACGACACTCCGCTTTTATGGTATTTTTAATTTCAAGGAATTCCCTCCTTACCGAAAATCAAGTTTAGGCGAAAGGTTTAGTCCCTGATTAGCCTGCGGACTGCACAGGCTAATCTGGAATGACACTTTACGCAAATGCATTATGACCAGTTTTCTCAGAACAAGGCTCATTTATAAGCTGAAATGACCGAGACGTTAACGAGTTTTTAGTCTGATTTGCTGCTCAATAAACATCCGCTATGATTCGGTTTGAATAATAACTGACTGAAATCGCTTACTTTATGGAGTCTTACTTTTGTTTTTAAGTTGATGGTATTGTTTAAAATGTATTTGATTCTTTTATTTAACAAATTATTATTTTGTTTTATTTTTACAATGGCATGCTTTTGTGTGTTTTTTTTCTAAATTAATGTTATTGCAACTAACTGACGTTGGACTATTCGAAAAGTCTTTTGAGGATAAATACCATATTTAAAAGTATATGTGAGCAAGTCCGTTTAGTTTTAGATTGTAATTGGACACGAGCGAGCAATGACAGCATTCTCGCAGCTTTGATAATGTGCCAGAACATTTTCGCAACGGTCGTTAATCACGGAAACTTCTGTGTTATTCGCTCAGCACTGTCAACGAACATTAATATTTTAGAATTGCCTTACTGACAAAAGGCAGACTTGGTGTGATTTGTTCTGTTAGGGATCAAATGTTGTTCCCAGTGGCAGAGCCGAAGTGTGTGCATGATCGTGTTGAATCCCGTTTACCGAATATTTACTATATAACCGGTTAAAGTGTATTGAAACAAGAAACGGGAAATTAATGATTAACAATGCTATTGCGCGATAAAGTTGCTCAGCGGTACATCAACAGTATATACTTGATATATATACACACCGTTTCCGTTACCTAGTTATAAGTTAGCATTCGGAGGTCCCGCACCAGGCTTTATAGCAGAGGCTTCCTGCCTATCAAGTAGTCAAGGGTGACGATTGCTTTCCAGTCAAGCGCCAAAAATTTAGTGCGGCTAAAGATGCGCATCATTTTATGAACAGATTCGTGTTTTAGTGGTAACATTCTGCACCCGATTGTATAAACAGTTAAACCGGCGGTTAACCACATACCGGCGATTAAAAGTCGGTAACATGTTGGTTACTGGTCGGTAAGCGTTTGTTTAAAATTTGGTTAGTTATACAGATCGGTTAAAACCCAGTTAAAACATACCCTGCTTCCCTAGGTGGGTAAGTACAAGTTACCGAGAGGTAACTTACACAAAATGGCATCATAAAAGCTAACCATCGACGACCTTCACAATTTCGACGAGTAAACAACAAAATTGCAGCGACTGACACTTTATTTGACTTAATTTACAGGGCAATACGATTTCCGACTTCGGACAACGAATTTAGGGCGCACAGAACGTGTTTCATATATTCTGTTATGGGTATGCCGTGTGTGATCCGATGCATCAATGGCGCCCATGTTAAAATCATTTCTCCGAGAACAGGGAACAACAAAAGTACAAACAAAAAACAAAACACGTTCGAACTAGTATCTTACCTTTAATAATCCTTTAAAATCCATAAATAATCCATTTAATTCAATAATTGACGAGTTTGCATCTAGGGTCTTTGATAATTATTTTAGCATAGTTGAATAAAGACCCTTATGCCATCATTATATTCAAATGAGAACTCAATAAACTTTCTTCCTCGTCACACGCTACGTCATGTACTCTATGTACATTACTGCTGTTAAAATGAACCGGAGCAGTTTATCAAATGTGTCGTGTTCTGAGAAAAATGGGCATAATGCATGTGCTTAAAGTGTCGTACCATATTAGCCTGTGCAGTTTGCACAGGCTAATCAGGGACGACACATTCCGCTTTTATGACATTTTTTTGTTAAAATGAAGTCCCTTCTTAGCAAAAATCAATTTTTGGCGGAAAGTGTCGTCCCTGATTAGCCTGTACGAACTTAACAAGCTAATCTGGGACGACACTTTACGCACATGCATTATGCCCAGTTTTCTCAGAACACGACACAAATAATAGCCGTTGGTGAACTCGGTTGCATTTGCAGAATTCTGCATACAAAGATATATTTAAACTTGAACAATGTTGTATTTGTCTATGGTAAATTCCCTTATTGCACAAGAAAGTAAGCAAGTTTATTGTAAACATAAGCCAAATTAGAAGAATAGTCTAGCATGTTACGACGACCATGTATAATTTTTATGTTACATCTAGAACAACTAGAAGAATAGACGTCTTTGTAAGCACTCTCTTGCAGTTTGGAAGCACCAGGGATTCCGCTAAATGATGCAAATCCCGACATCATTATCAATTTGTCCCTGGTCATTTTGATGAACTCATAGTTAAAATTTACACTTTATTTTATTGTGAATTCATTTGTTAATGAATTTGATAAAAAAAAAATATACATGTTGCTGTTTATAAGCGTGAAACTTCGCGCGAAAATTACGTCATTAGAAAATGCATTGTGGGAATGTTTTGGTTAAAGTTACCGGTGGTTAAATTCCACTATGCGCGGTTAGGTTACTTTGCGGTATATCGTGTTTATACAATCGAGTTACCTTGAAGGTAACTATACCTGAATAACCGCAAACTTACCAAGGTTTGAATGTTACCGAGCGGTAACTTTAACCAGCGTTTATACAATCGGGTGCTGGTGCCGAACTGCAGGGGGTCACAGGCTCGATTCCTCGCTCAAAGGTAACCTACCAACTAGTTTTTCGTATGAGACGTTAAACCGCGGTGTAGTGTCATAGATGCTTTACACCTCGCACGAATAGACCCGGGGTCGTTTTTAAACGTTGCATCTCTAGTGTCTCGTATTACCCACTGTAGCCCATCTAAAAGTTCCGGTGCAAGGAATAAAAATCTACTAATACTTCTTGATGTGGTATACTATTTTCACAAAGGTAAGATCGAATACCCGGATGGAGTTTTATCAACGCACACTGCGCAAGCACACCAGACACAATCCGTTTACAAAAGGGGTTAACACATAACACAGTACATATAAATATACAAAATATTAGGTTAGTGTTGATTATAGATCAGGTTAATCATGCGAGGCTTAGAAAACAAAAAGCACGGGCCTTGGCGAGTGCTTTTTCGTTTTCGTGCCGAGCATGATAAACCTGATCTATAATCAACACTAACCTGTTACTCTTTTTATCCCACTTGTTATTTTGTAAACCCTTTTATTTAAACAAAATAAGTTTGACTGGATAATTTCGCTGGATTTATGAAGTCATTTCGTCGAAATATTGACGTGATTTCCTGCCGTTGATTATAGATGATACTTAATCAACGGGGCTTTAATCAACCGAATTCGCTGTAAAAGTGGGATAAAAAAGGGATCATCGCCTTGTACCGGTCCATGCAAATCATAGGCTCATTAGATCCGACATTTTAACACCGACATTTAGTCAGAAAATAAATTTCCTCGACAAACAGTGTAAGCTGTTTGTTGTAAATAGTTGGATGTAAGGTTACTTATTTCTTAACTCGAAATCATACTCACACATAGTAGCTATAACGAATTTTATTTATCATCTAATGCACTTTTAGTTATTCCTTACATATACACGTCCTCACATTAGACTTTTTATTTATTGTGTATATATAATTATTTTATCAATAAAAACTGTTCCCATGAAGCCGCTGAAAAACGTAACTGAAAAGTTTCAGAACCGTGAACTTCGTTATAACTTTGCGTAAGAGTAGAACTTGCGCAGGCTACGCACATGAGATGTGGGTGTCATCTAAGACTGGGTTGTGATTGGAAACAGTGGAACGGAACTATTTGTCGCGCGTCTATGTCTATGTTTTGAATTGTGTGACATGATGCCGTTGACACATATTGGGAAATAGTAGTGCACATACGTTCTTATAGAAAACAGTGTAACTACGCCTTGATAAAAAAGTACTGTAGTTTGGTGATTAATCGGAATGACTTTGCTGGTAAGATTTAGATTGTTGGATTATTTTTAATTTAACAAGGGACCATATAAAAAATCAGCTGTTAATAAATAACTATGTTTATCTCAATGCAAGTCGGCAATATGTCAAGAATGTTTATTTTTATTTAGCAAGTTTGACCACAGCGTTCGCATGCCGACGATTCACGGGCAAGAAAAGAGCTGTTCACACCATACATACTAGCCGTACGACGTTGGTATATATGAGCCGTGGTCTGGGAAAACTGGGCTATTGCATGTGCGTAAAGTGTCGTCCCAGATTATCTTGCGAAGTCCGTACAGGCTAATCAGGGACGACACTTTCATTTTTATGTGGAACTTTTCATTTCAAGGACGTCCCTTCTAAACGGAAACCCAGTCTATGCGGAAAGTTTCGTCCCCGATTAGTACATGTATGAAGACCAGTGATCCCAGTACGTGGCTCGTGTAACCAATGATTTTTTCGTGTCGAAAATTAAAACTATGAATTGCATATTATGAAAACAATTTGTTGATGAAATAAACGCCATTACCATTCATAAGAACTATTTGATTCATCGAAAATATGGACATTTGGTGGGTGGCATGGTTGTATAAAGGAAAATTTTACCAATATTCTATATTTATGTTAAAGTTAACTTTGTACAAATTCTGTTTTCAACTCTAATTTTAACAACTAAATCCGAAAGATATTTCTTGATATTTTCTATTCCCGTTTGTTCTCGTTTTTCTAACGGACAATGTCAAATGATGGACGAAAACTAATGAGACTCAGGTTAAACCGTGAACTAGAGAGTTTTTGAATTCTGATTAATATTTTTGTAATGAATGATGAAAACGCATTACCATATATATTGGGAAATAATATTCTTAAAAAAACATTTAACAGGATTGTATAGGGCGATAGAAGTGATACACGGTAACTTCCGAATTCTTTAGCCCTTGTAGACACATTTAACTAGGGAAAGAAATGGACTGTTTACACGTCTATATAAAACAATTCAAACAGTTTCATTATATAAATTTATTTGATTTCTAAATGACAACCTTGTACAATGATCAAAAGATAAAGACTCATACGTAACTGTCCTTTATAACAGCAAACTACGAATAAGCGGCAAATTAAGAACAATTAAGAACAAAATAATACTGATTAATTAACGCTTTACCCCTTAGAAACGTATTTTCACGCATTTACCTTAGAAAGTTATATTTAACCTAAGAACTTTCTTACTAGATTCAAGTTTTTAAGGCTTCATATCCAAACCTTAGATACGGATGAGCAGCAAACAGCATACAACCTGAACAGCCTGCGAGTTACACGCAAGCTGTTCTGGTTTTATGCTGTTTGTACAAAGCCATTTTCATTTGGCTTTTAAGTGAGAAAGGGTTAAACCAATTTAATGATCGAAAGACTTGATAAACCGTGTATATGTGCTGACTTAAGAATGCGACTTTTTAAATGGTGCATGTACATTTTCCTTTTCTATAGTGGTTGTTTTTCAAGAGCACTTACATTTTTATTCCAAAGAACTTGATAAGTAATGAAATTGTATTATACGTCTGATAGTTAAAGAAACGAATTCAAACAAGACACCAATTTTAATGTTCAAACTAGCATTTTAACGAATACTAATCCCCATGGACCGTTCTGGATCTAGATATGTTCAGTGAATGGTTTCCTCATCACTTTCCAGACAAAGCAAAAGTTTTTATTGTTGCTTGCTTGACGCTTTACGTATGCAACTTAGTATGATATACAGCAGTAGGTGCGATATCGGATTTTCGCGCGCTTTCAGTGTGCCATGGGATGCCTTTGTCGTGGGTTTCCTCGTATCGTCGTTAATATTAATATAAGTGGGCGCCGCCACAACGAATGATGTCTACTGACTTCGGGTTTCCGCGGAAGCGTGAAGTCCAATCAGCACATTGACCAGTGGGTATCATTTGTGGCAAAGGCCAGGTTTGCACTTGAGTCACGTGAGTTGTGTGACGTGAACGCGCGGGACGGCGTAACTTTACATTAATCGAACGTTGGTTAGATTTGAAGACTTTCATAACACGAACGCTTGTGGCATGTTGCTCGCTTTAAATGGCGGCGCGTTTCTTGTGCAACTCAAGATACCTCGTACCAAGATACTGCTTAAAGTCATCTGCATGGATCGATGGAAACTTGATCGCCACGTCCATGACGCGTCTGCCACTGATCTCTGCAGATGGGGCGTATCAAATCACAGCCCTCCACGTTGTATTGAGTTTCTATATTTATCGCAATGTCCTGTACTAGTATACCCGGTGAATGTGCCTGTCTTTTATACATCGAGCATCCGTTGGAAAACTCCTTTTACCACCACATTCTTAACGTTTAGAGCGCCGCCGTCGTCGGAACGGACGTCGGCAAAAATAGCCTACTGATAATCTGACGCCGCGCAACCGTTTATGTACTCCGTCAGCGTGGAATTCTGCCTGTATCGGACGCTGCCGCCGCTCGTCTGGATGTCGATTTTCGGGAGGCTGCAACGCCGGCTGTTCTTTAGCAACGCCGTCATTTCGTTCTCAACCAGACGTCCACGACTGTTGATGCTATCGAAGTGGTTTCATTGGATAAATCCGATACGCGATTTTGGTGTTTTGGCTTGAATATATTTGGTTCTCCCTCCATTATAAATGTTCTTTGTTACAAACAAAACTTTTCCAAACATATCATCGACGAAATCGTTTAAACGATAAGCTGTTCTTTTAAAAAATCGTATAAAACAAGGCTCAGAGCTCTACATTCTGCATTTACGAACTTGGGTTTTCTTATACTTAAAACACAAGCACGTTTACAAGGTACCCTATATATCAGTTATATGTAGGTATACATGTATATGACAACTTCATGTGTACAACACTTATTCGCAAACATCTGAAAGACTTCAACACTTACTGTTGATAGCAGCCCAATATTGAGTTTGTTTCGGGAATAGTATCAATGTATTTCCAACCTTTTAGATAGCTTAAAAAGACTTCACACCGATAAATTGTTTATAACTTGTATACATATTCGCTTCTATTAAGCTTCAATGCGCGATTAATCCAATATATTGTGAGTTAACTTTGCATTTTGTTTAAAATGCAAACACTATTATACCATTAATACACAATTCATTATATACATTGCATATAGGAAACATCATGCCCGTTGATGTTCACACTTTTTCTTTTAAAAAATTATGAAAGTGAAAACTTTTTATGCTTAAAGGGATCTTTTCACGCTTTGGTAAATTGACAAAATTGAAAAAAGTTGTTTCAGATTCGCAAATTTTCGTTTTAGTTATGATATTTGTGAGGAAACAGTAATACTGAACATTTACCATGGTCTAATTTTGCCATTATATGCATCTTTTGACGATTTTAAAACCTAAAAATTATAAAGCGTTGCAACGCGAAACGATTGAATAATTTGGAGAGTTCTTTTTTCGTCGTTAAATTCTGTGAAACTAAGAAGATTGCTTATATAAGGTATAAAATACGTCAAGTAAGAGTACTCGGCGGAATAGCTCAGTAGGCTAATGCGTTTTTACTTCAGGACTCTGCCAGGACTCCAGGGGTCACTGGTTCGAAACCTGGTCCGGGTAATGTTCTTTTCCTTTTTTAAATTTTATTCTTGATTTTTTACTGGAGCTTTAACGATCCAATGTTTACATTTATCGATATAAAGCATTTAATGAATAAGTTAAAAAATGCCAAAAATCTGTGAAAAGGCACCTTTAATATTCCTTCAAGTGATTTTATATAAAGCATTGACTGATTTTGTTCACGATTTCATACATAAAATAATATATAGATTCACGTGTATAGTTGCCTTTACAAAAATAAATGCAATATTTTGCAATCCATGAAATTGAAACGATAAATTTCACGATTTATTGTTTTAATGATTTAAAATTTGATTAATAAAGATGATAAAACGAAGTGTAGGGCTTACGATTACGCTTTCCAATGACCGCATTGCAAAATCCAAGTGACCATATTTCATTATACAATGTTAATAGGATTATGCAGTTTATGTTATGGTTTAACGATTTCAAACTCATTCGATAGTATCTGTATTGATTCGACTGATCATGTGTTAATTGATTGGGTTCTTTCTATTTGTTTGAAATATATGAATTATTTAAAGAGCCAGAATGTATTTAAGTTATATATGCTATGAATGTTGTTTATCTTGTTTGACGTGCATTTTGAAATAAGTTGTATTTGTTGATGTAAGCGATAATGCCTCACACGCAAGTTTGAGAATACAGCTATCGAAAGCAAACATATTAGCCTCGCTCAGTGAAAACGGGGTTTAATGCATTCGCGTAAAGTGTTATTCCATACCAGCCTCACTGTGTAGTTCGCACAGGCTTATCAGGGACGAGACTTTCGCCTGCACTTGCTTTTCGCAAAGAAGATAATACCTTTAAAAGAAAACATACCAATGAATCTGAAGGTGTCGTCCCTGGTGAGCATCTGCGGGCTTCACATGATAATCTAGGTCAACACGTTACGCACATGTCGCAAACCCCATTCCGAGAGTGTAGCGGATCCGTGGTCTAGTGGTAACACACTGGCTTCACAATCCAGAGATCGCTGGTTCGAACCCCCGCTGCACCTAACCTACTAACTCGTCTTTCGCATGAGACGTTAAACCGAGGTGCAGTGTACTAGGTGCTATACACCGGGCACTAAAAGACCCAGGGTCACCTCTGGAACGGGGTGTCTCCTGTATCTTGCACTATCCTTCGTAACCAACTAAACGTCTTTCTGGGCGCTATGGCCATATGGGAGACAATCCCGGTGCACTCGATAAAAAAACAACAACAACAACACAACAACCATTCCGAGAGCGAGGCCCATATGTATCAGAACATGTATAAACCTGAAGTCATCTTGCAAACATCCGTTGCAACATCAAATGTTACATTCATGTTCATGGCTTCATCGTGTCATGGGCGTTCTATTAAACAGTCTTTATTAAATCATATTCAATTATGGATCGCCTAATGAAAGACGCTTTTCTCAGTATGAAATATCAGGTTCATCCTCATTTTGGAGTTGTATCAGTGAATGGTCCAACTTTACCACGAGATTGCCCGACCCCAGTGAAGTTTTTTACTTATAAGATCAAATGCTCTTCATACGTTTCATTGGTTTTACAACAACTCCCGATTATTGGCGCGAAATAGGATTGTTGTTGTTCTTTGATATAATATATATCAAAAATAGGCGACGCCAGATTCAACTGGCCGTGCACTATGTCGTTTTGTATGAAGATGCTGAACACCTGTGAATAGGTTTACTTCGATATAACCAAAACAACGAACCTTTGACTGTTTTATACGAGCATATATTTTTCAGGTATAATATCTAATATAAAAGTCTTTTTTTCTGAAGTAGGAAACCTTATTGACGAGGAAAGTCTATACAAGCACATTTTATTGGAATGAAGGATACCCTGTATATGAGACAAAATTAAAACCAAATAAATAGATATCGTTAAAATAACATGTATAAAACACGCATTGAAACCTCGCGCGCAATAAAGTTACCATCAATAGTAAGCGTACCTCTTCAATCCTTCGGTGTTAGACCTTATTTCGGGTATTAGGCTTGACCTCACAATCCGGTTATCCAAACTAATTAAGACTAATCCCTTACCGAGGCCGAACGTTCGCTGTGAAAACATTAATATTGTGTTCATATTGACTGATTATAACAGGGTAGTTATTCAGGATCAATTCTAGCGGGATATGCATGTGTTTAATTGATACTTCACAACAAAATGGTAAGTCACTCAAGACGTTAGTCTTGTACGTTTACTGTAGTGTAAGCCGACCGTTGTTTCAGACACCATTCACTCGTTACGCTGTCGTTTACATTTAAACTTTCGTTTGTTTTTGTGACGTTTATATTACAATGGTTGTTATCCAGTAACATCTTAATATCATCTTTACATATTTTCACGTAAATGAAAGAATTTAATATGTCATATGATGTAGTTTAAAAGCAGCATTTGTGAATCAATTAAAAGCAAAACAAACAGTTTTAACAAACAGCGCTTTATTGTGATGAAGGTTGTTAATAATCACTGAAAATAAATTACTTTTTATACGTATTTACACGAACAGAACATACAAGTACATCACAACCAAATACATGTAATATACAGAGCATTTTGACACCCCATTCCATACATTTTTTAATTGAATTCACACATGATTTAGCTATACATTATAGTTCTTATAAACTGTTATAATAGCCGTTGTTTTTAAAGGCTTTTCAAACGCGTCTTTGTTCGAAAAATCTTGACACTTTGGTAAAGAATCAATATTTTAAAGAAAAATTGTTTACGATGAACATTTCAAGGAATGAATGGTTTTGAATAAACATTTCCAAAAACGAATGGTTTTGGCTCAACATTTTAACGAAATCATGTTTTGAACTGAATACTCTATGAATGGAAGTTTTGGAATCAACATTTCCAATAACGAGCGGTTTGGAATAAATATTTCCAAGAAAGAGTGGTTTGGAATCAACAGTTGAAAGAACCGGTGGTTTGGAATCATCACTTTAAAGAACGGGTGGTTTGGATTCTACATTTGATAGATCGATAGGTTTGGAGTCAACATTTCCAAGAACGAGTGGTTTGGAACCAACATTTCAATGACCCAATGGTCTGGAATCAATATTTACGAGAGCGAATCTCTAACTTTGCGACAGAATGTGATGTTGTAGGGCAATGCTGATTTACTGTAGATAATGACCTATAATCCCATACAGATATCTACATAAAAATATAACTTTGGTAATATTCGACACCATTGAGTAATAACTCAATACATAAAATTGTTCTATTAATAAGGGTTTGACGGCGTTGCTTCCGTATAACCTTTCTACTAGTAACTTATGATTAACATTTTTTGGCGAAATACGCATGCGCGACGATACAGTCCGCGAGAGAATAAAATATTCCCCCAAAGTATAGTCGTTTTGTGTTAGCATTCATGAGCGCCCGTAAAAACAGGTGATTGCTTTACCCGACGGGGTAATCACGCGACGTTCGTGCCAAGACAGGTATTTTTCGCCGTTTCATACCCTTTATTACTTTGAAATGATTTTTGAAAAACCGCTCAATTTCAAGCCATATCAGAAAGAAAGTGATTTGAGTTTATTTCATATCAAAATTCGCTCTATATCTCGACTATACTCGCCACGAAATTTCTTAGCGGGATCACAAATTACGGTACTCGCAAAGAAAATTCGTAGCGAGTCAGGTCGAGATATAGAGCGAATATTATTAAGAAATAAACGCTGATGACTTTTTTTCTGATATGACTGGATAGTGAGAGCCATTTAAAAATAAATAAACAAAAGTAATACAGGGTCTAAACAGCTAAACATACCTGTTTTGGCATGGTCGTCGCAATCTTCATCGTCACGTGATTAACCCATCGGTTTTCGGACGACCATTTCATCTTTCATCATTGCTCCAGGATTCGAAATGTACCCGAGAAGCGATACCTTTGTGGAAACATTGAAATTCAGTGCAACTGTGTAAGAACTGTCTAAAACGTTAATCTCAAGCAATGTTATTTGTCTATTTTTCAGCCCGAACCAGGTCCACCCGGAAGTAAGCAGACGGTCCTCACGAATGAGCAGATTGCCGGTATGTACTAAGGCTCGATTGGTCATTGTCGGCTCGAGTACTACTTAAAACTACCCCGGTTACTCTTAAGTATACTTCAATGTACCCAGGGTACGAACAATATACTAAAGCGTATCCGGGAATACTTACGCTAAATTGGTCGTTGCCTGTTCTTTTTTTCAGATCAATGTTCATAAAAATATATATGTCAATATTCTGTAAAATGGCCTCAAAATGTTCGAAACTCATGCTCAAAAAGCATACTCTAATATATAATTTCATTTTCGAAAAAAATCAACACTATCAGAACTCCTCGATTGACAAAAACAATACCGTTTTACGGTTTTTGATAGAGCGTTTTACGACATCGGCTTTTGGCGGGAATACAGGTCAGGTACAGAATAATTTTAGCTGGGAATATTTTTAGTATATTTTCCGTACCCGGTGTACATTTTATTATACATAAGAGTACCCGAGGTATTTAGGTAGTACCCGAGCTGACAATGAGATATACTAAGCGTTCCGCAACCTCCGCGCAGAGATTTGACTGGAACCAGCATAGCCCTTCCGTTATGTGTTTCAATCTTTTTGATGAATATTATTTAAAAACGATCGTGAGTGTTTGAATCAACTTTTGTAAAAAAAAATACAACATCAACGTGTATTCCATTCTAAAAAGAGATGCACGAATATCAGTTAACTAATTGTGTTTTGTTTAAGAGCCATATTCACGCTCTATCCCCGTAAGTATAGGCACCAATCAAACAATCAATATTTCCTCTTTTTAAGCAGACATTGTTCTGTTACGATAATATTTTGATGCAATAGTCAAAGTATATATTTTCAATGCCACACAAAATGTTTTCAATTGCAGCTCGTGCAAAATAAGCCTACTTCAATGTGCATTTTCCTTCATTTAAGTCCCTTTATCAAAAGCGCGCATTTGTTTAGTTGCGTTTGATGTATATTTAAAAATTACAGTGTTCACTACCGTAAACTTTTCCAAAGCTCACTTAAAATTCTGCGGGGACTTTTTAAAAAAAGATTTGAACGTCTGGTAAAACCGAAACATAGGTATAAAGCAACCATATTAAATGCTTTAAAAACATAATCTTAGTTTTAAAATATAAGACCGTATTCACCGTCGATATGCCTCTTTAGCTGTATTTATTCCACAAAATTTGTTTGAAATTATTCGCGAACAAACCTTAAGGGTGAGCATACATCTTTACCCCTCCAGAGTACAGAGCGGCATTTCAAGAGTTCGATGCCAACGGTAACGGCAGCCTCACAGTGGCGGAAGTAGGCGCCATGTTGACCGCCCTTGGCAAGGACATCACCAACGACGAGTTACACGAGCTCTTCCGAACAATCGACATAAATGGTGGGTGGCAGTCATATCTCTCCAGTCATAAGTTGTAACCACGTGCCTGCCTTTCTAACATATTTTATATTTCGGTTTATAACAATTCTCTGAAAGTTGACATTAATCGGCCTACTCATGCGGTCAAATCCTTGTCTTTCGGGTAGAACGTCACATTTTAAGGCGAGTTTATAATGCCATTAATGGCTCAATGGATATGGCTTAAGCCGCGGATCAAGGGTTTTGGACGTTGCATTTATGCCACTTTAGTTTTATCATAAGATTCACACAAAGGTGACCACATTTTTAACACCATGTTGTAGGCGACCAGAATATAGACTTCGACGAGTTCATCTCCTTGATGGAGATCGAGTTCAAATCAAGCCAATCGGAACGCTTCATTCGGGAGGCCTTTGCCGTGTTCGACGAGGCCGGAGACGGACACGTGACCACTGAGAAACTGAAGCAAGTCATTCAAACGCTTGAATGCGGCTTTTCTGAAGAGGAGCTTGACGAAATGATACAGTACGCGGACGAAGACGGGACTGGAAGGGTAAACTACGAGGGTGTGTGTTGTTTCGGACAATTTGTGAGACTTGTTTACCATCGCTTGGTTTTAAAGTAGCAATTCTTCACATAACCACTTAGGAATTCGTATTTATGTAATATGCTTTATACGTGTATATAGCATGCGAAATGAACCAATGGGTCTTGTATTCGTATTTCATTTATTGATTGTCAAACTGCCAACTTGTTCTTTTTAACTGATTTAACATATCAGAACGTACAAACTGTATCTTAAGTTTCAACGATAAGGTCATATTTTGTATTAAAAAAATATTAATTTAAATAAACATTTAAATTTAATGGCGAATTCTATAACTTGTAGGCTTGATTGGTCTTCTCAGCTTTGAAAATGAGACCCTACTCACAGCTTACAAGAAGGTATGTCGGAAAATGTATGTTCTTGCAGTAATCTTTTTATATTTACTAAATTATGTAAATCAACACCTGTGGATCAGACTTTGAACTCTTCGTCGTTAAAAAGACTAAAAGACAAAAAGCATATGTCTATGTCTATGTTATACTGCTTACAATCGTTAACGATTATTATTAGCAGGCGCGTTGTCTGGAAACAGTGTTAGTATTTTTGTTATGTGCAGATGAAAATCAGGGTGTTAGGAAAGGATAAAAATAAGTCTTATATACAAGGATAAAAGATAAAAGCACAGCTATGATTTAGAATTTGAAGTTTGGAGGAAGCTGCTCAGCAAAGATGTTTAAGCTGGCGCTTGATTGTATTGAGACAGGTAAGCTGTTCCATAGACGAATGCTCCTAGGGAAGATGGAATTTGCATGGAAATTCGTCTTAGAATAAGGTATCAGGAATTTCAGGTTTCTGGTTGGTATTAGATGGTTGTGGTCAACATGTACAAGATTGTGGTGGATCTTGTAGATGAATGTGACTTCGCTTAGTTTGCGGTGTTGTTCAAGGGTTTGCCAATTTAGAGAGGTTATCATGTTGGACACACTACTAGTGTAGCTGTAGTGTAGGTAGATGTATCTGGCAGCTGACCGTTGGACCTGTTCTACCTTATAGATAAGGTACTGTTGCCAGGGATCCCAAATTGTTGAGCAGTATTCTAACTGCGGTCTTACATAAGTTTTGTATGCTCTTGCTTTTACTGCTTTATTTTTGGTTTTTATGTTGCGTTTAAAGAATCTTAGGGTGTTGTTTGCTTTTGAGGTGATGTTGTTGATGTGTTTGGTCCATGTAAGATTGTTTGTTATTGTTACGCCTAGATATTTTGCGGCGTCAGTTGTTTTGAGGTCTATACCGTGAAGTTTATATTGGTAGAGTATGGGCTTTCGTTTGCGAGAGATTCTAAGTACTTCGCACTTGTCTGGGTTGAATTCGATGGACCAATCTGACTCCCATTTTTCCAAGCAAATGAGGTCATTTTGGATTGTATGAGCGTCAGTGGAGGATTTGATTGTGAGGTATAGTATGGTGTCGTCCGCAAATAGTCTGGTTCTGCTTTTGATATTATCAGGAAGGTCGTTTATATAGGATAGGAATAAGCAGGGCCCTAAGGCTAACCCTTGGGGAACACCTGAGAGGACTGGGAGATTTTCAGAGTTTTGACCTTCAACGACGACCTGTTGGGTTCGGGCTTGGAGAAACGAGTTGGTCCATGAGGTAACCTGGTCATTTATGCCTAATCTTTTAAGTTTATGGATAAGTTTATGATGGTCCACCTTGTCAAATGCTTTGCTGAAGTCCATGACAACGACATCTGTTTGTTGACCATTTTCGAGACTGTCATAGACTTCCTGTGTGAAACCAATCAGTTGCGTCTCACAGCTGTGTTTGGATCTAAAACCATGTTGGTTGGGGTTTAGGATGTCATTTCTGTCATAGAAGGACATGATGTTAGACGTGAGTATATGTTCCATTAATTTTGAGGCTATGCAGGTAAGTGAAATAGGGCGATAGTTAGCAGGATTACATTTTGGACCTTTCTTGAAGACTGGGGCTTACTAATGCATGCTCTCAGTCTTCTGGGACAATACCTGTTTTAAGGGAAATCTGAAAGATATGGGTGAGGACAGGGGCTATTTCTCTGTGAAGTTCTTTCAGTAACCTTGGGAATAGTTGGTCTGGCCCTGAGGCTTTGCTCGGATTTAGGTCTTGAAGTAGCTTGTCTACACCGCCCTGAGTTATGTTGACATGGGGCATGATTGGGCGATCAGGTGGAGTAAGGACTTGCTTGCAGGACTGGAGTAGACTCATTGGTTGGGGTCTGGAAAAAGCAGACTCAAATTGTTTATTGAGTATGTTGGCTTGACTTTTGGGTCTGTGAACTTTTGGCCATTACTTTTTAAGGGGGCGACGCCACAGTTTTCAGTTTGGTTGGCCTTAATAAAGGAGTAGAATTTCTTGTTTCCTCCAGGTTGGGAGTCCTGAGAGAATATGACAGTGTCTAGGTAGTTCCAGTAGGCAGTCCTGATTTCTTTTTGGACGAGACACCTTGTGTGCTTAAATTTATGTGCTAGTTTAGGGTTGCTGGGATTTGACCTTTACATTCTTTTGTATAGTTGGTCGCGTTTCCTTATTAGTTTTATGATTTGGTTGTTGACCCATGGTAGATCACGACGCATTTTTGTTTGTTTGGTTGGGATGTGGATTGGGCTGAGGCGTGTGAGTTCGTCCTTAAATAGAGACCAATCAGCATTTGGGTCAGAGTGGTTTGCTATTTGGAAAAAGCTCGAGAAGGTCACAAAGTCTCTTGAGGTCATCCCACTTCGATTTCCTAAAGCATTTAATGTTCCTGATTGGTTGAATTGGGCGACCTCTGTTAACCTTGATTTCGTGGAATATGATGTCGTGATCTGAGGAGCTAAGGGGTGGTAACGTTGTGGTGCTGTGTACTTGGGCTGGCATATTTGTGAGGAATAGGTCTAAGGTATTGGAACCTCTAGTAAGGCAAGTAACCATTTGCTGTAAATTGTAATTAACCAAGTTTTCTTGGAAGTTTGTGTATAAGTTTCTGTATCTGCAGGTTTCTGTTGGTGCCTCTGATGACCAGTCGATGCTTGGCATGTTGAAGTCGCCAAGTATCCATATAGTGCTGTTATGTGGGATCTGTTTAATGGATGCCCAAAGTTCATTGAGGGACTCCCAATCATTTTCATTTGGTTTGTAAAAGGAAGAGATGTAGATATCTCTTATACCTTTGATTGACAGTTTCGCCGAAACGGCATTATTATTTGTTTTAGTTGGGGATGCTCTTGTATAGGGAGAAATCGTTTGATTACGATTAGGGTGCCTCCGCCTTTGCCTTCTGACCTATCGTCTCGATAAACTTGGTAATCGAGTTGGTCAGGGAAGATTTCAGAGGTGTTTATCTCTAGTTTTAACCAGGTTTCTGTTAGGCATGACATCTGGTTTTATTTGACTGATGACTTGATGGAGGTCAGGGATTTTGTTTTTAATTGACCGGCAATTTATGTTTAAGACACTGATTCTTTCAGATGGCTTTAGTTTTTGGACTGGCTTGACTGTATGTTTTTGTTTTGGATTTGGTGTTGATGTGGCCACAGGTTCAGCCCGAGGGTTTCACTCTGAGAGTTGGTCCCTTTCAAATGGGCCGATAATTGAGGAATCATCTCTTAAGGAAGTATCAAGTGCTAGTAGAGGTGTGAACATGGTATTCTCACTAAGAGAATTGAGGGAGTCGGCTAGGGAGGATGAATAATTTGTGCATCCACATTTAATGCAATGCCAAAGGAGTCTGACAGACAAGAGTAGGTGGAATCACCAATACCCTGACAATCTGCGTGAAACCATATTTCACAGGCATCGCAGAGGATGCCCTTTTGTTTCCATGTGACTGCTTTGCTACAAGTCCCACAGGGATACTTTGGTCCAGGATTCAACTCAATATCAGACATCTGGGTTAACAACAAACAATGCAGGAATATTAGGCATGTTTTTTGCTTACCTTGAGTGACTTTTTGGGGGATAGATCTGTTTTTGAAGTTTGTTCAGATTAAGTTGGTTTGGTCAGATGGTCCGATTTGGAAATCCTTCTGGTTACAAACATGGTGCGGAGTCCGCCCTACACAACTATCTATGTGTCTAAGGATGGATTGGTAACCTACTATGATAATATATAGGGTAAGCAGTGTCACACTCAGCTTCATATTTATCCGAGTACTGGTCCACTTTCGACCGGATGTTATGAGCGGGAGATAACGTACATGGGTGGGTGGGGAACCTGACAATACCGGTTACCTGAAAAGACCTAAATCTTGGGATTGTAGGTCGATCTGATAATAAGAAGGTTAGTATAAGTTAATATACTGTTCTTACCACCTGTTCTGAATGAGTATTACAGTGAAATAAATATTTTTATAGGTGAAAATTATAAAAGTTACGACGAGAACGATAATGTGTGACTGTTTCCGACGCATGCGCATACATCCAGCATACCGGTAGTACAATTAAATATATTTTTTCACACATACATGCTGAGCACGCGCTGACTTTTAAGCAAAACACTGACAGCTGGAAGACATTTGACAACACACATAAGGACCTCATGAGTGAATTAATTTATTTTCTAAGGGCTTATGCGTTTAAGTTGGACCGATTTCTTGTCCTATGTCGTGTACTATGTGTGGACGTCTCACAAGCAAGCACATGAATACATACGGAATATTACGCTAGTCAATTGTTCCAAGAGTTTGTATCACTCGTGGCTTGTGTGATGACGATTTTATTGACGTATCACACGAGAGGCAGAGCCTCGAATGTGACGCGAAAAAGCACAAGCCACGAGAGTGATACAAACTCTTGGAACAATTGACTAGCGTAATATTCATTTTATTATATACAACAACTAACGAAAACAGTTAACAAATGTATTTTTTACTTTAACAAAACTGACAAAACAATGACTAAAACGGTACGACATAGTTTATTTAAGACGCGTATGAATACAGTTGGAAATTAACATGTAAACATTCGAACCGGGAAAACACAGGTTTCCGACACGCTTACCTTAATGCCATCGTTAGTTCAATTTTTATAACAATTAAGTTGACAACTTTAATCCGATGTTTATAACAAAAACGTTTAAACGATATGCACTTCCACTTCTATCTTCCATGTCTTTATCGAAACTTAGTTTAAACCACACTATTTTAGTGTATTCCTATCGAAATATACATTTATGCATGATAAACACAAACTCCAAAATACGTTTTAACGCATAGTTTACTGTTAAAAAACACCACGTCCGACATGTCCTTACAGAGTTTAGATTAAACTATTGTGCTTTGTCACAGAAATGACGTCACACGATGTACTACGTAATATATTTCGTAATATAAAATATTTCTATTTTCGGTGCGTGTAATGTGACGTCATTAAATGGGTCGAAGTAGTCCGGCTAGTATGGTAATACGGAATTGGAAACAGTGCGTAGCGTAATACGGGATTTTTTATTTCAACGATTGATACAACCTGTATTTTGTTAAAAGCATTAAACAGGTATATAATGTAATAAATAAATTTACTAAGTTGCAGCATGCGGAGAAAAGAAGTAGTTCCACGTAAAAAACCATTAATATCACGTCGTTTAAAACATGTTTCATGTATATTAAAGCGCGAGCGGATTGAAGCAAATGAGCCGCCAGGAGAACCATCGTCTTCTGGACCTCGTTCGAACAGATCTCCCGTGCCAAATTCTTCACAGAACGAGGTCAGCGATGGGCCAGAGGTCAACAGAGGGTCGCGTGACAACAGAAGTTCATCGGCACATCACGTGACACAAACGCGGGACGCTATGGTGCAAAGCAACATATCTAATGGCATCTCGGTTGGCGGAACAACAGTCCCAACACGTAATATTAACAATTATAATAGCGGAGATGATACATCTAATGTAACCAACCAGGCGGGTAAAGCATCGCGACCAAATGCCCACGTTGATACACGTAAAACATATACAAGTGAAGTCCTTAAAAATAAAAAGCAAATAACTGTGCCAACTATGGCTGAAATTGCTAGTCAGTATGAACCAGAACATTACAACAAATTCAGCAGAAAGGTGCCCCCGGGAGCGAAAGACGTTGCGTCCTACGGCGAGAAAAAGAACATTGGTTATTCGAACGGAATGATTGCGACGTCTGTTCAAAAGACAAAACCAAGAGCAAGTGACGTCAAAACTAATATTGACGTCACGAATCAAAAGAAATCAAGGCTTACAGGCGGAAAGGATGAAATTATTGATGAAAGGGTATGTAGATTCCAGCAGTGTGTACACATATTAACAGCTATACACTTTCACAGATTTGCCTTCTTCTCAGGTATGGTAATGCATGTGCTGGAACATAGCGTTTTTCGTTCATATTTAATGGATGTCAAAATAATGTGACATACTTAAAAAAAGCAAGTAACTTACTGTTAAGAGTTTGTTATTTATTCCTGGCTCCTAATACCGTAATTTGCAAACAGTGTCAAGAAAAACCAGAAAACAAGAAGATGGAACCAACTAGGCCTACGTTGGAAACCAAATATAAATTGAAATAATACATAAATCTATTAAATTTTGACATGTCAATTGCCGCATATATATTGAAAACTGTATTACACAATTATTCTACTAAGATATCGACGAATAAACGCATGTGGGATGTTTTTCATGCTGGCATATATATTCTTTAGATCGCGTTTGAGAGAAAAATACAGAAAGAGAATCAAAAACCAGCTGGATACGCAAGGGCACAGGTATGGCAATCACTGTAAAGCTAATGCAAAGAGTAAGCATTAGAGAAACATGCGAAAACATATAAGACGCTTCATTGTTCTATTTCATGGCAGTACTTACTATTTCTCGAAATTAACTTCAATAGTAAATTCAAATGTTCAGTGTTTGTGTAGAAGACAAGCGAGCATTTTTACCAGTAAACCTTATTCCTCTTACCAAGCCATGGGACCATTCGTATTTCATTTAGTAAAAGACAAACTACATTTATTAATTATTCTTTTTTTTTCTGAAACACAGGAAGCAAAGTTCTACAAGGATCCTAGTTATTATCTCAAGAAGCGAACAAGTATTAGCCCTACGCAGTGGGACATGAGCAAGACAGACATCCAATTTGAAAGACCGCAGCGTCACGGAAAAGGAGTCCATTCGTCCGTGACGTCCATTGACGGAAACAAACGCTCTCGACGTCCAAGCCTAGTTGATAAGGTGACGTCACGCAGCGCGGACTTCACTGGAAGCGTGACCAATCGCAGCGGCATGACGACCCGGATCTCGTTCTATAGGAGAGGAGTATCCCTCGGGCAACAAAACCGGAAGGAGACAACAGCGGTGGTTCATGGGGAAAAAATGTATCACTCGCTGTGGCGCAAGGCGTTCTCGAATGCTTTAGAAAAAATGAAAGAAAATAAGGTATTGTTTATAAGTTTTAATTTAATTATTGAAAGACAAGTAATTAAAACAGTGAAAACCCTTTAAACACGAAAAGAAGTATGCATAATGTCATCAATATATTTTCGCCTGTCATTTCGCAACTGTAAGCTCAAAACATAGACCATGTGCTGACAACATACCCTTCCAACCCCCGGCATTTTGCGGATTATGTATTTAATAACGTAGCAGACCTAAGCTTTAGTTTGGCATCCTAAAGGCGAGTGTTTATTGTTAGGTCATATTTTAAGTTCACGTGTTTAACGCTTTTTAGGGATGTACAAACAACCAGATAGCGTTTTCTAAGAAGATGTGTCACTCAAAGAAATTAGACAACTTTCTGTAAGGTCAATATTTAACTTCAAGGCCACCAATATGAAAAACAAGAAGATTAACATGTGTCTTTCAGAAACTACTCCCATTTATTCCCCCTCCACCCTGAGCGGTCTATTATAAAATCAATTGAGTATTTTTTCATTATTGCAAAAACGCAAAGTGAGACATGCAAGATGTTCATTATACCAGTTTTAATTGATAATTTTCTCGAACGACCTAGACAAGAAGGATTCTTTTGTCCACTCCGGTCATTCTCGACGAGGAAGTTGAGAAGCGAGCACGTGACAGGAAGCGAGCGGTCACGTGGAAACCAAGGCGCTTTCAAAGTGTGCCGGTTGTATCGCCGTCTTTAGATGATTGGTCGTCGGTAAGTGTGCCGTGCTATGTTAAACAAAAGTATGCTCAATTTGGTGAAAAAACAACAACAACATATGTGTAGAATAGTTGTTTGTATACACTAAACCGACCGACCCTAATTTTTATGGTTTTCCAGTTTTCCGTTTTGGTAATAATCGATCACATTTGGTATTTTTTCGAGATGTTAACAGCAGAAATCACCATATTAGTTTTGGCCTTATGCTTGTTTTATCCCTGGAATAAATAAATATCCTTGCGAAAATGGTGGTGGTGATGATGATGATGATGATGATGATGATGATGATGATGATGATATATTGCTGATATATTGACAATCCTTGTTCCTCATTAACATTTAGACCGGCGGCAAATCCTCGCCAGATTTTAAATTCCTCGCCCGTGGGCCCTATTCGGAGAGATTCAAACAACAGTCTGGCCTGCAGGTGGTCATGAGGCAGCAACAACAGCAATATGAACAGCAGCAACAACGCCGCCTTGCGGAAGTGAAAGAGCGGGACACCACGAGTCCATCGCTCTCTCCAGTTATACCCAAACGCAGTACCATAGTCACCAAATCCGGTTTAAACCGGATGTTTAACATTCAGGTTTAACAGTTGCGTTCGTTGATTATAATTTATGTATTTCTGCAATTGTTGTTTGATATACAAGTATTTGCCATTGTATACCGCGTCGAAGTAAACCTGTCGCAGTTGCTATTGATCGTATTTTATTGTCGCCTTCGTCTTAGCACTTGATACAACAAGTTGTTTGTTTCTGTTTTAAAATAATAACAGAAGGACAAACTGTACTTTTTTCCGGGTTCTTGCTAATATTAATTTAGAATCCAAACAAGCTTTCAGAGCAAATCAATTTTACTGTGCTGCTCAATGTTCAATTCGCTCAAGTATACTAACGTATTCAGCTCAAAACCGATGTATTCGTCAATCTCCACCAAGAATGCTTACAGTTGTTTTGTCTGCGATGCCATATACATACCCAATCTACACACAGTTTTGCTTGGAATAGTATGTTGATGTATTAAATTTTGTGTATACATGTAGGTCCATGAAATATATAAAGTGGAGCTATCATACTAACCCCGGCGTCGGCGTTCCCGTTCCCGTTCCCGTTCCCGTGAGCGTTGGAATGTTAAAGTTTGCGTACCACCTCAAATATTTCCTATGTCTCTTGACATATTGCTTTTATATTTTTCATACTTTTTTATCAACATAACCCCAACCTATAAACAAGAGCAGACAACTGTATAAAGCATTGTGTAAGAATTATGGCCTTTTTTCACTTAGAATATGCTTATTATTGATAAATCTATGTAAAAGTTTGCGTACCACCTCAAATATTGTCCCTTGACATATTGCTTTCATATTATGCATACTTCTTTACCAACATGACCCTAATCTATCAACAGGAGCAGACAACTGTAACAAGCATTGTGTAAGATTTATGGCCTTTTTTCCCTCTTAGAATATGCATATTATTGATAAATCTATGTTAAAGTTTGCGTACCACCTCAAATATTTTCTATGTACCTTGTAATATTGCTTTTATATTTTGCATACTTCCTCACCAACATGACCACAATCTATAAACAAGAGCAGACAACTGTATCGAGCATTTTGTAAGAATTATGTTCCCTTTTTATACTTAGAAATTTGAAAATTTGGTTAAGTTTTGTGTTTAGGTTCACTTTCTTCCTAAAGAATCAAAGCTATTGCTTTCATACTTGCAACACTTACTAACTATCGTAAGGGGACTGTACAGGGCAAGTTGCATAACTCTGGTTGGCATTTTAACGGAATTATGGCCCTTTTTTGTCTTAGTAACTTTGAATATTTTGTTAAATTTTGTGTTTAGATCCACTTTACTTCTTAAGTATCAAGGCTATTGCTTTCAAACGTCAAATACGTTCTTACTATCATGAGGGTATTGTACCTGGTACGTTGAATTTGACCTTGACCTTTGAATGACCTTGACTGTCATGGTCAAATTAATAAAATTTAATTAAATTGCCATAACTTCTTTATTTATAATCAGATTTGATTCATACTTTGACATAACAACACTTACCTGACATACCACAATGGACTCTACCCAAACCATCCCCCACCCCCACACCAGAATCCTGCCCCCCCCCCCAATTTTTTTAAAATTATTTTTCCTTTTTTTATTTTTGAAAGATCATCTAATAAATGACCACACCCCCACATTATACCTCCCTCTCCACCCCAACCCCAACCCCACCCAAAAAGATTTTTTTCTTTGACAATCCACAAATATTTATTTACTTTATTTTTGAAGGATCGTCCAACCCTCCAATCCAAGCTATTGCTATCAAACTTGAAATAAAATCTTATTAGTTTGTTTTATGTCTTTACAAATGTTAAAGAGGTTGTGGAATATATACCTGAACTCAGAATCATCTATAAAGTACAACTTCTTTAAAACATAAGCGATCAATATGTTTTAATTATGGTCCTCTTCCACTTAGAATATGACTATATTACCTTGACCTTATTAAATATTAACAATTTCCCCATGATGGCTTAAGTTATACTGTTAAGCACTCGAATAGTCGAGCGCGCTGTCCTCTGACAGCTCTTGTTTCTCTTGCCGTTTATGATTCCTAGCAAGTAGTAAATATTTGCTACATTTATTTAAACAAAACGCATGCGGTTGTCATAAGTCTTAAAAAATCATTAAAAAGAATCACCGAATTAGTTAAATTGTGCTGGTTGCATTATTTTGTAAAAATATCACGTATACTATGTACTGGAGACCTAGATCTAAGATGGGTCTGTTACATGTAGATAATGCCAATTGTTGAATTATATTGTATTATGACCACTTTGCACACATTTAATAGCCAGACGCTGATATCTCGAAAATACGTATGTCCGTTTTAAAAGGATTAGATTATGCTTATTTTTTTATTTGCATAAACCATTTTTTTAGAATGTTACACGATTTAATTGAATATTGTTTGTGACCTTATCGACGTATATTATATAATAATATATTAATATTTTAGTTTACACTATCGACTTTGATAGTTGATGAATAAGAATCGACGAAACAAGTGATTTAAACAGCTAATTCTTGTACCTGGCGTAAGCATTTCAGTAAAATCGGGTGTGATGTAATTAGTGAGATAACTAATTGTGTTTTTTTTTATAATATGCATAGAAGACTGGCGCCGTTGACGTATGAATATGTGAATATTTAAAATAGTGCTTTGCCAAATATATTCAAACAGTTTGTACGACTTAGGGAAGTCTACTGCACAACGATAGAGGCGTTCCAAGCCAGCCTGGGAACCCTCTCATCCAGCCATTGATACCTTATAAATAGTTTTAACCAACACCACACTTTTACAACTTTTTTTATCGGGCAATCACGGCATTGACACGGGATTTCATAAAAATAAAGAAAAATAAATATTCAAACCACCTGTATTTTTGTTTTGTATAGCATCCATTGCAGCATGCAGTCGTTATATAACGACTGTTGAGCTGTTAGATCGAGAGTAAATACTGCTACAATATCAGCACAATCTTACTAATTGCATACTTGACATTACAGATGAACTTTCTGCATGAACATTGAATTAACTTATATTGCGGTACGTTGTATATAATAATTATTATAATATCATTCACGTATCGTATACGCTGATACACTTTCAAGCAAATATAACTTGTTCAGACGAGGTGCTATGAGCGGGTATTAATTAACATAAAGTTCTGTTCTGTTAGAATGGTTCGTGTATGCCACAAAACAGGTTATAACAATGTTACATATGTAACAACCCCTTCTCCCTACATATAAGATCAAGGTAACACTTCAACTTGCATCTTGCAATTAAAATAAAAACACCACACATGTTTTTCATGTACAGTCAACATGCCATATGCAAGACTCGTCTAGCTAAGAGGCAAAGGTCATACTAAGAGGAGAAACGATATACGTGGGCAAAACTGAACTTGTTTGGACTTTTAACTTACTATCATGACCTTGTAATATAACTCGACACCAAACGTTTTACAATCAGGAGACGACATGTCACGTGAAACACCCATGGTCTTGGTTTAAAGGTTATGGTCGAACTTTGAGGTCAAAGGTAAAGCGACATTTGTATTTTCGTCATTCATCATGTAATAAAACAAGCACAATGTTAACTATATGAATGAGCTCGTCGCGTGTATTATCCTTTTCCAAAGCTCTAAGTCAATGTAACACTTTAAGGTTTAACCCATTTATGTCTAGCGTCTAGAAAAGGCCTTGGCAAACAGCGTAGACTCAGATGAGACGCCGCATGATGCGGCGTCTCATCCGGGTCTTCGCTGTTTGCTTAAAGGAATTTTTGTTTAGAAATATTCTAAATATAGAAATAAATATACCAGACATGCCTAATTTTGGAAATAAATTGATCCACTTTAGAAGGATGGTAGAATACACTAGGCATAAATGGGTTAAGGTCAAATTCAAGCGTTAACCATCGCTTCCAAATAATCCATTCAACGTATTAGTTTTTGTATACATATATGTGGAATTACAATCAACAGTATTAGATTAATACAATTTCTTTCATCCATAGTTTTTCGCACGATCGTTTTTATCGGTCAATTCGCAATTATTTAGAGTTCTGCTGCGTTTTAAAAAAACCATGATAATGAAGGACACGACGAAAGCGATTCCAATTTAAACACCACGCATATTCTCGCAATGGAAACTAAAAGTAGATTTTGATAAAGCTTTGCCCAGGATTAAGGATTTTTTTTTATTGTTGATGGCTAGTTAAACAACATTAACCTAATTCTGTGTTTTATAGAAATTATTCGAACAAATGTTTTCATACATTACCATTATATCAACTGACATGTTGAAGAACGAAACGGTAATGTTGTAATCAAATATGCTGTTATTACGTCTTTGCAACTTCAACTCAGTAGAATTAAAAGTCGAATTAGGAAAAGAACCCGGCATTTCGTTTCTAGGTGAGCTAAAGTGCAAACATAAAACACTGGGCGAACAATCTTTTAAACAAGAAGTGCTCTGAGAAAACGGGGTTAAATGCATACGCTTAAAGTGCCGACCTATAGATAAGCCTCTGCGGACTTCACATGCATTTAACCCCCTTTTTGCATAGCGAGGCTCACATCAAAGTGCGCGTTTTACCGGTACATGGGAAGACTGCGGATACAAGCATTAATCGAATTGGTTGTCATAGTAACGGAAAATCTGAAAAACTGCTGTTGGGATATGAGTTATTTCCCGAACACCTCACTACTAAGCAAAATCGATCCAGGGCGGAGGAATGCAGAACGCGCTTACCGTCGCGCGCTGAGCAAAAACACTAAAGCAAGCGATCTAGGATTTTTCATCGGGCGCAGCTCGTGTGGGAGTAAAGATTTACAAGTGATACAGTGTCGTATAGTTTGTGAGAGCAGTGGAATAATTCGCACGCGGTAGTTTTGTGTGAACATTTTTTTCAGCAATAATGGGTTTTAATACCTCGTCGGTGTGGATTAAAGTTGCAATTATTTGCCTGGCTTTGGCCCTGCTGTTGTTTGTAATCGGGTTTGCCACCACCCACTGGATGGTCTTATCCGGCTACCGTTCATCATCGTACGGGTTGTGGAGTCACGAATATTGCGATCATCACCGCTGCGCTGACAACAAAATCACCGGCGCTCTTTTGCGTCAGTATAAATGGGAAGGTAAAAATAATGAAACACGACAACGGATGATTCTAACTGCAAAATTGAGTTGAGTCGTGCTCTGTAAAACAAGCGGGTTTATTGCATGCGCGTTAATTGTCGTCCCAGATTAGCATGTGCAGTCCGCACAGGCTTATCAGGCTCGACACCGCTTTCCGCTTTTATGATATTTTTTTGCTTCAAGAAAGTCTCTTCTTAGCTAAAATCATGTCCGACAAATTGCATCAACTGCGGTGCGTGTCTGACAAATTGCATCAACTGCGGTGCGTGTCTGACAAATTGCATCAACTGCGGTGCGTGTCTGACAAATTGCATCAACTGCGGTGCGTGTCTGACAAATTGCATCAACTGCGGTGCGTGTCTGACAAATTGCACCAACTGCGGTGCGTGTCTGACATATTGCATCAAATGCGGTGCGTGTCTGACAAATTGCATCAACTGCGGTGTGTGTCTGACAAATTGCATCAACTGCGGTGTGTGTCTGACAATGTGCACCAACTGCGGTGTGTGTCTGACAAATTGCATCAACGGCGGTGTGTGTCTGACAAAATGCATCAACTGCGGTGCGTGTCTGACAAATTACATCAACTGCGGTGCGTGTCTGACAAAATGCATCAACTGCGGTGCGTGTCTGACAAATTACATCAACTGCGGTGCGTGTCTGACAAATTGCATCAACTGCGGTGCGTGTCTGACAAATTGCATCAACTGCGGTGCATGTCTGACAAATTGCATCAACTGCGGTGCGTGTCTGAAAAAATGCATCAACTGCGGTGCGTGTCTGACAAATTGCACCAACTGCTACTTGGATGATTGCTACTTCTTTATTGCATTATTTGTCGTTTAAAAAGGGCGGGACGAAATACGTTTTGCCTGGAGGAAATTATAAACAAATGTTGGTGTTTTAGTGGGGCATTTATTAAAAATGCCATCGACATAGCGAGGGCAGTTAAAATCAAATGCCGTAAACACATTTTTAATTATTTTATATGCA